>NW_027362763.1:231477874-232108874 GCF_046119375.1 Phyllobates terribilis
GAGGTCAGTTTATTTCATGGGCAGCACTCATACAGAAAAGATGGTCATGTGAATATACCGTAAGGCTCCATTCCGATGACTGTAGTTACCATCTGAGCGCTGTCCATAGAAAAATAGTCAGCTTTAAAAGCTTTTAGCAACTATTAGAAGTAACACAAGCACAGGAGACAGGAAGTGTTGTAATCCAGAAGCATCCAGAAACTAGAGGGGTTAACACAGTCACAGGAGAAGGGGAGTGTTTTAGCAGAGCTCCAGG
The DNA here is from genome assembly GCF_046119375.1 of Phyllobates terribilis. Classification (NCBI taxonomy): domain Eukaryota; kingdom Metazoa; phylum Chordata; class Amphibia; order Anura; family Dendrobatidae; genus Phyllobates; species Phyllobates terribilis. The sequence continues at coordinate 231,478,131 of NW_027362763.1, forward strand.
GGGATTGTGGGGAAGTTGTTTACTGTCTGTCCGGAGCCGAAGAGAAAGGTGGCTTACGATCTGTATCTCACAGAAGGCAAAGGAACAGAATTCAGGTCAGGAGGGAAGCTAAACAAAGGTCAGTTAGACTCCCTGAGCTAACAGTGTGGAGTATTATTGGCCAGGAAGATAAGGACTGGAAGGAAGCCTGTCAGATTATTTCCCTCATCACACCCTTTACCCCCTCCATCTCCATGCAGGAGAAAGAATGCTGTGTACTATTGAGTCCTTGTGAAGGAAAAGCCTGTGGTTGTGTATGCATTAAAACTGTGCTGTACTGTGCTACCAGATAATAGACTTGTACTGCTGTGCTGCAAAGGAGACTGTACTGTTAATACTGGAGCCTGTTGCTCAAAGAGACATTTGCATTGCACTGGACGTGCCTCATTAAATGTTACTATTCTACCGTTTATGAAGACTCTTGTCAGAGGTGTCTGGTCAGTAACTGAATCTATTGTGTGCCTGAGAGAAGCTGCAACCTATGGTCGCCCTGAGTAACGGTTCCCCTATGATTCCAACGAATTCATGTAATTGGTCCATGAGTCAGGTTATTTTTTATCATAGTTGGGTCAGAGTTTCATCAGTTTTTCTCACATGAAAAAAAATGAACTGATGGAGGTTTTTCCAGTTTCTCCTATCCAGCAGACTGTGAAAAACAGACAGCACCTGGATGGCAGCGGAGTGCAGTCCAATTACATATAGAAGTGGCTCTCTTAGCTTGCAACGGTTCACACCTGTTTTTGTTATGCGCAGGCCCTTAGTGACTCACATAGGACCAGAAAAAGCGCAGCCACAGACGCACTTTGTGCAAAAGTCCTTAAGGGCCGGGATACTCTTCACCCATTCATGAAGAGGAGGGGGGGGGCTTTACAGAGCCCTTCCAAGACTGCTGTTGCAGGATAGCTGGTGTCTGGTAACGCGGACAATGTAGCGTCAAGTACAAAAGAAAATCCAAAGCTAGCAGCATAAAACCCAAATGAAAGCCAAAGGGAAACCCAGGGACAATAGCTAATAAAGAAGAATCAATAATGACCATTAGTAACTACTGAGAAGCAACCAGAGCCCAAACAGGAAGCACTCACCATACCACTACACAAGGCAACTTAATAAACAGCACTGAACAGGATTAGCAACAGGCTTTAAATAGCCAGCCCAAATCTAATATAACAATCAGGTGATGCATTCCTCCCTGTCATGTCCAGGGAGCCTCTCCCTGCTCACCTGTACTGCAGGGTGCACACATTCCCACCATTGGCTAACATCAGGCAAGGCAGCGTCCTGCATTGCCTGGCAACCGGGAGACACAATGTCCCATGTCTCCCAGGTCGCGAAACAAGTGGAAAGCACTGCGTCCCATGTTCCCATATCGCTCACCACTTCCACACACGAGGCACCACCGTGTGTAGTCACACCACAGGCCGGAGAATCAGTCTGTAAACTGAAGGAGGACGATTGCGTCCATGGCAGGTATTCTTAACAGTTGTTTTTCTGTTCGGAAGTGACAGTCAGTCTTTGATATTTGTATACACAGGCTTTCTGACTGAGCACTCTACCCATCATCCTATGGAGTTTTTAATCACCCAGGATAGGTATCATATTCGGCTAGGTTCCCTGCAAAGAAGGTCACCTTGTCGATGGCCGTTGGGCACACATTAATTGGCCAATTTATGCGCTAAGTATTTTCATTTTAACTTTTTTTTTTGTAGACCAGCAATGCAATTCGAATTTCATATGTTCTGCGTTTACATACTATAGCATTACAGAGTGCAGTTTTAATTTGTTATTCACATATGGAAGTAGCTCTCTTAGCATGCGCCAGTTTACACCAGTTTTTCTGTTTGGAAGTGACAGTCTTTGATATTTGTGAAAAATAGATAGCACCTGGATGGCATCTGAGTAATTTTGCAGACTGCCCAGTAAGTCACCCACTGCCCAGTCAGAGGGAGTGCGTGAGGCTGGGTCACGCCTTGGTGATGCAAGATCAACTTCCAGAGTCCGGAGGTTGACGTAACAGTACCAGATGGCGGCGGCAGCTGCCGAGGGCCACGTGATCGGAATTGAGCAAGCAGCGATAGTGCCGTTCAGAGGCAAATATGTAAACAAAAGGTATTGGCAAAAGTACTATTTGAAAGGTTTAAATCAATGTGCATTATATACATTGTAGTGGACCACCTCTTTAATGTCATGAAGACAGTTATGAGTGGAAACCACCGAGTGGAAACTAGAATTTGCAGAATGCTGTCTATCACATAACATTTGGTATACAGGAGGCACTTGCTCAGTGTTGTGTATAATTCACAAATAAATAATGTTGACACTTTTGACAACGGAAAAGCAGATTTTTGCATTCCTGATGTTTTTTCATTTTTATATGAGTAGATTTAAAACTACAGGGTGGGCCATTTATATGGATACACCTAAATTAAATGGGAATGGTTGGTGATATAAACTTCCTGTTTGTGGCACATTAGTATATGGGAGGGGGAAAACTTTTCCAGATGGGTGAAAATGAAAGAATGAAGTTACATTAAAACCAAGCACGCCATTGTTTTTCTTATGAAATTCTCAATAAGTTTGATGTGTCACATGACCCTCTTCCCATTGAAAAAAATAAAGTTGGATCCAAAATGGCCAACTTCAAAATGGCCGCCATGGTCACCACCCATCTGGAAAAGTTTTCCCCCTCCCATATATTAATGTGCCACAAACAGGAAGTTGATATCACCAACCATTCCCATTTAATTTAGGTGTATCCATATAAATGGCCCACCCTGTATATGTTATGTTCAGGCTTCCATACATACAACCCCTGGCAAAAATTATGCAATCACCGGGCTCAGAGGATGTTCATTCAGTTGTTTAATGTTGTTGAAAAAAAGCAGATCACAGACATGGCACAAAACTAAAGTCATTTCAAATGGCAACTTTATGGCATTAAGAAACACTAAAAGAAATCAAGAAAAAAATGTGGTACTAATAAGGGTATTTTTTTTTCAGACCAAGCAGAGGGAAAAAATTATGGAATCACTCAATTCTAAGGAAAAAAATTATGGAATCATGAAAAACAAACACACAAAAGAACACTCCAATACATCACTAGTATTTTGTTGCACCACCTCTGGCTTTAATAACAGCTTGCAGTCTCTGAGGCATGGACTTAATGAATGACAAACAGTACTCTTCATCAATCTGGCTCCAACTTTCTCTGATTGCTGTTGCCAGATCAGCTTTGAAGGTTGGAGCCTTGTCATGGACCATTTTCTTCAACCTCCACCAAAGATTTTCAATTGGATTGAGATCCAGACTATTTGCAGGCAATGACATTGACCTTATGCGTCTTCTTTCAAGAAATGTTTTCACCGTTTTTTGCTCTATGGCAGGATGCATTATCATCTTGAAAAGTGATGTCATCATCCCCAAACATCATGTCAATTGATGGGATAAGAAAACTGTCCAAAATATCAATGTAAACTTGGGCATTTATTGAAGATGTACTGACAGCCATCTCCCCAGTGCCTTTACCTGACATGCAGCCCCATATTATCATTGACTATGGAAATTTGCATGTTCTCTTCATTCAGTCATCTTTATAAATCTCATTGGAATGGCACCAAACAAAAGTTCCAGCATCATCACCTTGCCCAATGCAGATTCGCGATTCATCATTGAATATGACTTTCATCCAGTCATCCACAGTCCACGATGGCTTTTCCTTAGCCCATTGTAACCTTGTTTTTTTCTGTTTAGGTGTCAATGATGGCTTATGTTTAGCTTTTCTGTATGTAAATGCCATTTCCTTTAGGTGGTTTCTTACAGTTCGGTCACAGACATTGACTCCAGTTTCCTCCCATTCGTTCCTCATTTGTTTTTTTGTGCATTTCCTGTTTTGGAGACATATTGCTTTAAGTTTCCGGTCTTGACGCTTTGATGTCTTCCTTGGTCTACCAGTATGTTTGCCTATAGCAACCTTCCCATGTTGTTAGTATTTGGTCCAGATTTTAGACACAGCTGACTGTGAACAACCAACATCTTTTGCAACACTGCGTGATGATTTACCTTCTTTTAAGAGTTTGATAATCCTCTCCTTTGTTTCAATTGACATCTCTCGTGTTGGAGCCATGATTCATGTCAGTCCACTTGGTGCAACAGCTCTCCAAGGTGTGATCACTCCTTTTTAGATGCAGACTAACGAGCAGATCTAATTTGATGCAGGTGTTACTTTTGGAAATCATAATTTACAGGATGATTCCAGAATTTTTTCCTCAGAATTTAGTGATTCCATAATTTTTTCCCTCTGCTTGGTCTGAAAAAATTACCCATACTGAGTACCACATTTTTTTCTTGATTTCTTTTAGTGTTTCTTAAAGCCATAAAGTTGCCATTTGAAATGACTTTAGTTTTGTGCCATATCCGTGATCTGCTTTTTTTCAACAACATTAAACAACTGAATGAACATCCTCCGAGCCCGGTGATTCCATAATTTTTGCCAGGGGTTGTACTATGACACTGTAATAGTGAAGAAGGGTGTAACCTTCCTTTAGTACTAAAGTAGTTAGAATAACATGTTCCCAAAGTTATGTCTCTCTGAACTGCTGTTAGTTCAAGTTAAGGGGTTAGCTTCAGTGGTACAGTCAGAGTAGAGGGAGGAACGCAGTGTCTCGGTCAGGCGTGGAGTATATCTGGGGTTTAGTTTGACATATTTACTTGTGGTGCTGTAGTACTTTTAATCGGCCACAAGATGCCACTGTCGGGCGCAGCTGTTAGTGAGAGCCTGCTACCAGAATGACAGTGAGGAATTAACTGCCATGGGGGGTGGGGCATCCTAGGTAACGTCTGGAGAATTTTCCAGGAAGTGTTAGTTGGAGTCCTGTCAGAATTGTGACAGGAAGCCTTATGGGCGGACAGCCAGGGAAATTGGCTGCTGGGATAGACAGGGGCTCCCTACCCTCAGACAGTGGATAAGCAGTGTAAATATCTCCTCACGCAGAAGTCCCATTAGCCTGCCGGAGAAACTCAACAGAAGTATTGAGGACCCCGAGGCACTTCTAGTCTGCAGGTAGCAAAGGAAGATAGGACTCCAGGTTAAGCCGTGAGGGAGATATAGGATCCTGACACACTGTCGCTGGTGAGGAAACGTCTCTTGGGACTGAGAATAGAATTAGAGAGATGCTTCACCTAAAGAGGGCACCAGGGCTGAAGATGTTTCTAGCACCTGTATGGGAGAAACCTGTTGGACCTTATCCAATGTACCTGACTGTAAATACTGTATATACTCCTCTCCCCCAAGTAAAATCCCAGTTATGGTTAAGAACTTCGTGTCCTCTGAATTTATTGCTGTCCTGGTCCCAGAAGAGAAATGCCTGGAGACAGCCGCGATCAGATGGTTTGAAGTAAGTGAAGAATGTCACATGCCCAGCCACACATCAGAGGGAGGACACAAATTGTCTGTAGGGTGTCAAAGCGAACAGGGGCTACAACTCACCCACAACTACCTTGCTGGGGCACCTTACAACACTATCCAATCAATGCTGACAGTTCCAGACTGTATAGGGAAAGGATCCCAAGCCTGCCACAGATGGGGAACACTCGTGTAGAAAATATTTCTATTGGCAATGAAAATGGTAGCTACTAGTTATCAATTTACTCATACTCGAGGGGCGCCGAGCATCTCGAGCAGTGAGATGCTTGGGTGAGTACTGAGCAGGGACGAGCACGCTCGTTCATCACTAGTTCCAAGCAAACTTTTCTGCATTTTAATTTCCTGAGTGGGAGCAAATACTCCTGAGAGGTAAATATCCCACACCATACATACAGAGTGTTTCACAATCATAGATTCTATGCCCCTATAATTTTGTTTCTGGCAGTGTTATTTTAGACAATTAGGAAGTTTCCCTCTTAATTATTTTATTTCATTGTACAAAAGTTTCTTTTTAGACAGGGATGACACGGTCGTCGATTTTCTCATGCGAGAGAATTGGGGGCCATTTATGCTAATGACACTCAGCTCTAACCATTTATGCTGTTCATTTATTCACTATGTAATATGTATTGATGCTTCTGACCTATATGGTCTATTGGCACTTGGCACTTTAATTATGTATCACCTATTCTTGTACACACTTCTATTAATGTTCACACTTATGTTATCATGATGTCTATTTATTCATTTTATATATCCATTTTTTTTACCTATATGGTCCATTGGCACTTGGCACCTCGAGTTTGCATCATTTATGTCTGTATACACTTGGATTTAATGTTTCAATCATATATGTTATCATGTTGTTTACTTATTTATTATATATATGCAGTGAGGTTTTTGACCTATATGGTCTATTGGCACTTGGCACTTTTAGCATATTTTATTATTTATTTATTCACGCAATTATCTATTTTTATTTTCATTATTATTTTTATTTTTATCTTTTTATATTTTATGTACAACCTATGAATTTGATTATATTTATTATATGTTCATTGCTATTTTTATTTCATGTATTTGATGCACATATCTACTTATTTCACGCTCTTTGCGGCGCACTTTTCACATTTTAATCCTTTTTCCCCTTTTTTTCTTTTAATATACCACATATATAATGAATTACATATTTTTTATATATTTTTGTATATCCCAAACATATATTTTTCCTCACATATGACCCTTTAATATATTATAAAATTCTTTTGATACATTCATTCACAACATATTCATACATGGTTTATTTAGTTAATTCATATGACCCATGATTTTGTGTCTTAAAATTGTTTTATTTGTGTACACTTATAAACACTTATTCAATTTTGGTATACACTGACCTATCTATATGTTCCCTGTAGTACGGATGGGTTCGTGCATGTAGGATAAACTAACTTCCTGGTTCTTCTCGACATGGGCAATGTAACCGTCCGCCTTTCATAGGAAGTAGTCATCTGACATGCGCGCCGAGCACCATCTGACTTCCGGTCGGCGGCCATTGATTGAACAGCTGCCAATGATGTTCTGGTGATCAGCAACCCCCATATATAACCTACATCATGTAACATACCTGGTGGCATTCTTGCATAGTGCTCCATCCCCCACTATGCAAGATCGCAAACTTGATCACCAGTCCAGCCTGCTAGCCTGGTTTTCCTCCATGCTGTCTGCTTGCCTCTGTTCTGGCTGCTTAAGGGCGGCGCCCGATCACTTCCTGCTTCTTGTAGCTGTTGTGGGCACACCCCTTGTGTGTCCTCAGCCTATTGCTGTCCGTCTCTGGATATTTAAAACAGCTTCACCTGGAAGCTGGTGCCTGAGCATCGTGTTCATTCAGTGTGCTCTTTCACTCTGAATGTGCCAGGTCCTATTCTGTGTTTTCTTGCCTGCCTGTCTGCCTTCCTGGAGGCTGTATTTCCAGGCCTGTCTGAACACGCTCCTAGCCTGTTCGTCCCGCCCTCTGGGGGCCGCATACCCAGACTCGCTCCTGTATTTTGTTGCAGTACAGTTCCTGTCTGAACTGTCTCCTAACCTGCTTCCTGTTTCTCTCCATGTCCGTACCTTCCCTTTCTCCTGCATTTTCTGAACCAGCACTTGGCTTTACCTTGGCTCGTTCCTGTATTTTGTTGCAGTACAGTTCCTGTCTGAACTGTCTCCTAACCTGCTTCCTGTTTCTCTCCATGTCCGTACCTTCCCTTTCTCCTGCATCGTCTGAACCAGCACTTGGCTTTACCTTGGCTCGTTCCTGTATTTGTTGCAGTAACAGTTCCTGTCTGAACTGTCTCCTAACCTGTTTCCTGTTTTTCTCTATGTCCGTACCTTCCTTTTTTCTGCAGAGTCTGAACCTGCACCTAACTCCTACTCGTTGTCGCTGTACTTCCGTTTGTGAGTTTAGAGTCCACTCGCTACTTCATTGCAAGTATCTTGTGTGTATCTGGTTCTGCCTTTCCCTTCCAGTCTGTTCCGTGTGAACAGAGCCCTGTCCCCTCTGCTCTGCCTTGTTCGCCGCTCCGGCGGTTTCTGCCCGCTCTGCCTTGCTCACCGCTCCAGTGGCCTCGCCCCGCTCTGCTCTTGCTCACCGCTCCGGCGGTTCTTGCCTGCTCTGCCTTGCTCACCGCTCCTGCGGTTTCCGCTCTGCTCTGCCTTGCTCACCGCTCCTGCGGTTTCTGCTCTGCTCTGCCTTGCTCACCACTCCTGCGGTTTCCTCTCTGCTCTGCCTTTGCTCACCGCTCCGGCAGTCTCGCCCCACTTTGCTCTTGCTCACCGCTCCGGCGGCCTCGTCCTGCTCTGCTCTTGCTCACCGCTCCAGGTGGCCTCGTCCTGCTCTGCCCTTGCTCACCGCTCTAGGCGGTCTCGCTCCGCTCTGCACTTGCTCACCGCTTCGGCAGCCTCGCTCTGCTCTGTTTGTCTACCGCATCCGCGGTTCTGTTCCTGAGTCCCAATCTGTATTGGACCTTATCCCGTCTGTGCTCCAACCTGCTTGTGCCCCCCTGACTGCTCTCTAGCTGTGCTTGCCTGTACCCCCTGCCTGCACACCTGCCTGCCTGCATACCAATCGTACCTGCCTGTGCCCCCAGTCGGTGTGCCAGCCGAGCCTGCCTGTTCCTGTATTCCCCGGTGTGGGTCAACAGCCGTGTCCGGGGTCTGACCTGGAGTAGCACCTGGTCCCTCTGCTTGGTTCCTCCCTGGTGCACTGGTGTCGTATGCCGTCGTGCGACCTTGGTCGTATCGGGCAGATACTTAGTTACACCCCTCCAGGCACTCTCCGGTTCATGGTCCAGTGGGATCACTAATCACGCACACGCCAGTCAGTCCGGGCGTGTGCATAACACATCACATATCTAACATTGCGCTCCCTGAAGAAGACTGACGAAACGCGCGTCGGAGCGGCCGGTCATCCAGTTAGTTTATCCCCCTATTCCACCAGGTAATGGACACCACGGCAAACACTATGTATTTGATAATATGTGGGTTAAGTTCATTGTGACCCACCAATATGAGCTAATAACACCAATTCTATTCTAAATACAGATTGCTGTGCAACTTTAATTTTTGGTCTGCTATAGCTACTGAGTCCAATCTATATACTCTAGCCCTACAATTTTGTTATAGTTACTTGGTCTAATCTATACACTCTAGCCCCTCAATTTTGTTTATAGTGTCCTGTGATCCATTTGTATGGCATATGTGATTTATTGCTATTTGGACGATACCCACCTTATGAAATTACTAGTGTTTTTTAATAAGTTTTTATTGTGTCATGACTTTATTCAATAAAGGTTAAGTTTTATGATCTGATATACTAATTTTCTCACTTTTTTTGGATTAATATCCTATATGAAAGCAGATGTTACATCAGCTCTAACTCTGTCAGAGTTTGAGCTGAGTGTCATCTGAGTATGATACGATTCACTCGCATGAGAGAATCAAAGCACAGGTGCGGAGAAGATGGAGAACTTAATTTCTCCATCTTCTCCATTGTCTCTGTGCGCGTACATCGGACTGCACTCAGGTGATATCCGAGTACAGTTCGGTGTTTAACACTCACCCATAGACTTGTATGGGTGTGCATCATCCGATCATCGCATGCACCCGCAGGAAGCTGTGATTGTTCCCTCATGCCGAATCGGCTAGCACTCGGCTGTGTTATATGGTCGTGTGAGCAAACCTTTACTCTTTAACTAGACTTCAATAATACGACCTTATTTTATTCATCTAGACATACTATAAATACTAGAGTTTGAAGAATAATCTGAAAAAAATCCTGGACGAAAAGTAATAGATATATATATATATATATATATATATATACACATATATCTATATATATATATATATCTATATATCTATATATCTATATACATATATATATATATATATATATATATATATATATATATATTGTATACATTTGCACGTACACAACTACTTAGGTCTTTTCATTCAGATGCACGGAGCTTTGAGTAATGCATTTTTGTGCACAATTAAACACTTTACTACATTTGTGATGGTTTTTGACACACAGAGAGAAAATTACAGCTTTCTTTGTTTTATAATGGACATATTGCTCAGGACAGATATTGCTGAATGAGTTGCTTTGACAATCAGCACTAAGTGACAGCCCCCTGGTAATGTCAAGGGTATTGAAAGTTACTGTTGTAGATGAATTTAGACATCATTTTTCAGTTTGACTAATTGAAGTTTTTTTTCTTTTTAGCTAGAAGTACAGGCTCCCCCTGGGACAACTGTTGGTTTCATTGTCCAGAAATGGGATCCTCTGCTGCCAAAGTTCACAGTTCAGAATGAAAGTAAAGAAGATGTATTGAAGGTTATTGGTCCATATTTAACATTTCGCTGCTTAGGCGACGTCATTTTTGAGGTATGATCATTAAGATCACTAAATCTTAATTTTATTTTCTGTTGTGCTTTACAATGACTGAAATAGGTACACATACATCCACGTTTAAGATCTAATACTACAGCACCTCCTCACATTGCTTACCTTCTCTTATTAAAAATATTGTTTCTGTTAGGCTCACCTGGTGAGCGAATACTCAAAGCCCAAGGTAGGGGTGGGCATACAGGCCACAGGCATTGGTGCAGCAGGCAGGTGTGGAACGTGTTAAATAGATAGCTGAGGTACTGGAAGCTGCAGGCAGACAGGTAGCTGAGGTGCTGGAAGCCGCAGGCAGACAGGTAACTGAGGTGCTGGAAGCCGCAGGCAGACAGGTAACTGAGGTGCTGGAAGCCGCAGGCAGACAGGTAACTGAGGTGCTGGAAGCCGCAGGCAGACAGGTAACTGAGGTGCTGGAAGCCGCAGGCAGACAGGTAACTGAGGTGCAGGAAGTCGCAGGCAGACAGGTAACTGAGGTGCTGGAAGCCGCAGGCAGACAGGTAACTGAGGTACTCTGACAGTGGCAGAGATTGACAGATTGACATTGACAGGAAGCGCATCACTGGATCCGCCCATTGGCGCCCATTTCACAACCCGGGGTGTCCAGGAGACCCCTGCGGCTGTTATAGCAAGTGAGCATTTCTACTACACGCAGGTGATCTGATGATTGATCGCCTGTGGGTAGCAAAGGCGATCAGATAATCGCAGCTTCTAGTCTTCCATAAAGACCATTGAAGCATGCAAAAAGTAAAAAAAAAATGTTTTAAAAATATTAAAAAAATATAAAAGTTTAAAATCACCCTCCTTTTGCCCCATACAAAATAAAAAAAAAATCAAATATACACATATTTGGTATCGCCGCGTTCAAAATCGCCCGCTCTATCAATATATAACAAGAATTAATCCGATCGGTAAATGGCGAGAAAAAAATTCAAAAAGCTAGAATTATGTTTATTGCAACATTAAAATAAAATGCAATAACGGGCGGTCAAAACATCGGATCTACCCTAAAATGGCATAAATAAAAACGTCAGCCCGGCATGCAAAAAATAAGTCCTCACCCGGCCCCAGATGCCGAAAAATGGAGACGCTATGGGTCTTGGAAAATGGTGGCATTTTTTTTTTTTTTAACAAACTTTGCATTGTTTTTTCACCACTTAAATAAAAAAGAACCTATACATGTTTAGTATCTACAAACTCAAAATGACCTGGAGAATCATAATGGCAGGTTAGTTTTAGCATTTAGTGAACATGGTAAAAAAAATGCCAAAAAACAACTGTGGAATTGCACTTTTTTTTTGCAATTTCACTGCACTTGGATTTTTTTCCCGTTTTCCAGTACACAATATGGTAAAACCAGTGGTGTTGTTAAAACGTACAACTTGTCCCGCAAAAAATAAGGCCTCATATGACCATATTGATTGAAAAATAAAAAAGTTATGGCTCTGGGAAGAAGGGAAGCAAAAAACGAAAACGCAAAAATGGTCAGAGTGGAGATATGTTGCAAAGAGACACTCTCATTTTAGAGGATTCAGAAAGACCATATATTACATGGCTGTCCAACGTCAACAAGATGGGATGGATTTTCACTGTCAAACTCCCAGGTCAGGGTCCTCAAAATAATATTAAAATAGTGGCAGACGTGCAGCGGTAATAGAAGCACAGTCAGGATCATCAACAAAAAGGAGATCTGGAGGCATCAAGCTGTAAATTGAGAAAGAGACTTATTCAGGGTGTAGGCCAGGTGTCAAAACCAGGGCTAAGATTGTTCCACTTCTGATTTTGGGTTACAAATACTGATGTTAAATACTGACTAAATACTAAATGTGTTAACGTGGCCATAGGGTGAATTGTGGAAGTGAGGAGAGGTGAATCTGGATGTCTTGAAATCTGATGCACCACTCACTTAGAATTGTGGCCAGCAGTGGGGACCTGCTGCTGATATGCGTAGAGATGAGTATGGGCATGAGTAAGCAGTAACCAGCAAAGAACATTTATATAACCTAAAAATGTTAAAAAAATAAAATAAAAAAAACACAATCTTCTTACTTTTCCAAGTCCTTCTCCATCTAACATGAACGACAGCAGAAATATGTTCAGATCCTCTGGGTTCTCAATAAAACATTTTTTATATATTTTATAGCATCAGGCTGACACATCCCTTTCGACCCACATATGCAGTGTCAAATGGATAATTGCAGCTTTGTCGCTATAAGTTAACCTTTTCACCATACCCCGTTAATAACCACTTCCAATGCAATCATATATTTTATTATCCACAATAAAGAGCAATGACCAGATTAGAATATACTCTGTGGGCTGCAAGCACCATAGTGAGAATATTAATGTTACTTTACCCATTACCTTGTATTTCTTCATTTGAGTCCAAGAGTATTAACTGGTTTATGGTTCACGGTACTATTGTGTCTGAAAAAAATAATGGGGATGTAAAATGTAAAGCAAACAACAGCATGGGTCCAGGTCATTTCTGGTCTATGACACAATTGGATTGAACCCTTCAGCGCCTGATGTCAGCCTAAAGCAAATCTCTTATTTCCCACTTTCTTGCAAAAGAATCCAGTTATAAAAAGGTCATCTTAACTCTTTGCTTAAATAAAGTCATATTAATGGATCTATTTGTTGATATGTAGTTAAATTATACAACCTTAAATGCAAAAAGGCAGAACGCTACGTAAAAAGTAAAGAAAACAAGAATTCAATGATTTGGAAATCTCTAATAGCAGGGGCGTACAAGGAAATCATGGGACCCAATAGCAGAAGTTCTAATTGCCATCCCCCTCCCCTGAAAAGAAAAAATTATATTCGGCGGGGTCAAAGAAGAGTATATTTCACAACTTTGCAGCCATTACAAAGTAATTTTGATCCTATTAAAGTCCGTAGATTGCCCCCATAAAGTATGATGCCAACAATAGTTTTTCCCACGAAACACAGTATGATACCCCCACAGTGAATTTTTCCACAGTACCCTCCACACACATGGTATGATAATCTTACTGTATCCACTTCCCCTGGCAAATTATGGTGATTCCAACACAGTATGAGGCCCCAACTGTGATCGTCATACAGCCCTCCATACACTATAATGAGTCTCCATACTCCCCTCCACTCAGTATGATGGCCTCAACTTAACCATCCCCACTATATATTGGCCCCCACTCAGCCCTCCAAACAGGAAAATGGCCCCTACACAAAAACCTTCACAATGTATAATTGCTTGCATTCAGTGTAATGGCCACCACATCGCCCCCCAAACAGTATAATGGCCCCTACATAGGTCTCCAAATAGTATAATGACACCTCCATAGCCCTGCAAACAGAACCCCCACATAGACATGCAAACAGTATAATGTCTCCCCATGTAGTCCTGCAAACAGTATAATGGCCCCCCACATATACCTGCAAACAGTATAATGTCCCCTATATAGAGCTGCAAACAGTATAACGGCCCCTTCACATAGACCTGAAAACAGTATAATGGCCCCCATATAGTCCTGTAAACAGTATAATGGGCCCATGTATACTTCAATACTGTATTATGGCCCCATATATTCCTCCAGACAGTCCTCCATACATTATTATGGGCCCCAGACAGTCATCCATACAGTATTATTGGCCTCATATAGTCCTACATACAGTATAATGGGTCCCACATAGTCCTCCATAAAATATTATGGGCCCTATATAGTCCTCCATACAGGATTTTGGGCCCCACATAGTCCTCCATACAGTATTATGGGTTCCATATAATCCTCCATACAGTATTAAGGGTCTCATTAAGTCCTCCAACCATTATTATGGACTCCATATATTAATATGGGCCCCATAGAGTCCTATATACAATATTATGGGCCCCATATAGTCCTCCATACATTGTTATGGGTCCAATGTAGCCCTCCATACAGTATAATGGGCCACACATTAAAAATAAAATATACTCACCTCTCCCTGTTCCCCCTCTGCTCCAATCTCTGCAGTGCGTCTTCTGACCCTGTGCACTGCTCGGCACAAAGGCTGCACTGCAGTGACATCATCATGCCCTCTGCGCTGAGACGTTACAGAGCTCAGACACAGAGGGAGAATAAAGGGAGGGGGGAGTGTCAGCTGTCAGCTTCCTCTCCCATCATTGTTTTCAACTGTATTGGCATTCAGGACCAGGATGCCGATGCAGTTTAAAGTACGATGCCGGGCAGGGGGGGGGCCTTGTGCCAGCGCTGCCACCGGAGCCCCCCCAATTCACGGACCCCATAGCATGGTCTGGTACACCACTGTCTAGTAGCCATATTTTATTCACAACATATTATTCAGAATATAGAACACAGATCAGACAGTGAATGTCATTTGAAAAAAATGAACTAATTTAAAATGATGACCACAACACATCTCAAAAACGATAGTTTATGGCCATTACTACTACACTGTAGAATTCACACTTCTTTTTACAGTCTGCAAATGTCTGGGAAGTAAGGAGACTAGAGATGAGCGGATCGATCTGTGGAAAATCGAGTTTGCGTCAAATTTTCCGAAATTTGCAGTTTCAACATTTTGAGATTCAATTTGCATTTGACAAAAGAAAATAATAAACTTGTCTGCCATCATTTCCCACACTACTGAAGCATCAGAGAGTGGGCTAACATCATTTTGCATTGCCACGCGGGCTTCACCATAAAGCCCTGCAGGTATGACATTTGTCAGATTATCACACCTTGTACAGTGTTGGTCAGGACCTGGGCCATCTGAGAGCACTAGTTTCCAGTGGAGCACAGTTTATATGGCAGAGTCATTTTCCATATTCAGAATCACTCTCTCTCTTGTAGAGTGCAAGCTCTTATGGTCAGAAGGGTCTTCGATCTCGCTTGCCTGTAGCGTGTAAGCTCTTGTAGTCAGTGGGATTCTCCCTCTATCTTCTCTCTCCCACATGTATTTTCCAAGCAATTGCTTTCCAGTATTGACATTCACACAAATTGAATTTTGGGAAAATTTGTCAAAGACGGCAAATTCAAATTTCGAAAGATCTGCTCTTCTTTAAAGGAGACCAAATGCTGATGTTATGGGAGAGTAATTTTGTATCATTCTTGTCTGATGTAGGATATTTTGTTTCATAATACGCCAAATCTTTTTTTAATGGTGGAAGGTTTGGACTACAAGTCGCCAGTTCATCACCTCTTCTGCTAAGTCACGCTGTTGTGATGAACGCATTATGTTGTTTAGCATTGTCCTGCTGAAATAGTCAAGACCTTTCCTGAAATAGACATGGTCTGGATGGGAGCATATGTCGTTCTAAAACCTCTACGTAATGCTCAGCATTGATAGTGCCGGACAATATGTGTAAGCTGCCCATGCATAGGCACTAATGCAACCCCATACCATCAGAGGTGCAGGCTTTTATATTGTGCGGTGATAACAAGCTGGATGGTCCCTCTCCTCTTGAGCCCGTAGGTCATGGTGTTTGTGGTTTCCATAAAGAATTTCACATTTTGATTCATCTGTCCGCAGAACAGTTTTCCATTTTGCCTTGATGCATTTTAAATTAGCTTTGGTCCAGAGAAGATGGCAGCGTTTCTCGATTGTGCTGATATATGGATTCTTTTTTGCATGATAGAGATTTCACTTACATGACCGGATTATGCCTGATTTAATGCAGTGCCACCTGAGGGCCCATAGATCAAGGGCATCCAATATTGACCATCGGCCTTGTCCCATGTCAAAAAAACAAATAAAATACAACAAAATAAAACATGTTTGTCAATAAAACAAACATTACAAAGTATAAACTACCAGCAATTCAACAATATTGTCTATCAAACTATGACAAGTTTACAATATTGTAAAAACTATAATACAAGTATACTGTACATCAGAAGAACCAAACGTACCCACCACATGATCCTCAACATAAGTTCTCAAACGTCAGTTTGTCATCCTGAAGCATATGGATCGCTCCAGGATCCCTGAATTTTTTAATTATATTATGTATTGTAGATGGTTGAATATTCAAAGTCTATGCAATTTTCCGTTGAAGAACATATTTCTGAAATTGTTCCACATTTATTAGATGCAGTTGTTCAAATTGATGAACCTCTGACCATCTTTGCTTCTGAGAGACTCTGTCTCTCTTGATCTATTCTTTTTATCCACGGTCATGACTTAGATTAAAATTGACCCTCTAGCTGTTTTTCATTGGTGCCACTTTTCCAGCCATTTGTCCCAACTTTTTTAAAATGTTGCTGCCATGAATTTCTAAATAAGTAATTTTTTAAATTAAATGGAAAAATATCTAATGTTAACCTTCTGATCTGCATTCTATGTTCTGTTACTAAATATGGCTACAGGGGATTTCCATATCATTGCATTCTTGTGTTCTTTACACAGTGTCCCAACTTTTTTGGAATTGGGTTTGTGCTAATAATCAGGGGTATTTCTGTATGCTGTTAAGTTTTGCTGTAACAGTCATGTACAGTATTATAGTTTAATATCATTTCTTACAGAACAAAAAATTACTAGAATCTGAGTCTTTGACCTGGAGCTTTCAAAGAAGAGTTTTAGGTCATACAAAGTGCACCAGTCATATTGCCATATATTTCAGTAAAAGAGACTGAGATTTTTAGAGGGAAATAAAATGTGCAACCAAAGTGCAACTCACACTGGAATGAATGTAGCTTAAAGCCATGTGCACACATTGAGTATTTGGTCAGTATTTTACCTCAGTGTTTGTACACCAAAAAATACAGAATTGATGCACATATTTCTATTATACTTTTCCTCTGATTGGTCAGTTTTTGACCCCAGTATTTTTAAGCCAAAATCAGTAGTGGAACAATTACTCAGCATGTGCACGTGGAATTAGATGACTTTCACAGGTTGATTAACCACTTCGCGCCAGAGCCTGTTTTTGCCTTCGTGACCGGGCCAATTTTTTCAATTCTGACCACTGCCAGTTTATGAAGTAATTACCCTGGAACGCTTCAACGAATTCCCCTGATTCTGAGACTGTTTTTTCGTGACATATTGTACTTCATGATAGTGGTAAAATTTCTTCGATATCACTTGCGTTTATTTGTGAAAAAATCGGAAATTTGGCGAAAATGTTGAAAATTTTGCAATTTTCAAACTTTGAATTTTCATGCCCTTAAATCAGAGAGATATGTCACACAAAATAGTTAATAAATAACATTTCCCACATGTCTACTTTACATCAGCACAATTTTGGAACCCAAATTTTTTTTTGTTAGGGAGCTATAAGGGTTAAAAGTTGACCAGCGATTTCTCATTTTTCCAACAAAATTTACAAAAACATTTTTTTAGGGACCACATCATATTTGAAGTTACTTTGAGGGGTCTTTATGACAGAAAATACCCAAAAGTGACACCATTCTAAAAACTGCACCCCTCAAGGTGCTCAAAACCACATTCAAGAACTTTATTAACCCTTCAGGTGCTTCACAGGAATTTTTGGAATGTGGAAGAAAAAAATTAACATTTAACTTTTTTCACAAAAATGTTACTTTAGACCCAATTTTTTTATTTTCACAGGGGTAACATGAAAAAATGGACCCCAAATTTTTTTGTGCAATTTCTCTTGAGCGTGCTGATACCCCATATGTGAGGGAAAACCACTGTTTGGGCGCACGGCAGGGTTCGGAAGGGAAGGAGCGCCATTAGACTTTTTGAATGTAAAATTTGTCTGAATAATTTGCGGACGCCATGTTGCGTTTGGAGAGCTCCTAATGTGCCTAAACAGTGGAAACCCCCCACAAGTGACACCATTTTGGAAACTAGACCCCTTAGGGAACTTATCTAGATGTGTGGTGAGCACCTTGAACCCCAAGGTGCTTCACAGAAGTTTATAATATTGAGCTGTAAAAATAAAATTTTCACATTTTTCCCACAAAACCGTTTTTCATCCCTTAATTTTGCATTATCATAAGGGTAATAGGATAAATTGCACCATGAAATTTGTTATGCAATTTCTCCTGAACACGCTGATACCCCATATGTGGAGGCAAATTACTGTTTGGGCACATGGCAGGGTTTGAAAGGGAAGGAGCGCCATTTGACTTTTTGAATGTAAAATTTGTTTGAATAATTAGCGGACGCCATGTCACATTTGGGGAGCCCCTAATGTGCCTAAACAGCGGAAACCCCCCACAAGTGCCACCATTTTGGAAACTAGACCCCTTACGGAACTTATCTAGATGTGTGGTGAGCACCTTGCACCCCCAGCTGCTTCACAGAAGTTTATAATATTGAGCCGTAAAAATAAAATTTTCACATTTTTCCCTCAAAAAATGTTTTTCATTCCCTAATTTTGTATTATCATAAGGGTAACAGGATAAATTGCACCATGAAATTTGTTGTGCAATTTCTCCTGAACACGCTGATACCCCATATGTGGAGGCAAATTACTGTTTGGGCACATGGCAGGGTTTGAAAGGGAAGGAGCGCCATTTGACTTTTTGAATGTAAAATTTGTTTGAATAATTAGCGGACGCCATGTCACATTTGGGGAGCCCCTAATGTGCCTAAACAGTGGAAACCCCCCACAAGTGCCACCATTTTGGAAACTATACCCCTTAGGGAACTTATCTAGATGTGTGGTGAGCACCTTGCACCCCCAGCTGCTTCACAGAAGTTTATAACATTGAGCCGTAAAAATAAAATTTTCACATTTTTCCCATAAAAAATGTTTTTCATTCCCTAATTTTGCATTATCATAAGGGTAACAGGATAAATTGCACCATGAAATTTGTTGTACAATTTCTCCTGAGTACGCCGATACCCCATATGTGGGGGAAAACCACTGCTTTGGTGTACGGCAGGGTTCGGAAGAGAAAGAAGCGCTATGTTGGCTGGGATAGGCAGCAGACACCATGTCACATTTGAAGAGTCGCTGACATGCCAAAACAGCAGAAACCCCCACAAGTGACCCCATTTTGTAAACTACACCTCTCAAGGAATTCATCTAGGGAAGTAGTGAGCATTTTTTAATTTTTAAATTTATACCATTGGGCAGTGAAAAAAGCATAATTATATTTTTACCACAAAAAAATGTTTTACCCTCAGATTTTACATTTTCACACAGGGCAATGGGTAAAAATGGTGCCGAAATGTGTCACACAATTTCTTCTAAAAGTGTCAATACCCCATATGTGGCTGTATCGTACCGCTCAGCCATACGGCGAGATCTGGGGGGGGCGGAGCGCTATTTGACAATTGGAGAACAAATTATTGTAGAATAGGCATTTGGATTTGGGAGCACAAAATTTTCTGAATTTCTTTTGGGGGGCAAGGACCATTTTGTTTTTCCAGAGCCTTTCTGCTACCAGTAACTTGGAAGTCCCTTATATTTTTAACAGATGATGGACCTGAGTGGGGACTAGCTTTTTTTGAGGACTGAGTTGAAGCTTTTATTGGGAAAATTTACGTAACATTTATCCGGCGCTCTAGGCTGAGCACTTACATCGGGGTTTCCATCTAATTTTCCAAGTGATGTAATTCAGATGAAACCCCTGCAGGATCCATTCACTGTAATGAGGCAGCAGAGTTACTCTGGACTCCGTCTGGCCTCTGTTTAGTGGTGTCCTTTTTTTCAGAAGTGCACAAAACTGTGGCCAACCGCACTTTTATGCACGCCTAAAACAAATGACACCGTGGGCTCACAGGCCAGATGGCATCCACAGTGGCCTATATCTGCCTCATTACAGGGAATCTTCCATCATGGGTTCTGGCTGAATCACGTATTTCAGAGATTTACACGGAAACTCTGGTGTAAGTGCTCAGCGCAGAGCACAGGATAAATGTGAGCAGAGCCTTACTGGGATCTTTGGGAGACATAATAAACAAATCAGTAGCAGGTGAATAATATTTGTTTTATTTATTTTTTATGCCGTTCCTAGTGTGATATAACTGATTAGATTACTTTATTCTTCGGGTCGGTGCGATTACAGAGATACCAGATTTATATCGGGTTTTTATGACTGACAGCTGTCACACACTAAAATACGCTTTTTTTGCAAAATCTAGTTTTTGCATCACCATATTTTGAGAGCTATAATTTTTCCATATTTCGGCCGATAGAGTCATGTGACGGCTTGTTTTTTGCGGGACGAGTTGAAATTTTTATTGGAACCATTTTTGGGCACGTGACATTTTTTGATCGCTTTCTATTCCGTTTTTTGGGAGGTAAAGTTAACAAAAACAAACACTTCAGGAATTGTTTTTTGAGTTTTTTTTTATGCCGTTCTGCGTGTGGTAAAAGTGATCAGGCAGCGTTATTCTACGGGTCAGTACGTTTACAGCGATACTTTACTTACTGTATTTTTTTTATGTTTTGGCGCTTTTACACAATAAAACAATTTTATAGAAAAAAAAATATTTTTTTTGCATTGCTTTATTCTGAGCGCTATAACTTTTTTATTTTTTGGCTGATGGAGCTGTATGGCAGCTTTTTTTTGCGGAACAAGATGACGTTTTCAGTGGTACCATTTTTATTTCTATTCTGCTTTTTGATCGCATTTTTTTCCACTTTTTGTTTGGCGATATGATAAAAAAGCATATTTTTTTGCTCCATTTTTTATTTATTTTTATTACGGTGTGCACAGAAGGAGTTAATTAGTGTGACAGTTTTATAGCTTGGGTTGTTTCGGACGCGGCGATACCAAATATGTGTACTTTTTTTGGTTTTGTAATAATTTACGGATTTATTGGTTTAATATTTTATTTATTTATTTTTATTTATTTTGTGATTTTTTTTTTTAATAGTTTAAAAACTTTTTTTTTACTTTTTTTTCAATTTTTACTTAGTCCCTGTATGGGACATTAATTTTTATTTTTCTGATCACTGATCTCATGTAATGTAATACACATATATTACATTATATGAGATCTTCACTGACTGTTTCAGTCAGTCTCCTGTCTGGTATCAGCTACATACAGGCTGAAGCCAGACAGGAAGGACACCATATATGGCAGAGCTGGAGGCGGTCATGTGACCTCCAGCTGCCATAGCAACCCCAGGTCCTCAAACGAAACGGAGGTCTTCGGAGGTAAGTAAGACGACCCCCTCTCTTCCTTCTGTCTCCTATATGCCGCGATCACTATAGATCACAGCATATAGCAGACAGCAAAGGGTTAACATCACTGGGACCTGATCTAATCAGGTCCCGATGATGTACCCTGTCAGAGCTCACGCTCTGCACCGGAATCGCAGTGCTTGCAGGACCCTGGGGGTCCTGAGCACTGCGTGACCACCCACCGTTTTTAAACGTCGGCACTGCACAGAGCCCGGCAAGCGCCGACGTTTATCTACAGTGGGCGGTCGGGAACCGGTTAAGTGAGGCCTCGTGCACATGTTCAGTATTTGGTCAATTTTTTACCTCCATATTTGTAAGCCAAAATCAGGAGTGGAACAATCAGAGGAAAAGTATAATAGAAACACTTTATCACTTCTGTATTTATTACCCACTCCTGGTTTTGGCTTACAAATACTGAGGTAAAAAGCTGACCAAATACTAAATCTGTGAAAGCGGCCTTATTATAGTCTTAGTGCAAGAGATATTTTTGGTATTGAATAAAAGGTAATATAATCTCCATTAGTACATATAGTAAAGAAGTGCAGATTGCATAAATATTAGTGACGAGCGAGCACTAAAATGCTCTGGTGCTCGAAGCTTGGGTCGAGCACATTGGAATACTCGGGTGCTCGACCCGAGCAACGAGCCCAATGTAAGTCTATGGGAAACTCGAGCATTTTTCTGGTTGTCCCCTCCGGCGGTCTGCAGAAGGTCAAAAATTGCCCAAATCGATGGGAATGGTGCTCAATTAAACGTCAGGCAGGCAGAATATATAGGCAGACAGGCAGGCAGGGTATATAGGAGGGTGCATGAAAAACATAGCAGGGCACTTGAAACACACTAGTGCCCTCCGATTTTCATGCACCCGTCGCTTTAAAAAAGCCAGTCGGCAATTCATCAGCAGCATACACCGGTACCAGACAATTTAGAACAGAAAGATTGACTTTGATAGCAGCATTTCGGGGGTTAATGTGTCGGGAGCTGTGCGGGACTGTTCCTGGCACATAGTACCGGGTGTCAGCTGTTAGAATCAGCTGACACCCTATGGTGATCGCGCCCGCACAGCCTCTGTGCGGGCGCGATCGATGAGGCGTAATAATACATACCTGGTCATTAAGGCCCAGGGCACAGGAATGCCTTATGTCAGAAAGGGGTTCAAATTAGTGATGAGCGAGCATGCTCGCCACTGCTCGGTACTCGCCCGAGTATCTCAGTACTCGAGATGCTTGGAGCTCGCCGAGTACTTTCGAGATGCTCGGGGGGGAGCCCGGGTCCCCGTCCTGCATGTTTGGCGCTATTTAGAGCACCAATCATGCAGGGATTCTCCTGCGCTTGCAGTGAGCCTGAGAGAATTCTACTGCGCTCACTGCTAGCCAGGAGAATTCTCCCACGCTGTCAGTGACGTGCATGAGGTGAGCTGAGTTCATTGGACTTGAACTCGGCTCATCTGGATTCCGTCACAGCCAGACACTGAGGAGCGCAAGCATGCCTGCGCTTCTCAGTGTCTGCGGCATGGCAAGCTGGATGGCAGCTTTCGGCTGCGATCCAGCCTGTCATGTGAATGTAGCAGAGCTGGAGCCGTCCTGGGAAAAAAGGAAAGGTAAGGATGAGGTTGGTTTATTATTTTATTTTTATTGCAGGAGATCGTTGGCTTCAGCTGGAATGGGCGTGATGGTAAGTATGGTTTAATTTAGAACATTAAAGAATTGTGTGTTTATTTCAATTAAAGGACTTTATTCTGGGTGTTTGTGTTTTTTTTTTAACTTTGACTATGGGGTTAGTAATGGGGGTGTCTTATAGACGCCTCTCCATTACTAACCTGGGCTTGATGTCAGCTGGCATTGTAAGCTGACATCAACCCCAGCCCTATTACCCCACTGCCACCGCTACAGGGCAGTGGGAAGAGCAAGGCTAAGTGCCAGAATTGGTGTATCCTATGGATGCGCCATTTCTGGGGTGGCTGACGGCTGGTGTTTCTAGCCTGGGAGGGGGCCAATATTCATGGCACCCTTCCTGGGCTATTAATATCAGCCCCCAGCTGTCTGCCTAGCCTTTGCTAGCTATTGAAATAGGGGGACCCCACATCATTTTTTTTGGTGTCCCCTATTTTAATAGCTAGTAAAGGCTAGGTATTCAGCTGGGGGCTGATATTAGTAGCCTGGGAAGCTCCGTGGGTATTACCCCCTTCCCAGGCTTCAAACATCTGCCCCAGCCGTCTGCTTAACCTCTGCTAGAGACTAAAATTACGGGTAACCCTACGCCAATTTTTTTTTTAATAAATCCTTTATTTTAAAACTAAATGACAAGTACAGTAACAAACACTGTCACTCTACTTGTTATATATGTGAATGACATGTTTCTATCTATCTAATCTATGTGTGATGCTCTATTCTTTCTGTTCTAAATTGTCGGGTACCGGTGTATGCCGCTGATGAATTGCCGGCTTTTCATATTTCACTGTGAGCACTGTTCCCATCGATTTGGGCAATCACTGTAATGCCACAACCACCATGGCTGTGACATTACAGTGAGTGTCAGACAATCCCTGCATGATTGGTGCTCTAAATAGCGCCAAACATGCAGGACGGGGACCCGAGCTCCCGCCCGAGCATCTCGAAAGTACTCGGCAAGCTCCGAGCATCTCGAGTACTGAGATACTTGGGCGAGTACCGAGCAGTGGCGAGCATGCTCGCTCATCACTAATTTGAACCCCTTTCTGACATAAGGCGTTCCTGTGCCCTGGGCCTTAATGACCAGGTATGTATTATTACGCCTCATCGATCGCGCCCGCACAGAGGCTGTGCGGGCGCGATCACCATAGGGTGTCAGCTGATTCTAACAGCTGACACCCGGTACTATGTGCCAGGAACAGTCCCGCACAGCTCCCGACACATTAACCCCCGAAATGCTGCTATCAAAGTCAATCGCAGCATTGCGGGAGCATGGTGTGTGTGCGGGGTCCCAATCGTTGCCATGGTGACCCAATGTCGTCATGATGACATCCAGGTCACCAGACATCAGGAAGTTAGATAGATAAATTGTGCACTGCGCATGATCTAAGTTGTGCCAGTGCAGAGCTGACAGCCTGCATAGCATAAAGATGCTACTGCATCCCTATGCTATACAAGCGATCAGCCTGCATAAAATGAAAGTCCCATAGTGAGACAAAGTATAAAAGTGAAAAAGTGTCAGAAAGTAGGAAAAAAAAAAAATAATTGTAAAAATATAAAAAAAAAGGAAAAAATAATCCAAAAATATACTGTACCCATAAATATATATTATGAAGAAAAAAAAAACAATAAAAGTACACATATTTGGTATCTCCGTGTCCGAAACGACCTGACCTATAAAACTGTCCCACTATTTAATCCCTTTAGTGAACACAGTAATAAAAATAAAAAACTAAGCAAAAAAACAATGCTTTATTATCATACCGCCAAACAAAAAGATGGAATAAAACGTGATATAAAAACGAATGTAAATAAAAATGGTACTGCTGAAAACGTCATCCTGTCCCACAAAAAACAAGCCAGCATACAGCTCCGTCAGCCAAAAAATAAAAAAGTTATAGCTTTCAGAATAAAGCGATGCAAAAAATTTTTGTTTTTCTATAAAATAGTTTCTATTGTGTTAAAGCCCCAAAACATAAAGAAAGATAAAAATGTAGTATCGCTGAAAACGTACTGACCCGAAGAATAAAGTTGCCTTAGCAATTTTACCACATGCAGAACGGCATAAAAAAAAAATCCTGAATTGTTAGTTTTTGTTTATTCTGCCTCTCGAAAATCAGAATAGAAAGCGATCAAAAAATGTCATTTGCCTGAAAATGATACCAATAAAAGCGTGAACTTGCCCCCGCAAAAAACAAGCCCTTAAATGACTCTGTGGGCCGAAATATGGATAAATGATTGCAAAAACTAATCTTTGCAAAAAAAAAGTGTCTTTTATAGTGATGAGCGTGCATACTCGCAAGTACTCTGAACTCGCCCGAGCATCTCAGTGCTCGAGATGCTCAGAGCTTGCCGAGTACTTGCGAGATGCTCGGGCGGATGCTCGGGTCCCCTCCCTGCATGTTTGGCGCTCTTTAGAGCGCCAATCAACATGCAGGGATTGCCTGCCACTCACTGTAATGCTGTAGCCATGTTGGTTGTGGCATTACAGTGATTGGCGGGCCGCACAGCGTCATCAGGTCTATATCAGACCTGGCGCCCCTGTGCTCATCATAGTCACTCCAGAATCAGACAGTGTAGGGACAGATTTGGTTGGGCATTAGGTAGTGTAGGGAGAAAACAAGTACATTACGCATATCCATCTCAACAAACAGTCCTTCTGAGGACTAATCCATCTGCAGAGATATCAGGGAGGCAGTGAATATAGACAAGCAGGCAGTGCATATAGCACAAGAGGCTCCATTCCAGTTCTGCCTTCTGCTGCTGTTAGATATTTCTAGACAAAAGCCCAGGTCTCAGGGGCCAGGAATACTGTTCTTTGGATCTTAATCCTCATTATGTGCTTAAAAAGCAATCCAGAGAACACCGTTTTTCTGCGCCAGTTGCTTGTTGGCACTGCAGGATACAGCCAGGTTACAGCGCTAAAAATGCAGCTATTTAAAACTGTGGTTTATCCGTCACACGGATCACATAATTGCGCTGAAAATACTGCCATTTTTGGCCTCCATTCAAATTTTTCAGTGTGTCAGCAAAGTTTTTGACACCAGTTTGCTTTTCAAAATAGTTACCTACAGGCCAGGTATTTAAAACTGTGGTTTCCCCCATCACACTGATTACATATAACTTCGCTCCAAATTCAGCCATTTGTAGTGAGCGTGGAAGATATTGTCCTACATTTAAAATGGGCAAGGTGTGTGGCAAGGGACGGGGAACTGAACGTGATGGTGATGGTGCATGTATAGGCCGAGGCTGAGGCCGTGGACAAGCTGAAATTGTGCTACAACAAACACCCACATCTTCTCCCCCGACCTTCCTGTCCCAATTCCTAGGGGACCGCAGCACACCACTATTGAACCCAGAGCAGTGTCAAAAGGTTGTTGGTTGGATAGCGGATAATGCTTCCAGTCACTTAGCCACCACCCTGTCTTCCACACGGACAAGTCTCAGTAGCCGTGAGTATGGACCGCATATTCCTCACCCTGATCCTCCTTCCTCCCACCATACTGAGTGCCCGGAGACAACTGATCCCACACTTGGACATTCCGAAGAGCTGTTCAGTTTTCCATTTATAGATTCGGGCCTGTTGACTGGTCCACTTGAAGCGGGGCAAGAGGAGATGGCATGTAGCGATGCCCAAATATTTGAGCAGCCACGGTCACACAAAGGCGAATGTGGGAAAGTGTCACAAGAGGTGGACGATGATGAGACACAATTGCCAGAAAGTCAGGAGGAGGACCAGGGTGCGGAAGTGGAAGACGAGGTGGTGGATGATATAGTAACTGACCCAACCTGGCAGGAGGACATGCAGAGCAAGGACAGCAGCACACAGGGGGAGGGAGGCAAAGCACCCCAACAGGCAGGAAGAAGTAGTGAGGTGGCCGCAGACAGAAGGCAGGCAACCGTTCCCCGTAACACCAACATGAAGGAAGTTTCCAGTAAAACTGTTAGGTTTTCCCGAGTCTGGTTGCTTTTTAAAGACTCTGCTGATAACCCCAAAAAGGCCATTTGAACCATCTGCCCGGCCAGCATCAGCAGGGGTGGCAAAACGACCAGCCTGACCACCACCAGCATGATCAGGAACATGGCAACAAAGCACCCAACTTTGTGGGCCAAACCCCAGGGTCCAGGAACAGTGTCTGCGGATGGCACCATTGCTTCTTCTGCTGTTGTGCATGCAAGCCAATCCCCTGTCTATGGTGCATGCGAAGATGCCTCCTGCCCTGCACCTGTCATTGCACACTTTCAAGTAGCAGCATCAGGAAGCACGTCCTTGTCCCAGCGCAGCGTTCAGTTGTCCATACCCCAGTCATTGGAACGCAAGCGCAAATACGCAGCCAACGCCCCACAGGCCACACTACAAATTCCCACATTTCACGACTGCTTGCGCTCGAAATGTTGCCTTTTAGGCTCGTGTAGACGGAAGGATTCGGCAACCTGATGGCGGCGTCCATCCCTCGGTACACGGTCCCCAGCCGCCACTATTTCTCTCCGTGTGCCGTCCCCGCATTACACAAGCACGTGTCCCAAAACAGCAGTTACCGGGAAAGTCCACCAAACCACGGACAAGTGGACAAGTGCTTGTGGGCAGGGATGGTACATCTCGCTGACGGCACACTGGGTTAACATGAAAGCCGGGACCCAGTCGGACCTTGGGACGGAACAAGTCCTCCCGATGCCAAGGATTGCGGGCCCTAGGTCAATCAGGGTTGCCCCCACAGTCTACAGCTCCTGCACCTCATCCTCCATCTCCGAAATGACCACATCAGTCACAAGCTGGAAGCACTGAAAGACAGGCTGTGCTAAAGCTAATATGCTTAGGTGACAAACCACACAATTCTGAAGAGTTGTGGACAGCTCTGAAAGAGCAGGCAGATCTCTGGCTCACACTACTGAACCTACAGCCAGACATGGTCGTGTGTGACAATGGCCGGAACCTGGTGGCAGCTCTAAGGCGAGGCAAGCTCACACACGTACCAAGCCTGGCCCATGTGCTTAACCTCGTGGTTCAGCGGTTTCTCAAATCCTACCCGGAGCTGCCGGATCTGCTTATTAAAGTACGCCGCCTGTGTGCCCATTTTAGAAAGTCACCTACAGCTTCCGCCACCCTTGCCGTGTTTCAGCAGCGTTTCCAGCTTCCAGCATCACAGACTGTGTGATGTCCCCACGCGTTGGAACGGATTTGTGAGCAGAAGAGGGCAGTTGTTGAGTACCAGCATCAACAAGGCCTTTCGTATTCAGTTCAGACTCCACACATAAGACCTCCAGAGTGGACATGGATGTCAGACATATGTACATTCCTCCAAAAGTTTGAGGACTCCACCAAGATGGTGAGCGGCGATGACGCCATAATTACCATCACCATCCCGCTTCTCCGTCTTCTGAAATGCTCTCTGCTCACAATCAAAGAGGATGCATTACAGGCAGAGCACGATGAGATGGATCAAGTAACCATACAGGGTAATTACACACAGCCCAGCCTCATCTCATCCCAACGTGGATTGGGTGACAATGAGGAAGAGGAGGAGGAGGAGGAGGAAGAACAGGAACTAGTTTCATGTGCTATAGATGGTACTACCTGCACAGCTGTCATACCATCTGTTCAGCGTGGATGGCCAGAGGACAGAGAGGAGGAGGAGGAGGAGAGGAGCATGGTCAGTCATCCTCTTGGTGAGTAAAGAGAGGAGAGAACAAGGCGCAATGGGTGACTCAGTATTGCAATTGTTAGAGGGGTGTGAGGATGGCTACTAACCTTATGAAGTTGTGCACCTCTGCACAACCCCAGTGTAAAGCTCCACAAGCTCCGCTCTGTTGGTGGCTGTCATCTAATTCCAGCAGCGCTCACAGATCCTGATCTCTCAGTGGTGGATCACGTGGTCAGGTTAGTTGCATGTAACGCCGAGATGGACGCCCAGCTTCACCAACACCCCAGGTAGCACTCCGGAGGGGTTAGGGCAGCGCAGCTTGGAAAACCTGGGTAGTGATTCTAATTAAATTCCTCCCACAGGTGAAAGAACAATAAATTAAAGGCAGCTCTACCGCACCCCAACAGGGGGAAAGGGACAATCAGTGAATATGAATAGCGGTACCAGAGCACCAATAACAGGGCAAAAATATTAAAAGGACTGATTTATTAATATACACACAACGCGTTTCAGTGGACACAGCCACCTTCATTAGGTGACACCTGATGAAGGTGGCTGTGTCCACCGAAACGCGTTGTGTGTATATTAATAAATCAGTCCTTTTAATATTTTTGCCCTGTTATTGGCGCTCTGGTACCGCTATTCATATTCACTGATTATCCTCTTGGTGAGGACACGGAAGTCTTGCCTGTTAGCAGTCTGGCATGCATGGCAGAGTTTATGTTATGCTGCCTTTCCCATGACCCTCGCGTTCTCAAAATTTTGGTTGACAGTCATTACTGGTTGGTGACACTTCTAGACCCATGCTACATGGAGAACTTTGTATCTCTTATTCCTGAGGCAGACAGGTCTACAAAAATGAGGCTGTACCAGAAGGCCCTTGTTGCGGAACTTTAAAAAAAAATTCCCATCTGAAAACGCTGGCGGTAGAGGTCACAGTTCGTTGGACAACCAAGGAGTGCAGGCGAGAGAGACACAACCTCAATACAGCAGAGGCAGGAGAACACTGTCAAAGTTCTGGGAGAATTTTCTCAGCCCCTCCCATCGCACAAGCCCTGAGGTGCGGGGTACTCTCACAAGGAGTGCAAAGTTTGGGAAGATGTTGAGGGAGTACCTTGCCGACTGTACCAACATCCTCCGTGATTCTTCTGTGCCTTATAATTATTGGGTATCCAAGCTGGATACGTGGAATGAACTGGCTCTCTATGCCTTGAAGGTCTAGGCCTGGACCTTTTCACAACCACACATGGGTATACGCTTCCTGATTTTGGCTATTTACTCTAGTCCTTCTCCTTCTCCTCATCCTCCACCACATCACCAGAGTGACCATGGTCTGTGATGCAACACCCACAGGGGTAAATGTTTGTCAGCCCATACACTTAA
Organism: Phyllobates terribilis; assembly: GCF_046119375.1. Classification (NCBI taxonomy): domain Eukaryota; kingdom Metazoa; phylum Chordata; class Amphibia; order Anura; family Dendrobatidae; genus Phyllobates; species Phyllobates terribilis. The sequence continues at coordinate 231,508,322 of NW_027362763.1, forward strand.
TGCATGGGCATTACAAGTGTAGGAGTCCCGCTCCTTTCTAATGGGAACATTTTTTTTATGAGGCCCTCCTCCACGTCTCTTCCAAAGGGCTTTGGAGTGCCTCCCAATTTTTGGCAGCCCTTGCATTCACTGCATAGGCAAACATAATGGGAGGCCCACTTCCTAATAATGGGAACATTGTTTTCAGGAGGCCCTCCTCTAAGTCTCTTCAAAGGGGTATTGGGGTGCATCCAAATTTTGGGCAGCCCTGCCACTCACTGTATACGCAACAACAGTATAGGAGACCCACTCTTTAGTAATGGGAACAATAAAACATAGCCGGCTGATGGCTCTCTAAGAATAGTGAGGGCCGACTGCTGGCCCTTTAAGAATAGTAAAGGCTGCCTGATGGCCCTATAAAAATAGGCTTTGTGATTTTCAGAGTCCGTCCTTCATAAATGAAACACGATGTGTCTGATGATATCCCACACACTGTAACATACCTGGCGGCGTCCTTGCATAGTGGTCCATATCCCACTGTGCAAGAGCGCGCACTTAATATCAAGTCCAGTCTGCTAGCCTGGCTTCCCTCCATGCTGTCTGCTTACCTCTGTGTCTGCTGTTTAAGGGCGGCGCCTGATCACTTCCTGTTTCTTGTACCTGCTGCGGGCACACCCCTTGTGCGTACTCAGCCTATTGCTGTCTGTCACCTGGTATTTAACCCAGCACCTCCAATGAATCCCTGCCTGAGCATTGTGTTTCATTCAGTGTGCTCCTTCACTCTGAATGTGCCAGGTCCTTTTCTGTGCTTGCTTGCCTGCCTTTCCTGGAGGCTGTATTTCCAGGCCTGTCTGAACTTGCTCCTTGCCTGTTCATTCCGCCTTCTAGGGGCCGCATACCTAGACCCACTCCTGTATCTTGTCTGTCCTGTCTGAACACGCTCCTAGCCTGTTCCTCCCGCCTTCTAGGGGCTGCATACCTAGACCCGTTCCTGTATCTTGCTACTGTGTCTGTTCTTGTCTGTATACTCTTCTAGCCTGTTTTCTGTGTTTCTCTATGTCCGTACCTTTCCTTTTTCTGCAGGGTCTGAACTCGTACCTAACTCCTGCTCGTTGTCACTGTACTTCCGTTTGTGAGTTCGTGGTCCACTCGCTACTTCACTGTAAGTACCCTGTGGGTATCTGGTTCTGCCTTTCCCTTCCTGTCTGTTCCGTGTGAACAGAGCCCTGTCCCCTCTGCTCTGACCCTTTGCTCACTGCTCCGGCAGTCTCGCTCCGCTCTGACCCTTTGCTCACTGCTCCGGCAGTCTCGCTCCGCTCTGACCCTTTGCTCACTGCTCCGGCAGTCTCGCTTCGCTCTGACCCTTTGCTCACTGCTCCGGCAGTCTCGCTTCGCTCTGACCCTTTGCTCACTGCTCCGGCAGTCTCGCTCCGCTCTGACCCTTTGCTCACTGCTCCGGCAGTCTCGCTCCGCTCTGACCCTTTGCTCACTGCTCCGGCAGTCTCGCTCCGCTCTGACCCTTTGCTCACTGCTCCGGCAGTCTCGCTCCGCTCTGACCCTTTGCTCACTGCTCCGGCAGTCTCGCTCCGCTCTGACCCTTTGCTCACTGCTCCGGCAGTCTCGCTTCGCTCTGACCCTTTGCTCACTGCTCCGGCAGTCTCGCTCCGCTCTGACCCTTTGCTCACTGCTCCAGGTGGCCTCGTCCTGCTCTTCTCTTGCTCACCGCTCCAGGCGGCCTCGTCCTGCTCTTCTCTTGCTCACCGCTCCAGGCGGCATCGTCCTGCTCTACTCTCGCTCACCGCTCCAGGCGGTCTCATCCTGCTCTACTCTCGCTCACCGCTCTAGGCGGTTTCGTCTTGCCCTGCTCTTGCTTACCACTCTGGGCGGCCTTACTCTGCTGTGTTTGTCCGCCACATCTGTGGTTCTGTTCCTGAGTCCCAGTGTGTACTGGGTCCTATCCCACCTGTGTTCCTACCTGCTAGTGCCTCCCTGTCTGCACTCTAGCCGTGCTTGCCTGTACCCCCCTGCCTGCATACCCGCCTGCCTGCATACCAGTCGTGCCTGCCTATACCCACCAGTCTGTGTGTCAGCCGAACCGGTCTGTTCCTGTATTCCCCTGCGTGAGTCAACAGCCGTGTCCGGGGTCTGTCCTGGAGTAGCACCTGGTCCCTCTGCTCGGTTCCTCCTTGGTGCACTGGCGTCGTATGCCGTCGTTCGACCCTGGTCGGATCGGGTGAATACCTAGTTACGCCCCTCCAGGCATTCACTCTCCGGCACGGTCCAGTGGAATCACAAGCACACGCCGCTCAGCCCGGGCGTGTGCATTACACACACTACATGGCCAGATAAGGTTGTAAAATGTTAAAATGACATTTCCTGGTGAATGCATTTGCCACGGTTGAAAGCAATGCAAAAGTGAAAAAAAGCATCAAAAACGCTACGTGTGAACATAGCCCAAAGTGTGGAGGAGCATTTTTGTTTTTGGTTATTTATTTTGCTTTATATACAAGTCATTACCCTGGAAATGATGTTCCTTAACATATTAAAAATCCATTTTGGTTTCGTTTTTGTATGTTTTATTGTGAGTCTGTAAAAGTGGTGTAATACTTCTGACAACGTTGCTGACAGCAGTGATCTGGGAGTCAGAGATGCTTCCAGGGGTCTTCCCCATGCTGTTCCCATGTCATTTGAGCACTGTTCCAATCGATTTGGGCAATTTTTAGGCCCTCTGCAGACTGCCGGGGGGAGCCGTCTGAAAAATGCTCGAGTTTCCCATAGACTTACATTGGGCTCATTGCTCAGATCCAGCACCCTAGTATTCCAATGTGTTCGACCCGAACATCGAGCACCCGAGCATTTTAGTGCTCGCCCATCACTAGTCTTTTAGTGTATGGCAGCTGCTAAAAATAAAAACCTGATATGAATCTGGCATCACAGTAATCACACCGACCTGAAGAATAAAGTCGTCTAAACACTTATATTGCACGAGGAACGACATAAAAAATAAACTCTAGGGTTAGGGTTGTATTAGGGTTAGGGTTGTGCTAGGGTTAGGGTAGGGTTGTGCTAGGGTCATATTATGGTTGGGGTTGTACTAGGGTTGGGGTTAGGGCAGTGTTGGGGTTGGGATTTTTTCAAAAGTAAAGAAAAAAAATGATGACGATATGGTGAGTAGTGTTGATTGCAAATGCTCGCTACTTGAGTTTACATCGGGTGCTCGGGTATGCACAAAGTATAGCGGGTGCTCGAGTGACATGATCAGGTCTATGCCCTACATGTTTTGTGGCTGAGAAAAACCAAAGACAAGCAAAATACCCAAATACCTGGAAGTAAATGGATAAATCGCACAATGCATAAAAATAATGATAAATAATAAAGGGTATTTAGTTAACATAATTTTGATCAAAATAATGTAAAAGCCATCCCGTCACGGCAACCCTTATGGGACAGTCCTAACTCTAATATTAAAACCTTACCATTTGTCAAGTGACATACATATGGATAAGGGCAGAGAGAGTGAACCCCTAGTAGAAGCATGGACCTGAGAGGCAGAATGAACCTTTCAGCTCAGACAAAGGGCATTTTGTGGGCATTTTATATCTTTTTATCATTTTGTGCACCAGTTTGGGCCTGAAGATCACTATACGGCCATGTGCACACATTGAGTATTTGGTGAGTTTTTTTACCTCAGTATTTGTAAGCCAAAACCAGGAGTGGAACAATCAGAGGAAAAGTATAATAGAAACACGTCACCACTTCTGTATTTATCACCCACTCCTGGTTTTGGCTTACAAATACTGAGGTAAAATACTTACCAAATACTCAGTGTGTGCACGTGGCCTTAGGGTAGGTTCCCACAACCATGTAAAAAATTGTTCAGAGTTTCATCTAGAAAAGTGGGCTGATTTTTTTTTTCACTTTTTTATTCTCACACCAATAGGCTTGAATGGGCGGGTCTCATCCTATTTCCGGAGGAAAATCATGTATATTTCATTTTTTTCTTCACGCAGAGAATCGGGGAGTGAAAAAAAATCGTTCATATGCACATCCCCATTAAACAACACTGGTCCGAGAGAAATCCATTTTTTTAGTGGACAGCACTTGGTCGTTTACACGAGCCCTTGCTTGTACTTTAGTTCCTTGTAGAGATAACCTAATTGGTTGCAGATGGACACCATATGCCACAAGTATATTGTCTGATGTAGTGCTGTACCGAATATTCCTTGTAGAAATGCTAAAAGGAGTTCTGCATGGAGCCATCACAATAGGGAGTGTTCAGACAACTCATTTTTCATGCTGATTTTGATGCATTTTTGTTATGTACTTTTCAATGAGAACAATTCAAAATAGACATTGTCAATTCTTGGAGCAGTTTCTTCCCTGAAACTGCATAGAAACAACACATAGACTATCCTGATTGAATGAGGTTAATCATCACGCAAATCAGCGACTGAAACTGAGAGTCTGATTTGTCAGTATGAAAACTCAGCTGTGTGAATATGCCAATTAGATGTTTACTGCTTACTGCCTAAAGGTATGATCACATAAAATGCTGAATTTTCTTGCGGAAATGTCAGGCTTTCATGTGAAAGAAAGTCACCAGCAAAAATCCAACTCTCTGATTTCTGCTGAGAATTTACAGTTTGTTATGCCATGAATCCACTTGCTGATTAGCTCGATCCAATATATCTATGATTACCCGCAGAAGTTTCCATGGCATGACATGTCAATTCTTTTCTTCCTATAATGTGAATTTAAAATCTGTGTCATTTCACACATAGCAAGGATTCCTACTGAAAACAAAGCATAAGGAAAACACTTCAGATATGGTGTAAAAAAAATCAGCCTCGAGACTATGCCCTAATAATAAAAGGATATGCAATAAACTCCAGTGGCAGCTGCCGACAATAATACAAATGACAGCAATGCAGATATAGAGTTTTGTATCAGGTAAATGGAGTTCTGTTCACTATAATGATACATTAAGAAACTAACAAGAATGTTGGTCCTCAAAACGACATGACAATAGTGGACGTATAATTAAAGGGTTGTTTCTCAAGTTCATATCTTCAAGAGTGCTCCTCATCTCTCCCCCTAGCTTCATGGTTGCCTGGGGCGGTGCTCTTCGGAAGATTTACGGTTAAGAGTCCCGCGGCATGGTCAAAGCACTGGTCTGTAATGTGCTCTTTCCCAGACTGCTCAGTTTGCTTCTACAACATGGGAGAAGTGAAATGAGGGTGAGGATGGCCGGATCCAGTGCTCCATCCAGCATCAGAGTGGAGAGATTGGTCTATACTGTAGTATAAAGCTTTCTAGTGGCACGTGCTCCTTACTTAGGTAGCCAGCAGTTCTTAGACCATATAATCTAAGACCTTAGACCATATAACCTAAGAAACATGCTGTACACTATTGAAAACTCCTCTGTTCTTGAGAATGGAGAGGATTTCTAATAAGAGGTGAGCCGCTTGTTCATTGCTTGTATTGAAAAACACTTTGCAATTTACCCATTAAAAGCTTGAGACAACCCTTTCAAGAAAAATGAAGTGTAAAAAGGTAAAAAGTTCTCTTTAGGGATTTGTCACATTGACCGACTGGCATAGGTCTGAAAGAAAAGTGGCTACATGGTGCCTGATCTCTGAACAATCCCTCGACACCATGCAGGTAACTTGTTGCCACTTTAAATGACAAAGCTGTGATTATAAGGTTTCTTCTTCAGGTTTTGTGATACAATATTTTTCTGGTCAATGAATTGAAGGATCATGAATAACCCCTTTGTTACAAAGCATTTCTTCTTCGGAAAAGTTATCTGATGATTTTTATTACTATCAAGTTGTAACATAGGAAGCCAATGTCACTACCTTCAGCAAAGGGTAATAAATCCTAATCGTTTGCATCTCGCTTTGTTTTACACCCATTTATAGAGACCTAATAATTCCTATACATTTGCCATTGACAGACAGGACATTTCTTGAGCCGTTCGTATCTATTCGCTAGCTTGTGGTTTTGCATCTAATTATCTCATGGGTCTTTGTTTCTGAAGTTCTTTTTGTTGGCACCGAAGTCAGCATGCGTTGCAGGTGTAGTGAGGAAAATCTGAGACTAAAAGCAGCCTACGAGGCAAAGACGTCTGCTTTGAGCTTTGAAGATTTTACTAAAAAACACATTAAATATTCCCTTTCGCTGAGATTACGATATGATGAGCTCAGTGCTGCCAGTAATGTGTTACCTTTATGAAGGTTCTGGTATCCTGCCACAAAAAAAAATAAGAGCGGAGGCTTTATTGTGCTGTGTGTGGTGCACGAAGAGAAGAATCACAACCGCTGAAATGTAAAGAATAAAGAACATTTCTGACCTGAAACTTAGTTCTGGAAAAACAAGCCTACAGCGGGCTGCAGAATTCAAAGACTTACCCAGCGTACGACTCACACAGGACAATGTACGTGCCAAGGATCTTTACAAATCACATATACTGGAATACTGTTATCTTACTGAACACCTTTATTACAGATGTTGTCTATTTATTATGGTTTTTGTGGCACCACCACATTTCACAATGATGTACCCATGACTCTGTAATGGTTGATTCACATAGATAAACCCAAGAAGGTCCTGGATACATTTCTTGAGAAATATAATATCACAGGTTATGGTGGATACTAGATTCTGAGATGGGCCTTTGATCCAGGGAACTAGTCTGATTGTCGTATGTGGTGTCGAGAAGGAATTTTTCCCCTCATATGGGGCAATTAGCATTTGCCTCATGGAGTTTTTTTCCTTCCTCTGGATCAACAAAATAATGGACTTTTGGCTTCTTTCAACCTTAAAACTATGAAACTACACAGCTTGGGATACCTTAGATCAGTCCATGTTCCTAGAGGGACCCACAATCCAAGGCCTCATTCAGACAGTGATTTTTCATCTATGCAAATAAATGAACAAATTTTCATTAGTAAAACCTATAAGAAGCAAAATTAACATAAACTCTGCTATAAATAAATAAAATAGGGTTCTTAGTACCACTGTTTTTGATCAAAAATAGTATATAAGCTATCCCACCACCGCAAGGTGAACCCGCTTGGGACGGTCCTACATTGTCTAATATTAAAAACCTTACCATGTGTCAAAGTTGACCTATGTGTGAATAAGGGCAGACAAAGGACTGGGTCCCAAACTAGGAACACCAGCCAGGGGAAGCTTTTCAAATGTATTATTCGGCTCTAGGAAGGGAGGCCACACCCATGTTTGCACAGAATGCAAAAAATACAAAGAAAAAACACAAAATTTTAGCTTGGTTAAAGTTGGTATACCAACTTAAACCAAGCTCAAATTTTGTGTTTTTTCTTTGCAATTTTCATTAGTGTTTTGGATCAGATATTCATCAGTGTTTGGGCAGTGTGTTAGTTTTTACATCAGTGTTAAGTCTGTTTTTATCATATGCATCAAAAATTGATGGGGATTTTTCAAGCTTCTACTAACAAACATAAAAAAATGGACAGCACTAGGGTGCAGCTAGGATGGCATCGGTGTCCAAGGTTTTCAAGGGTATGTAAACATGAATGGTTGAACAGACATGTCTCTGATTTTTTTTTCTTTTTCTTTTGTGGGACACAAGTTCCACAAAAATACACAGACATGTGAAAATCCACATAGACTATAATGGATATGTGTTCTATTCCATGAAAAACACAAAAAAGCACTCGTATGTGAAAAACTAACATCTGAATGAGCCCTTCAATTTCAAAGGCGAAAACATGGGACAATTTCATAGGAAGCCAAATGATTTTACACACAAGATTTGTCACAATTTTATCATGGCTTTGTCATGGTTTATGGAAAACCATTTAAAAAAACACACTAAAAATCTCTGTCATGTAATACTGTTTAGTAATTTGTACAATGTACTGAATATTTTGATGACAACGAAAAGGGTTCCTCCTTGTAGCTTCTAAAATAGATGTAGCATCGTTCAGTATTTTACATCAGTATTTGTAAGTCAAAACCAGGAGTGGGTGATAAATACAGAAGTGGTGACGTGTTTCTATTATACTTTTCCTCTGATCGTTCCACCCCTGGTTTTGGCTTACAGATACTGATAGAAAATACTGACCAAATACTCAACATGTGCACGTGGCCCTAAAATTTATTTGCACTCTGTAGAGAAAATATGTGGTGTAGATTCAGCGACGCTGTGAATTTGACATCTGCATTATATCAATTTATTCTGTGAAATTTCACTGTGGATTTCACTCTAAAAATCTTTCAAGAAAGAAATCTGCAATAATTGCACAAATTTGCACAAATTTGCCCTTGGAATCTGCAGCTAAATCCATCCATTGGTGCTAATTTTGCCTTTGCACGTTAGCTAGGGATTTTCCTTTATGAATGTACCCTTAGATTTTAGAGGAAAATTTATTTAATTCAAATTCTAAATATTGAAATAAAGGACCAGTGATCCATGATGATGTTGATGAGGAGATGTGCTGGCTGGAGTTAGACACTACTGATTCATGAAGAGGTGTACTACTCATAGTGAATTGGGTGAGTGGCGCGCACCTCTGTGTGTGCCTTGCCAGAAATCCTACTTCAGTCCATGCTAGAGTAAGGTTTATGGTGTAGTGAACACTACCGGTCATCATGAATTTGAAAAGCAGTGGTCACCACACCCCCATCCTGCCCCTGCTCCACCTACTTTGTCTGAGCTGGACAAAAAAAAGCATAAGAACTGCAAAAGTCACAAACTTTTATGCAGCCTTGAGTTGCAACCAAAATTGTACAACTTTTCAAAGCTTTTTACACCAGAATACTTCTCCCAAAAGCTTTGATGAATCGGGCCCAGACGATTAATATGTTAACATTCTCCTTAAAAGGAACCTGTTAGAAACTTTTACACAGCCCCTCAAACCATTGGTATGATTGTATATGTCTTTAATAAATAAGCCAATTGATCCCTCTATGACCCCAAAGCACTACTCCAGCAGCGAGCCGTGTCTGGAATTGCATTTGGACGTGATGATGCACTTCTAGCTTCTCAGCCTCACACTACATTTCCTACCTAGCAGCACCTTCCCCTGGCTGGTTGACAGGTTGTTTGCTCTGGTACACGATGACTGACCTGTCAATCATGTTACACCTCTATCTTATTGTTACACCTCTATCTTTATCTTTTTGGTTGTCATACAAAGGTAGAAGGTAATATAAATAAAATATGTATTTTTAATAACATTAAAGTAGAAATTCACTGGAGGATTTCTATTTACTAGTATTATTTTACACTTATTTAGACCAGGGAGGCAGAAGATTTGGCAAATTTATTACAATGGCACATGTTGTGGGATGATAGATGTGAGACACTTTTCTCTTTTTCTTGTCTGACTATCTTTAAATCACAATTTTATAATAAAATTGAGGTGCATTTCATTGCAAAATGTGGTCTCCACTTAGCCAAACAGAATGTTGGCCCCTCTTGTGCTCTTGACCACATTTACTGAATTCTTTATGTTTGGTGCTATTTTTTACTAATTAGCAAGAAAAATTAGCAAATACCTGTAGTAAGCAAATAAATAAGTACATGAAATACATATACAATAGTACATGAAGTGTTAACTAACCACCCTATGTTGTTTACTGTACATGCACTATTACTATTTACTTACTGTATGCAAGGTGTGGGAAAGACTTAGTGCAACCCAGATGGAAGAGGGAAAGGGAGCCCAGACACTAGGGAAAGGTGGGAGTGGAAACCTCCTAGTCTGGTTTAGTGGCACCCTGTCTCAACTACTGTCCTTACAGTGGGGAAAAAATTTGTTTCCAAATTAGACAATTTGATCTTAAGGATTTGTTTTCTCATTTTGTCTCTTATAGTTGAGGTCTACCTATGAAGTCAATTACAGGCCTCTCTCATCTTTTTTAAGTGGGAGAACTTGCACAATTGGTGGCTGACTAAATACTTTTTTTCCCCACTGTATATTGGCTTTTCACCAATCGCCGCATACATGCCTCGCCCTACCTTTCCCTGGTGTATGGCTAAGGCTGAGGAAGAAAGGAGATGAGCACTAGTCGATCTCCACTAACCTCTATAGACAACATGGGTAGACAAACACAGGGGAATTGCTTAGCTTTAGACAACTCCAAATAAGTGCGCATATGGCCTGAAGCTCCAGAGAGGACGAAGCACTGCTCTTGCTAAAGCCTCACAAGTTGTAATGAATATCGCTGGCACCTCCCTCTCAGACACACCAGGTATTTATACATCCAGACCAGGGAGCTAATTAGCCAGAGGGAGGTCTAGAGACAGCCAGCCTCTAAGAAGATGTCTGTAATGCCAAACATAGAGATCTCCTGCAACCAACTGCAGGGCGACTGTCTGTCACCTCTGACACACCCATGACAGTAGCCCCCACTCCCCTAGTGGCCTCCAGACACTCAGGACCGTGGTTTCTCAGGAAACGACATGTGAAATTAGCGAACCAATCTGGGAGTGTTCACCTCTGACGGTGAAACCCACATCCTCTCCTCTGGACCATAGCCTTTCCAGTGCACCAAGTTTTGTAGAGAACAACGTTGGAGACGAGAATCTACAATCCTCGAAATCTGGAACTCCAGATTACCATCAACCATTACTGGGGGCGGTGGTAGAGGTGAGGGCTCAAAAGGTACCACATATTTTTTAAGTAAGGACCTATGGAACACGTTGTGGAATTTAAGAGCCTGATGAAGTTCAAGATGAAACGCTGTGGGGTTAATGACGGCGGTTATTTTATAGGGACTAATAAACCTAGGTCCCAGCTTCAAAGAAGGGACTTTCAATCTTATATTCCTGGTAGACAACCACACAAAGTCATTCACATTCAGGTCTGGACATGGCAAGCGTTTTCTATCAGCCATACTTTTATACCTGTCTCCCATGATCTTTAAATTACTCAGCACACCCTGCCATACCGAGGAGAGCGACAAAGAAACTTGTTCCGCCTCAGGAACTTCTGAAGCTCCTCCCCCACTAAAGGTACCAAACTGTGGGTGATAACTGTATGCACCGAAGAACGGTGACCTGCCAGTGGATTCTTGACGATTATTATTAATTGCAAATTCTGCCAGCGGTAGATAGGATGCCCAATCCTCCTGATTTTCAGAAACTAAACACCTGAGGTAGGTCTCCAAATTCTGATTGACACACTCGATCTGTCCATTTGATTGAGGGTGGAAGGCAGAGGAAAAGGACAGCTGCACCCCCAGTTGAGAACAGAATGCCTTACAGAACTTGGAAACAAACTGGGTCCTCCGATCAGTCTCAAAATCAGGTGAGTAAACCAAAATATCGTCCAGATAGACCACCACAAACCTCCCCACCAAATGATGGAAAATGTAAATTATGAAATGCTGGAATACCAGAGGTGCATTGGTCAAACCAAAAGGCATAACCAGACTCTCGAAATGTCCTTCTGGGGTATTGAACGCTGTTTTCCATTAGTCCCCTTCTCTGATTCTAACCAGGTTGTAGGCTCCCTTTAAATCCAACTCTGAGAATACCTTAGCTCCCAAAACCTGGCTGAACAAATCAGAAATCAGAGGAAGAGGGTATGGATCACAGATGGTAATTTGATTTAATTCCCGAAAATCTAAACAGGGACGTAGACCGCCATCTTTTTCTTCACAAAGAAGAACCCTGCCGCCACGGGCAAAGATGTGGGTCTGATATGTCCCTTCTCCAGACTTACCGCAATGAAATCCTTCATGGCTTGTCTCTCAAGGCCAGAAAGATACAGTCTGGACTTCAGTAGTTTAGCTCTGGGGGTCAGGTTAATAGGACAGTCATAAGCATGATGAGGAGGCAAATCCTGACACCCCCTCTCAGAAAATACGTCCTCAAAACCAGACAGAAATACAGGTAATATCTCCATAGAGACAGTAGCAAGGGAAATATTTAAACAGTTCTCATGGCAGTAATCTCCCCTTTCAATAATCTCCCCGGTTTGCCAATCCACCAATGGATTATGTTTAACAAGCTAAGGAATACCCAAGACAATCGGTATGGAAAGATTATCCAGAACATAGCAAGGGATTATTTCACAAAGAACTGACCCCACCCTCAGTTTTACATTATGTACAATCTGAGTAAATCCTTCCTGTGCAAGTGGCGCCGAGTTGATGGCGAAGATGAAATAGGTTTAGCTAAAGTACAGCAAGCAAGACCATGAGTTTTCACAAACTCAGCATCCACCATGCTGATTCTGGCTCCACTGTCAAAAAACACAGACATTTTCTTGGTTTTGCTCTCTAGCACCACCTCTGCTGTCAGGACAAAGCGAGAACTGCAGTATGGCCACAAATACACCCCTTGTTTATTCAAATTCAGACTACCAAGAGTTAATCGAGTCTCCTTTTGTTTAGGAATTGAAGGACAGGTACCAACAAAATGTCCCTTTTTCCCACAAAAAAAAAACATACACCTTTTTTCTTGTGAATCTCTGGGGAGATGTATGATACATAGACATCCCCCAACTGCATGGGTTCCTCCACCTCCCCGAGTACTGGTTCACCCCCAGACTGCTCCCCTGGCGGAGGTACACAACCTCGACAAGAAGACCCCGGAGAAGGTGGTATCATATATCTATCCCGAAAGGCAAGACGTATGGCCAAAGACATGGCAGACTGCAAAGACTGAGGGGTTTCATATACTGCCAAGGCATCTTTTAACCTTTTAGTAAGCCCCTCACAAAATTGACTTCTAAGGGCTGAGTCATTCCATTTGGAATCCGTTGCCCATCTACGGAATTCCGAACTGTACGTCTCCACTGACCGATTCCCCTGCTGAAAGCAACGTAGCATAGACTCAGCCAGGTGACTCGGTCAGGGTCATCATAGATAAGGGCCAGAGCCCCGAAAAACTCCTCCACAGGCAGGAGACCAGTCGAGTCCTGCGGTAAAGAAAACGCCCAGGATTGAGGATCTCCCTGCAGTAGAGAGATCACAATTCCAACCTGTTGCTCCTCATTTCTGGAGGAATAGGGATGAAGTTTAAAATACAATTTGCAGGCATCCTTGAATACAAAAAAAACTGTCCCTACCTCCAGAAAACCTGTCTGGGAGGGCAAGCTTGGGTTCAGGCAGGGCAGGCCTACGTGCAGGGACCCCCATATTGGGAACCTGTAGCTGCTTATGCTGCTGCTGTACCTCACCACGGAGGTCATTCACCTCCAGAGACAGCCGGTGCAGCAGCTCTGCAAGCTCTGCAACTGAACCCATACCAAAGGAGAAAGGAACAAAAAAAAGGTCCACGCCCAAATACACAGAAAAAAAAAATGTCAGTTTTTTTTTTTTTTTCTCCTTCCTTTTCAAAACGTGCTCAGCCGGCGATAATATCATGCAAGGTGTAGGAAAGACACAGAGGGAAGAGGGAAAGGGATCTCAGACACTAGGGAAAGGGGGAATGGAGACCTCCTAGTCTGGTCTAGTGTCACCCTGTCTCAACTACCGTCCCTATATTGACTCTTTGCCAATCGCCGCATGCGTGCCTCACCCTGACTTGCCCTGGAGTATGGCTAAGGCTAGGGAAGGAAGGATATGAGCACTAGTCGATCTCCACTAAACTCTATAGACAACAAGAGTAGACAAACAGGGAAAATTGCTTAGCTTTAGACAACTCCAAACAAATTCGCATACGGCCTCAAGCTCCAGAGAGGACAAAGTACTGCTCTTGCTAAAGCCTCATAAGTAGTAATGAATATCGCCAGCACCTCCCTCTCAGACACACCAGGTATTTATACACCCAGGGCAGAGAGCTAATTAGCCAGAGGGAGGTAGCCGCTGGGTCCTAAAGACAGCCAGCCTCTAAGAAGATGTCTGTAATGCCAAACGTAGTGATCTCCTGCAACCAACTGCAGGGCGACTGTCTGTTACCTCTTACACACCAGTGACACTTACCTACTTACTTACTACAGGGTATTTGTTCATTTTGTTTTTCCCTTAGGTTTGGTCTGTTAAATGGGCCCAGTAAAAATGATCACCTACATATTATACTTATAACAACATATATTCCAGCTCATGGCTTTGGTTTTGCTTCAGTATTTTGTGCTTCATATAAACAGAAGCGTGCGCCCCCCTTTTGGAGCTGGGCATTTTGTCTATATAGCTTTCCTTGACAGGTGTCTGAACAATCAGGTCTGGGTCCTGCTCTGCTTTTATCTATATTGAGGTCTACTGACACATAGAGAAGTTCAATACTAAAGATAGGACTGCCCCGATTGGGTACACCTTGTCGCGGTGAGATGACGTTTATGTTTTTTTCATCAAAACAGTGTCAAATAAGTATCTTATCTTGTTTACATGTGCTATTACTATTTACTTATTTACTTACTGCAGAGTGTTTGCTCTTTTTATTTTTGTCTTAGCTTTTGTCTGTTAAATGGCCACTGTGTGAACGTGCACTTATACCAACATATGTTCCAGCTCATGTCTTTGGTTTTAATTAGCAAGTAAGAAGCAGAGTTCCTGGTGCACAGCACTCACGTTTTATCTGAGAAGATGAAGTCTCATGACAATATCTTCTCCTTTCTTCTATTCTGTAGGTGAAAACATTAGACGAAAAGTCAATCATTGGAAAGATTTCCAAGTACTGGTCCGGATTCGTCAATGATGTGTTCACTAATGCCGATAACTTTGGAATAGAATTTCCAGCCGATCTTGACGTGAAGCTGAAAGCTGCTTTGATTGGCACCTGCTTTCTTATAGTAAGTACAGTAAATGCATCTGTTATACATTGCAGATCCGGATAATTAGCTGGGCTCCCATGGATATCTGTATTTAATTAAGCCTTGTGATCATGCTTTCAGAGTAATTCTTACAGTATCCCAGCTGACTGAGAGGGAGGGAAAGTCTAGGGGGTGGAAAAGCATTACTTTATCCACAGTGGCACAGTGCCTCGCATTGTTCTCATGCAGTGCGAAAGCTTCTGGTTCATAACACTGAGAGCTATGGATGTGAACCTCATATATTCTCCTAATGTTTGCAGGGGTTCTGTTCTTCCTCCCTCTATTTAGATTCATACTGGTAGGTTAATTGGCGTCTAACTAGTTAAGTGTGTCCCTGTTATTGGGAATTATGAGGCCTGGGGCCAGTGTAAATAAGCATTTCTCGTAATGTGCAGTATAAAGTAGATTGCTGTTAATTAATAGATGTTTTGCAAAAGAAATAAGCATATTTTTCAGGACCAAGTTCTTGCCTTTTCTTCTTATGACACATAGTCATTCCTCAAGGATGTAGAAAGTAAGGATGTGACTAGTGGGGCCCACATTTTATTTTTTTCTCATGCAGACATTAGTCAAGACATAAAGTTCTGGCAAATCAATATATTTCTGGAGTATTGGATGAAGTAGGAACCAAAGAAAACACACTCAAGTCCATACAAGTTCATGTAGATATAAAAAATATGTTTTAATGTTGTAGCCAGTTATTTTATTTCTTTTTATAAATCTCTTATGGCTGCCACATCTTTCAAACAGTATCTGATCATTGGGGGTCTGACTCCTGAATGAGGGCTGAATCAACTATTGTCTACCAGGTAGAGCGTTGTACATTTGGCTGTGGATGTGTGCGGTACTGCAACTCGGTACAAGTGACGGCCACTACTAAGTGTACAGAACTCAGAAATAGCATAATAAATGCTGTAAAAGACATGGTACTCACTGAAGCCAGCTACATCATTCTGACACAAGAGGTCGGACCAGCACCAATCACATACTGATAGCCCACCAATAAAATGGACATGAAACCCGCTTCAGGGTATGTTCACATAGCGGTTTTTTGCAGCATTTTTTTACTCCATGAAAAATGCAGAGTATTGGCAGAAAAATACTGCATACATAACTTACATTTGTAATGCGTTTTTGATCATTATAATAAATGGGTAAAAGAAAAATGCAGCAAAAATGTTGGAAGAATTGACATGTGGTTTTAAAAAAACACACCACAGCTCAAAAAATTCTTGGATGTTTTTAGCTGTGTGTTTTGGGTCATTATCCTGTTGCAAGACCCATGACCTGCGACTGAGACCAAGCTTTCTGACACTAGGCAGCACATTTCTCTCTTGAATCCCTTGATAGTCTTGAGATTTCATTGTACCCTGCACAGATTCAAGACACCCTGTGCCAGATGCAGCAAAGCATCCCCAGAACATAACAGAGCCTCCACAATGTTTCACAGTAGGAACAGTGTTCTTTTCTTGATATGCTTCATTTTTCCGTCTGTGAACATAGAGCTGATGTGCCTTGCCAAAAACTCCCATTTTTGTCTCATCTGTCTATAGGACATTCTCCCAGAAGCTTTGTGGCTTGTCAACATGTAGTTTGGCAAATTCCAGTATGGCCTTTTTATGATTTTTTTTCAACAATGGTGTTCTTTTGGTGTTCTTTTGGTGTTCTTTTTGGTCGTCTCCCATGAAGTCCACTTTGGATCAAACAACGACGGATGGTGCGATCTGACACTGATGTTCCTTGAGCTTGAAGTTCACCTTTAATCTCTTTAGAAGTTATCCTGGGCTCTTTTGTTACACACTGATGTTCCTTGAGCTTGAAGTTCACCTTTAATCTCATTAGAAGGTATCCTGGGCTCTTTTGTTACCATTCGTATTATCCGTCTCTTTGATTTGTCATCAATTTTCCTCCTGTGGCCACGTTCAGGGAGGTTGGCTACAGTCCCATGGATCTTAAATTTCTGAATAATATGTGAAACTGTAGTCACAAGGAATATCAAGCTGCTTGGAGATGGTCTTATAACCTTTACCTTTTACATGCTTGTCTATAATTTTCTCTCTAATCTCCTGAGACAATTCTTTCCTTTGCTTCCTCTTGTCCATGTTGAGTGTGGTACACACCCTGTCACCAAACAACACAGTGAGTATCTGTAGCCCTATATACAGGCCTGCTGACTGATTACAAATTGTAGATACCTGTGATGCTAATTAGTAGACACAACTTGATTTAACATGTCCATTTTGTCACATTATTTTCAGGGGTACCATCATTTCTGTCCAGGCCTATTTTAGGAGTTTAATATTTTTTTAAATTCTGTGGAAGCAGGGTTGAAAAGCAATGTCTGACTTTCATTTGTTCATTTTCATAGATTTTTTATTTATTATTACTTTTGTCAGATTCAAGTTATTTCTGTGACCATTGTGGGTTTTTCTTTCATTAAACGAGGGGTACCAACAATTTTGACCACGTGTGTATATGGAAACATGGAGTGTCTTACATGCAAAAAACATCCTGAAGAATGGTGTGCTCAATTCGTTTAAAAGCTTAGCATTTTTGGAAATCTAAAACAGGTAAAAGGTGTTCAAAAACCTGAACATGTGCTCACCAAGACATCTTCACATAGAAATATTTTTAAAAAGAAGAAACTGCTCAAAAACACCTGAAAAAAAACATTGTGTAACCTAATGGTTAGAATAGTGTCAACAGACTAAAGCTATGTTCACATACAGTACATCGTTTTTGCAGGCTTTTTTTATGCAAATTGAAAGCTGCTTTTTGCAGTACCAGAAAAAACTATGAGATGTCAAAAATCTAACGCATACGCTTGTTTTACTTTTCCTTACTGAATTTGAGAACTGAAGAATTGTTATATCTGCAGCATGTAGTTCTTTCAGCATTTTTGACAGCATTTTTGAAGAGTTTTTGGTGTATAAAACTACCAATCCTGATATGCATGGCCCCATCATCCCCCAATCCTGGTATGCATGGTCTCCTTATCCCCCAATCCTGGTATGTATGGCCCCATCATCCCCCCAATCCTGGTATGTATAGTCCCATCACTGCACACATAAAAAATAAACACTTATACACTTCTTCCTCACCTCTGCTCTAGTGTTGCATCTTCCAGCAGCTCATGTCAGCATCTGAGCAGCGCATGGCATCACAGCCATGCGCTCTCAGACGCTGATGTGAGCTGCCAGCATATTCACTCTTCTCCACGCCGGGACTATCTGCGTAGAGAAGAGTGAATATGCATTCTCTTTAGTAGCGGGCACTGTCAGCAGGAGCTGCGGATCAGCGCTACTCTGTGCCCGCTACTAAAGAGAATGAATATTCATTCTTCACCACGCCCATGGGAGTGGAGAAGAGGAAATATTAATTTCCCTTTAGCAGCGAACACACGTGGTAGCTACAGCAGCGGCTACTGCATGTGCCCTGCTACTCCACTGACACAACCCCTCCACCACTATCCACCACAAGAATTTCTATAGACTCGAGTATATACCCGAGTATATACCCGAGTATAAGCCAAGAAGAGCTTTTTCAGCACAAAAAATGTGCTGAAAAACTCGGCTTATAATTGAGTATATACGGTAACTTTATTAAACATGTACTGTAGACACAGCACACATGTATTTCACACCAAAAATAACCTGCTAAAAATGCAACAAAAACACCACGAAAATGCTGAAAAATGGGCATTTTAATTGAAGACAGACCTGCAAAAAAAGTGCACCCAAAACACTGAGTGTGAACATACCTAATACAGTTTTTAAGGATGGGAACTACCCCCCACCGCCACACACAAACACACACACACTACTATAGAGAGCATTATTTTAGTGAATAGTGTTGCTCTCCAGTGTTATCTATGCTTCCAGCAGTACAAAAAAAGCTGTTCCCTGCAGAGGGAGCTCAGTAATACTGCCCTCTGCACTGTAACAATCCCCCCTCAGTAATACTGCCCCTGCACTGTAACAATCCCCCCTCAGTAATACTGCCCCCTGCACTGTAACAACCCCCACTCTGTAATACTGCCCCTGCACTGTAACAATCCCCCCTCAGTAATACTGCCCTCTGCACTGTAACAATCCCCCCTCAGTAATACTGCCCCTGCACTGTAACAATCCCCCCTCAGTAATACTGCCCTCTGCACTGTAACAATCCCCCCTCAGTAATACTGCCCCTGCACTGTAACAATCCCCCCTCAGTAATACTGCCCCCTGCACTGTAACAACCCCCACTCTGTAATACTGCCCCTGCACTGTAACAATCCCCCCTCAGTAATACTGCCCTCTGCACTGTAACAATCCCCCCTCAGTAATACTGCCCCTGCACTGTAACAATCCCCCCTCAGTAATACTGCCCTCTGCACTGTAACAATCCCCCCTCAGTAATACTGCCCTCTGCACTGTAACAATCCCCCCTCAGTAATACTGCCCCTGCACTGTAACAATCTCCCCTCAGTAATACTGCCCCCTGCACTGTAACAACCCCCACTCTGTAATACAGCCCTCTGCACTGTAACAACCCCCACTCTGTAATACTGCCCCTGCACTGTAACAATCCCCCCTCAGTAATACTGCCCCTGCACTGTAACAATCCCCTCTCAGTAATACTGCCCCCTCCACAGTAACAATCCCCACTCAGTAATACTGCCCCCTGCACTGTAACAATCCCCCCTCAGTAATACTGCCCCCTGCACTGTAACAATCCCCTCTCAGTAATACTGCCCCCTGCACTGTAACAATCCCCTCTCAGTAATACTGCCCCCTGCACAGTAACAATCCCCACTCAGTAATACTGCCCTCTGCACTGTAACAATCCCCCCTCAGTAATACTGCCCCCTGCACTGTAACAATCACCACACAGTAATACTGCCCCCTGCACTGTAACAATCCCCCCTCAATAATACTGCCCCCTGCACTGTAACAATCAACACACAGTAATACTGCCCCCTGCACTGTAACAATCACCACACAGTAATACTGCCCTCTGCACTGTAACAATCCCCCCTCAGTAATACTGCCCCTGCACTGTAACAATCCCCCCTCAGTAATACTGGCCTCTGCACTGTAACAATCCCCCCTCAGTAATACTGCCCCTGCACTGTAACAATCTCCCCTCAGTAATACTGCCCCCTGCACTGTAACAACCCCCACTCTGTAATACTGCCCCTGCACTGTAACAATCCCCCCTCAGTAATCCTGCCCCTGCACAGTAACAATCCCCCCTCAGTAATACTGCCCCCTGCACTGTAACATTCCCCCCTCAGTAATACTGCCCCCTGCACTGTAACAATCCCCCCTCAGTAATACTGCCCCCTGCACTGTAACAATCCTCACTCAGTAATACTGCCCCTGCACTGTAACAATCCCCCCTCAGTAATACTGCCCCCGGCACTGTAACAATCCCCCCTCAATAATACTGCCCCCTGCACTGTAACAATCACCACACAGTAATACTGCCCCCTGAACTGTTAACAATCCCCCCTCAATAATACTGCCCCCTGCACTGTAAAAATCACCCCACAGTAATACTGCTCCCTGCACTGTAACAATCCCCCCTCAATAATACTGCCCCCTGCACTGTAACAATCACCACACAGTAATACTGCCCCCTGCACTGTAACAATCCCTCCTCAGTAATACTGCCCCCTGCACTGTAACAATCACGACACAGTAATACTGCCCCCTGCACTGTAACAATCCCCCCTCAGTAATACTGCCCCTGCACTGTAACAATCCGCCCTCAGTAATACTGCCCCTGCACTGTAACAATCACCACACAGTAATACTGCCCCCTGCACTGTAACAATCCCCCCTCAGTAATACTGCCCCTGCACTGTAACAATCCCCCCTCAATAATACTGCCCCCTGCACTGTAACAATCACCACACAGTAATACTGCCCTCTGCACTGTAACAATCCCCCCTCAGTAATACTGCCCCTGCACTGTAACAATCCGCCCTCAGTAATACTGCCCCCTGCACTGTAACAATCCCCCCTCAGTAATACTGCCCCTGCACTGTAACAATCCCCCCTCAATAATACTGCCCCCTGCACTGTAACAATCACCACACAGTAATACTGCCCTCTGCACTGTAACAATCCCCCTCAGTAATAATGCCCCTGCACAGTAACAATCCGCCCTCAGTAATACTGCCCCCTGCACTGTAACAATCCCCCCTCAGTAATACTGCCCCTGCACTGTAACAATCCCCCCTCAATAATACTGCCCCCTGCACTGTAACAATCACCACACAGTAATACTGCCCTCTGCAGTGTAACAATCCCCCCTCAGTAATACTGCCCCCTGCACTGTAACAATCACCACACAGTAATACTGCCCCTGCACTGTAACAATCACCACACAGTAATACTGCCCTCTGCACTGTAACAATCCCCCCTCAGTAATACTGCCCCCTGCACTGTAACAATCACCACACAGTAATACTGCCCCTGCACTGTAACAATCACCACACAGTAATACTGCCCTCTGCACTGTAACAATCCCCCCTCAGTAATACTGCCCCCTGCACTGTAACAATCCCCCCTCAGTAATACTGCCCCCTGCACTGTAACAATCACCACACAGTAATACTGCCCTCTGCACTGTAACAATCCCCCCTCAGTAATACTGCCCCCTGCACTGTAACAATCCCCCCTCAGTAATACTGCCCCTGCACTGTAACAATCCACCCTCAATAATACTGCCCCCTGCACTGTAACAATCACCACACAGTAATACTGCCCTCTGCACTGTAACAATCCCCCCTCAGTAATACTGCCCCCTGCACTGTAACAATCACCACACAGTAATACTGCCCCCTGCACTGTAACAATCACCAAACAGTAATACTGCCCTCTGCACTGTAACAATCCCCCCTCAGTAATACTGCCCCCTGCACTGTAACAATCACCACACAGTAATACTGCCCCTGCACTGTAACAATCCCCCCTCAGTAATACTGCCCCTGCACTGTAACAATCCTTGCTCAGTAATACTGCCCCTGAACTGTAACAATCCCCCCTCAGTAATACTGCCCCCTGCACTGTAACAATCCCCCCTCAGTAATACTGCCCCCTGCACTGTAACAATCCTCACTCAGTAATACTGCCCCCTGCACTGTAACAATCACCAAACAGTAATACTGCCCCCTGCACTGTAACAATCCTCACTCAGTAATACTGCCCCCTGCACTGTAACAATCACCAAACAGTAATACTGCCCCTGCACTGTAACAATCACCAAACAGTAATACTGCCCCCTGCACTGTAACAATCACCACACAGTAATACTGCCCCCTGCACTGTAACAATCACCAAACAGTAATACTGCCCCTGCACTGTAACAATCACCAAACAGTAGTACTGCCCCCTGCACTGTAACAATCACCAAACAGTAATACTGCCCCCTGCACTGTTACAATCCCCCCTCAGTAATACTGCCCCTGCACTGTAACAATCACCAAACAGTAATACTGCCCCCTGCACTGTAACAATCACCAAACAGTAATACTGCCCCCGGCACAGTAACAATGCCCCCTCAGTAATACTGCCCCCTGCACTGTAACAATCCCCCCTCAGTAATACTGCCCCCTGCACTGTAACAATCCTCCCTCAGTAATACTGCCCCCTGCACTGTAACAATCCCCCCTCAGTAATACTGCCCCCTGCACTGTAACAATCCCCCCTCAGTAATACTGCCCCCTGCACTGTAACAATCCTCCCTCAGTAATACTGCCCCCTGCACTGTAACAATCCCCCCTCAGTAATACTGCCCCCGGCACTGTAACAATCACCACACAGTAATACTGCCCCCGGCACTGTAACAATGCCCCCTCAGTAATACTGCCCCCTGCACTGTAACAATCCCCCCTCAGTAATACTGCCCCCTGCACTGTAACAATCCCCCCTCAGTAATACTGCCCCCTGCACTGTAACAATCCCCCCTCAGTAATACTGCCCCCTGCACTCTAACAATCCTCACTCAGTAATACTGCCCCCTGCACTGTAACAATCCCCCCTCAGTAATACTGCCCCCGGCACTGTAACAATCCCCCCTCAGTAATACTGCCCTCTGCACTGTAACAATCCCCCCTCAGTAATACTGCCCCCTGCACTGTAACAATCCCCCCTCAGTAATACTGCCCCCGGCACTGTAACAATCCCCCCTCAGTAATACTGCCCCCGGCACAGTAACAATGCCCCTTCAGTAATACTGCCCCCTGCACTGTAACAATCCCCCCTCAGTAATACTGCCCCCTGCACTGTAACAATCCCCCCTCAGTAATACTGCCCCTGCACTGTAACAATCACCACACAGTAATACTGCGCCCTGCACTGTAACAATCCTCACTCAGTAATACTGCCCCCGGCACTGTAACAATCACCACACAGTAATACTGCCCCCGGCACTGTAACAATGCCCCCTCAGTAATACTGCCCCCTGCACTGTAACAATCCCCCCTCAGTAATACTGCCCCCTGCCCTGTAACAATCCCCCCTCAGTAATACTGCCCCTTGCACTGTAACAATCCCCCCTCAGTAATACTGCCCCCTGCACTGTAACAATCCTCACTCAGTAATACTGCCCCCTGCACTGTAACAATCCCCCCTCAGTAATACTGCCCCCGGCACTGTAACAATCCCCCCTCAGTAATACTGCCCCCTGCACTGTAACAATCACCACACAGTAAAACTGCCCCCTGCACTGTAACAATCCTCACTCAGTAATACTGCCCCTGCACTGTAACAATCCCCCCTCAGTAATACTGCCCCCTGCACTGTAGCAATCCCCTCTCAATAATACTGCCCCCTGCACTGTAACAATCCCCCCTCAGTAATACTGCCCCCGGCACTGTAACAATCCCCCCTCAGTAATACTGCCCCCTGCACTGTAACAATCCCCCCTCAGTAATACTGCCCCCTGCACTGTAACAATCACCACAAAGTAATACTTCTCCCTGCACTGTAACAATCCCCCCTCAGTAATACTGCCCCCGGCACTGTAACAATCCCCCCTCAGTAATATTGCCCCCTGCACTGTAACAATCCCCCCTCAGTAATACTACCCCCTGCACTGTAACAATCCTCCCTCAGTAATACTGCCCCCTGCACTGTAACAATCCCCCCTCAGTAATACTGCGCCCTGCACTGTAACAATCCTCACTCAGTAATACTGCCCCCGGCACTGTAACAATCACCACACAGTAATACTGCCCCCGGCACTGTAACAATGCCCCCTCAGTAATACTGCCCCCTGCACTGTAACAATCCCCCCTCAGTAATACTGCCCCCTGCACTGTAACAATCCCCCCTCAGTAATACTGCCCCCTGCACTGTAACAATCCCCCCTCAGTAATACTGCCCCCTGCACTGTAACAATCCTCACTCAGTAATACTGCCCCCTGCACTGTAACAATCCCCCCTCAGTAATACTGCCCCCGGCACTGTAACAATCCCCCCTCAGTAATACTGCCCTCTGCACTGTAACAATCCCCCCTCAGTAATACTGCCCCCTGCACTGTAACAATCCCCCCTCAGTAATACTGCCCCCGGCACTGTAACAATCCCCCCTCAGTAATACTGCCCCCGGCACAGTAACAATGCCCCCTCAGTAATACTGCCCCCTGCACTGTAACAATCCCCCCTCAGTAATACTGCCCCTGCACTGTAACAATCACCGCACAGTAATACTGCGCCCTGCACTGTAACAATCCTCACTCAGTAATACTGCCCCCGGCACTGTAACAATCACCACACAGTAATACTGCCCCCGGCACTGTAACAATGCCCCCTCAGTAATACTGCCCCCTGCACTGTAACAATCCCCCCTCAGTAATACTGCCCCCTGCCCTGTAACAATCCCCCCTCAGTAATACTGCCCCCTGCACTGTAACAATCCCCCCTCAGTAATACTGCCCCCTGCACTGTAACAATCCTCACTCAGTAATACTGCCCCCTGCACTGTAACAATACCCCCTCAGTAATACTGCTCCCGGCACTGTAACAATCCCCCCTCAGTAATACTGCCCCCTGCACTGTAACAATCCTCACTCAGTAATACTGCCCCTGCACTGTAACAATCCCCCCTCAGTAATACTGCCCCCTGCACTGTAGCAATCCCCTCTCAATAATACTGCCCCCTGCACTGTAACAATCCCCCCTCAGTAATACTGCCCCCGGCACTGTAACAATCCCCCCTCAGTAATACTGCCCCCTGCACTGTAACAATCCCCCCTCAGTAATACTGCCCCCTGCACTGTAACAATCACCACAAAGTAATACTTCTCCCTGCACTGTAACATTCCCCCTTCAGTAATACTGCCCCCGGCACTGTAACAATCCCCCCTCAGTAATATTGCCCCCTGCACTGTAACAATCCCCCCTCAGTAATACTGCCCCCTGTACTGTAACAATCACCACACAGTAATACTGCCCCCGGCACTGTAACAATCCCTCCTCAGTAATACTGCCCCCTGCACTGTAACAATCACGACACAGTAATACTGCCCCCTGAACTGTAACAATCGCCACACAGTAATACTGCCCCCTGCACTGTAACAATCACCACACAATAATACTGCCCCCGGCACTGTAACAATCCCCCCTCAGTAATACTGCCCCCGGCACTGTAACAATCCCCCCTCAGTAATATTGCCCCCTGTACTGTAACAATCACCTCACAGTAATACTGCCCCCGGCACTGTAACAATGCCCCCTCAGTAATACTGCCCCCTGCACTGTAACAATCCCCCCTCAGTAATACTGCCCCCTGCACTGTAATAATCCCCCCTCAGTAATACTGCCCCCGGAACTGTAACAATCCCCCCTCAGTAATACTGCCCCCTGCACTGTAACGATCCCCCCTCAGTAATACTGCCCCCTGCACTGTAACAATCCCCCCTCAGTAATACTGCCCCCTGCACTGTAACAATCACCACACAGTAATACTGCTCCCTGCATTGTAACAATCCCCCCTCAGTAATACTGCCCCCGGCACTGTAACAATCCCCCCTCAGTAATACTGCCCCCTGCACTGTAACAATTCTCACTCAGTAATACTGCCCCCTGCACTGTAACAATCTCCCCTCAGTAATACTGCCCCCGGCACTGTAACAATCACCACACAGTAATACTGCCCCCGGCACTGTAACAATGCCCCCTCAGTAATACTGCCCCCTGCACTGTAACAATCCCCCCTCAGTAATACTGCCCCCTGCACTGTAACAATCCCCCCTCAGTAATACTGCCCCCTGCACTGTAACAATCCCCCCTCAGTAATACTGCCCCCTGCACTCTAACAATCCTCACTCAGTAATACTGCCCCCTGCACTGTAACAATCCCCCCTCAGTAATACTGCCCCCGGCACTGTAACAATCCCCCCTCAGTAATACTGCCCTCTGCACTGTAACAATCCCCCCTCAGTAATACTGCCCCCTGCACTGTAACAATTCCCCCTCAGTAATACTGCCCCCGGCACTGTAACAATCCCCCCTCAGTAATACTGCCCCCGGCACAGTAACAATGCCCCCTCAGTAATACTGCCCCCTGCACTGTAACAATCCCCCCTCAGTAATACTGCCCCCTGCACTGTAACAATCCCCCCTCAGTAATACTGCCCCTGCACTGTAACAATCACCACACAGTAATACTGCCCCCGGCACTGTAACAATGCCCCCTCAGTAATACTGCCCCCTGCACTGTAACAATCCCCCCTCAGTAATACTGCCCCTGCACTGTAACAATCACCACACAGTAATACTGCCCCCGGCACTGTAACAATGCCCCCTCAGTAATACTGCCCCTGCACTGTAACAATCCTCACTCAGTAATACTGCCCCCGGCACTGTAACAATCACCACACAGTAATACTGCCCCCGGCACTGTAACAATGCCCCCTCAGTAATACTGCCCCCTGCACTGTAACAATCCCCCCTCAGTAATACTGCCCCCTGCCCTGTAACAATCCCCCCTCAGTAATACTGCCCCTTGCACTGTAACAATCCCCCCTCAGTAATACTGCCCCCTGCACTGTAACAATCCTCACTCAGTAATACTGCCCCCTGCACTGTAACAATCCCCCCTCAGTAATACTGCCCCCGTCACTGTAACAATCCCCCCTCAGTAATACTGCCCCCTGCACTGTAACAATCACCACACAGTAAAACTGCCCCCTGCACTGTAACAATCCTCACTCAGTAATACTGCCCCTGCACTGTAACAATCCCCCCTCAGTAATACTGCCCCCTGCACTGTAGCAATCCCCTCTCAATAATACTGCCCCCTGCACTGTAACAATCCCCCCTCAGTAATACTGCCCCCGGCACTGTAACAATCCCCCCTCAGTAATACTGCCCCCTGCACTGTAACAATCCCCCCTCAGTAATACTGCCCCCTGCACTGTAACAATCACCACAAAGTAATACTTCTCCCTGCACTGTAACAATCCCCCCTCAGTAATACTGCCCCCGGCACTGTAACAATCCCCCCTCAGTAATATTGCCCCCTGCACTGTAACAATCCCCCCTCAGTAATACTACCCCCTGCACTGTAACAATCCTCCCTCAGTAATACTGCCCCCTGCACTGTAACAATCCCCCCTCAGTAATACTGCGCCCTGCACTGTAACAATCCTTACTCAGTAATACTGCCCCCGGCACTGTAACAATCACCACACAGTAATACTGCCCCCGACACTGTAACAATGCCCCCTCAGTAATACTGCCCCCTGCACTGTAACAATCCCCCCTCAGTAATACTGCCCCCTGCACTGTAACAATCCCCCCTCAGTAATACTGCCCCCTGCACTGTAACAATCCCCCCTCAGTAATACTGCCCCCTGCACTGTAACAATCCTCACTCAGTAATACTGCCCCCTGCACTGTAACAATCCCCCCTCAGTAATACTGCCCCCGGCACTGTAACAATCCCCCCTCAGTAATACTGCCCTCTGCACTGTAACAATCCCCCCTCAGTAATACTGCCCCCTGCACTGTAACAATCCCCCCTCAGTAATACTGCCCCCGGCACTGTAACAATCCCCCCTCAGTAATACTGCCCCCGGCACAGTAACAATGCCCCCTCAGTAATACTGCCCCCTGCACTGTAACAATCCCCCCTCAGTAATACTGCCCCTGCACTGTAACAATCACCACACAGTAATACTGCGCCCTGCACTGTAACAATCCTCACTCAGTAATACTGCCCCCGGCACTGTAACAATCACCACACAGTAATACTGCCCCCGGCACTGTAACAATGCCCCCTCAGTAATACTGCCCCCTGCACTGTAACAATCCCCCCTCAGTAATACTGCCCCCTGCCCTGTAACAATCCCCCCTCAGTAATACTGCCCCCTGCACTGTAACAATCCCCCCTCAGTAATACTGCCCCCTGCACTGTAACAATCCTCACTCAGTAATACTGCCCCCTGCACTGTAACAATCCCCCCTCAGTAATACTGCCCCCGGCACTGTAACAATCCCCCCTCAGTAATACTGCCCCCTGCACTGTAACAATCACCACACAGTAAAACTGCCCCCTGCACTGTAACAATCCTCACTCAGTAATACTGCCCCTGCACTGTAACAATCCCCCCTCAGTAATACTGCCCCCTGCACTGTAGCAATCCCCTCTCAATAATACTGCCCCCTGCACTGTAACAATCCCCCCTCAGTAATACTGCCCCCGGCACTGTAACAATCCCCCCTCAGTAATACTGCCCCCTGCACTGTAACAATCCCCCCTCAGTAATACTGCCCCCTGCACTGTAACAATCACCACAAAGTAATA
Organism: Phyllobates terribilis; assembly: GCF_046119375.1. Lineage (NCBI taxonomy): Eukaryota > Metazoa > Chordata > Amphibia > Anura > Dendrobatidae > Phyllobates > Phyllobates terribilis. Next base: position 231,536,848 of record NW_027362763.1, read on the forward strand.
CTTCTCCCTGCACTGTAACAATCCCCCCTCAGTAATACTGCCCCCGGCACTGTAACAATCCCCCCTCAGTAATATTGCCCCCTGCACTGTAACAATCCCCCCTCAGTAATACTGCCCCCTGCACTGTAACAATCACCACACAGTAATACTGCCCCCGGCAATGTAACAATCCCTCCTCAGTAATACTGCCCCCTGCACTGTAACAATCACGACACAGTAATACTGCCCCCTGCACTGTAACAATCACCACACAATAATACTGCCCCCGGCACTGTAACAATCCCCCCTCAGTAATACTGCCCCCGGCACTGTAACAATCCCCCCTCAGTAATATTGCCCCCTGTACTGTAACAATCACCTCACAGTAATACTGCCCCCGGCACTGTAACAATGCCCCCTCAGTAATACTGCCCCCTGCACTGTAACAATCCCCCCTCAGTAATACTGCCCCCTGCACTGTAATAATCCCCCCTCAGTAATACTGCCCCCGGAACTGTAACAATCCTCCCTCAGTAATACTGCCCCCTGCACTGTAACGATCCCCCCTCAGTAATACTGCCCCCTGCACTGTAACAATCCCCCCTCAGTAATACTGCCCCCTGCACTGTAACAATCACCACACAGTAATACTGCTCCCTGCATTGTAACAATCCCCCCTCAGTAATACTGCCCCCGGCACTGTAACAATCCCCCCTCAGTAATACTGCCCCCTGCACTGTAACAATTCTCACTCAGTAATACTGCCCCCTGCACTGTAACAATCTCCCCTCAGTAATACTGCCCTCTGCACTGTAACAATCCTCACTCAGTAATACTGCCCTCTGCACTGTAACAATCCCCCCCCAGTAATACTGCCCCCGGCACTGTAACAATCCCCCCTCAGTAATACTGCCCCCTGCACTGTAACAATTCTCACTCAGTAATACTGCCCCCTGCACTGTAACAATCCGCCCTCAGTAATACTGCCCCCTGCACTGTAACAATTCTCACTCAGTAATACTGCCCCCTGCACTGTAACAATCCCCCCTCAGTAATACTGCCCCCTGCACTGTAACAATCACCACACAGTAATACTGCCCCCTGCACTGTAACAATCACCACACAGTAATGCTGCCCTCTGCACTGTAACAATCCTCCCTCAGTCATACTGCCCCCGGCACTGTAACAATCCCCCCTCAGTTATACTGCCCCCTGCACTGTAACAATCACCACACAGTAATACTGCCCCCTGCACTGTAACAATCACCACACAATAATACTGCCCCCGGCACTGTAACAATCCTCCCTCAGTCATACTGCCCCTGGCACTGTAACAATCCCCCCTCAGTAATACTGCCCCCTGCACTGTAACAATCACCACACAGTAATACTGCCCCCTGCACTGTAACAATCACCACACAGTAATACTGCCCTCTGCACTGTAACAATCCCCCTCAGTAATACTGCCCCTGCACTGTAACAATCTCCCCTCAGTAATACTGCCCCCCGCACTGTCACAATCCCCCCACAGTAATACTGCCTCCTGCACTGTAACAATCCACACTCAGTAATACTGCCCCTGTACTGTAACAATCCCCCCTCAGTAATACTGCTCCCTGCACTGTAACAATCATCACACAGTAATACTGCCCCCTGCACTGTAACAATCACCACACAGTAATACTGCCCCCGGCACTGTAACAATCACCACACAGTAATACTGCCCCCTGCACTGTAACAATCACCACACAGTAATACTGCCCCCTGCACTGTAACAATCACCACACAGTAATACTGCCCCCGGCACTGTAACAATCACCACACAGTAATACTGCCCCCTGCACTGTAACAATCACCACACAGTAATACTGCCCCCTGCACTGTAACAATCCGCCCTCAGTAATACTGCCCCCTGCACTGTAACAATCCCCCCTCAGTAATACTACACCTTGCACTGTAACAATCCCCCAGTAATACTGCTCCTGCACTGTAACAATCCCCCCTCAGTAATACTGCCCCCTGCACTGTAACAATCCCCCCTCAATAATACTGCCCCCGGCACTGTAACAATCCCCCCTCAGTAATACTGCCCCGGCACTGTAGCAATCCCCCCTCAGTAATACTGCCCCCTGCACTGTAACAATCCCCCTCAGTAATACTGCCCTCTGCACTGTACTGACCCCCCTCAGTAATACTGCCCTCTGCACTGTAACAATCCCCCCTCATTAATACTGCCCCCTGCACTGTAACAATCTCCCCTCAGTAATACTGCCCCCTGCACTGTAACAATTCCCGCTCAGTAATACTGCCCCCTGCACTGTAACAATCACCACACAGTAATACTGCCCCCTGCACTGTAACAATCCCTCCTCAGTAATACTGCCCCTGCACTGTAACAATCCCCCCTCAATAATACTGCCCCCTGCACTGTAACAATCACCACACAGTAATACTGCCCTCTGCACTGTAACAATCCCACCTCAGTAATACTGCCCCTGCACTGTAACAATCCGCCCTCAGTAATACTGCCCCTGCACTGTAACAATCTCCCCTCAGTAATACTGCCCCCCGCACTGTCACAATCCACCCACAGTAATACTACCCCCTGCACTGTAACAATCCCCCCTCAGTAATACTGCCCCCTGAACTGTAACAATCCCCCCTCAGTAATACTGCCCCCTGCACTGTAACAATCACCACCCAGTAATACTGCCCCTGCACTGTAACAATCCCCCTCGGTAATACTGCCCCCTGCACTGTAACAATCTCTCCTCAGTAATACTACACCTTGCACTGTAACAATCCCCCAGTAATACTGCCCCTGCACTGTAACAATCCCCCCTCAGTAATACTACCCACTGCACTGTAGCAATCCCCCCTCAGTAATACTGCCCCCTGCACTGTAACAATCCCCCTCAGTAATACTGCTCTCTGCACTGTACCTACCCCCCTCAGTAATACTGCCCTCTGCACTGTAACAATCCCCCCTCAGTAATACTGCCCCCTGCACTGTAACAATCTCCCCTCAGTAATACTGCCCCCTGCACTGTAACAATCCCCCCTCAGTAATACTGCCCCCTGCACTGTAACATTCCCCCCTCAGTAATACTACCCCCGGCACTGTAACAATCACCACACAGTAATACTGCCCTCTGCACTGTAACAATCCCCCCTCAGTAATACTGCCCCCGGCACTGTAACAATCACCACACAGTAACACTGCCCCCTGCACTGTAACAATCCCCCCTCAGTAATACTGCCCCTGCACTGTAACAATCCGCCCTCAGTAATACTGCCCCTGCACTGTAACAATCCGCCCTAAGTAATACTGCCCCTGCACTGTAACAATCCGCCCTCAGTAATACTGCCCCTGCACTGTAACAATCACCACACAGTAATACTGCCCCCTGCACTGTAACAATCCCCCCTCAGTAATACTGCCCCTGCACTGTAACAATCCCCCCTCAATAATACTGCCCCCTGCACTGTAACAATCACCACACAGTAATACTGCCCTCTGCACTGTAACAATCCCCCCTCAGTAATACTGCCCCCGGCACTGTAACAATCACCACACAGTAACACTGCCCCCTGCACTGTAACAATCCCCCCTCAGTAATACTGCCCCTGCACTGTAACAATCCGCCCTCAGTAATACTGCCCCTGCACTGTAACAATCCGCCCTCAGTAATACTGCCCCTGCACTGTAACAATCTCCCCTCAGTAATACTGCCCCTGCACTGTAACAATCTCCCCTCAGTAATACTGCCCCCCGCACTGTCACAATCCCCCCACAGTAATACTGCCCCCTGCACTGTAACAATCCCCCCTCAGTAATACTGCCCCCTGAACTGTAACAATCCCCCCTCAGTAATACTGCCCCCTGCACTGTAACAATCACCACCCAGTAATACTGCCCCTGCACTGTAACAATCCCCCTCGGTAATACTGCCCCCTGCACTGTAACAATCTCTCCTCAGTAATACTGCCCCCTGCACTGTAACAATCCCCCCTCAGTAATACTGCCCCCTGCACTGTAACAATCCTCACTCAGTAATACTGCCCCCTGCACTGTAACAATCTCCCCTCAGTAATACTGCCCCCTGCACTGTAACAACCCCCCCTCAGTAATACTGCCCCCTGCACTGTAACAATCCCCCCTCAGTAATACTGCCCCCTGCACTGTAACAATCCCCCCTCAGTAATACTGCCCCCTGCACTGTAACAATCACCACACAGTAATACTGCTCCCTGCATTGTAACAATCCCCCCTCAGTAATACTGCCCCCGGCACTGTAACAATCCCCCCTCAGTAATACTGCCCGCTGCACTGTAACAATTCTCACTCAGTAATACTGCCCTCTGCACTGTAACAATCCTCACTCAGTAATACTGCCCTCTGCACTGTAACAATCCCCCCCCAGTAATACTGCCCCCGGCACTGTAACAATCCCCCCTCAGTAATACTGCCCCCTGCACTGTAACAATTCTCACTCAGTAATACTGCCCCCTGCACTGTAACAATCCCCCCTCAGTAATACTGCCCCCGGCACTGTAACAATCCCCCCTCAGTAATACTGCCCCCTGCACTGTAACAATTCTCTCTCAGTAATACTGCCCCCTGCACTGTAACAATCCCCCCTCAGTAATACTGCCCCCTGCACTGTAACAATCACCACACAGTAATACTGCCCCCTGCACTGTAACAATCACCACACAGTAATGCTGCCCTCTGCACTGTAACAATCCTCCCTCAGTCATACTGCCCCCGGCACTGTAACAATCCCCCCTCAGTTATACTGCCCCCTGCACTGTAACAATCACCACACAGTAATACTGCCCCCTGCACTGTAACAATCACCACACAATAATACTGCCCCCGGCACTGTAACAATCCTCCCTCAGTCATACTGCCCCTGGCACTGTAACAATCCCCCCTCAGTAATACTGCCCCCTGCACTGTAACAATCACCACACAGTAATACTGCCCCCTGCACTGTAACAATCACCACACAGTAATACTGCCCCCTGCACTGTAACAATCCCCCTCAGTAATACTGCCCCTGCACTGTAACAATCTCCCCTCAGTAATACTGCCCCCCGCACTGTCACAATCCCCCCACAGTAATACTGCCCCCTGCACTGTAACAATCCACACTCAGTAATACTGCCCCTGTACTGTAACAATCCCCCCTCAGTAATACTGCCCCCTGCACTGTAACAATCACCACACAGTAATACTGCCCCCTGCACTGTAACAATCACCACACAGTAATACTGCCCCCGGCACTGTAACAATCACCACACAGTAATACTGCCCCCTGCACTGTAACAATCACCACACAGTAATACTGCCCCCTGCACTGTAACAATCACCACACAGTAATACTGCCCCCGGCACTGTAACAATCACCACACAGTAATACTGCCCCCTGCACTGTAACAATCACCACACAGTAATACTGCCCCCTGCACTGTAACAATCCGCCCTCAGTAATACTGCCCCCTGCACTGTAACAATCCCCCCTCAGTAATACTACACCTTGCACTGTAACAATCCCCCAGTAATACTGCTCCTGCACTGTAACAATCCCCCCTCAGTAATACTGCCCCCTGCACTGTAACAATCCCCCCTCAATAATACTGCCCCCGGCACTGTAACAATCCCCCCTCAGTAATACTGCCCCGGCACTGTAGCAATCCCCCCTCAGTAATACTGCCCCCTGCACTGTAACAATCCCCCTCAGGAATACTGCCCTCTGCACTGTACCGACCCCCCTCAGTAATACTGCCCTCTGCACTGTAACAATCCCCCCTCATTAATACTGCCCCCTGCACTGTAACAATCTCCCCTCAGTAATACTGGCCCCTGCACTGTAACATTCCCCCCTCAGTAATACTACCCCCGGCACTGTAAAAATCCCCCCTCAGTAATACTGCCCCCGGCACTGTAACAATCCCCCCTCAGTAATACTGCCCCTGCACTGTAACAATCCCCCCTCAATAATACTGCCCCCTGCACTGTAACAATCACCACACAGTAATACTGCCCCCTGCACTGTAACAATCCCCCCTCAGTAATACTGCCCCTGCATGTAACAATCCGCCCTCAGTAATACTGCCCTTGCACTGTAACAATCACCACACAGTAATACTGCCCCCTGCACTGTAACAATCCCTCCTCAGTAATACTGCCCCTGCACTGTAACAATCCCCCCTCAATAATACTGCCCCCTGCACTGTAACAATCACCACACAGCAATACTGCCCTCTGCACTGTAACAATCCCACCTCAGTAATACTGCCCCTGCACTGTAACAATCCGCCCTCAGTAATACTGCCCCTGCACTGTAACAATCTCCCCTCAGTAATACTGCCCCCCGCACTGTCACAATCCCCCCACAGTAATACTACCCCCTGCACTGTAACAATCCCCCCTCAGTAATACTGCCCCCTGAACTGTAACAATCCCCCCTCAGTAATACTGCCCCCTGCACTGTAACAATCACCACCCAGTAATACTGCCCCTGCACTGTAACAATCCCCCTCGGTAATACTGCCCCCTGCACTGTAACAATCTCTCCTCAGTAATACTACACCTTGCACTGTAACAATCCCCCAGTAATACTGCCCCTGCACTGTAACAATCCCCCCTCAGTAATACTACCCACTGCACTGTAGCAATCCCCCCTCAGTAATACTGCCCCCTGCACTGTAACAATCCCCCTCAGTAATACTGCTCTCTGCACTGTACCTACCCCCCTCAGTAATACTGCCCTCTGCACTGTAACAATCCCCCCTCATTAATACTGCCCCCTGCACTGTAACAATCTCCCCTCAGTAATACTGCCCCCTGCACTGTAACAATCCCCCCTCAGTAATACTGCCCCCTGCACTGTAACATTCCCCCCTCAGTAATACTACCCCCGGCACTGTAAAAATCCCCCCTCAGTAATACTGCCCCCGGCACTGTAACAATCCCCCCTCAGTAATACTGCCCCTGCACTGTAACAATCCCCCCTCAATAATACTGCCCCCTGCACTGTAACAATCACCACACAATAATACTGCCCCCTGCACTGTAACAATCCCCCCTCAGTAATACTGCCCCTGCACTGTAACAATCCGCCCTCAGTAATACTGCCCCTGCACTGTAACAATCACCACACAGTAATACTGCCCCCTGCACTGTAACAATCCCCCCTCAGTAATACTGCCCCTGCACTGTAACAATCCCCCCTCAATAATACTGCCCCCTGCACTGTAACAATCACCACACAGTAATACTGCCCTCTGCACTGTAACAATCCCCCCTCAGTAATACTGCCCCCGGCACTGTAACAATCACCACACAGTAACACTGCCCCCTGCACTGTAACAATCCCCCCTCAGTAATACTGCCCCTGCACTGTAACAATCCGTCCTCAGTAATACTGCCCCTGCACTGTAACAATCCGCCCTCAGCAATACTGCCCCTGCACTGTAACAATCTCCCCTCAGTAATACTGCCCCTGCACTGTAACAATCTCCCCTCAGTAATACTGCCCCCCGCTCTGTCACAATCCCCCCACAGTAATACTGCCCCCTGCACTGTAACAATCCCCCCTCAGTAATACTGCCCCCTGAACTGTAACAATCCCCCCTCAGTAATACTGCCCCCTGCACTGTAACTATCACCACCCAGTAATACTGCCCCTGCACTGTAACAATCCCCCTCGGTAATACTGCCCCCGGCACTGTAACAATCTCTCCTCAGTAATACTGCCCCCTGCACTGTAACAATCCCCCCTCAGTAATACTGCCCCCTGCACTGTAACAATCTCCCCTCAGTAATACTGCCCCCTGCACTGTAACAATCCCCCCTCAGTAATACTGCCCCCTGCACTGTAACATTCCCCCCTCAGTAATACTGCCCCCTGCACTGTAACAATCTCCCCTCAGTAATACTGCCCCCTGCACTGTAACAATCCCCCCTCAGTAATACTGCCCCCTGCACTGTAACATTCCCCCCTCAGTAATACTACCCCCGGCACTGTAAAAATCCCCCCTCAGTAATACTGCCCCCGGCACTGTAACAATCCCCCCTCAGTAATACTGCCCCTGCACTGTAACAATCCCTCCTCAATAATACTGCCCCCTGCACTGTAACAATCACCACACAGTAATACTGCCCTCTGCACTGTAACAATCCCCCCTGAGTATTACTGCCCCTGCACTGTAACAATCACCACACAGTAATACTGCCCCCTGCACTGTAACAATCCGCCCTCAGTAATACTGCCCCTGCACTGTAACAATCACCACACTGTAATACTGCCCCCTGCACTGTAACAATCCCCCCTCAGTAATACTGTCCCCTGCACTGTAACAATCACCACACAGTAATACTGCCCTCTGCACTGTAACAATCCCCCCTCAGTAATACTGCCCCTGCACTGTAACAATCCGCCCTCAGTAATACTGCCCCCTGCACTGTAACAATCCGCCCTCAGTAATACTACCCCTGCACTGTAACAATCCGCCCACAGTAATACTGCCCCTGCACTGTAACAATCTCCCCTCAGTAATACTGCCCCTGCACTGTAACAATCTCCCCTCAGTAATACTGCCCCCCGCACTGTCACAATCCCCCCACAGTAATACTGCCCCCTGCACTGTAACAATCCCCCCTCAGTAATACTGCCCCCTGAACTGTAACAATCCCCCCTCAGTAATACTGCCCCCTGCACTGTAACAATCTCTCCTCAGTAATACTGCCCACTGCACTGTAACAATCCCCCCTCAGTAATACTGCCCCTTGCACTGTAACAATCCTCACTCAGTAATACTGCCCCCTGCACTGTAACAATCTCCCCTCAGTAATACTGCCCTCTGCACTGTAACAATCCTCACTCAGTAATACTGCCCCTGCACTGTAACAATCCCCCCTCAGTAATACTGCCCCCTGCACTGTAACAATCCCCCCTCAGTAATACTGCCCCCTGCACTGTAACAATCACCACACAGTAATACTGCCCCCGGCACTGTAACAATCCCTCCTCAGTAATACTGCCCCCGGCACTGTAACAATCCCTCCTCAGTAATACTGCCCCCTGAACTGTAACAATCACCACACAGTAATACTGCCCCCTGCACTGTAACAATCACCACACAATAATACTGCCGCCGGCACTGTAACAATCCCCCCTCAGTAATACTGCCCCCGGCACTGTAACAATCCCCCCTCAGTAATATTGCCCCCTGTACTGTAACAATCACCTCACAGTAATACTGCCCCCGGCACTGTAACAATCCCCCTCAGTAATACTGCCCCCTGCACTGTAACAATCCCCCCTCAGTAATACTGCCCCCTGCACTGTAATAATCCCCCCTCAGTAATACTGCCCCCGGCACTGTAACAATCCCCCCTCAGTAATACTGCCCCCTGCACTGTAACAATCCCCCCTCAGTAATACTGCCCCCTGCACTGTAACAATCCCCCCTCAGTAATACTGCCCCCTGCACTGTAACAATCTCCCCTCAGTAATACTGCCCCCTGCACTGTAACAATCACCACACAGTAATACTGCTCCCTGCATTGTAACAATCCCCCCTCAGTAATACTGCCCCCGGCACTGTAACAATCCCCCCTCAGTAATACTGCCCCCTGCACTGTAACAATTCTCACTCAGTAATACTGCCCCCTGCACTGTAACAATCCCCCCCTCAGTAATACTGCCCCCTGCACTGTAACAATTCTCACTCAGTAATACTGCCCCCTGCACTGTAACAATCCCCCCTCAGTAATACTGCCCCCGGCACTGTAACAATCCCCCCTCAGTAATACTGCCCCCTGCACTGTAACAATTCTCACTCAGCAATACTGCCCCCTGCACTGTAACAATCCCCCCTCAGTCATACTGCCCCCTGCACTGTAACAATCACTACACAGTAATACTGCCCCCTGCACTGTAACAATCACCACACAGTAATGCTGCCCTCTGCACTGTAACAATCCTCCCTCAGTCATACTGCCCCTGGCACTGTAACAATCCCCCCTCAGTAATACTGCCCGCTGCACTGTAACAATCACCACACAGTAATACTGCCCCCTCCACTGTAACAATCACCACACAGTAATACTGCCCTCTGCACTGTAACAATCCCCCTCAGTAATACTGCCCCTGCACTGTAACAATCTCCCCTCAGTAATACTGCCCCCCGCACTGTCACAATCCCCCCACAGTAATACTGCCCCCTGCACTGTAACAATCCACACTCAGTAATACTGCCCCTGTACTGTAACAATCCCCCCTCAGTAATACTGCCCCTGCACTGTAACAATCTCCCCTCAGTAATACTGCCCCCCGCACTGTCACAATCCCCCCACAGTAATACTGCCCTCTGCACTGTAACAATCCCCCCTGAGTAATACTGCCCCTGCACTGTAACAATCACCACACAGTAATACTGCCCCCTGCACTGTAACAATCCGCCCTCAGTAATACTGCCCCTGCACTGTAACAATCACCACACTGTAATACTGCCCCCTGCACTGTAACAATCCCCCCTCAGTAATACTGCCCCCTGCACTGTAACAATCACCACACAGTAATACTGCCCTCTGCACTGTAACAATCCCCCCTCAGTAATACTGCCCCTGCACTGTAACAATCCGCCCTCAGTAATACTGCCCCCTGCACTGTAACAATCCGCCCTCAGTAATACTACCCCTGCACTGTAACAATCCGCCCTCAGTAATACTGCCCCTGCACTGTAACAATCTCCCCTCAGTAATACTGCCCCTGCACTGTAACAATCTCCCCTCAGTAATACTGCCCCCCGCACTGTCACAATCCCCCCACAGTAATACTGCCCCCTGCACTGTAACAATCCCCCCTCAGTAATACTGCCCCCTGAACTGTAACAATCCCCCCTCAGTAATACTGCCCCCTGCACTGTAACAATCTCTCCTCAGTAATACTGCCCCCTGCACTGTAACAATCCCCCCTCAGTAATACTGCCCCTTGCACTGTAACAATCCTCACTCAGTAATACTGCCCCCTGCACTGTAACAATCTCCCCTCAGTAATACTGCCCTCTGCACTGTAACAATCCTCACTCAGTAATACTGCCCCTGCACTGTAACAATCCCCCCTCAGTAATACTGCCCCCTGCACTGTAACAATCCCCCCTCAGTAATACTGCCCCCTGCACTGTAACAATCACCACACAGTAATACTGCCCCCGGCACTGTAACAATCCCTCCTCAGTAATACTGCCCCCGGCACTGTAACAATCCCACCTCAGTAATACTGCCCCCTGAACTGTAACAATCACCACACAGTAATACTGCCCCCTGCACTGTAACAATCACCACACAATAATACTGCCCCCGGCACTGTAACAATCCCCCCTCACTAATACTGCCCCCGGCACTGTAACAATCCCCCCTCAGTAATATTGCCCCCTGTACTGTAACAATCACCTCACAGTAATACTGCCCCCGGCACTGTAACAATGCCCCCTCAGTAATACTGCCCCCTGCACTGTAACAATCCCCCCTCAGTAATACTGCCCCCTGCACTGTAATAATCCCCCCTCAGTAATACTGCCCCCGGCACTGTAACAATCCCCCCTCAGTAATACTGCCCCCTGCACTGTAACAATCCCCCCTCAGTAATACTGCCCCCTGCACTGTAACAATCCCCCCTCAGTAATACTGCCCCCTGCACTGTAACAATCTCCCCTCAGTAATACTGCCCCCTGCACTGTAACAATCACCACACAGTAATACTGCTCCCTGCATTGTAACAATCCCCCCTCAGTAATACTGCCCCCGGCACTGTAACAATCCCCCCTCAGTAATACTGCCCCCTGCACTGTAACAATTCTCACTCAGTAATACTGCCCCCTGCACTGTAACAATCCCCCCCTCAGTAATACTGCCCCCTGCACTGTAACAATCCCCCCCTCAGTAATACTGCCCCCTGCACTGTAACAATTCTCACTCAGTAATACTGCCCCCTGCACTGTAACAATCCCCCCTCAGTAATACTGCCCCCGGCACTGTAACAATCCCCCCTCAGTAATACTGCCCCCTGCACTGTAACAATTCTCACTCAGCAATACTGCCCCCTGCACTGTAACAATCCCCCCTCAGTAATACTGCCCCCTGCACTGTAACAATCACCACCCAGTAATACTGCTCCTGCACTGTAACAATCCCCCTCGGTAATACTGCCCCCTGCACTGTAACAATCTCTCCTCAGTAATACTACACCTTGCACTGTAACAATCCCCCAGTAATACTGCCCCTGCACTGTAACAATCCCCCCTCAGTAATACTACCCACTGCACTGTATCAATCCCCCCTCAGTAATACTGCCCCCTGCACTGTAACAATCCCCCTCAGTAATACTGCTCTCTGCACTGTACCTACCCCCCTCAGTAATACTGCCCTCTGCACTGTAACAATCCCCCCTCATTAATACTGCCCCCTGCACTGTAACAATCTCCCCTCAGTAATACTGCCCCCTGCACTGTAACAATCCCCCCTCAGTAATACTGCCCCCTGCACTGTAACATTCCCTCTTCAGTAATACTACCCCCGGCACTGTAAAAATCCCCCCTCAGTAATACTGCCCCCGGCACTGTAACAATCCCCCCTCAGTAATACTGCCCCTGCACTGTAACAATCCCCCCTCAATAATACTGCCCCCTGCACTGTAACAATCACCACACAATAATACTGCCCCCTGCACTGTAACAATCCCCCCTCAGTAATACTGCCCCTGCACTGTAACAATCCGCCCTCAGTAATACTGCCCCTGCACTGTAATAATCCCCCCTCAGTAATACTGCCCCCGGCACTGTAACAATCCCCCCTCAGTAATACTGCCCCCTGCACTGTAACAATCCCCCCTCAGTAATACTGCCCCCTGCACTGTAACAATCCCCCCTCAGTAATACTGCCCCCTGCACTGTAACAATCTCCCCTCAGTAATACTGCCCCCTGCACTGTAACAATCACCACACAGTAATACTGCTCCCTGCATTGTAACAATCCCCCCTCAGTAATACTGCCCCCGGCACTGTAACAATCCCCCCTCAGTAATACTGCCCCCTGCACTGTAACAATTCTCACTCAGTAATACTGCCCCCTGCACTGTAACAATCCCCCCCTCAGTAATACTGCCCCCTGCACTGTAACAATTCTCACTCAGTAATACTGCCCCCTGCACTGTAACAATCCCCCCTCAGTAATACTGCCCCCGGCACTGTAACAATCCCCCCTCAGTAATACTGCCCCCTGCACTGTAACAATTCTCACTCAGCAATACTGCCCCCTGCACTGTAACAATCCCCCCTCAGTAATACTGCCCCCTGCACTGTAACAATCACCAAACAGTAATACTGCCCCCTGCACTGTAACAATCACCACACAGTAATACTGCCCTCTGCACTGTAACAATCCCCCCTCAGTAATACTGCCCTCTGCACTGTAACAATCCCCCCTCAGTAATGCTGCCCTCTGCACTGTAACAATTCTCCCTCAGTCATACTGCCCCCGGCACTGTAACAATCCCCCCTCAGTTATACTGCCCCCTGCACTGTAACAATCACCACACAGTAATACTGCCCCCTGCACTGTAACAATCACCACACAATAATACTGCCCCCGGCACTGTAACAATCCTCCCTCAGTCATACTGCCCCCGGCACTGTAACAATCCCCCCTCAGTAATACTGCCCCCTGCACTGTAACAATCACCACACAGTAATACTGCCCCCTGCACTGTAACAATCACCACACAGTAATACTGCCCTCTGCACTGTAACAATCCCCCCTCAGTAATACTGCCCCTGCACTGTAACAATCTCCCCTCAGTAATACTGCCCCCCGCACTGTCACAATCCCCCCACAGTAATACTGCCCCCTGCACTGTAACAATCCTCACTCAGTAATACTGCCCCTGTACTGTTACAATCCCCCCTCAGTAATACTGCCCCCTGCACTGTAACAATCACCACACAGTAATACTGCCTCCTGCACTGTAACAATCACCACACAGTAATACTGCCCCCGGCACTGTAACAATCACCACACAGTAATACTGCCCCCTGCACTGTAACAATCACCACACAGTAATACTGCCCCCGGAACTGTAACAATCACCACACAGTAATACTGCCCCCTGCACTGTAACAATCTCTCCTCAGTAATACTACACCTTGCACTGTAACAATCCCCCAGTAATACTGCCCCTGCACTGTAACAATCCCCCCTCAGTAATACTGCCCCCTGCACTGTAACAATCTCCCCTCAGTAATACTGCCCCCCGCACTGTAACAATCCCCCCTCAGTAATACTGCCCCGGCACTGTAGCAATCCCCCCTCAGTAATACTGCCCCCTGCACTGTAACAATCCCCCTCAGTAATACTGCCCTCTGCACTGTACCGACCCCCCTCAGTAATACTGCCCTCTGCACTGTAACAATCCCCCCTCATTAATACTGCCCCCTGCACTGTAACAATCTCCCCTCAGTAATACTGCCCCCTGCACTGTAACAATCCCCCCTCAGTAATACTGCCCCCTGCACTGTAACATGCCCCCCTCAGTAATACTACCCCCGGCACTGTAAAAATCCCCCCTCAGTAATACTGCCCCCAGCACTGTAACAATCCCCCCTCAGTAATACTGCCCCTGCACTGTAACAATCCCCCATCAATAATACTGCCCCCTGCACTGTAACAATCACCACACAGTAATACTGCCCCCTGCACTGTAACAATCCCCCCTCAGTAATACTGCCCCTGCACTGTAACAATCCGCCCTGAGTAATACTGCCCCTGCACTGTAACAATCACCACACAGTAATACTGCCCCCTGCACTGTAACAATCCCTCCTCAGTAATACTGCCCATGCACTGTAACAATCCCCCCTCAATAATACTGCCCCCTGCACTGTAACAATCACCACACAGTAATACTGCCCTCTGCACTGTAAAAATCCCCCCTCAGTAATACTGCCCCTGCACTGTAACAATCCGCCCTCAGTAATACTGCCCCCTGCACTGTAACAATCCCCCCTCAGTAATACTGCCCCCTGAACTGTAACAATCCCCCCTCAGTAATACTGCCCCCTGCACTGTAACAATCACCACCCAGTAATACTGCCCCTGCACTGTAACAATCCCCCTCGGTAATACTGCCCCCTGCACTGTAACAATCTCTCCTCAGTAATACTACACCTTGCACTGTAACAATCCCCCAGTAATACTGCCCCTGCACTGTAACAATCCCCCCTCAGTAATACTACCCCCTGCACTGTAGCAATCCCCCCTCAGTAATACTGCCCCCTGCACTGTAACAATCCCCCTCAGTAATACTGCTCTCTGCACTGTACCTACCCCCCTCAGTAATACTGCCCTCTGCACTGTAACAATCCCCCCTCATTAATACTGCCCCCTGCACTGTAACAATCTCCTCTCAGTAATACTGCCCCCTGCACTGTAACAGTCCCCCCTCAGTAATACTGCCCCCTGCACTGTAACATTCCCCCCTCAGTAATACTACCCCCGGCACTGTAAAAATCCCCCCTCAGTAATACTGCCCCCAGCACTGTAACAATCCCCCCTCAGTAATACTGCCCCTGCACTGTAACAATCCCCCCTCAATAATACTGCCCCCTGCACTGTAACAATCACCACACAATAATACTGCCCCCTGCACTGTAACAATCCCCCCTCAGTAATACTGCCCCTGCACTGTAAAAATCCGCCCTCAGTAATACTGCCCCTGCACTGTAACAATCACCACACAGTAATACTGCCCCCTGCACTGTAACAATCCCCCCTCAGTAATACTGCCCCTGCACTGTAACAATCCCCCCTCAATAATACTGCCCCCTGCACTGTAACAATCACCACACAGTAATACTGCCCTCTGCACTGTAACAATCCCCCCTCAGTAATACTGCCCCCGGCACTGTAACAATCACCACACAGTAATACTGCCCCCTGCACTGTAACAATCCCCCCTCAGTAATACTGCCCCTGCACTGTAACAATCCGCCCTCAGTAATACTGCCCCTGCACTGTAACAATCCGCCCTCAGTAATACTGCCCCTGCACTGTAACAATTTCCCCTCAGTAATACTGCCCTTGCACTGTAACAATCTCCCCTCAGTAATACTGCCCCCCGCACTGTCACAATCCCCCCACAGTAATACTGCTCGATGCACTGTAACAATCCCCCCTCAGTAATACTGCCCCCTGAACTGTAACAATCACCACCCAGTAATACTGCCCCTGCACTGTAACAATCCCCCTCGGTAATACTGCCCCCTGCACTGTAACAATCTCTCCTCAGTAATACTGCCCCCTGCACTGTAACAATCCCCCCTCAGTAATACTGCCCCCTGCACTGTAACAATCCTCACTCAGTAATACTGCCCCCTGCACTGTAACAATCTCCCCTCAGTAATACTGCCCCCTGCACAGGAACAATCCCCCCTCAGTAATACTGCCCCCTGCACTGTAACATTCCCCCCTCAGTAATACTGCCCCCTGCACTGTAACAATCTCCCCTCAGTAATACTGCCCCCTGCACTGTAACAATCCCCCCTCAGTAATACTGCCCCCTGCACTGTAACATTCCCCCCTCAGTAATACTACCCCCGGCACTGTAAAAATCCCCCCTCAGTAATACTGCCCCCGGCACTGTAACAATCCCCCCTCAGTAATACTGCCCCTGCACTGTAACAATCCCCCCTCAATAATACTGCCCCCTGCACTGTAACAATCACCACACAGTAATACTGCCCCCTGCACTGTAACAATCCCCCCTCAGTAATACTGCCCCCTGCACTGTAACAATCCCCCCTCATTAATACTGCCCCCTGCACTGTAACAATCCCCCCTCAGTAATACTGCCCCTGCACTGTAACAATCCCCTCTCAATAATACTGCCCCCTGCACTGTAACAATCACCACACAGTAATACTGCCCTCTGCACTGTAACAATCCCCCCTCAGTAATACTGCCCCTGCACTGTAACAATCCGCCCTCAGTAATACTGCCCCCTGCACTGTAACTGACGCGCCCCCTGGGCCATATTCTTTAGGGGAATACCCGGAGCCGGATCAGATGGGAGTTGTAGTCTTCCGAGTGGCTGTGACCCGGTCCGTGCCCAGGGTGTCAAACTCAGTTGTATGTGGCAGTCCTACAGATGTTATAAGTTCTTTATTGTCGACTACGCCACCCGTTGTATTGCGGTCACTATGGCCGCCGCTGCAGCAGGGTCCGCTGAGGCTGATGGTGTAGGTGCAGCTTTTGGTGGTATAACCCCCAACGGGTGGGGTATAGCCTCAGGGGGTCAGGTGCAGAGGATGGGGGTTGTGGTGGTGCAGCATAGGTGTTAAAGGAAGACAGAGTCGGGTTGTGCAGTTTAGGGTATTTACTCACTGCTGATGTTCCGGTCACTCCAGCTTCAAGTGACCTCCCGAGCCGTGCTGCGTCCACCAGGTCCTGGATCCAGCCAACCCCCAAGCGAGTCCGGAGCGTGACCCTGAGCTCTCCTTCTGTCCTTTCTCTGGCCGTCCCCACTATTGATCCACCCAGGTCCAGCTCCCTCGGCCCTTCTGTTGGGTGACCCTTGGCCTTGGGTTCCCTGACCCTCCACGTGGTATGCCTTCGTGGTGGATGTGGTGGGTGGCCGTGGCAGACGCTGCCCACGGCCTCCGGTCTCTGGCTGGGGTGTGTTTTTGCCCCCACCAGCTTGGGTTCCGGTACCCTAATGCCGACTCTTCACCCGTAGCTTGAATTTGGGCTCTCAGAGTCCTCTCTTTGTCCCCTCTCTGGGTCTTTCCTTCCTTCTCCTCTCTCTCTCTTTGGATCTGCTCTGCTCCTCTTTCCGACTCTGACAGACTGACTCCTCTGCAAAGACTGACTGACCCTGATCTCTGATGGTGCCCACCTTATATACACCCTCTATGTGTGAGCTCAGGCGACCAGCACCCAATGAGCTCCTATCTTTACCCAGGCTGCTCCCCCTATCTGCCCCTACACTACTGGGATGTACCACCCCCCCTCCCACTCCAGCCAGGAACAGACTCGGTCGTACCTGCACATTTCTAAGTGGGAGTACCGTTGGTCTGTTCCTCGGAAATGGGATGTGTGTAGTGCATGCAGCCTACCGAGCTCAGTTCCACACTCCATCCTTACCCGGGAGTGGAATATCACACCTCTGGATTGAGGTGCAATACCCCTGTAGCAACCGAATCCTCAGGGTGCTACATTCCCCCCTGGTAAATCACAGCACGTCCTCGGGCTGTAAGACATAACACCAAAAACATACAAATTTTTGCATAAACATATAAGACATATAAAACAACATATATTAGCAGATAAAACATTCTTTCTTATAAAACATTCTTGTCGCCTCTGGCTCCTCCTCCGGTCACTGTGCAACGTGTGACCGGGTAAAGTGCGACAGTCTCTCTAGAAAACTGGTTTTCCTATAAAACCGGTAGGGGGCGCTTTAGGAAGCGCAACTATATACAAGGGATATGGCCGCTCTCAGTCCTCGGCCAGGTATTGGGGAGGAATGACCGCTCTCAGTCCTCGGTCAGTGGGATTTAGGGGTTAAACGGGTAACAGTTCACACTTGCTGGTCCCAACGGAGACTATATTTAGCAACAGTTACAGTTTCAGTTTATGGTGCCCCGACGGGCAACTATATACAGCTCCTGCTTCGCTGTACTTAACGACGGCGTCCTCCTGCTCTTTCTTTATTGTTACCTTTGGCTCTAGTTTCAGACCCGTCCGGGTCCTCTTGTTCTTCCTCCTCACACCGCAGCTCTTCCTCCGTCAGACGATGCACATGGAGGGCGTAGGGTCCTTTGGCACACTTGTGCCGGGTGAAGGTGACCTCGTCCCCGATGTAAAGGTCACGACCTCTGTGTCCCTCCGGTAGGTGGGACTCAACGTCTCTCCTGGTCACGAAGACGTTGCCTAGGGTGCGGTGGTCTCGGATGAAGCCCCACCCATGCTGCATGTTAAACTTTATCACAGTCCCGGTGGTGCGGGGACTATGCGCTGCACGGAGGTCTCTCCTGGCCCGGCTCTTCTGCTCCGCGCTCCTTACTTGAGCTTGCTGTTCCCGGACCCGCCTCTCTCTCCGCTCCCTCTCAAAGTCCTCGAGCTGTTGGCGGCAGCACTCAGCACGCTCCGCTGCAGCTGCCCGAGTTTCTTGAGTGAACCCCATGAGATCTTCTCCGGTGGGGTCCCACTCAAACTGCGCTTCTGCTAGCGGGGGCGAGATCCTCTTTACGGGCTTTGGAGCCGGGATCAGGGGTTCATCCAGGGGTCTCTCTCTCCGGAGTCGGGGATGGTGAAACTCCGGTGGCCATATAAATGGCTGCCCATCCGGGCACATATGCTGGGCGTACAGGTCCTCTCCCAGATGCGGCACTTTAGGTCTTATGGGCGCGGTGGTGTTAGCGCCCGGGTTGCCCGGGCCTTGCGGCCAGGCCTGGGGTATCTGGAAGGTGAAGGGCACCGTAAGGACGGCGGCGCCCTGGGCTACTTGGCCCTGCGACCAGGCCGGGGGCTCCGCGGAGGTAGGGGGCGCTGTTGGTATTGCGGCGCCCGGGGGTACTAGGCCTTGCGACCAGGCTGGTGGTACTTCCTGCTTGGTCACGCTCGGGGTCGAGGCGTGTGACGTCACAGGGGTCGCGGCTCCCGTTTGAGGCCTAGTCTGCGGCGGTGACGTTGCAGCGACGGGCACGGCAGGATAGACTTCGGGCTCTGCGACGGGGAGCTGGGGCAGGTACGCGGTTTCCCGGTTTGGGGTATAGACGTCCCCTTTACCTGCCTCCACTCGTTCGGCTCCCTTCTCGGCGCCGTCTCCGGCCTTCAGTCCTCCCGCGCCATCCTCAGAGGCGGTCTGTTTCCTCGTCTTGGGTGGCGTGCTCCGCTGACAGGTCTCGGTCTGCTGGGCCATCTCACGGCTCCACTCCGCCAACGTCTCTCGCTGCACCCGGGCCATCCTCCTTGCGAGGCCCTCCAGAGCGGTCTGTGCACACTCCCGGTCTCGGGGGAGCTGTGCTAGGACCTCCACTAGGCCTAGTGGGGTCGTTGTTTCCAGCAGGCTCCTGACCAACGGGTCGGTGCTGCTCTGCTCTCCTTCAGTTGTCTCCAGCAGGCTCCTGGCCAGCGGGCCGGTGCTGCTCTGCTTTCCCTCCTCTGTTTCTAGCAGGCTCCTGGCCAACGGGCCGGTGCTGCTCTGCTTTCTCGCCATCTCCGGGTAAGCTCCTCCGATATTCTTCTCCAGGCTTCTTGCCTCCGGGTGCGCTCGCTCCAGACTGCTCCAGGCGACACCCATCTTTGCTCTCTTCTTTCGTCTCCTCCCCCTTCGAGGGCGGTCCCGGGGCCACTTGGTGACTGTCAGCTCCAGGGGCTGTTCTTTCACGCTGACAGACACCTCTAGCATCACAGTCTCTGTTGGTGGGGGCGGTTTCCACTTTTGGCGCCATTTTCGGTCCTGGCCCACGATGGGAGGTGGCCTCTTGCCACCCTCTGGCACGCCCATAATGGCGTCCGCTCTTCCAAGGCGGGAAACCTTTGGAAATGGCGGGAATCGCTTCCCAGTGGCGGGAAACTCTGCAGATGGCGGGAAAACGCTGTTAATGGCGGACAACCGGCGGGAATCGACCTGTGATGGAGTCCGATGGCATGGACCCTCCGGAACCGACAGGAGACTTCTTTTTGAGGTAAATTCGTTCTTTTCTTCAGGCACGCAGTACCCGGGTGTTGCGGGTACGTAATCCTGCCGACTACGCCAAAGTTGACGCGCCCCCTGGGCCATATTCTTTAGGGGAATACCCGGAGCCGGATCAGATGGGAGTTGTAGTCTTCCGAGTGGCTGTGACCCGGTCCGTGCCCAGGGTGTCAAACTCAGTTGTATGTGGCAGTCCTACAGATGTTATAAGTTCTTTATTGTCGACTACGCCACCCGTTGTATTGCGGTCACTATGGCCGCCGCTGCAGCAGGGTCCGCTGAGGCTGATGGTGTAGGTGCAGCTTTTGGTGGTATAACCCCCAACGGGTGGGGTATAGCCTCAGGGGGTCAGGTGCAGAGGATGGGGGTTGTGGTGGTGCAGCATAGGTGTTAAAGGAAGACAGAGTCGGGTTGTGCAGTTTAGGGTATTTACTCACTGCTGATGTTCCGGTCACTCCAGCTTCAAGTGACCTCCCGAGCCGTGCTGCGTCCACCAGGTCCTGGATCCAGCCAACCCCCAAGCGAGTCCGGAGCGTGACCCTGAGCTCTCCTTCTGTCCTTTCTCTGGCCGTCCCCACTATTGATCCACCCAGGTCCAGCTCCCTCGGGCCTTCTGTTGGGTGACCCTTGGCCTTGGGTTCCCTGACCCTCCACGTGGTATGCCTTCGTGGTGGATGTGGTGGGTGGCCGTGGCAGACGCTGCCCACGGCCTCCGGTCTCTGGCTGGGGTGTGTTTTTGCCCCCACCAGCTTGGGTTCCGGTACCCTAATGCCGACTCTTCACCCGTAGCTTGAATTTGGGCTCTCAGAGTCCTCTCTTTGTCCCCTCTCTGGGTCTTTCCTTCCTTCTCCTCTCTCGCTCTTTGGATCTGCTCTGCTCCTCTTTCCGACTCTGACAGACTGACTCCTCTGCAAAGACTGACTGACCCTGATCTCTGATGGTGCCCACCTTATATACACCCTCTATGTGTGAGCTCAGGCGACCAGCACCCAATGAGCTCCTATCTTTACCCAGGCTGCTCCCCCTATCTGCCCCTACACTACTGGGATGTACCACCCCCCCTCCCACTCCAGCCAGGAACAGACTCGGTCGTACCTGCACATTTCTAAGTGGGAGTACCGTTGGTCTGTTCCTCGGAAATGGGATGTGTGTAGTGCATGCAGCCTACCGAGCTCAGTTCCACACTCCATCCTTACCCGGGAGTGGAATATCACACCTCTGGATTGAGGTGCAATACCCCTGTAGCAGCCGAATCCTCAGGGTGCTACATAACAATCCGCCCTCAGTAATACTGCCCCTGCACTGTAACAATCCGCCCTCAGTAATACTGCCCCTGCACTGTAACAATCTCCCCTCAGTAATACTGCCCCTGCACTGTAACAATCTCCCCTCAGTAATACTGCCCCCCGCACTGTCACAATCCCCCCACAGTAATACTGCCCCCTGCACTGTAACAATCCCCCCTCAGTAATACTGCCCCCTGAACTGTAACAATCCCCCCTCAGTAATACTGCCCCCTGCACTGTAACAATCTCTCCTCAGTAATACTGCCCCCTGCACTGTAACAATCCCCCCTCAGTAATACTGCCCCCTGCACTGTAACAATCCCCCCTCAGTAATACTGCCCCCTGCACTGTAACAATCTCCCCTCAGTAATACTGCCCCCTGCACTGTAACAATCTCCCCTCAGTAATACTGCCCCCTGCACTTTAACAATCCCCCCTCAGTAATACTGCCCCCTGCACTTTAACAATCCCCCCTCAGTAATACTGCCCCCTGCACTGTAACAATCCCCCCTCAGTAATACTGCCCTCTGCACTGTAACAATCACCACACAGTAATACTGCCCCCTGCACTGTAACAATCCCCCCTCAGTAATACTGCCCCCTGCACTGTAACAATCACCACACAGTAATACTGCCCCTGCACTGTAACAATCTCCCCTCAGTAATACTGCCCCTGCACTGTAACAATCTCCCCTCAGTAATACTGCCCCCCGCACTGTCACAATCCCCCCACAGTAATACTGCCCCCTGCACTGTAACAATCCCCCCTCAGTAATACTGCCCCCTGAACTGTAACAATCCCCCCTCAGTAATACTGCCCCCTGCACTGTAACAATCTCTCCTCAGTAATACTGCCCCCTGCACTGTAACAATCCCCCCTCAGTAATACTGCCCCCTGCACTGTAACAATCCTCACTCAGTAATACTGCCCCCTGCACTGTAACAATCTCCCCTCAGTAATACTGCCCCCTGCACTGTAACAATCTCCCCTCAGTAATACTGCCCCCCGCACTGTAACAATCACCACACAGTAATACTGCCCCTGCACTGTAACAATCCCCCCTCAGTAATACTGCCCCCTGCACTTTAACAATCCCCCCTCAGTAATACTGCCCCCTGCACTGTAACAATCCCCCCTCAGTAATACTGCCCTCTGCACTGTAACAATCACCACACAGTAATACTGCCCCTGCACTGTAACAATCCCCCCTCAGTAATACTGCCCCCTGCACTGTAACAATCACCACACAGTAATACTGCCCCCTGCACTGTAACAATCCCCCCTCAGTAATACTGCCCTCTGCACTGTAACAATCACCACACAGTAATACTGCCCCTGCACTGTAACAATCCCCCCTCAGTAATACTG
Source organism: Phyllobates terribilis (assembly GCF_046119375.1). Lineage (NCBI taxonomy): Eukaryota > Metazoa > Chordata > Amphibia > Anura > Dendrobatidae > Phyllobates > Phyllobates terribilis. The sequence goes on from NW_027362763.1 coordinate 231,560,247, forward strand.
CCCTCTGCACTGTAACAATCACCACACAGTAATACTGCCCCCTGCACTGTAACAATCCCCCCTCAGTAATACTGCCCTCTGCACTGTAACAATCACCACACAGTAATACTGCCCCTGCACTGTAACAATCCCCCCTCAGTAATACTGCCCTCTGCACTGTAACAATCACCACTCAGTAATACTGCCCCTGCACTGTAACAATCACCACACAGTAATACTGCCCCCTGCACTGTAACAATCACCACACAGTAATACTGCCCCTGCACTGTAACAATCCTCACTCAGTAATACTGCCCCCGGCACTGTAACAATCCCCCCTCAGTAATACTGCCCTCTGCACTGTAACAATCCCCCCTCAGTAATACTGCCCCCTGCACTGTAACAATCCCCCCTCAGTAATACTGCCCTCTGCACTGTAACAATCACCACACAGTAATACTGCCCCCTGCACTGTAACAATCCCCCCTCAGTAATACTGCCCTCTGCACTGTAACAATCACCACACAGTAATACTGCCCCCTGCACTGTAACAATCCTCACTCAGTAATACTGCCCCCTGCACTGTAACAATCCTCACACAGTAATACTGCCCCCTGCACTGTAACAATCACCACACAGTAATACTGCCCCTGCACTGTAACAATCCTCACTCAGTAATACTGCCCCCGGCACTGTAACAATCCCCCCTCAGTAATACTGCCCTCTGCACTGTAACAATCCCCCCTCAGTAATACTGCCCCCTGCACTGTAACAATCCCCCCTCAGTAATACTGCCCTCTGCACTGTAACAATCACCACACAGTAATACTGCCCCCTGCACTGTAACAATCCCCCCTCAGTAATACTGCCCCCTGCACTGTAACAATCCCCCCTCAGTAATACTGCCCTCTGCACTGTAACAATCACCACACAGTAATACTGCCCCTGCACTGTAACAATCCCCCCTCAGTAATACTGCCCCTGCACTGTAACAATCCCCCCTCAGTAATACTGCCCTCTGCACTGTAACAATCACCACACAGTAATACTGCCCTCTGCACTGTAACAATCCCCCCTCAGTAATACTGCCCCCTGCACTGTAACAATCACCACACAGTAATACTGCCCCCTGCACTGTAACAATCCCCCCTCAGTAATACTGCCCCCTGCACTGTAACAATCACCACACAGTAATACTGCCCCCTGCACTGTAACAATGCCCCCTCAGTAATACTGCCCCCTGCACTGTAACAATGCCCCCTCAGTAATACTGCCCCCTGCACTGTAACAATCCCCCCTCAGTAATACTGACCCCTCAACTGTAACAATCCCCCCTCAGTAATACTGCCCCCTGCTCTGTATGGCTGTGTGCCCATGATGCGTTTTTTAAGCGTTTCCGCAGCAGCAAAAACGCTGCAGAAACGATTAATAAACGCATGGTAGAAGGCCTGTCATGTTCCCCAATGATAATCCACATGTGCTGTGCACATGCCGCAGAAATTTCCGCTGCGGATTATCATTGCGGAAAAAAACGCAGCACTACCAATGATTTTGCGGAAGCGCTGCGTTTTCGCCGCCATTGACTTGCATTACAACGCATGTATTCCACTTCACTAGATAAGCACATGCGGAATGCATGCATTGAATGTGCGGATGTTACCCAGGTCTAGAGAAGAGGAGACTCTCCTCCGGACCTGGGTACCATAGAAAACTGTAAAATAAAATAAAAAATAAATATATACTTACCTTCTGGCGGCCTGCGGTGCGCTCCTCCTTTCATGCCGGCAGATCGCGATGGACTGGAGGACCTACGCTGATGTCATAGTCATGTGACGGGTCACGAGATGCTGACGTCGGCAGGTCCTTCAGTGTACTGCGATCTGCTGGCAGCCGGGACCAAGCGAAGCAAGACATCGGGACCATCGGAAGGTAAGTATAGATTTATTTTTTATTTTTTGACATTCTCTTGGGTCACACTATATAAATCCACGCCGTTTGCATGGATTTATATAGTGTGACCAAGTTGTCAAGCACTTTCCAAGTGATGCTAAAATCGCTTGGAAAGCGCTTGACAACCCGCATGCGGAAATGCAAGTGAAGAACGCTTCACTTCCGCATGTCCCTGGCAGGAAAACGCATGTACAATCCGCATGCTTTTTTTCTGCCAGGGAGATGCAGAAACGCTCAGGAAAAATCCGGAGCATTTCTGCATCGTGGGCACATAGCCTTACAATCCCCCCTCAGTAATACTGCCCCCTGAACTGTAACAATCCCCCCTCAGTAATACTGCCCCTGCACTGTAACAATCCCCCTTCAGTCATACTGCCCCCTGCACTGTAACAATCCTCCCTCAGTAATACTGCCCCCTGCACTGTTATTGTGGCACCCCTGAGGGTTCATTCGCCACAGAGGTACTGCACCTCACCCAGAGGTGTAGTATCTCCTCTCAGGTAAGGAGGAAATGCTGCCCGGAACCCCAACACCCGCATTCAACACTACACTGCTCCAGGCCGGCTGGAAGGGCAAGATGCACTGTGTTCCTGCTGAGCCCTGTCCCTGGCTGGAGTGGGGGGAACCAAAGGTAGGGGGAACCAGTAGTGGGTGTGGGTAGAGGAAGTAGTGTAGGGGAGCACCATCATAGGAGGAATATAAATGGAAGCCATCTTAAGGTGGCAGAGGTCAGTAAGAGGAGTTAGTGAAGACAGTCGGTTGGGGAGCAGTCTTGTTAGGAGCTCTGCTCCACAAGTGGGGGCCTAGTGATAGGGGCCCAGGAGGGGAGCAGAGGAGGAAGGCTCCGTTCTATAGAAGGGATCCCAGGGGGTACGGTGAGTGCAGGACGGCACCCGTACGCCCCGAATCTGCCCGGTGTCAGAGGGATCAGGCCGCAAATAGGGGACCGGCCCCTGGACCAGCCGTGTTACTCCAGGTCTCGGCTGGAAAAACCGGAGGCTTCTGCACTTCCATGGTGCAGTCGCCACAGTCTCATCCTAGTCACCGTGAGGGTCAAGCAGGTCCGGGAACTCCAGGTTGCCCAGAGGGACTTCAGAGCACCTGAGCGGGACTGAGTGTGTGGGAAGCGCAGGGCAGGAGGGAGAAGACCCAGCACGGGAGGTCGGTCTAGTAAGGAACATAAAGAAAGCAGGGTTCCGTCAAGCGCTCCTGACACATCTGAGGAAGAGCTGAACCCCCGGTCTTGTAGACACAGCGCGACGCGGAGGTGGACACCCGTACAGTGTACCTGAGAACCTTGAATAAGAACTGTGAGTAAAACTCGGATGACTGCACTTCCCTGCCTCTGTCAGTTATTTGAAGCTGCGCCATCCCTCCTGCACCACAAGTCCCAGCACCACCCACCATCAAACTCTACCCTGCCCTGAGGCCCGCTCCACCTGTGGGGAGCTGTTCCATCCCATCTGCCTTATCAACTGCCTCAGAGGTCTGCAGCAGCGCTGATACAAATTATCAGAAACCACAGGTGGCGTCACGATCGAACTATAAACCCCTTATAAACTTTCTCCCCCTTTTAGTTGACCGCCCTGGGCCACGGACCGGGCCAGCCGCTGTGACATATCCCCTTTCCCCCAGCATCTATCGGCCCGGACACCAAGTACCCATTGGGGGCGTGGCATTATAACCCCCACTCTACAATACTGCCCCCTAAACTGTAACAATACCACCTCAGTAATACTGCCCCCTGCACTGTAACAACTCCCACTCTGTAATACTGCCCTCTAAACTGTAACAATCCCCCCTCAGTAATACTGCCCCCTGCACTGTAACAACCCGCACTCTGTAATACTGACCCCTGAACTGTAACAATCCCCCCTCATTAATATTGCCCCCTGCACTGTAACAACCCCTACTCTGTAATACTGCCCCCTGCACTGTAACAATCCCTCCTCAGTAATACTGCCCCATGCACTGTAACAATCCCCCCTCAGTAATACTGCCCCCTGCACTGTAACAATCCCCCCTCAGTAATACTGCCCCCTGCACTGTGACAACCCCCTCAGTAACACTGCCCCCTGCACTGTGACAACCCCCTCAGTAATACTGCCCCCTGCACTGTAACAATCCCCCCTCAGTAATACTACCCCCTGCACTGTAACAATCCCCCCTCAGTAATATTGCCCCCTGCACTGTAACAATCCCCCCTCAGTAATACTGCCCCCTGTACTGTAACAACCCCCACTCTGTAATACTGCCCCCTGCACTGTAACATTCCCCCTCAGTAATACTGCCCCCGGCACTGTGACAACCCTCTCAGTAATACTGCCCCCAGAACTGTAACAATCCCCCCTCAGTAATACTGCCCCCTGCACTGTAACAATCCCCCCTGAGTAATACTGTCCCCTGCACTGTTATAACCCCCACTCCGTAATACTGACCCCTGAACTATAACATTCCCCCCTCAGTAATACTGCCCCCTGCACTGTAACAACCCCCACTCTGTAATACTGCCCCCTGCACTGTAACAATCCCCCACTCTGTAATACTGCCCCCTGCACTGTAACAATCCCCCCTCAGTAATACAGCCCCCTGCACTGTAACAATCCCCCCACAGTAATACTGCCCCCCGCACTGTCACAATCCCCCCACAGTAATACTGCCCCCTGCACTGTAACATTTATAGTGCCTACTTGGTCCCACTAAAAATTAATAATTTCCCTCTCATATTATATAAGTAACCCTTTTATATAATTATGAACTTATGGTACCCTCCTTCACTGCAATAGTACCCCACCACAGTAAAGTTGACTTTTTAGTGCCACCACACAGAACTGACACCCCATATTGTAATTGTGTCCTATTAACGTCCTTGGTTATGACGCCCCCTTAGTTCTCCCCAGTAACCCCCTTCAAATCTCCCATGAAGTAATGATGCCACCCCATATTACCTGTTCACATTAATGATACTCACAGTACCTGAGAATGATGCCCCCATAGAGACCCTCCACACACAGCTATAATGCCCTGTTAGATTCCTTCTCTTAGTACTGATGCCTCCATACAGTAATTGTGTTCTCTTAAACCCTTCCTGAACAGTAATAGTACTGTCTCACAGTAATAATGCCCCTTAACAGTAATCGTGCTTCCTTAGTGCCCTGTACACATAGTGTTGTCTCCTTTAAATTAATAATTACCAATTAATACTCCCCTACAACTGTTTCCACAATGAATGAGTATTTTATCCTGCAGGCCTCTTCTGATCTCTGAAGTCAGTCCCTCGAAGCAGGCAGGCATGATGACGTCACTTCATTTCCTCTGCTTGTGTCCTGTCCAGGCATTTTGTTGGCTATATGACTATTTATGCCAGCAATTCATAAGATGGAATTGGATCCAGCACCAGGTGTCACCAAGTAAATAGGGGAGCAGAGAGCTGGTGGCTCCCTGCTCTGCCAGTCTATTCAACTGTGTGTGTCTCCATATCCTGAGGATACAGATATTGTACATAATGGTTCTCACCTCAAAATCCAGGACATTGAGATAACTATAAGGGGCATGTGCCCCCAAAGCCAAAGGTTCACTGTCTTATATTTCAACCCTCTAATAATAATTAGTAGAGATGAGCGAGCACTAAAATGCTCGGGTGCTCGAAGCTCGGGCCGAGCTCACCATGATACTCAGGTGCTCGGCCCGAGCAACGAGCCCAATGTTTGTCTATGGGAGACCCGAGCATTTTTGCGGCGGCACCCCCGGCAGTCTGTAGAAAGCCTAAAAAGTGCCCAAAACGATAGTGACAGTGCTCAAATGACATGGGGACAGCATGGGGATCACCCCAGGAAGCATTTCTGACCCCCAGGTCACTGCTGTCAACAACGTGGTCAGAGGTATTAAGCCACTTTTACGGGCTCACAATAAAACGTTCAAAAACGAAACTGAAACTGTTTTCCTGTGAAATATGTCAAGGAACATCCTTTCCAGGGTAAAGACATGTGTATAAGGTAAAATAAATAACCAAAAACAAAAATACTCCTCCACACGTTGGGCTTAGTTCACAAGTAGCATTTTTTCTGCGTTTTTGCACTTTTAAATTGCTTTCAATCGTGACAAATGCATTCACCGGGAAATGACATTTTAACATTTTACAACCTTATCTGGCCATGTGCTGTGTGACACATGCATACAGTGCTGAAAAGACATGGGAACAGCATGGGGAAGACCCCTGGAAGCATCTCTGACACCCAGGTCACTGCCTAAAAGTGTGCCCATCAGAAGTGATCCTTGCCGCATCAGAAGCTGCAGACTTGAAACTCTCCCCGTTCAAGTCCTTGTCCCAGGGCAGTGTTCAATTGTACCTCCCCCATTCCTTGCAATGCAAGCGCAAATATGCAGCCAACCACCCACCCACCCGCAGGCTGAAATACTATACTGCTAGATTGCACTTGAAATGGGGCCTTTTAGTTGGGAGGAGGCCGAAGCTGGCCACTACCTCATGGCTGCGTCGGGGGCGAGGTCTCCATACTCAGTCCCCAGCTGCCAGTATTTGTTTCGGGAACCTTCCCCACACTTTTCTTAGCCTGGCCTGCTTTAGGGCAGCATTAGATGAGCCCACCAGACAACCAGAGACTCCTCCGGTGGGCCCTGGCTTCTCCATCAGGGGAGTTGAGAGTGCCAAGGTGAGGAGCATGATGATGATGATAGAAGTTAGCATCTGCTTTGTTTTCTTGGAATGCAAGCGTAAGTGTGCAGCCTGCCACTCACCCACCCCCAGGCTGCAATACCATACTGCTAGCTTGCTTGCACTTGAAATGAAGCCTTTTAGGCTTGTGGAGGCAGACGCCGGCCACCAAGTCATGGCTGCGTCGGCGGCCTGGTATCCATACTCAGTCCCCAGCCGCCCAGCGGCCGGGTGTCCACACTTGGTCCCCAGCCGCGAGGGGGCGGCCGGGTGTCCATACTCGGTCCCCAGCCTCCCCTATTTGTCCCGGTGCACCTTATACACAAGCGCGCATACCAAAACATTACCTGTGCCCTCCCCAGTGCATTTAGTGGGAAGGACAGCCTAACCACAAGCACGTGTACAAGTGAATGTGGCCAGGGATGGTCCATCTCACTGACGCCTTCACACTGGGTTAATATTGTGGAAGCCAGGACACAGTTGGACACTGGGATGCAACACGTCCTCCAGACATAGAGGATTGCGGGTCCTGCGTCAATCAAGCTTCAACACAAAGTTCAGAAGGTAGACAGCAGCATTGGTCGGCCTCCTACACAACGAGTAAATTATTGATGATCATGAGGCCATCCATCTCCTTAGCATTCTGTTCCTTGGAATGCAAGCGCATGTATGTAGTAGCGGCTAGGCCTGAGGTGGTCAGTGTTGTGGCTCATATCCTACCTCCTCCGAGGATTGCTGGATGTTTTCCTGCAACTATCCCAGTTCTATGACTCCCGTTAAAACAAAGCTTCAGGTGATGAATGATGGATGAGGTGGTGGCAAAGGAGAAAGAGCAGGAGGAACAGGGACCATTCACATCAATATCAGGCCAGTCAACTACACATGTCTTGGATATGTTTCTGTACCAAAAGGAGCGGTTCGGCTACACAGTTATAGGGCATACAGTGAGTGCAATGCCTACCAAAAATTTCGAGGCACTCCAATGCCCCTTGGAAGTGACATGGAGGTCAGAGGGCCTTAACTAAACCGTTTTTTCCATTTATAGCAACTGGGTCTCCTGTACACTGTTGGCCTAAGCAGTGAATGGAAGGCTTTCCAAAAATTATGAGGAACTGCAATGCCCCTTGAAACAGACGTGGATTACAGCGTACTAAAAACCTTCTACCCATTATTGGGGAGTGGATTTCCCTTAGTGTTCACCTATGCATTGAAAAGCAAAAGCTGACTAAAATTAGGAAGAAATGCAATGCCCGTTGGAAGAGTCGTGGAGGTTAGAGGTAATTAAAAACAACATTTCAATGCCCCTTGGAAGAGCTGTAAGAGCTGTAGAGTTCAGAGTGGTTTAATAAGATGATTTTAATGCCCCTTGGAAGAGATATGGAGGTCACAGTAGCTTAACAAGACGGTTTTAATGCCCCTTAGAAGAGACGTGGAGTTTAGAGTGGTTTAACAAGACGTTTTTAATGCCCCTTGGAAAAGGCGTGGAGGTCCCAGTGGAATAAAAAGACAATATCAATGCCCCTTGGAAGAGTGGTGGAGGTCCCAGTGGAATAAAAAGACCAAATCAATGCCCCTTGGAAGAGTGGTGGAGGTCCCAGTGGAATAAAAAGACAATATCTATGACCCTTGGAAGAGACGTGGAGGTCACAGTAGCTTAATAAGACGGTTTTAATGCCCCTTGGAAGAGACGGGAAGGTCACAGTAGCTTAACAAGACGGTTTTAATGCCCCTTGGAAGAAACGAGGAAGTCCCAGTGGAATAAAAAGACAATATCAATGCCTCTTGGAAGAGTGGTGGAGGTCATAGTGGAATAAAAAGACAAGATCAATGCCCCTTGGAAGAGACATGGAGGTCCCAATGGAATAAAAAGACAATATCAATGACCCTTGGAAGAGACGTGGAGGTCACAGTAGCTTAACAAGATGATTTTAATGCCCCTTACAAGAGCCATGCAGTACAGCATATTAAAAACATTATTCCCATTATTGGGGAGTGGGTCTCCCATAGTCTTTGCCTATGCCTTCGAAGCAAAAGCTGCCAAAAATTAGGATGGAGGAACATGAAATGCCCCTTAAAAGAGCAATGCAGTACAGCATATTAAAATCATTCCCATTATTGGGGAGTGGGTCTCCCATAGTCTTTGCCTATGCCTTCCAAGCAAAAGCTCCCAAAAATTAGGATGGAGGAACTTTCAATGCCCCTTACAAGAGCCATGCAGTACAGCATATTAAAAACATTATTCCCATTATTGAGGAGTGGGTCTCCCATAGTCTGTGCCTATGCCTTCCAAGCAAAAGCTGCCAAAAATTAGGACGGAGGAACTTGCAATGCCCCTTACAAGAGCCATGCAGTACAACATATTAAAAACCTTATTCCCATTATTGGGGAATGTGTCTCCCATAATCTTTGCCTATGTATTCCAAGCAAAAGCTGCCAAAAATTAGGACGGAGGAAATTGCAATGCTGGCAACACGGACCACGGTCACCTTGGTGGTATAGTGGTGGTGGAGGCTGAGGATAAGGAGAAGAGCAAAAAACAGCCGAAATGAGGAAGCGTATACCCATGTGTGGGTGTGAAGCGGTGCATGGGAATACACCTCTTGAAATAACACAGTGGCTTTGACTTTATGTTACTCTGCTGTCATTTGGTGGTGATGAGAAGTCTGGCCCAATCCAGCCCTTGTTCATTTTGATGAGGGTAAGCTTGTCAGCATTGTCAGTTGACAGGTGAGTGTGCTTATCAGTTATAATTACCCCAGCGGCACTGAAAACAAGCTCCGATAGCACACTAGCGGCAGGGCAGGCCAGGACCTCCAAGGCGTACAGAGCGAGTTCATTCCAAGTGTCCTGCTTGGATACCCAATAACAAAAAGGCACAGAGGAATCATGGAGGATGCTGGTACATTCGGCAAGGTACTCCCTCACCATCTTTTGAAACTTTCCTCTCCTTGTGAGAGTACCCCGCGCCTCAGGGCCTGTAAGCTGGGCGGGTCTCAGAAAACTGTCCCAGAAAGTTGACAGTTTTCCCCTGCCTCTGCTGGATTGGAGTTGCGTCTCTCTCGCCTGTACGCCTTGGTTGGGCAACGAACTGTGACCTCTGCTGCTAGCGTGTTCAGATGGGAATTTTTTTTAACAGTTCTGCAGCAAGGGCCTTCTGGTACTGCCCCATTTTTATAGACTTCTCCACCTCAGGAATAAGAGAGTGAAAGTTCTCCTTGTAGCGGGGGTCTACAAGTGTTACCAACCAGTAATGACTGTCACCCAACATTTTGACAATGCGAGGGTCACGGTTAAGGCAACGTAACATAAAGTCAGCCATGTTTGCCAGACTGGTAACGGGCAAGACTTACGTGTCCTCACCAAGATTACGACTGACCATGCTCTCCTCCTCCTCCTCCCCCCCCCCCATGTCCTCAGGCCACCCACGTTGAACCGACGGTATGACAGTTGTACAGGTACTACCGTCTACAGAGCATGATACCAGCTCCTGTTCTTCCTCCTCCTCCTCACCCTCATTGTCCCCCAATGCACGTTGGGATGAGATGAGGCTGGGCTGTGTGTAATCGCCCGCTATGGCTTCTTGATCCATCTCATCAAACTCTGGCTGCAATGCCTCCTCTTTAATTCTCTGCAGAGAGTGTTGCAAAAGACAGACAAGTGGGATGCTGACGCTAATGATGACGTCATCGCCACTCACCATCTTGGTGGACTCCTCAAAGTTTGTCAGGATGGTACATATGTCAGACATCCAGGTCCACTCCTGAGGCCTTATGTGTGGAGTCTGACCTGAATATCGACGGCCTTGTTGCACCTGGTACTCCACAACTGCTCTCTTCTGCTCACAAATCCTTTGCAACATGTGGAGGGTAGAGTTCCAATGTGTGGGGACATCACACACCAGTCAGTGTGCCGGAAGCTGCAAACGCTGCTGCAACACAGCAAGGGCGGTGGAAGCTGTAGCCATCTTCCGAAAATGAGCTGACAGGCGGCGTACTTTGACGAGCAGATCTGGCAATTCGGGGTACGATTTAAGAAACCGCTGAACCTCGAGGTTACGCACATGAGCCAGGCATAGTATGTGTGTGATCTCGCCTCGCCTCAGAGTCGCCACCAGGTTACGGCCATTGTCACACATGACCATGCCTGGATGTAGGTTCACCGGTCTCAGCCACAGATCTGCCTGCTCTTTCACAGCTGTCCACAACTCACAAGCAGTGTGAGGTTTATCACCTAAGCTTATGAATTTCCGCACAGCCTGTTGTCGCTTGGCTGAGGCAGTAGTGCAGTGCTTCCAGCTTGTAACTGATGTGGTGATATCTGAGATGGAGGCTGAAAATGAGGAGGAGGAGGATGATGCGCAGGAGCTGTACACTGTGGGGGCAACTCTGACTGACATAGGAACCGCAATCCTCGGTGTGGGGAGGATGTGTTCCGTCCCAAGACCCGACTGGGTCCCGGCTTCCACTATGTTTACCCAGTGTGCCATCAGGGAGATGTACCGTCCCTGGCCACAAGCACTTGTCCATGTGTCCGTTGTCAGATGGACTCTCCCAGTAACTGCGTTGTTGAGGGCACGGCAGATGTTTTGGGACACGTACTTGTGTAGTGCGGGGATGGCACACCGGGCACCGCCATAAGGTTGCGGAAGGATTCCGTATTCACCAGCCTAAAAGGCAGCATTTCCAACGCAAGCAGTCGTTAAATCTGCAAATTTAGGACTGTGGCCCGTGGGGCGTTGGCTGCGAATTTGGGCTTTCGTTCAAAGGTCTGGGATATCGACAATTGAACGCTGCGGTGGAACGTGGACGTGGATGTTGATGCTGTTTCTTGAGAAACTGCCATAACCAGTGAAGACTGAGAGGAGGGGGCATGTTTGCATGCAGTATGGACAGGGGATTGCCTTGCACGCACAACAGGGGGTACTCTTACATGCACAACAGCGGAAGAAGCAGTGGTGACACCCGCTGATGCTGGTCGTGGACCCTGTGGTTCGCCCCACAAAGTTTGGTGCTTTGCTGCCATGTGCCTGATCATGCTGGTTGTGGTCAGGCTGGTAGTTTTGTCACCCCTGCTGATGCTGGCCTGGCATTTGGTACAAATGGCCTTTTTGTGGTTATCAGCAGAGTCTTTAAAAAAATTCCAGACTCTGGAAGACCTACCGGTTGTATTGGCAACATCCCTCGTGTTGGTGTTACGGGGAACGGTTGACCGCCTTCTGTCTGCGGCCATCACTTTGCTTCTTCCTGCCTGTTGGGGTACTCTGCCTCCCTCCCCCTGTGTGCTGCTGGCCTCGCTCTGCGTGTCCTCCTGCCACGTTGGGTCAGTTACTAGATCATCCACCACCTCCTCCTCTTCCACTTCCACACCACGGTCCTCCTCCTCACTTCGTGACAATTGTGTCTCGTCATCATCCACCTCTTGTGACAAATTGCCAGCGTCGCCTTCCTGTGGCCGTGGCTGTTCAAATATTTGGCCATCGCTACATGGGATCTCCTCTTCCACCACTTCAAGCGGAGCAGGCGAGGGGCCCAAATATGGAAATGGACGAGTGAACAGCTCTTCAGAGTGTCCAACTGTGGGATCAGTTGCTGTCTGACGACACTCGGCAGGGTGGGAGGAAGGAGCATCAGGGTGAGGAGGAGTATGCGGTTGAGACTCACGGCTACTAAGACTTGACCGTGTGGAAGACAGACCAGAGGTGGTGGTGCCCAGGTGACTGGAAGTATTATCTGCTGTCCAATTAATAACCTGTTCACACTGATCAGTTTGCAATAGTGGTGTTGTTGTGTGCTTCCCTAGTAATTCAGTCAAGAACTGGGAGCGAGAATATGCGGCTGTTGGTTGTGGCACATTTTCACCTTGGCCACGGCCCGTCCTCTGCACGCACCATCACCAGAACGTCCAGTTCCACGTCCCTTGCCACGCTCCTTGCCCATTGTAAATGAAGTAAAATAGCTTACACTCGCACTATCAATGGCAAAAGGGTAATAAAAAGGAGATTAGAACCGTGGAAGAGGAAAACCACAGTTCTAGTTCTCTGGCCTACACCAGAATCTTTTAAACAGATATATTTGTGTCTGAACAGTCAGCGAGACACTCAAACTATTTTTTTTTATGGAAAAAAGGCAAAAAAGTGGATAATACAGAGATTTGAACCATGGAACTGCAAAACCACAGTTATAGTTATCTGGCCGATAACACTCACAGACACACTCAATTTTTTTTTTGGGGGGGGGGGGGAATACCAAAAGGTTAAAAAGATGGGTATTTGTACAGTCTGACTGAGGAAAAAAAAAATAAGAGGATTTAGATGAAAAAAAAATGGATTTTTCCTGGCCCCTGAGACCTGGGGCTAAGTCTAGCAATTTGAGCAGCAGCAGCACACAGGACTGTAATGCAGTGTTTGTTGGTATAACCACTGTGTCTCCTATACAGCTTGCCTGCCTGCCTGGTATCTGGGATGAATATTAGTCCTCAAAAGGACTGTTTGTTTGTTTTTGCAGGCTTTAGAGACCCTACACTACCTATTTCGCAGTATAAATCTCTGCCTAGCTCAGCAGCACTATCCCTACACTGTCTGATCCGGAGCGACTGTGTCCAAGATGGCGGCGCTCGGTTTTAAATACTCGAGGTGACGCTGTGCGGCCAGCCAATCACTGTAATGCCCACAACCAACATGGCTGCACCATTACAGTGACTGGCTGGCAATCCCTGCATGTTCATTGGCTCTGTAAAGTGCACCAAACATGCAGGACGGAGACCCGAGCTCCTGCCCGAGTAACCCGAAAATGCTCGGTGCTCGCCGAACATCCCGAGTAGTGAGATGCTCGGGCGAGTACCAAGTAGTGTCTAGCATGCTCGCTCAACGCTAAATATTAGAATATAGATGCTGATTCAGTTCCAGCCTACACGGAAAAGCTGAAAAATATCCTGCAAAATGTACACTGCTCAAAAAAATAAAGGGAACACTTAAACAACAGAATATAACTCCAAGTAAATCAAACTTCTGTGAAATCAAAGTGTCCACTTAAGAAGCAACACTGATTGATAATCAATTTCACATGCTGTTGTGCAAATGGAATAGACAATAGATGGAAATTATTGGCAATTATCAAGACACCCTCAATAAAGGAGTGGTTTTGCAGATAGGGACTACAGACCACATCTCAGTACCAATGCTTTCTGGCTGATGTTTTGGTCACTTTTGAATGTTGGTTGTGCTTTCACACTCGTGGTAGCATGAGACGGATTCTACAACCCACAGAAGTTGCTCAGGTAGTGCAGCTCATCCAGGATGGCTTAATGCGAGCTGTGGCAAGAAGGTTTGCGGCGTCTGTCAGTGTAGTGTCCAGAGGCTGGAGGAACTACCAGGAGACAAGCCAGTACACCAGGAGAAGTGGAGGGGGCAGTAGGAGGGCAACAACCCAGCAGCAGGTCCGTTATCTCCGCCTTTGTGCAAGGAGGAACAGGAGGATCACTGCCAGAGCCCTGCAAAATGACCTCCAGCAGGCCACAAATGTGCATGTGTCTGCACAAACGGTTAGAAACTGACTCCATGAGGGTGGTATGAGGGCCCGACATCCACAGATGGGGGTTGTGTTCACAGGCCAACACTGTGCAGGACGCTTGGCATTTGCCACAGAACACCAGGAATGGCAAAGTCGCCACTGCCGCCCTGTGCCCTTCACAGATGAAAGCAGGTTCACACTGAGCACATGTGACAGACGTGACAGAGTCTGGAGACGCTGTGGAGAGTGATCTGCTGCCTCAACATCCTTCAGCATGACCGGTTTGGCAGTGGGTCAGTAATGGTGTGGGGTGACATTTCTTTGGAAGGCCGCTCAGCCCTCCATGTGCTCGCCAGAGGTAGCCTGACGGCCATTAGGTACCGAGATGAGATCCTCAGACCCCTTGTGAGACCATATGCTGGTGCGGTTGGCCCTGGGTTCCTCCTAATGCAGGACAATGCCAGACCTCATGTGTCAGCAGTTCCTGCAAGATGAAAGCATTGAAGCTATGGACTGGCCCGCCCATTCCCAAGACCTGAATCCGATTGAGCACATCTGGGATATCATTTCTCGCTCCATCCACCAACGCCACGTTGCGCCACAGACTGTCCAGGAGTTGGCGGATGCTTTAGTCCAGATCTGAGAGGAGATCCCACAGGAGACCATCCGCAACCTCAACAGGAGCATGCCCAGGCATTGTAGGGAGGTCATACAGGTACGTGGAGGCCACACACAATACTGAGCCTCATTTTGACTTGTTTTAAGGACATTAAATCAAAGTTGGATCAGCCTGTAGTGTGTTTTAATTTTGGGGGTGACTCCAAATCCAGACCTCCATTGGCTAATAAATTTGATTTCCATTGATGATTTTTGTGTGATTTTGTTGTCAGCACATTCAACTTTGTACAGAACAAAGTATTCAATGAGAATATTTCATTCATTCAGATCTAGGATGTGTTATTTGAGTGTTACCTTTATTTTTTTGAGCAGTGTATGTGTAATGGACTGTTTGTGGAAATCTGGCACGTCTTATGAGACCTTACATGGAGAGTTTCTGCACTAGCAAATTCTGCTCCAAATCTGCTTCAAATACTCTGTGGGTGAACTTTCTTTTGATTATAATGCAAACCACATAGCTTTTCATATAACAGGGTTTTTCTAGGGAGCTTTTAAAAAACATTCTGCAGAAAAAAGTGACACTTCCCTTCTTTGACTAGGACTGACTTGTGAAATCCGCATCAAACCTGATATTAAAGTTAAAAAGCTGCAAAAAAAAATGTGCAAACAACAACTGCTTCAAAGATCACAACTGCTTCAAAAACCAAGTTGAAAAGTTGTATAGATTTCTGAGATCAATTTGTCTTGACAACTATGTCAGTTCTCTCCTCCTCAATAAAAACATACCCCTAAGGGCAGGCGTAGACGAGCGCGTATTCTCGTATACAAGAAATCAGGTTGATTATGCAAATCACACTCTGATCATACTCTGATCAGAGTGTAAGCATAGTGACATTCAATTCTCTAGGATGAGAAGAAGATGGAGAAAAAAAATTCTCCATCTTCTCCATTGTGTCAGATGTCATCTGAGTGCAGTCTGATGTTTTCCATGCACTCATTGACTTGTATGGCAGAGTGCGATCCAAATATTGGATCAAACTCGAGAATGCTGCGATTTTTTTTTTTCCTCAGACTGGCGCCATCCAGGGAAAAAATCTGACATGTGGACGGCCCCATAGAATAACATTGGTCTGAGTGTGATCTGATGTTTCATCGGATCGCACTCAGACCAAAAATACTCTCATCTGCACCAGCGCTAACTTTTCATTCTGCTTTTGATAGTGACCAGTTCTTTTGTTTGTGTATTCTACATGTTGGCCACAAGATGGCAGGCAATATATACGCAATCACAGTGTAACAAGATGTGATGAGCTGGATTTAATGTTGAGTGAAATATGTATAATTCATTTGGCTCTAGTGTTATTCAAGATATATTTACTTACGTTATTCTATGTTGCTCTTAAGTAATAAAATAATTAAGTCAATTGCATTATAAATAAAATGACAATGGGCAAGTTAACACAAATTATTACATATTCCTATTATTTCTACTGTATTTCTATATAGGAAATACCTATATAAAGTGTTTTGTATTACTTTGAAACATTAGTCATTATAATTGAAATCAATAATTTGCGACATAAAGGCTTGAAAAATAATTTCTCCCTCCAGTAATAGTGTGGGAAAGATGTTGGTTTATATAATTAATCTGCTGACACAAAGACCACACCACTGTCATGTTGGGCGGCCAGCAGGATATCAGATCCCAGGGTCGTACTGATGTTCATGGAGGCCTTGGACAAAATGTAGGAAATAAACAAATTAAAAAAGTATTTTTTTAATTAGCAAATTTAATCCCTTAAGGACTTTCATATTTTGTCCATTTATGACCAAACATTTTTTTTAAAGTTTATACTTTTTAATTTTTCCATCATCAAACCTGTGTGATGGCCTCTTAATATTTGAGGGACAGGTTTTTTGGCCCCCCATTGAGGGTACATATAATTTATTAATTGCCATAATTAACACACTAGAACACTACGGTTCTACAGGCTAAGAACATACCTGAGTTATACAATCACTCTATCAATAACAAAGAAAGGTGAAAAAATGGAGTAATCCTATACATTATCCTACCTACAAAACCTAAGGTAAAAACAAAATGAGCAAATATTCTGCAGTAAGTATTTAAATAGCAGTAGTGCATGAAAATAATATAGGGTGCTTAGCTAACATTGTTTTGATCAAATAAACGTGAAAGCCATCCCACCGCGTCACAGTGACCCTAATCCGAATGATCCTAACCTCTAGTATTAAAACCTTACCATAAGTCAAATTATCATATGTACAGTGGGTACGGAAAGTATTCAGACCCCTTTAAATTTTTCACAATTTGTTTCATTGCAGCCATTTGGTAAATTCTAAAAAGTTCATTTTTTTCTCATTAAAGTACACTCTGCACCCCATCTTGAAAAAAACAGAAATGTAGAAATTTTTGCAAATTTATTAAAAAAGAAAAATTGAAATATCACATGGTCATAAGTATTCAGACACTTTGCTCAGACACTCATATTTAAGTCACATGTTGTCCATTTCCTTGTGATCCTCCTTGAGATGGTTCTACTCCTTCATTGGAGTCCAGCAATGTTTAATTAAACTGATAGGACTTGATTTGGAATAGCACACACCTGTCTATATAAGACCTCACAGCTCACAGTGCATGTCAGACCAAATGAGAATCATGAGCTCAAAGGAACTGCCCAAGGAGCTCAGAGACAGAATTGTGACAAGGCACAAATCTGGCCAAGGTTACTAAAGAATTTCTGCTTTACTAAATGTTCCTAAGCGCACAGTGGCCTCCATAATTCTTAAATGGAAGAAGTTTGGGACCACCAGAAGTCTTCCTAGACCTGGCCATCCAGCCAAACTGACCAATCGTGGGAGAAGAGCCTTGGTGAGAGAGGTAAAGAAGAACCCCAAGATCACTGTGGCTGAGCTCCAGAGATGCAGTAGGGAGATGGGAGAAAGTTCCACAAAGTCAACTATCACTGCAGCCCTCCACCAGTCGGGATTTTATGGCAGAGTGGCCCGACGGAAGCCTCTCCTCAGTGCAAGACATATGAAAGCCCGCATAGAGTTTGCTCAAAAACACATGAAGGACTCCCAGACTACGATAAATAAGATTCTCTGGTCTGATAAGACAAAGATAGAACTTTTTGGTGATGTGTGGAGAAAACCAGGCACTGCTCATCACCTGCTCAATACAATCCCAACAGTGAAACATGGTGGTGGCAGCATCATGCTATGGGGGTGTTTTTCAGCTGCAGGGACAGGACAACTGGTTGAAGGAAACATGAATGCGGCCAAGTACAGAGATATCCTGGATGAAAACCTCTTCCAGAATGCTCTGAACCTCAGACTTGGCCGAAGGTTCACCTTCCAACAAGACAATGACCCTAAGCACACAGCTAAAATAACAAAGGAGTGGCTTCAGAACAACTCTTTGACCATTCTTGACTGGCCTAGCCAGAGTCCTGACCTAAACTCAATTGAGCCAATCTAGAGAGACCTGAAAATGGCTGTCCACCAACATTCACCATCCAACCTGACGGAACTGGAGAGGATCTGCAAGGAAGAATGGCAGAGGATCCCCAAATCCAGGGATGAAAAACTTGTTGCATCATTCCCAAGAAGACTCATGGCTGTACTACATGGAAAGAGTGATTCTACTCAATACTGAGCAAAGGGTCTGAATACTTATGACCATGTGATATTTCAGGTTTTCTTTTTTAATAAATTCGTAAACATTTCTACATTTCTGTTTTTTTTTCTGTCAAGATGGGGTGCAGAGTGTACATTAATGAGAAAAAAATGAACTTTTTAGAATTTATCAATTGGCTGCAATGAAACAAAGTGTGAAAAATGTATAGGGGTCTGAATACTTTCCATATCCACTGTGTGTAATATATATATTGAAATCTATTAAAAAATGTAGTCAAGTAAATAGAAGATGAATGAAATAAAGTAGTTAGACAACATAGCAGCAATTATGTAAATGTGGAGAAGATGGCGTAACATCCCTCTGTAGACCCCTGTGTTTTAATGTTACGCAAAATGTATTTTATTGCATGTTTTATCCTCCTGGTGGCTGCAGTTCCTATTAGTCAGGGGTGACAGGGTTAACTGTAAGGCCGGCCAATAGTTGCTGAGGAGTAATAGGGACCTGTGTGTTAGTTCCTGTTTTGTACTTGGTTGGCAGTTGTGAGTGAGCAAGAGAAGATATAGGACTCTCAGAGCTGAATCTGGGTGTGTGCTGAAGATAGCCAGTATTGCAAAGCCTTACAACTGAAAAGCAACAGGGATGGCAGAATCACTTCTCAGCAGGGCAAGTTGGGAAACTAATAGAATAGTCTCCGAGTGCAGGTGAAGTGTTAGCCATTCCTGCAGGTCCGCAGTGAAGGAATATGGGGTCAGCCAGGTTGGCGCACTTCACTAAGGTGGTAGCCAGAGAGAGCTCCCTTACATTATTTACACAGAGTGCAGTTAGGGTGCAGTGGTCACAGCAAAACACATTGACCCATGTGGCCTTGTACCACGAAGATGGAGATCCCCAGTGTAGCTTGCTCGAAACCAGCAATGTTCACCACAAGTTGTGTGACACTATCTATAACCACCAGATATGTGCCTCTGTCCTGCGAGACAGAAGAAAATCTATTCAAGAACTGTACCTGCTACTACCTGTATATAGTTCCAACACTTAGAAAAGAAGAGTTTATTTTTTTAAAACTGTCTGGCTTAATCTCTGAGAATGTGAAGGGTCCCTAGCTACACAGTGACATGACAGAGTCCACCTGTCATTCCAGGTGTGGGAAAGACTTAGTGCAACACAGAGGGAAAAGAGAAAAGTACTTCTCTTGCTAAAGCCTCACAAGTAGTAATCAATATCGCCAGTACCTCCCTCTCAGACACACCAGGTATTTATACACCAAGGCCAGAGAGCTAATTAGCCAGAGGGAGGTAGCCATTGGGTCCTAGAGACAGACAGCCTCTAAGAAGATGTATGTAATGTTAAACATAGAGATCTCCTGTAACCAACTGTAGGGCGACTGTCTGTCACCTCTAACACACCCGTGACATTACCCTTGTCTATGAGTGGCCTCCGTACACTCAGGACCGGGTTTCTCAGGAAAAGTGATGTGAAAAGAGTGAACCAATCTGGGAGCGTTCACCTGTGACGCTGAAACCCACATCCTCTCCTCTGGACAACAGCCTTTCCAGTGCACCAAGTATTGTAGAGAACGACGTTGGAAACGAGAATCTACAATCCTCGAAATCTGGAACTCCAGATTACCATCAACCATTACTGGGGGCGGTGGTAGAGGCGAGGGCTCAAGAGGTTACACACTTTTTTAAGTAAAGACCTATGGAACACATTTTGGCTGAGGAAGTTCAAGACGAAATGCTGCTAAGTTAATGACGGCGTTTATTTTATAGGGACCAATAAACCTAGGTCCCAGCTTCCAAGAAGGAACTTTCAATCTTATATTCCTGGTAGGTAACCACACAAAGTCATTCACATCTAGGTCCGGACCTGGCAAGCGTTTTCTGTTAGCCATATGTTTATACCTGTCTCCCATGATCTTTGAATTACTCAGCACACTCTGCCATACCGAGGTGAGCGACGAAGTACCTGAGGTAGGTCTCCAAATTCTGATTGACACGCTCGGTCTGTCCATTCGACTGAGGGTGGAAGGCAGAGGAAAAGGACAGCTGCACCCCCAGTCGAAGCTTCACAATCTCATTTATGAACACCTGAGCAAGTGTCTTGGCATTTGGAAATGCAGGTAATGCGACAAAATGAACCATTTTACTTAACCTATCTACTACCACCAAAACCACAATTTTGCATGCAGAAACCGGTAGGTCAGTAATGAAATCCTTGGACAAGTGTGTCCATGGCCTACTAGGGATAAGTAGCGGAAGAAGAGTACCAGACAGATGGGTATGCAAAACCTTAGAATGTGTGCAAATGCTACAAGCTGCTATGTGTTCAATTACATCCCGATGCAACCCCAGCCACTAAAAACGACGAGAGAGGAGATCCGCGGTTGCCTTACCACCTGGATGCCCAGCAAGCACAGAGTTATGATGTTCCTTAATTACTTTGCGGCGCAGATTAGATGGTACAAATAACTTTCCTGAAGGGCAGGAGGCAAGGGCTTCCCCTTGTGCCTCCAACACCTCACATTCCAGTTCAGGATAAAGTGCCGAAATAACTATGCCGTTGTGTAATATCGGGGCAGGGTTCTCATGGTCACCACCACCAAGTAAGCTCCGGGACAAAGCATCAGCCTTGACATTTTTGACCCCTGGACGAAAAGTGACAACAAAATTGAACCTAGTAAAAAACTGGGACCATCTGGCTTGGCTAGGGTTGAGACGTTTAGCTGACTGGAGATATGACAGGTTCTTATGGTCAGTAATAACAGTAATAGGATGGACAGCCCCCTCCAACCAATGTCGTCATTCCTTGAAAGCCAATTTGATCGTCAAAAGTTTCCTATTACCCACGTCATAATTTATCTCAGCCGAAGACAATTTTTTAGAAAAGAAGGCGCATGGACGCCATTTACCAGGGGACGAACCCTGAGACAACACAGTTCCAACCCGGACATCGGATGCATCAACCTCCAGAATAAAGGGTTGAGAAACATTGGGTTGACTGAGTATAGGTGCAGTGGCAAAATGATTCTTTAAGGAAGAAAAAGCCTGGAGGGAAGCATCTGACCATTTGGAAAAATCAGACCCCTTCTTAGTCATGTCAGTAAGGGGTTTCACTATAACAGAGTAATTTTGGATGAATTTCTGGTAAAAATTAGTAAAGCTCAGAAAACGTTGTAGAGCCTTCAGGTTCTCGGAACGTTTCCAGTCAAGGACTGCACTGATCTTCTCTGGATCCATCCAAAAACCCGAAGATGACAACAAGTACACCAAAAACTGCACCTCCTGAACAGCGAAAACACATTTTTCTAGTTTGGCATAAAGTTTGTTATCCCTTAATATCTGGAGCACCTGCTTAGCATACCCCTGATGAGTCCCAAAATCAGGTGAGTAAACTAAAATATCGTCCAGATAGATCAGCACAAACCTCCGCACCAAATGAGGGAAAATGTCATTTATGAAATGCTGGAATACCACAGGTGCATTGGTCAAACCAAAAGGCATAACCAGACTCTCAAGATGTCCTTCCAGGGTATTAAACGCTGTTTTCCATTCGTCCCCTTCTCTGATTCTAACCAGGTTGTAGGCTCACCTTAAATCCAACTTGGAGAATACCTTAGCTCCCACAACCTGGCTGAACAAATCAGGAATCAGAGGAAGAGGATGGTAATTTGATTCAATTCCCGGAAATCTAAACAGAGATGTAGACTGTCATCTTTTTTCTTCACAAAGAAGAACCCTGCCGCCACGGGTGAAGATGAGGGTCTGCATGGTTTCCTCCACCTCCCCCAGTACTAGTTCACCCCCAGACTGCTCCCCTGGCAGACGTACACAACCCCAACAAGAAGGCCCGGTAGAAGGAGGTCGCACCCGTCTATCCCAAAGGCGTCTATCAAGACTTATGGCCAAATACATGGCAGGTTGCAAGAACTGAGGGGTTTCATATACTGCCAATGCATCTTTTAACCTTTCAGTAAGCCCCTCACAAAATTGACTTCTAAGGGCTGAGTCATTCCATTTGGAATCCGTTGCCCATCTATGGAATTCCGAACTTTACGTCTCCACTGACTGATTCCCCTGCTGAATGCGACGTAGACTAGACTCGGCAAAGGCGACTCGGTCAGTTTCATCATAGATAAGGGTCAGAGCCTGGAAAAACACCTCCACAGACAGGAGACAGATCACCCTTGAGGATCGCCCTGCAGTAGATAGATCACAATTCCAACCAGTTGCTCTTCATTCCCGGAGGAATATGGACAAAGTTTAAAATACGATTTGCAGGCCTCCTTGAATACAAAAAACTTGTCCCTACCTCCAGAAAACCTGTCCGGGAGGGCAACCTTGGGTTCAGGCTGGGCAGGCCTACCTTCAGAGACACCCATATTGGCGACCTGTAGCCGCTGATGCTGCTGTACTTCACCGTGGTGGTCATTCACCTCTAGAGACAGCCATATGCAGTCACTCTGCAAGCTTGCAACTGACCCAATTCCAAAGCTGAATTGAAAATAAATGTCCACGCTTACAAAAAACACACAGGTAGATAAAAAAATGTCTTTTTTTTTTTTTTTCCTTTTCAAAACGTGCTCTGCCGGCAATAATGTCACGCCAGGTGTGCAAAAGAGTTAGTGCAACACAGAGCGAAAAGGGAAAGGGAGCCCAGACACTAGGGAAAGGGGGAAGTGGAGACCTCCTAGTCTGATCTAGTGTCACCCTGTCTCAACTACCATCCCTAAATTGGCTCTTCACGAATAGCCGCACGCGTGCCTCGTCCTGTCTTTCCCTGGTGTATGGCTAAGGCTAGCGATGGGAGGAGATGAGCATTAGTCGATCTCCACTAAACTCTATAGACAACAAGGGTAGACAAACAGGGGGAGAATGCTTAGCTTTAGGCGACTCCAGACAAATGCGAACACAGCCTCAAGCTCCAGAGAGGACAAAGTACTGCTCTTGCTAAAGCCTCACAAGTAGTAATGAATATCGCTGGCACCTCCCTCTCAGACACACTAGGTATTTATACACCCAGGACAGAGAGCTAATTAACCAGAGGAAGGTAGGGACCACTGGGTCCTAGAGACAGCCAGCCTCTAAGAAGATGTCTGTAATGCCAAACGTAGAGATCTCCTGTAACCAACTGCAGGGTGACTGTCTGTCACCTCTGACACACCCGTGACACCACCTTGAGAATGACGTTTAAGGTAAAGAAAGTTAGTGCACAACCCCAGGTACTCAACTGTACTTCAACCAGGGAAGTTCCTTACTACACAACATAGAAAAACTCAGCTAGGTAATAAGATTAGTACAAATACCTGCCATTATACCAGGAGGGGCTAAGCAATGTTCACACATAGGCCATGGCCCCACTATCAATATTTGGTCAGTATTCGGTCAGTATTCTCAGGAGTGGAAGCCAAAACCAGAAGTGGGTGATAAATGCAGAATTGGTGACTTATTTCTATTATAACTTTTCTCTGATTGTTCCTCACCTGGTTTTGTCTCCCACTCCTGAGAAAAAATAGTGACCGAATACTGCCCAAATACTGATAGTGGAGCTATGGCCTTAGGCCAGGATAACACTGCCGTATATTCGCTCATGCGAGAGAATGGGGACAATTATGCTAATGACACTTGAATCCGATTCTCTTGTATGAGAGAATCACAGCAGAGGTGTGTAGAAAATAAAGAACGTAATTTCTCCATCTTCTCCATTGTCTGTGTGTGCAGATGTTGGACTGCATTCAGATGACATCCGAGTGCAGTCCAATGGTTTGAATGGGTACTCGTGATCTGAATTCTGGAGCCACTCGCAGCAATCCACAATTGGATAAAACGTCGGATAGCACTCGTCCAAGTTATAAACTCATGTGAGTGAGCCCTCATGGGTAGCACTGCACTTCACACTAATACAGATGTTTATTCTATTTTTGAACATTGATTCATATTAGTCACTAGTATTTAACCCTGTGATCCTAGAATATATTTATTAAAGGGAACTTGTCCTGTCCCCAAACACCATTAACCTGCAGATATGAGGTTAATCTGCACGTTAATTCTGTTCTAAAGCTGCCCAGCCGCAGCATTGAGTGCCCCGTTGCTGGGTGGAAATTACTTTTATTCCTCCCAGCAGCCTCATAGGGTTGCGACTGGTGTGGCTACAGTCACCGCTCTGTACATAGTGAGCGGCAGCTGTAACCACGACGCAGCACTGACTGACAGCCGGCTCTGTACTGATGCACTGCTGAGCCAGATGTCAGTCAGTGAGGTGCATGGATACAGCCACTGCTTTCTACTCAGCTAATTCTTCTTTTTCCTCTGCCCTATTTAGAAATCGGAAGTCTCATTTCCCTTCAGAAATCATTCCCCTCTTCAACTCCTGACCCAGCTGCTAACTCCTCCCCCCTGCCAGGGACTTTTGCAGTGATGACTCATGCGTGGAAAATAGACTTCCTGTTTCTACATAGAGCTTAGAAGGATTCAGCTAGTCTGTTTATATTCATGTGATGTCATAGACCTAATGGAAAAAAGGAAGAATTAGCTGGGTAGAAAGGCAAAATGAGCAATTGTAAGTATGGTATATATTATGACTGCAATATAGTAAATGGAATCTGTCAGCAGGTTTTGCTACCTCATCTGAGTGCAGCGTAATGTAAGTAAAGAGAAGCTGAATCCAACGATGTATCACTTAGTTTACTGGGTGCAGAGGTTCTGACAAAATCAGAGCTTTTAGATTTGGAATGAAGCAGAGCTGAGAAAGCTAACCCCGCCCACACCAGGCTCTGTATGTACAAAGTCCATAGACAATGAGCTGCTTAGTTGCTGGACTAGTCTAGCAGTGTTAATCTCTTAGTGATAAATCCTTTGCAGTTAGTAAACAACAGCACGCACTTTGACAAGTGACACATCCCTGAATTCTGTGTTTCGGCCTCTATCTCCTGATGTCTTCAGATTACTTAGCAAAAACCTGCTGACAAATTCATTTTAAGAGGATAAAAACTTTGATGGGAGTGCAGATTAACCCCATATCTGCAGATTAATAGCATTTGGGGACGTGACAGGTTTTTACAGGAATTTTACTATGTTGTGTAATTGCTGCTATGTTGTCTCCCTACTTTACTTCATTCCCCTTTGATTTATCTGGCTATGTTCTAATATATTTCAATGAAAATCATTTTTTACCAATCCAGTTGGTGGTTTAAAGTTATTCTAGTTGTAGCCTTTGTAGGTAGTATATGATTTATTAATATGAGGGTCAGTCAATAAGTAATGCCTCCTATTTTTTTTTCTCCTTTTAATTGACAAGAAATTCAAATGCAATTACATAGGTTGAAAACCACAACATTAACGATTCATTTGTCACTTTTCAATATAATCTCCATACACTCCACAGTCTTGGTCCACCGTTTAACAAGGGCATGTATTCCAGCATGGTAAAAAGCATTCTTGGGACCCACCGTGCACAAACTTTTCTGTATCCCAGTTGTCCAATAATTTTCATCACACTGCCTTTACTGAGGCAGATAATGCCGCACAATTCATCTGCAGTCACCCGGCGGTCACCACGAATGATGTCATCGACTCGCTGAATGTTGCTTGGAGTCACTGCGGTTACTGGCCTGCCACTCCGCATTTTATCTGCCAACGGTGATGGCCCTTCAGCTGTGTTACAGTGATGAACCCATCGTCTAACAGTACTGACATCCACTGTTGCATCACCGTACACATTTTTCAGTCTCTCATGAATTAGAATGGGCGTTTCACCTTCTGCATGCAAGAATTCAATCACAGAACGTTGTCTAATACGAACATCGATGTCAGCCATTTTGCAAACGGATACAGTCCTTCCACCTGTTGGTGCAGGAAACTGCAATTGCTGTGGATTGGATAAGAAGGTTTGAGGAATTGTGCCAAATTCGAATATTTAACATAACTACCTTATTTAAGGAGAAAAAAATAGGAGGCATTACTTATTGACTGACCCTCGTATAACTTTTATTAAGGCAACCTTGTTAGAAGGCCACCTTGACTGTGACACATACAGGTGCTTCTCACTAAATTAGAATATCATCAAAAAGTTAATTTATTTCAGTTCTTCAATACAAAAAGTGAAACTCATATATTATATAGAGTCATTACAAACAGAGTGATCTAAGTGTTTATTTCTGTTAATGTTGATGATTATGGCTTACAGCCAATGAAAACACAAAAGTCATTATCTCAGTAAATTAGAATACTTTATAACACCAGCTTGAAAAATGTTTTTAAAATCCGAAATGTTGGCCTACTGAAATGTTTGTTCAGTAAAAGTAACTCAATACTTGGTCGGGGCTCCTTTTGCATCAATTACTGCATCAATGCGGCTTGGCATGGAGGTGATCAGCCTGTGGCACTGCTGAGGTGTTATGGAAGCCCAGGTTGCTTTGATAGCAGCCTTCAGCTCATCTGCTTTGATGGGTCTGGTGTCTTTCATCTTCCTCTTGACAATACCCCATAGATTCACTATGGGGTTAAGGTCAGGCGGGTTTGCTGGCCAATCAAGCACAATGACACTGTTGTTTTTAAACCAGGTATTGGTACTTTTGGAAGTGTGGACAGGTGCCAAGTAGTGTTGAGCGAGTATGTTCTATTAACCCTTTCGCCGAGTACTCTCGGGCCGAGCTCCGAGTATTTACAGCTGCTCGGTGATGTGTTTGAATTGCTCCCGTGTGCATGATTTGCAACTGTTTGACAGTTTTATTACATGAGAGGAATGTCTATTTCTTACACATTCCTCACATGTAATAAAGCTGTCAAACAGTTGCAGATCATGCACACGGGAGCGATTCAACCATATCACCGAGCAGCTGTAAATGCTCGGAGCTCGGCCTGAGTATACTCGGACAGAACATACTCGCTCAACCCTAGTGCCAAGTCCTGCTGGAGAATGAAATTTCCATCTCCAAAAAGCTTGTTGGCAGAGGGAAGCATGAAGTGCTCTAAAATTTCCTGGTAGACGACTGCGCTGACTTTGATCTTGATAAAACACAGTGGACCTACACCAGCAGATGACATGGCTCCCCAACCATCACTGATTGTGGAAACTTCAGACTAAACCTCAAGCAGCTTGGATTCTGTGCCTCTCCACTCTTCCTCCAGACTCTGGGACCTTGATTTCCAGATGAAATTTAAAATGTACTTTAATCTGAAAACAACACCTTGGACCACTGAGCAACAGTCCAGGTCTTTTTCTCCTTGGCCCAGGTAAGACGCTTCTGGCGTTGTCTATTGATCATGAGTGGCTTGACACAAGGAATGCGACACTTGTAGCCCATGTCCTGGATACATCTGTGTGTGGTGACTCTTGAAGCAATGACTACAGCAGCAGTCCACTACTTGTGAATCGCCCCCCAAATTTTTGAATGGCCTTTTCTTAACAATCCTTTCAAGGCTGCAGTTATTCCGGTTGCTTGTGCGCCTTTTTCTACCACACTTTTTCCTTCTCCTCAACTTCCATTAATATGCTTATATTTGGATACAGCACTCTGTGAACAGACAGCTTCTTTAGCAATGAACTTTTGTGGCTTACCCTTCTTGTGGAGTGTGTCAATGACTGCCTTCTGGACATCTGTCAAGTCAGCAGTCTTCCCCATGATTGTGGAGCCTACTGAAACAGACTAAGGGGCCTTTTTAAACGTTTAGGAAGCTTTTGCAGGTGTTTTTTGTTAATTATTCTAATTTACTGAGATGACTTTTGTGTTTTCATTGGCTGTAAGCCATAAACATTAACATAAATAAACACTTGAAATAGATCACTCTGTTTGTAATGACTATATAATATGAGTTTCACTTTTTGTATTGAAGAAGTGAAATAAATTAATTTTTGATGATATTCTAATTTAGTGAAAAGTAGTGTTGAGCGAGCATGCTCGACACTGCTCGGTACTCGCCCGAGCATCTCACTACTCGGGATGTTCGGCGAGCACCGAGCATTTTCGGGTTACTCGGGCGGGAGCTCGGGTCTCCGCCCTGCATGTTTGGCGCTCTTTACAGAGCCAATGAACATGCAGGGATTGCCAGCCAGTCACTGTAATGCCGCAGCCATGTTGGTTGTGGGTATTACAGTGATTGGCTGACCGCACAGCGTCACCTCGAGTATTTCAAACCGGGCGCCGCCATCTTGGACACAGTCGCTCCGGATCAGACAGTGTAGGGAGAGTGCTGCTGAGCTATAGAGAGAGTTTACTGTGAAATAGGTAGTGTAGGGTCTCTAAAGCCTGCAAAATCAAACAAACAGTCCTTCTGAGGACTAATATCCATCCCAGATATCAGGCAGGCAGGCAGGCTGTATAGGAGACTCAGTGGTTATACCAACAAACACTGCATTACAATCCTGTGTGCTACCGCTGTTCAAATTGCTAGACTTAGCCCCAGGTCTCAGGGGCCAGGAAAAGTCCTTTTTTTCATCTAAATCCTCTTTTTTTTTTTCCTCAGTCAGACTGTGCAAATACCCGTCTTATTAACCTTTTGGTATCCCCCCCCCCCAAAAAAAAAAAATTTGAGTGTGTCTGTGAGTGTTCAGACACAAATATATCTGTTTAAAAGAGTCTGGTTTCAGCCAGATAACTAAAACTGTGGTTTTGCAGTTCCATGGTTCAAATCTCTGTATTATCCACTTTTTTGCCTTTTCTCCATAAAAAAAAAACTGTTTGAGTGTCTCGCTGACTGTTCAGACACAAATATACCTGTTTAAAAGATTCTGGTGTAGGCCAGAGAACTAGAAGTGTGGTTTCCCTCCTCCACCGTTCAAATCTGGGTGTAATCCACCTTTTTGC
This sequence comes from Phyllobates terribilis, assembly GCF_046119375.1. Taxonomy (NCBI): domain Eukaryota; kingdom Metazoa; phylum Chordata; class Amphibia; order Anura; family Dendrobatidae; genus Phyllobates; species Phyllobates terribilis. Next base: position 231,589,439 of record NW_027362763.1, read on the forward strand.
ATAAAAAAAAACAGTTTGAGTGTCTCGCTGACTGTTCAGACACAAATATATTTGTTTAAAAGATTTTGGTGTAGGCCAGAGAAATAGAACTGTGGTTTTCCTCTACCATGGTTCTAATCTCCTTTTTATTACCCTTTTGCCATTGATAGTGTGAGTGTAAGCTATTTTACTTCATTTACAATCGGCAAGGCGCTTGGCAAGGGACGTGGAACTCGCTCCGAGTTCTTGACCGAATTACTATGGAAGCACACAACAACACCACTATTGCGAACTGATCAGTGTGAACAGGTTATTAATTGGATAGCAGATAATACTTCCAGTCACCTGGGCACCACCACCTCCGGCCTGTCTTCCACACGGTCAAGTCTTAGTAGCCGTGAGTCTCGACCGCATACTCCTCCTCACCCTGATGCTCCTTCCTCCCACCATGCCGAGTGTCGTCAGACAGCAACTGATCCCACAGTTGGACACTCTGAAGAGCTGTTCACTGGTCCATTTCCATATTTGTGCCCCTCGCCTGCTCCGCTTGAAGTGATGGAAGAGGAGATCCCATGTAGCGATGGCCAAATATTTGAACAGCCACGGCCACAGGAAGGTGACACTGGCAATTTGTCACAATTGGTGGACGATGACGAGACACAATTGCCACGAAGTGAGGAGGAGGACCGTGGTGCGGAAGTGGAAGAGGAGGAGGTGGTGGATGATCTAGTAACTGACCCAATGTGGCAGGAGGACACGCAGAGCGAGGCCTGCAGCACACAGGGGGAGGGAGGCAGAGTACCCCAACAGGCAAGAAGAAGCAGTATGGTGGCCGCAGACCGAAGGCGGGCAACCTTTCCCCGTAACACCAACACGAGGGACGTTGCCAGTACAACCGGTAGGTCTTCCAGAGTCTGGAATTTTTTAAAGACTCTGCTGATAACTAGAGATGAGCGTTGTTCTACTCGAACTGTTCGCCAATCTCAAATTCGAGCTGTTTTGGGCGGTGTTCGAGCCGGTCGGCGAACACGAAGAATTTGAGAAAAATTCGGCTGTTCGAGGTTATGTTCGATAACTGTTCGTGCACCAAAATCATAACTGGATTTTTTCTCAGTAATGATGAAAATTAATGTTAATACGCAGTTTGAGTGTACAGCGGGGCGGGGGGAGGGGCAGGGGATGGATCTCTGCAGGAACAATGAAGATCTCCATTTTTTTTTCTCTTTCCCGCATTTGCAGTGGGGAGGTGCAATCTGTCAGCCTATCAGCAGCGCACACACGGAGCGAAGTGCTTTTTTTCACACAAGCAAGGGCATGTGTGATTGGCAGTGTATGTCACATGTCCTTGCCCTATAAGACCAAGCCATTTTCCCCGTCGCCACCATTTTCTCACTGCTGCAGCTGCGTGTTAGACGGCACCGCTGTTGCTGTGTGCGCTATACCTTGTTAATTTCAAGCCAATTTTCGCACAAATATACAGATAGCTTGGGAGTAGGGAATAGTTGTGATTGCAGTCCTTTTAAGGACTAGGTTACAGCATTTCCTACGACTTTTATCAAGCAGGTCTGTGCTCTTAAATAGATAGATTGTGGGAGTAAAGACTAATTGTAATTGGAGTCCTTTTCAGGACTAGGTTACATCAGTTCCTATCAGTTTTTGCCAGGCAGGTCTGTGCCAGTGCTGTGCAAGTTTTTTTCACAGCATTTGGCTGAATCTAGCAAAGCTAATCCTTTTTGGCCTATTGCAGAGTGTGTTAGTCAGTGGAGTAGCCTATCTGTGTTGCAAGATATACCACCTGTGTATAGAATACCAATTTTTTTACTGCACCTAGTGAAGTAAAATCTTTTGGGCATAGCATCATTCTATTAGTCCATCTATACTGACCTCCATCAGGTTGCAAACTGAATATAATTTTTTTCTGCATCTAGCACTGAAAAAATATTTGGGCTTCTAGCAGTGTGTGGGACTTGGTCTATTAGTCCATCTATACTGACCTCCATCAGGTTGCAAATTAAAAATAATTTTTTTCTTCATTTAGCTCTGAAAAAATATTTGGGCTTCTAGCAGTTTGTGGGACTTGTTCTATTAGTCCATCTATACTGACCTCCATCAGGTTGCAAATTGAATATAATTTTTTTCTGCATCTAGCTCTGAAAAAATATTTGGGCTTCTAGCGGTGTGTGGGACTTGGTCTATTAGTCCATCTATACTGACCTCCATCAGGTTGCAAATTAAAAATATTTTTTTTCTGCATCTAGCTCTGAAAAAATATTTGGGCTTCTAGCAGTGTGTGGGACTTGGTCTATTAGTCCATCTATACTGACCTCCATCAGGTTGCAAATTAAAAATAATTTTTTTCTTCATTTATCTCTGAAAAAATATTTGGGCTTCTAGCAGCGTGTGGGACTTGTTCTATTAGTCCATCTATACTGACCTCCATCAGGTTGCAAATTAAAAATAATTTTTTTCTGCATCTAGCTCTGAAAAAATATTTGGGCTTCTAGCAGTGTGTGGGACTTGGTCTATTAGTCCATCTATACTGACCTCCATCAGGTTGCAAATTAAAAATAATTTTTTTCTTCATTTAGCTCTGAAAAAATATTTGGGCTTCTAGCAGTGTGTGGGACTTGTTCTATTAGTCCTTCTATACTGACCTCCAGCAGGTTGCAAATTGAATATAATTTTTTTCTGCATCTAGCTCTGAAAAAATATTTGGGCTTCTAGCGGTGTGTGGGACTTGGTCTATTAGTCCATCTATACTGACCTCCATCAGGTTGCAAATTAAAAATAATTTTTTTCTGCATCTAGCTCTGAAAAAATATTTGGGCTTCTAGCAGTGTGTGGGACTTGGTCTATTAGTCCATCTATACTGACCTCCATCAGGTTGCAAATTAAAAATAATTTTTTTCTGCATCTAGCTCTGAAAAAATATTTGGGCTTCTAGCAGTGTGTGGGACTTGGTCTATTAGTCCATCTATACTGACCTCCATCAGGTTGCAAATTAAATAAAAAAAATTTCTGCATCTAGCTCTGAAAAAATATTTGGGCTTCTAGCGGTGTGTGGGACTTGGTCTATTAGTCCATCTATACTGACCTCCATCAGGTTGCAAATTAAAAATAATTTTTTTCTGCATCTAGCTCTGAAAAAATATTTGGGCTTCTAGCAGTGTGTGGGACTTGGTCTATTAGTCCATCTATACTGACCTCCATCAGGTTGCAAATTAAAAATAATTTTTTTCTGCATCTAACCCAGCCAATAGTTTTGGCCTAATACCACAGTTTGGCCACTCAGCTCTGCTCGGTTACCATCCATTGTTTTTTTGTGCAAACAACTCCAGAGTTGTGAATTAGTTAACCACCAAAATGAGTGGAAAAAGGCCTGCTGCTGGTGGAAAGGGGAATAGGCGTGTTGGGAAGGGGAAAAAAGGTTGTGTCCGTGGGGTAGGTGCAGAAGAAAGACCATCTTCCAGCCAAACTAAAATGTCTACTTCTTTTAGCGGACAATGTGATAAGATCCCTTTCTTACGGCCACGCCAATCGCTACAAATTCCAGATGAGGCACAAAAACAGCAGGTGCTTCAACGGATATCAAGTGCTCCTTTAAGTGGGCTCTCCTCCACATCAACTTCAACATCACAAATACTCCAGTCCTCAAAGGTGTCACCCAAATCACACTTGCTTCCTCACAGCTCCCAAATCTCCAGCTGCCCGTCTGAGTATGAGGTAGAACAGATGGTTGAGTCTGCAGAGCTGTTTACTCATACTATAGCCTGGGAATCAGAGGTCGACTCCAGCGCTTCTGTGAATCCAGACGAGGAAATGATCTGCACTGATGCCCAGAATCTTTATGAGTCGGATCCAGGACCAGACGCAGAAGGTTCTGACCATAATGTAGACCCTCATTCCCAAACTGTAACTCCTGTTGGTGGAGACAATGAGGAAGACGATGATAAGACTCAAATACCTGATTGGAGCGACAACTTTAGTTTTTTGTCAGGGCAGGAACAGGTTGGCTCTGAGGACGACGGGTGTGATAACGCACAGGGTGATGATGATGAGGTCGGAGATCCCACTTACTGTCAACCCACAGTCAGCCAAGAGATGAGGTCAGCAGAGGAGGTGGAGGAAGATGCTAGTGACGACGAGGTCAGGTTGCGCCTTCCTGGACAGAGACGTAGTACTGGAAGCACGTCAACAACTGCATCCTCAAACACAACTCTGCCTCTCACCACAAGTCGTGGTGGCTCTTCAGGTCGCATGGGTGCTAAGCCTTGCATAGCCTGGGCATTTTTTCAGATCGATAAAGATGACCCAACTCGTGTTATCTGTAACATTTGTCAGCAAAAGCTAAGTAGAGGCCAAAAAATACATAGTTTGAGTACTTCATGCATGAACCGGCACATGGACATGAAGCATAAGTTGCAGTGGGAAGCTCAGAGTGCTACAATGCGGCCTAGCCGGCCGGGCCAACCACCGTCTGCCATATCTTGTGCATCCGCGGCCTCTTCATCCTCTGTGACTGGGGGGACAGCAGTCACACCTGTTTTGGGGCGCAGACCTGCCACCTCTTTACCCGCAACAGCCAGCGTGATTGGCAGGTCATCATTTTCTTTGGAGGTGGTAACACCAGCTGGTCTTGAGCGCTGTCCGACATCGATAGCACCACCTTTGGATCAAGGCAACCTAACATGTCCGCCTGCATCTTCCTCACAGACCGGCAGTTTGCCGGGGACACCCTTATCAACCCCGTCTAAGCACAATAGCCAGCCCTCGGTCCCTCAGATGTGGACAAGTAAAAGACCATTTCCTCCTAGCCATGAGAAAGCTAAGAGGTTGAATTTCACCATCTGCAAGCTCTTGGCTACAGAAATGCTGCCTTTCCGCCTGGTGGACACAGAGGATTTTCGAGACCTTATGTCCGTCGCAGTGCCCCAGTACCAGATGCCCAGTCGGCACTACTTCTCAAAGAAAGGTGTGCCTGCGCTCCACCAGCATGTCGCACACAACATCACCGCTTCTTTGAGAAACTCTGTGTGTGACAGGGTGCATTTCACCACAGACACTTGGACGAGTAGGCATGGACAGGGGCGTTACATGTCGCTGACTGGGCACTGGGTAACTATGGTGACAGCAGGACAAGGGGCTGCTGTCCAAGTCTTGCCGTCCCCACGAGTTGTGCGTCAATCCTCTTTATGTCAAAGTTCCTCCACTGCTTCTGCCTCCTCGGTCTTCCACCTGCACCCAAAGCCTGTCTGGTCATGCCACAAGCTTTCTAACTGCGCAGAAGGGATCCTGCACACCTCCTTACTATGCTGGCAGTAGGGCTCAACGTCATCAGGCGGTTTTTACATTGAAATGTCTGGGAAATGTGAGTCACACAGCTGAGGAGTTGTGGTCAGCTCTGGAGAACCAATTTCATGAATGGTTGTCTCCACTGGACCTGAAACCAGGGAAGGCCGTGTGCGACAATGCTGCAAACCTGGGTGCGGCCCTTCGCCGGGGCAATGTCACACACGTGCCTTGTATGGCTCACGTGTTGAACCTGGTTGTCCAGCAATTTTTAGCCCACTATCCCAGACTAGATGGCCTTCTGCAGAGGGCACGGTCGCTGTGTGCTCACTTCCGCCGTTCGCATCCCGCAGCTCAGCGACTTACATCTCTACAGAAGTCGTTGGGCCTGCCACTTCACCGGCTAAAATGCGATGTGCCTACCCGGTGGAATTCAACTCTGCACATGTTGCAGCGACTGTGGCAGCACGGACAAGCCCTGGTGCAATACGTTCTGACGTATAGCCTGGGCCAACGAGATTCAGAGGTGGGGCAAATCATGCTGGAGGAGTGGTCTCAGATCAGGGACCTATGCACCCTTCTGCACAGTTTTGAAATGGCGACGAAGATGTTTAGTGCTGACGATGCCATTATCAGCATGACTATTCCGGTGATTTACATGCTGGAGCACATGTTAAACAGAATTCGGAGTCAGGTGGTGGCACAAGAGGAGGTGGAGGAAGTAGAGGAGGAGGAGTTGTATGCGGAAGGGCTAACATCTGCAAGGTCCAGACGGTCGGCAGCACCAAGGCGGCAGGCATGTGAGGGTGGGGGAGATGATTTTACCAGGGCGCATGGTAGCAGCCAAACTAGTGAGGAAGGTGCAGGAGCCCAGGAAGAAGTGGAGGACGAACTGATGGAAGACTCATCAGATGAGGGAGACCTTGATCACATTTCTGTTGTGCGAGGTTGGGGGGAGAGGACAGAGGAAGGAAGCATGATTGTTACCTCGCCACCAACACAACAGGGACTTGGTGCTCCTGGATGCGCAACACACATGAGTGCCTTCTTGCTGCACTACCTGCAACATGACCCTCGAATTGTGAGAATTAGAAATAATCCTGACTACTGGGTTGCCACACTGTTAGATCCCCGGTACAAAAGTAAATTTGCAGAAATTATTCCTGCCATAGAAAGGGATGCACGCATGCAGGAGTATCAGCAGAGACTGTTGCAGAATCTTACATGTGCTTTTCCACAAAATACTAGTGGTGCACGTAGTGAATCTCACAGTTCCAACTTGCCAACCGTGGGACCGTCAAGTGTTCAGCACTCAAACCGTAACAGAACCACAGTATCTGCTGGTAACATCAATTTTGCGGAATCATTTCACCACTTTTTTAGCCCATCCTTTGCAAGGCCACAGGAGACAAGAAGTCTGACACATAGTCAACGCCTAGAGACGATGGTACAGGAGTATCTCCAAGTAAACATTGAAGCCACGACTGTGTCACTGGACCCTTGCTCTTTTTGGGCTTCCAATCTGGATAAATGGCCGGAGCTAGCCACTTACGCCTTGGAGATCTTGTCATGCCCCGCAGCCAGCGTTCTGTCTGAACGTGTGTTCAGCGCTGCTGGTGGTGTGCTGACAGATAAGCGCACGCGGCTCTCCACTGATAATGTAGACAGACTCACGTTCATAAAGATGAACAAATCATGGATCCGAAACGACTTTTCTACCCCTGTGTCATCCTGGGGAGAGTAAAAGCTTGATGATTGGTTAAAATCACCCTACCAACCGTTTTAAGCTTTCAAATTACTAATCATGTTTATCTGTATCTTCACTGGAAAATAATTTGGGCTTTGTAGCAGTGTGCAGCACTGATCCTATTAGGCCATCTATAATAAGCTTCACCAGATTTAAAATTAAAAATAATTTTTAGCTGCATCTAGCCCGGAAAATAATTTTGGGGCTCCGAGATGCGCAAGACACATAAGTGCCTTCTTGCTGCACTACCTGCAGCATGACCCTCATATTGTCAGAATTCGAAGTAATCATGACTACTGGGTTGCCACACTCTTAGATCCCCCAAACTTTTCGATCAACCTTTTCATTTTAATAAAGACCAAAAAAATGGTCATTTTTGAAATTATAAGCATTAGCAGGTTGTTAGAAACTGAAATCAAACAGTTTTCAACTCAAAACTTTATTCTAGGTGATGTTACATTTTCACATAGGACCCCTTGTTCGAAAGGAGCTTCTGAACTCTCTCGTCCATTGAATTTGTCAGGTTTTGGATGGTTTCTGCTTCAATTGTTTTGCATGAGGACAGAATACCCTCCCAGAGCTGTTGCTTAGATGTGAACTGCCTCCCGCCATCATAGACACTCCTTTTAATGATGCTCCAAAGGTTCTGAATGGGGTAGAGGTCAGGGGAGCATGGGGGTCACACCATAAGTTTGTCCCCTTTTATGCCCATATCAGCCAGAGATGCAGATGTTTTATGTGCAGCATGAGATGGTGCATTATCATGCAGAAAAATGATCTTGCTGTGAAATACACGGTTCTTCTTCTTGAACCATGGCAGGAAGTGCTGTTTGAGAAAATCCACATACATTATGGAGTTCATCTTTAGCGCCTTCAGGGATCCTAAAGGGGCCGACAATCTCTCTCCCCATGATTCCAGCCCAAAACATTACTCCACCTCCTCCTTGTTGGCGCTGTAGCCGTGTTTGCGTGGGGTGTCCATCAACCAGCCATCCTCCACTCCATTCATCTGGACCATCGAGTGCTGCACGGCACTCATCCGTGAACAAAACAGTTTTGAAATCAGTCTTCATGTAATGTTTGGCCCACTGGAGCCGTTTCTGCTTGTGTGAAGTGGATAGAGGAGGTCGACAGGATGGCGTATGCACAGCTGCAAACCTCTGAAGGACCCTGCATCTTGTTGTTCGGGGGACGTTGGAGGCACAAGCAGCTTCAAAAACTTGTCTGCTGCTATGACAAGGCTTTTTTGCCGCTGCTCTTTCAACCTGACGTAATTGCCTGTAGGAAAGAGTCCTCAATTTGCCCTTATCAGCACGCACACATGTGTACTGTGAATCAGCTACATACTTCTTGATTGCCAAGACACTTCATCCTGATCATCGCACAATGTTGATTGTAGTCATGCCTTGACCTAAACACTCCACAATTTGTTGCTTCTCAGCAGCCGACACATCCTTTTTCTTTCCCATTTTGGCAGAAAATGTAGGCTGCTTAATAATGTGAGAGAGCCTTCTTAAGTAGTCTTGCCTTTCATTGGACACACCTGCCAAACTAATTAGCACAGGTGTCTGCAATTGCTTACAGTGATATAAAGAGCCCTGACACACATCACCATCAATGAGTTTAACTGACAAACAAACAAATTCTTCCCTTATCACTCCTAAACACTTTTTACATAATAATTTGGAACGCGGTGTACATGTGCTTTTCCACAAAACACCAGTGGTTCACGTAATGAATCTTACAGTTCTAACTTGCCAACCGTGGTCTGTATGGAATTGTTCAATAAAGGGCCCAAAATTAAGATAACATAGATGGGAGAGGTCTCTATGAATAGGAATTCCTAAGTATTTGATACTCTGTGAGGGCCAGGCAAAGGGAAAGTTGGACTGGATGGAATCCTATATGGATTTAGGGAGGGAGACATCGAGGGCCTCAGACTTCGCTGCATTGATTTTAAAATTTTACCATGTAACAAAGTGATCTATTTCAGCCATAACAGCAGGGATGGATATATGTGATTGAGTGATATATACTAGGACATCATCAGCAAATAGAGAGCACTTGTACTCGGTGCCTCCCACCTCAATCCACCTAATATTGGGGTTATGACGAATTGATGAGAGCAGGTGCTCCGTCACTAGGATGTATAAGAGAGGGGACAGAGGACATCCCTGCCTTGTCCCATTGGTGATTGTGAAAGGTGATGAAAATGTTCTGACGCACCCCCTGGGCCTTGGGACACCCGGAGCCGGACCCTTTTTGGTGGATGCTGGTGGTTGTAGTCTTCGTGGCGGCGATCCGGTTCCGTGGCTCAGGGCGGTCAAACCAGTGGCGGAACTATTTATGTGGTTTTGATGTTTAAATGTCCGACTACGCCACCCGTGGATTGCGGTCAGAGTGAACCGCCGCTACAGGGCAGACCGCTAAGGCTGGTGTTGTGGGTGCAGCAGAGCGTAGCATAACTCCCCACGGGAGGAGTATAGCCTCAGGGCAGTGTATGCGGAGGATGGGGGTGATGGTGCAGGGCAGCAGCAGTAACGACACGGAGTCAGTGATGCAGTTCAGGGCCTTTACTCACAGTTCTTATTATCCAGACCACGTCTGCAGGTAACGGCTGCCCACGTCGTACTGTGCTCACCAGGTGAGGGGCTCAGACAACTCCCAGATAACTTTGGAGCGCTTCACAGGACCCCCTTTGTGTGTCCTTTGTCTGGCCTTTCTTACCAACACTTCTGTCCGGCTGCCTCGGGCCTCCTCTTGGTAAACTTGGCGCCAGTTTCCCTGACCCTATGTGGTGCCTTCCTAGCGGGTGGAGCAAGGGGCTGCGCCACATAAAATGTCAGAGCCTCCGGTTTCTAGCTGAGGGTCGTTTCCTGCCTCCACTAGTTCGGGGACCGGTCTCCCCCTTTGGCCTGACCCCTCCACGCAGGTGGATTCGGGCGTGCGGTGGCGACTCGCCCGTCCGCACCCCTGGGATCCCTTCATTCCTCGTTCCTGGAGCCTTCTCCGCTCCTCTTCCTTCCTTCTCCCTCTTGCAGGCCTGGGCCTCTGTTACTAGGCCCGCCTCCGGAGCAGAGCTCATGCAGAGCCCCGGCTCCCTGCCACTTCTGCTCAGACTTCTCTGCACTGAACTAAGATGGTGCCCACCTTTTATACTCCCTTCTCAATGCACCCAGGAACTGCTTCCTCCCTGCTCCTGCACTACAGGGTTCCCCTTCCTCAGTGTTCCCTCCCCCCACTCCAGCCAGGGACAGGGACTGTCGTGCCCATCTCAGGGGCATATTGGTCGCCCTGCCCCACGGCAATGTGGTGTAATGCATGCAGGTGTCGGGTCCTGATCCACACTCCATCCTTACCTGAGAGTGAGATATCACACCTCTGGGTGAGGTGCAATACGTCTGTAGCAACCGAGCCCTCAGGGTGCTACAGTTCCATTTATCTTCAGCCTAGGTGACGTATTGCGATACAGGGCCGTGATTTTGGCTATAAAAGGGTCCCCTAGACCCCTACCCCAAGCTCTTTAAGAGAATCATATATGGCGTGCCAGGAGACTCTATGGAATGCTTTCTCAGCATCCAACGAGAGTATCTAATTACAAATTTTTAACTGCATCTAGCCCAGGAAATACTTTGTGCCTAGTAGCAGTGTCTGCTAGTCAGCGGATTATCCCGGCTGTTAAGCAAGCTGCACCACCTGTAGTTTAGACACTTAATTTTTTCAAAGGAAATGCTTCGGGACCATGGGATACTTAGTGAAGAGCATCAGGAGGCACCCCAAGGCATAGGGGCTGGGACTGGCAGTAGGATGCCTTGCGGTGGACAGCCGAGCTCGATCCTTATAAAAGCTTTTTAACTGCAGCAGCTTTAGTGGACGCTACTGGAGCTGGAATTACCGTGGCTGCTGGCATGAGACTTGCCCTCCAATAGATCCTTGTAAATGGATTTAAAGTGTATTCATTCAAATTAGAGAGACAATTTAAATTAAAAAGCTTAGAGCTGCCTCCACCACAGGGGGGCTCGCTCGACCCACCAGCGGACAGGCACCAGTATTGGGAGAGGGGGGCTGGCCATCAGGGTTCACCGCGGCTCTGGCACAAACCCGGCGACACGGAGGTGGCACGGGCAGGAGCGGACTGGCCGTGTCGGCTTCTCACTTTTTGGATTTTAGAAGGGCATGACATGCCTATATCTGTGTCTCCCCCTCCTTTTACTCCTCCACCTCTTTTATTTTCGCATGACTATATGTACTTGTCACTTTTCCATGTGTTAGTTATGTCTTCTGAGCAGTTTGTCAGCTTTTGGACACCTTTGAAGGTGTTTTCTATGTGTTTCTATGTGTTTTTGTTTGCCTGCCATTGGTTTTAACGGTGTTCGAAGGTGTTCGACGAACAGTTCGACGAACAGTTCGACGAACAGTTCGGCGAACACACGGGTGTTCGACGAACCGAACCGAACTCGAACACTACGGGGGTGGCTCAACACTACTGATAACCCTAAAAAGGCCATTTGTACCACCTGCCAGGCCAGCATCAGCAGGGGTGACAAAACTACCAGCCTGACCACCACCAGCATGATCAGGCACATGTCAGAAAAGCACCCGACTTTGTGGGGCGAACCCCAGGGTCCACGACCAGTGTCAGCGGGTGTCACCACTTCTTCTTCCGCTGTTGTGCGTGTAAGATTACCCCCTGTTGTGCGTGCAAGGCAATCCCCTGTCCATACTGCATGCAAACATGCCCCCTCCTCTCAGTCTTCACTTGTTATGGCAGTTTCTCAAAAAACAGCATCAACATCCACGTCCACGTCCCACCGCAGCGTTCAATTGTCCATATCCCAGACCTTTGAACAAAAGCGCAAATTCGCAGCCAACGCCCCACAGGCCACAGTCCCAAATTCGCACATTTCACGACTGCTTGCGTTGGAAATGCTGCCTTTTAGGCTGGTGAAGGCGGAATCCTTCCGCAACCTTATGGCGGTAGCTATCCCTCGGTACTCGGTCCCCAGCCGACACTATTTTGCCCGGTGTGCCATCCCCGCACTACACAAGCACATGTCCCAAAACATCTGCCGTGCCCTCAACAACGCAGTTACTTGGAGAGTCCACCTGACAACGGACACATGGACAAGTGCTTGTGGCCAGGGACGGTACAGCTCACTGACGGCACACTGGGTAAACATAGTGGAAGCCGGGACCCAGTCGGACCTTGTGATGGAACACATCCTCCCCACACCGAGGATTGCGGGCCCTATGTCAGTCAGAGTTGCCCCCACAGTGTACAGCTCCTGCGCATCATCCTCCTCCTCCTCCTCATGTTCAGCCTCCATCTCAGATATGACCACATCAGTTACAAGCTGGAAGCACTGCAGTACTGCCTCAGCCAAGTGGCAACAGGCTGTGCTGAAACTCATAAGCTTAGGTGATAAACCTCACACTGCTTGTGAGTTGTGGACAGCTGTGAAAGAGCAGGCAAATCTGTGGCTGAGACCACTGAAACTACATCCAGGCATGGTCGTGTGTGACCATGGCCGTAACCTGGTGGCGGCTCTGAGGCGAGGCGAGATCACACACGTACCATGCCTGGCTCATGTGCTTAACCTCATGGTTCAGCGGTTTCTTAAATCGTACCCCGAGTTGCCAGATACGCTCGTCAAAGTACGCCGCCTGTCAGCTCATTTTTGGAAGTCGGCTACAGCTTCCGCCGCCCTTGCTGTGTTGCAGCAGCGTTTGCAGCTTCCGGCACACTGACTGGTGTGTGATGTCCCCACACATTGGAACTCTACCCTCCACATGTTGCAAAGGATTTGTGAGCAGAAGAGAGCAGTTGTGGAGTACCAGCTGCAACAAGGCCGTCGATATTCAGGTCTGACTCCACACATAAGACCTCAGGAGTGGACCTGGATGTCTGACATATGTACCATCCTGACAAACTTTGAGGAGGCCACCAAGATGGTGAGTGGCGATGACACCATCATTAGCATCAGCATCCCACTTGTCTGTCTTTTGCAACACTCTCTGCAGAGAATTAAAGAGGAAGCATTGCAGCCAGAGTATGATGAGATGGATCAAGAAGCCATAGCGGGCTATTACAAACAGCCCAGACTCATCTCATCCCAACGTGCATTGGGGGACAATGAGGGAGAGGAGGAGGAGGAGGAGGAAGAACAGGAGCTGGTATCATGCGCTGTAGACGGTAGTACCTGTACAACTGTCATACCGTCGGTTCAGCACGGGTGGCCTGAGGACAGGGGGGAGGAGGAGTAGGAGGAGAGCATGGTCAGTCATCATCTTGGTGAGGACACGGAAGTCTTGCCCATTACCAGTCTGGCACACATGGCTGACTTTATGTTACGCTGCCTTAACCATGACCCTCTCGTTGTCAAAATGTTGGGTGACAGTCATTACTGGTCGGTGACACTTTTAGACCCCCGCTACAAGGAGAACTTTCACTCTCTTATTCCTGAGGTGGAGAGGTCTACAAAAATGGGGCAGTACCAGAAGGCCTTTGCTGCAGAACTGTTAAAAAAATTCCCATCTGAACACGCAGAGGTCACTGTTCGTTGCCCAACCAAGGCGTACAGGCGAGAGAGACGCAACTCCAATCCAGCAGAGGCAGGGGAACACTGTCAACATTCTGGGACAGTTTTCTGAGACCCGCCCAGCTTACAGGCCCTGAGGCGCGGGGTACTCTCACAAGGAGTGGAAAGTTTCAAAAGATGGTGAGGAAGTACCTTGCCGACCGTACCAGCATCCTCCATGATTCCTCTGTGCCTTTTAATTATTGGGTATCCAAGCTGGACACTTGGAATGAACTCGCTCTGTACAACTTGGAGGTCCTGACCTGCCCTGCCACTAGGGTGTTATCGGAGCGTGTTTTTAGTGCCACTGGGGGAATTATAACTGATAAGCGCACTCGCCTGTCAACTGACAATGCTGACAAGCTGACCCTTATCAAAATGAACAAGGGCTGGATTGGGCCAGACTTCTCATCACCACCAAATGACAGCAGAGTAACATAAAGTCAAATCCACTGTGTTATTTCGGGAGGTGTATTCCCATGCACTGCTTCACACCCACACATGGGTATACACTTCCTCATTTCGGCTGTTTTTTGCTCTTCTCCTTATCCTCAGCCTCCACCACCACTATACCACCAGGGTGACCGTGGTCCGTGTTGCCGGCATTGCAAGTTCCTCCGTTCTAATTTTTGGCAGCTTTTGCTTGGAAGGCATAGGCAAAGACTATGAGAGACCCACTCCCCAATAATGGGAATAATGTTTTTAATATGCTGTACTGCATGGCTCTTGTAAGGGGCATTGCAAGTTCCTCTATCCTAATTTTTGGCAGCTTTTGCTTGGAAGGCATAGGCAAAGACTATGAGAGACCCACTCCCCAATAATGGGAATAATGTTTTTAATATGCTGTACTGCATGGCTCTTGTAAGGGGCATTGCAAGTTCCTCCGTCCTAATTTTTGGCAGCTTTTACTTGGAAGGCATAGGCAAAGACTATGGGAGATCCACTCCCCAATAATGGGAATAATGTTTTTAATATGCTGTACTGCATGGCTCTTGTAAGGGGCATTAAAATCGTCTTGTTAAGCTACTGTGACCTCCACGTCTCTTCTAAGGGTCATTGGTATTGTCTTTTTATTCCACTGTGACCTCCACGTCTCTTCCAAGGGGCATTAAAACCGTCTTTTTAAGCTACTGTGACCTCCACGTCTCTTCCAATGGGCATTAAAACCATCTTGTTAAACCACTCTGAACTCCACGTCTCTTCCAAGGGGCATTAAAATCGTCTTGTTAAACCACTCTGAACTCCACGTCTCTTCCAAGGGGCATTAAAATCGTTTTGTTAAGCTACTGTGACCTCCACGTCTCTTCCAAGGGTCATTGATATTGTCTTTTTATTCCACTGGGACCTCCACCACTCTTCCAAGGGGCATTGATATTGTCTTTTTATTCCACTGCGACCTCCACCACTCTTCCAAGGGGCATTAATATTGTCTTTTTATTCCACTGTGACCTCCACCACTCTTCCAAGGGGCATTGATATTGTCTTTTTATTCCACCGTAATCTCCACCACTCTTCCAAGGGGCATGGATATTGTCTTTTTATTCCACTGGGACCTCCACCACTCTTCCAAGGGGCATTGGTATTGTCTTTTTATTCCACTGTGACCTCCACGTCTCTTCCAAGGGGCATTAAAACCGTCTTGTTAAGCTACTGTGACCTCCACATCTCTTCCAAGGGGCATTAAAACCGTCTTGTTAAACGACTCTGAACTCCACGTCTCTTCCAAGGGGCATTAAAATCGTCTTGTTAAGCTACTGGGATCTCCACGTCTCTTCCAAGGGTCATTGATATTGTCTTTTTATTCCACTGGGACCTCCACCACTTTTCCAAGGGGCATTGATATTGTCTTTTTATTCCACTGTGACCTCCACCACTCTTCCAAGGGGCATGGATATTGTCTTTTTATTCCACTGCGACCTCCACCACTCTCCCAAGGGGCATTGATATTGTCTTTTTATTCCACTGTAATCTCCACCACTCCTCCAAGGGGCATTAAAACCGTCTTGTTAAACCACCCTGAACACTACGTCTCTTCCAAGGGGCATTAAAACTGTCTTGTTAAGCTACTGTAACCTCCACATCTCTTCCAAGGGGCATTAAAACCGTCTTGTTAAACCACCCTGAACACTACGTCTCTTCCAAGGGGCATTAAAACCGTCTTGTTAAGCTACTGTGACCTCCACGTCTCTTCCAAGGGGCATTAAAACCCATGTCTTTTCAGCACTGTATGCATGTGTCACACAGCACATGGCCAGATAAGGTTGTAAAATGTTAAAATGACATTTCCCGGTGAATGTATTTGTCACGGTTGAAAGCAATACAAAAGTGCGAAAACGCAGAAAAAATGCTACTTGTGAACATAGCCCAAGGTGTGGAGGAGTATTTTTGTTTTTGGTTATTTATTTTACCTTATATACAAGTATTTACCCTGGAAAGGATGTTCCTTAACATATTTCACAGGAAAACCGTTTCAGTTTTGTTTTTGAACGTTTTATTGTGAGCCCGTAAAAGTGGCTTAATACCTCTGACTACGTTGTTGACAGCAGTGACCTGGGGGTCATAAATGCTTCCTGGGGCGATCCCCATGCTGTCCGCATGTCATTTAAGCACTGTCACTATCCTTTTGGGCACGTTTTAGGCTTTCTACAGACTGCCGGGGGTGCCGCCTCAAAAATGCTCGGGTCTCCGATAGAGTAACATTGGGCTCGTTGCTCGGGTCGAGCACCCGAGTATCACGGTGAGCTCGGCCCGAGGTTCAAGCACCCGAGCATTTTAGTGCTCGCTCAACACTAGTGAGAAGCACTTGTACTTGTATCATGCGTCTAAATATTGCCCTATTGCCCTGTACATCTAAAAGGAAATACACGGTATTAGTTATAGAAGCAACACAAGATCACAAAAATACAGGCAAACAGGGCCCTGGCTCGCTGCTATTTAACCTTATTTCACTTTGACTGCATTATTATGGCAACTCTATTTTATGTGATAGGTTCAAGAGGTGTTTGCTAACTTTTTTTTTATAGTATTCCCCGCCTTTCTAGGAGGCCCACCTTGGGACCCCTCACACAATTGTGCCGTTGATTAGTGCCCTATATCGCTTGGCTTTCCATTATTTGCTATATTATTACTCCTTGACAGTACAAAAAAAAACATTTTTTTGCACTTGTGGTTATATACTGCAATCTTGTCATCACATTGAAATTGCAGGGTGTATATTCTTGTTCAGGTGTTTCCCTATCTCTGTCTATATTCTTGTGAGCTTGTGTTGTCTCTATAGCTAATATCATTTATTTATTTCATTTTAGAGGTAGTAATAAAGATGTGGTTTTATCCCAGATATCCGCCCTTCACTTCTTTCTCTTAATACATGTTCATCTCGTAATACATACTTAGTACACTACATTTTCTTTACCTATTTTTGCATTTTTTTTTTTTGTGTCCCACTTGGGGACTCGAAGCTTTGATTGTTTTAACCCTACTGAGCAAAAATCAAGAGTGAAAGGGAGCCCTCTCCTTCGTCCAAACTCCATAAATATTACACTTGCTATTGAGCCTGGCATTTAAAGTAACACTACAACCAAAAGTATTGTCATGTATTCCCTTTGCAATAAGTATGTTGTACACAGTGCATGTTCTCATGTTTTTACCAATGGCCATCTTCTACCATGATCTGCACCATTCCGATCCTCTCCTGAGACACGTGACTGCAGTTTAGACTAGCCCAGTCATACAGTGTCCTCAGTGTAGTTTTCTCAATGTAATCTTACTAAAGCCTCGATGTGAACCTCATAGACTTACATACAGAAGTTGCTGTGTGATCTGGCTATTCTGAATTGTGGTCACGTGCTGCAGGAGAGGACCAGAATGGCTTTGATCATGGGAGAAGGCAGTGATCAATAAATATATGAAGACATGCACAGTGCACAACATACATATTGCAAAGAGACTGAGCAATAATATTTTTAGTTTAAGGGGTCAAAGAGCCTAGAATCAAGGATCTTTTGATCTCATATGTCCCAGCAAGGTGTCTGCTGTAAATTACTGTGGCAAAGCTCCATGCTATCTATACAGTGGTGGACATACCATCTGTGCAACCTATGCATCCATACAGGGGTCCAAGAGGTGACGGGGCCTGTACCTACTTTCAAAGAAGGCAGCATTATGATGAACCGAGGGGGCTTCTTCTCTTTGTGTCCACTTCTGTATCCACTGAACTTAAAATGACATTCTGTTGCAGATAGAAGACCACAATTAGTGATTGTACATCTTTTGGCAGAAAGGAGTTAATTAAATCAGGACCAGCTATTCATGTATCCAGAAGGAGATTGCTTGCTTGAGCTGTTACCTGCCACATTATTTTGAGCATTAATCAATTATCACGAGTCCCAGCAACTCAAAGAACATGATGAGACATCTAGTAAATAACAATAAAAAAAAATCTATTGAAAGAACTAATTTATGCAGAGAGGTGGAAATAGACACCATGGGACCCCGTGGGGCTCATTCGGATGAGCGTATTCGGATGAGCGTATACTCGATCAGTGTGCTGTGTACTCAACAGACAGCACAGTAACACTATTGGTGCACAATACACACCAGTAGCTTTTCATTAGAACCAATGGATCATGTGAAATAGATGCAGCATACACTAGTTTGGTGCAATTTATGGACCAGGCCAATGCATGTCAATAGCAGGCAGCTCATGCACCCATTCACTATGCAGACAAGCACATGGAGCCTTCATATCCACAGGCTAGTGTATGACATTTATATGGGACATCACAATGATCTAATCCAGTTCTGCTGTCCTAAATGCCAAAAACATGACTGACCTCTGAACGTGGGTGAGGGGAGTGGATATGTTAGAGGATCGAATATATACACGACACTTAGATCAAACTCTGATCAAAGTTTGAGCCGAGTGTCAGCTTAGTGTGATCTGATTTGCGGAGCCACTTGCAGATCGGCACTGACCCATTGAATAACATTGGGCCGAGTGCAATCCAATAAAACATCAGATAGCACTCGTCTGATGTGTACGCTCGTGTGAGAGAGTCCTTAGAGAAATCCTAAACTGTGAAAAAGTTCCAGTACAAAGCTCAGCGTTTTCCGGCAATCTAATAAGTGGCCACTAGGGATGAGCGAGCATACTCGGAAAAGGAGTTATCCGGGTGCGCTTGAGTTCAGATAGAGGAGCCGGCGTGCTCGAGTCAAATGCTTGCGTACCCGCGGCCGCATGTATCGTGGCTCGACACACGGGCATTCTCCGCATTTAGCGGCTGTGTATCAGCCACTATACATGTGGCCGTGGGTACCCGAGCATTTGACTCGAGCACGCCGGCTCCTCTATCTGAACTCAAACACACTCGAATAACTCCTTATGCTCATCCCTAGCGGCCACAGCTCTTCTCTGTCGGGGCATTTCAAGAGCCCATCCCTGGGATCCCAGTAGAAGGACTCACACCACTAAGTTATAACATTTAGAAGTGATAATTTAAAAAGTTGGGAATTACCCTTTAAACAACTGCTTACAGTGCAAATATCATATATATTGTTATAAACGGTTTTAAAGAGTCTTATGCAAATAAAATATGTTTTGAAGCCAATAAAAATATATAATCTTTTGTTTATTTTTCAGGACGTTATGTACTTTGAGCAATCGTCAGATGGCATCTGAGGTTTTTAAAACAAAATGTTTATTTCGATAAAGAAGTAGAAACCCACAAAATAATCTCATAGGAAGATGTCATGGAAGAAATGTTTAAGAAAAAGGAGATTTGTAAATAAATTGAACAATTAATGCTTGAGGAAATATGATTTTACTGAACACTATTTGCACTAGTCATATTATTATTATTATTGTTGTTTGTAAATAGTGTAATGTCGGCATTTTTAAACATGAAATGCTTTTGTGTATTTCTTGTTTTACTGATTTGTATACATCTGAGAAACCTGAAATCAATTTTCCAGCAAGGTAAAGACAAGATACAAATTACTGAAGCTGAAAGCCATCTAAGGCTTTGATAAAAGTGTGTTTGTAAATGATATGTTGATATATGACAAATTTGTTATATTTGATGCAGGAAATCCCATGACTTGCCCATAAATATATGCCTTTGCCCTAGAAAAAGACCCATTTGGATGTTTGGAACAGATTTTCAGTTCAAGAAATTTCACAAGTCCCACAAATCTGCCGAATCCTGCCATACACCAAATAGCCAGCAGATGGCAGACAAATATGTAAATGAAGGTTTAGTAAAGTTAACACTTTAAAACAAGGTATAACAAGCTTTACTACTCCGTCAGCATATTCGTCAGTAACGGGACTTTATACCAGGATAGTGTTCTTGTTTTGTCACAATAAAAGCAGAGTCCACCAGCAGAAAATCTATCTAATCTTTTATTATAGCTACATATAAAAATAATTTGTGTCACATAGAATGAGCTATACATTTGGTTGGTTTAACCAAGGCAATGGGGCGCCAGGCTGAGGCTTTGATTACACCACTTTTTGCGATGTTCAGCTAGCTATTTTTTTGAGTTTGTTCAAGAAACAAATCCTGAAATCTAAGCTAATGCCTAGATATACTGTATATTCTGCCATTGCATAAGTCTCATATACACAGTCCTGTTAGGGCATATGAACATAATTGATAAAGTTCACTGCTTGGAAAGACACTCGGTAAGCAAAGCAAAACACTGTTAAAAGTGTACCCAAAGAATAAGTTAAAATATGGAAGTACGAGGCACATGGTAAGTAGGGAGCAATGTTAGACATTTTAGGCACATATAGGGGCAGATAAAGAACTGAAATCTACAAAGGAATGAAAAAAAGCATTGTGACAAATTCTGATCTGTCAGCTCCCCTGTGTAGTGATGAGCGAACGCGCTCACCACTGCTTGGTACTCGCCCGAGCATCACTGTGCTCGACAAGCTCGGCGCTCGGCGAGTATTTCCGGGTTGCTTGGGTGGGAACTCGGGTCCCCTCCATGCATGTTTGGTACTCTTTAGAGAGCCATTGAACATGCAGGGATTGTCTGCCATGCACTGTAATGCCGTGTTGGTTGTGGGCATTAAAGTGATTGGCTGGCCGCACAGCACCATCAGGTCTATATAAGACCTGGCGCCGCCATGCTCATCACAATCTACCCCGGAATCAGGCAGAGTAGGGAGAAATGCTGCTGAGTCAGGGAGAGATTTGCTTCATCATAGTTAGTATAGGTATTCCACAACATATATACTGTATATATACAATACAGACCAAAAGTTTGGACACACCTTCTCATTTAAAGATTTTTCTGTATTTTCATGACTATGAAAATTGTACATTCACACTGAAGGCATAAAAACTATGAATTAACACATGTGGAATTATATACTTAACAAAAAAAGTGCGAAACAACTGAAAATATGTCTTATATTCTAGGTTCTTCAAAGAAGCCACCTTTTGCTTTGATGACTGCTTTTCACACTCTTGGCATTCTCTTGATGAGCTTCAAGAGGTAGTCACCGGAAATGGTTTTCACTTCACAGGTGTGCCCTGCCAGGTTCAACAAGTGGGATTTCTTGCCTTATAACTGGGGTTGGGACCATCAGTTGTGTTGTGCAGAAGTCAAGTGGATACACAGCTGATAGTCCTACTGAATAGACTGTTAGAATTTGTATTATGGCAAGAAAAAAGCAACTAAGTAAAGAAAAACGAGTGGCCATCATTACTTTAGGAAATGAAGGTCAGTCAGTATGAAAAATTGGGAAAACTTTGAAAGTGTCCCCAAGTGCAGTTGCAAAAACCATCAAGCACTACAAAGAAACTGGCTCACACGAGGATCGCCCCAGGAAAGGAAGACCAAGAGTCACCTCTGCTTCTGAGGATAAGTTTATCTGAGTCAACAGCCTCAGAAATCGCAGGTTTACAGCAGCTCAGATTAGAGACCAGGTCAATGCCACACAGAGTTCTAGCAGCAGACACATCTCTTCAATAACTGTTAAAAGGAGACTTTGTGCAGCAGGCCTTCATGGTAAAATAGCTGCTAGGAAACCACTGCTAAGGACAGGCAACAAGCAGTAGAGACTTGTTTGGGATAAAGAGCACAAGGAATGGACATTAGACCAGTGGAAATCTGTGCTTTGGTCTGATGAGTCCAAATTTGAGATCTTTGGTTCCAACCACCGTGTCTTTGTGCGATGCAGAAAAGGTGAATGGATGGACTCTACATGTCTGGTTCCCACCGTGAAGCATGGAGGAGGAGGTGTGATAGTGTGGGGGTGCTTTGCTGGTGATACTGTTGGGGATTTATTCAAAATTGAAGGCATACTGAACCAGCATGGCTGCCACAGCATCTTGCAGCGGCATGCTATTCCATCCGGTTTGCATTTACTTGGACCATCATTTATTTTTCAGCAGGACAATGACCCCAAACACACCTCCAGGCTGTGTAAGGGCTATTTGACCAAGAAGGAGAGTGATGGGGTGCTACGCCAGATGACCTGGCCTCCACAGTGACCAGACCTGAACCCAATCGAGATAGTTTGGGGTGAGCTGGACCGCAGAGTGAAGGCAAAAGGGCCAACAAGTGCTAAGCATCTCTGGGAACTCCTTCAAGATTGTTGGAAGACCATTTCCGGTGACTACCTCTTGAAGCTCATCAAGAGAATGCCAAGAGTGTGCAAAGCAGTCATCAAAGCAAAAAGTGGCTACTTTGAAGAACCTAGAATATAAGACATATTTTTAGTTGTTTCACACTTTTTTGTTAAGTATATAATTCCACATGTGTTAATTCATAGTTTTGATGCCTTCAGTGTGAATGTACAATTTTCAAAGTCATGAAAATACAGAAAAATCTTTAAATGAGATGGTGTGTCCAAACTTTTGGTCTGTACTGTATATCCAACTGAATTAACAGTCCTTCTGAGGACTAATCAAGCTGCATATATTCAGTGGTGATAGCAGGAGTTAGGCAGGCAGGCAGGGTATGACTGTAGTGCATATAGTGCAAGAGGGTCCATTGAACGTCCTGTTAGTATAGGTATTCCACAACATATATATATATCCATCTGAACTAACAGTCCTTCTGAGGAATAATCCAGCTGCATATAATCAGTGCTAGGCAGGCAGTGTATGTGGCAGACTGCAGTGTATGATATAGCACAAGAGGGTCCATTAAACGTTCCTGCTGCTGTAATAATTACAGATATTTGTAGACATAGCCCCAGATATCAGGGGCCAGGGCAAATTTTTTTTTTATCTTTATCCTGGTTATTTGCTTAAAAAACAGTCCAAAGTACACCATTTTTCTGCTCCATTTGCTTGTTCTCACTGCAGAATAAAGCCAGATCTATTCCATATTTCAGCGATAAAAATCCAGAAATTTTAACTGAACGTGGAAAATATTGGCCTCCTTTTCCATTCTGTTGCAGTGTGTCAGTCAAGCTGTTCTCACTAGGTGTCTGTGAAGAATAGTATTAGTAAATTACAGGCCTGCTATTTAAAACCGTGGTTCTCTGTCAGACATATCACCTATAAGACTGTTCCAAAATCAGACATTTCTTCCAATTTGATTTTGTTGCAGTGTGTCTGTCAAGCTATTCACACACGGTCTCTGTGTAGAATAATATTAGTAAATTACCGGCCTGCTATTTAAAACCGTTGTTCTCTGTCAGATGTATCATATATAACTGCAGTTCATATTCAGCCATTTGTAGTGAACATGGAAAATATTGTCCTCCATTTATAGATCGTAGCAGTGTGTCAGTGTACACCATTTTACAGCTCCATTTGCTTGTTCGCAGAATAGAGCAAGATTTTTTTCATTTTATTCATATTACTGTATTGTGGAAGCAGAGGAACTTTTTTCAATGATCAGATGCACGTGATCCATATGACTGCCGTAATAATGCAGAAGTTTTGTGGAGCGTGCCAAATATTCCACTCCATTTAAAGTCAGCCACCTGTGTTTTGTTGAACCAATTGACACTTGGTCACTGACAAATACCATACTATTAGGCAACTGCCTGAAACCGTGGCCATCAGATGTTATCCCATATGACTGCCCTAATAATCC
The DNA here is from genome assembly GCF_046119375.1 of Phyllobates terribilis. NCBI lineage: Eukaryota > Metazoa > Chordata > Amphibia > Anura > Dendrobatidae > Phyllobates > Phyllobates terribilis. The sequence continues at coordinate 231,613,094 of NW_027362763.1, forward strand.
AGCAATTATTGTGAGCGTGTCAAATATTACACTCCATTTAAAGTATTGCAGTTGAGGGTTCAAACCTATTCTCAGTTGGCCGCTGACAAATAGCATACCTGTGACCAATGTTGTCAGAGTATTATGCCACTTTTGCGGACTGACAAAAAAAAAAACATACAAAAAACAAGTTAAAAGGTATAAAATGTTAAGAAACATTCTTTCCAGGGTAATGACTTGTATATAAGGCCAAAGAAATAAAACATAATAAAGTTATGGACTGTGGAAGACATTTAAGTGACCAGAATGAACACTCATGTGTAGCTGGTGATGCTACCACCTAGCAGCAGCACCTGTTCCTATTGTAAATGCATCTGACAGCGTTATTCATGGGGAATAGAATAGATTTAAAAAAATTTGGGGCAGTACCAACAGCACACAGTATAAGGCAATAATACCTGGCTGGATCAGTGTAATATGCTATCCATACTGCGATACCTCACCTGTAAAAGAATTTCAGATAAGACAGTTAATATTCTAGAACATAGAATTTATTTGAATTGTCCTTCCCATTATTAAGGAGTGTGTCTTCTTTCAAGGGCTGCCAAAAATTAGGATGCACTCCAATACACATTTGAAGAGATGTAAAAAAATAAAAATAAATAAATAAAAACACAGTAGGATCTTTCTTTAGTATAAAAACCAGACTCGCCAATGTAACCTCAATGTAATCACATTGTTCAGCTCCTTCAGTTCGGCCTCCATCTCCAAAATGACCACATCAGTCACAAGCTGGAAGCACTGCAGCACTGCCTTGGCCAGGCGGCAACGGGCTGTGCTGAAGATAATATGCTTAATGCTTAGCTGACAAACCGCCCACTGCTGCAGAGTTGTTGAAAGCTGTAACACAGCAGCCTGATCTGTGGCTCTCACCGCTGAATATACAGCCAGGCATGGTCATGTGTGCCATTGGGTGGGACCTGGTGGCAGAGAAATGACAGCCGGAGTATATATGGTTTCCCTCTATGCCAGTCCTTTCACTGAGCTAAAGAATATGGCTGTGGCGAAATACAACTCTCACCGAGAAGTAGTGTCAGTGAAAAACATTGGGCCCACCAGAGGATTTGATTTTGAGGGCCCACCTTTCTCCCCCTCTCAAGAACCCCATAGCAGCTGCAAAGTTTGTGCTATCATGAACTCTCCTGATGGAGAAGCCAGGGCCCACCCAAGGATTCCCTGGTGGGCCCGTAAAACCCTGCCGAGAAGCAGCCCTGGCTAAGAAAAGTGTGTGGAAAGGTTCCTGGACACTCTATGGCTGCTTTTTTTTTTACTGTGGACTGGCTCCAGCAATCTCTAAGATTGCAATCTATGATCCTTTCACTGGCTCCCCATTGGCCAGAGACTTCAGTTCAAAACTGTAACCATGACATGCAAAGCCATCCACAACCTGTCTGATCCATATATCTGTGACCTAGTCTCCCGGTACATACCAAAACGCAACCTCCAATCCTCACAAGATCTCCTTCTCTACTCCCATCTTCTCTCCTCTTCCCACAATCGCATACAAGATTTTTTCTGTGCATCCCTTCTACTCTTGAGCTGTGTACCTCAATATATCAGACTCTCACCTACTGTTGAAACCTTTAAAAGGAAGCTGAAGACCCACCTCTTCCGACAAGCCTACAACCTGCAGTAACGCTCGCACCACCGTACCGCTGCACGACCAGCTGTACCGTCACCTACTATATCCTCACCCATCCCTCACGGGCAGGGTCCTCTCTGCTCTTGTACCAGTCATTGACTTCTTTTCACATGTAAAGCGCAATGGAATAAATGGTGCTATAATAATGAATAATAATAATTATACTACTTGTCAATTGATGGCACTTTCCTGGTGATTGCCCCTAAATTGATGTGTTTTGGCAGCTTTTGGTCCCGTTTGAAGGTGTTGTGTATATGTTTGGTTTTGGCACCCATTGAATCCAATGGCGTTTGGCAATGTTCGGCAAATATTTGACAAATACATTGGCAAATATTGCAAAAATGGCGATTGTAATCCGAAACGAATATTGAAATATTTGCTCGTCTCTAATCAGAAACACCCTTTAAAAAATTATATGAGTGTTGCATCACGGTCTCCCTGGTGATATGGTAGTGGAGGATGAGGAGAAGGAGGAGGGCGCCATAAAATACAACAATTCCTGAAGGGTATACTCATGTCTGGGTGTGAAGGGGTGCATGGGAATAGACTCTCAAAAAAATAACCACTGGATTTGAGTTTATGTTTGATCCTATCATCTGGTGGTGTTGAGAAGTCTGGCCCAATTCAGCCCTTGTTCATTTTTATAAGAGTCAGCCTGTCAGCATTTTCAGTTGACAGGCGGATGCACCTATCAGTTTTATCAGTTATAATACCCCCGGTGGCACTAAAAACTATCTCTGACAAAACACTAGTGGCCAGGACCTCCAAGGCGTAGAAAGACAGTTCATGCCACGTGTCCAGCTTGCATTTTCCAAAACTTTTCCCTCCTTGTCAGAGTACCCCATGTATCAGTGCCTGGGCACTGGGAAGGTCTGAGAAAACTGCCCCAGACCTTTGACAGTGTTCTCCTGCCTCTGCCGCATCTGGTTTGTGTCTTCCTCGCTTGTACTCCTTGGTTGTCCAATGAACTGTCTGACTGTCTGACTGTGACCTGTAATTCTTCAACAAGAGCCTGAACTTAATATCTCCCAAAATGAACTCCTTCGGTTTCCTCCCTCTACTAACCTACCTATGCCTGACTTTGCAAGTTCCTTTAGGTGCTGCCACCATAACTCTCACTCGGCACGCCTGCTATCTTGAAGTCATATTTGACACACAACTTTCCTTTAATCAACTTTGGAAATCACTCACTCGCTCATATCTCCTGCAACTTAAAACTTCTCCAGAAGTCGACCTTTTTTCACCTTTGATACTGCAAAAACTGTTACTGTCACTCTTATTCACTAGTGCAACTCTCTTTTAATCGGTCTCCCTCTAAACAAACTGTCTCCTCTCCAATCCCTTCTGAATTCAGCAGCCAGGGTCATATTTCTATCAAGCCACTTTACCGATGCCTCTACCCTGTGCCAGTCATTGCACAGGTTAGGTTAAACAATCACTACAGAATACAATACAAACTCATCTCTCTCACCCACCAAGCTGTCCACAGTTCTGCACCGGCCTATATCTCTTCCCCCATTTCTGTGTTTCACCCCTCCTGTTCTCCGTTCTGCAACTGATCTAAGACAGACATCCTCCTTAATCAGAACCTCACACCTCCGTCTCCAAGAATTCTCATCAGCTCTTATGTGCGGAGGCTGACCTGAATGCCGACGGACGTGTTGAAGCTGGTACTCAACAACTGCTCTCTGCTGCTCAAAATCATTCCAAACATCTGCAAAATTGATTTCCAATGGGTGGTCACATCACACGCCAGTTGGTGAGCTGGAAGCTGCAAACCCTGCTAAACCCCCGACAGGGTGGTGGAAGCTGTAACTGACTTTCTCAAATGGGCACACACGCGGCGTACTTCCCAGGAATGTGGCAGTTTAGTATTGCGGCCTGTGGGTGGGTGGTTGGCTGGCTGCATACTTGCACTTTCATTCCAAGGACTGGGGTAGGGACAACTGAACTCTGTTAAGGGACATGGACGTAGACTGTGATGGTTGCAAGCCTGCAATGACAGGTGCTGGGCGGGAGGCATCTTTGCATGAGCCATGGACAGGGGATTGGCGTGCACACACAACAGCGAAAGAAGTAATGGTGTCATTCCAAACATCTGCAATGTTGATTTCCAACGTGTAGTCACATCGCACACCAGTCGGTGAGCTGGAAGATGCAAATGCTGCGGAAAGCCCTGCCAGGGCAGTGAAAGATGTAGCTGACTTTCTGAAATGGGCACACACGTGGTGTACTTTCACAAGCAGCTCTGGCAGATCCATGTAGATTTTGAGAAACTGCAGAACCACTAAGTTGAGCACATGGGCCAGGCATGGTACATGTGCGAGCTTGCCTAGCTTCAGAGATGACACCAGGTGCTCTGATACAGCTTACAACAACTCTGTAATGGTGTGCGGTTTGTCGCCTAAGCATACAGTCCTGCTTATTGTTATTGCCACACACAAAGTTTAAGTAAATAATCTGGAATATGTCCTGAAAAAATGAATCAAGTGATGGAGATGGAGGCTGAAGAGGAGGAGGTGGTGCAGGAGCTGCAGAATGTAGGGGTAACCCTGATTGACCCAGGGCCTGCAATCCTCTGCGTCGGGAGGACGTGTTCTGTCACAGGGTCCCACTGGGTCCTGGCTTCCAGAATATTAACCCAGTGGAATGCGGCAGTGAGATGAACAGTCCCTGGCCACATTCACTTGTCCACGTGTTTGTGGTTAGGCAGTCCTTCCCACTTAAGTGCACTGGGGAGGGCACGGGTAATGTTCTGGGACTCGCGCTTGTGGAAGGCTGAGACGATACCGGGAGAAATAGTAGCGGCTGGGGACCAAGTATGGACACCCAGCTGTCGCAGCCATGAGGTTGTGGAAAGCTTCCGCCTCCATGAGCCTAAAAGACAACATTTCAAGTGCCAGCAGTCCAGAAATGTGGCAGTTTAGGATTGTAGCCTGTGGGTGAGTGGTTGGCTGCATAGTTGCGCTTGCATTACAATTAACACAAGCTAAGGAGATGGATGGTCCAACCAACATGAATAATTTGGTCATTGTCTAGGAGACCAAGCATAATATTAAACCCTTAACAACATTTGACGTACTAATACGCGTCTGTGCCCTGGGACTTAAGAGCCAGACCCGTATTAGTACGTCATTGCGATCGCGCGCGCACACAGGCTGTGCGGGCGCGATCGCCGCCGGGTGTCAGCTGATTGTCACAGCTGACACCCGGTACTATGTGCAGGGAGCGGTCACGCACCGCTCCCAGCACATTAACCCCTGCGATGCTGCGATCGAAGTCGATCGCAGCATTGCGGTGGCAAGGGGAGGTGATCGCAGATACTCACCTCCTCTTCCGGCTTCCAGGACTGTCTGCCGTGGCTTCCAGGATGTTGCCATGACGACCCGATGTCGTCATGACAACATCCGGGTCACCAGGCAGCAGGAAGATTTTTTGGACATGCGCAGTGCATCTCCAAACAATCTTCTCCCTGTCCAGCGCTGATAGCCTGCATGACACAGGGATGGTGCTGCATTCCTGTGCCATGCAGGCGATCAGAGAAAAAAAAGTGAAAGTTGCATAGTGGGACAAAGTAATAAAGTGTAAAGTGTCAGAAAGTGAAGAAATAAAATTGTAAAAATATTTAAAAAAAAAATCAAAAAAATAATCCACCAAAAATAAAAACATAATGTACCCATCAATAAATATTATTATAAAAAAAAAAAACAATAAAAGTACACATATTTGGTATTGCCGCGTCCGGAACAACCTGACCTATAAAACTGTCCCACTAGTTAACCCCTTCAGTGAACACGGTAAAAAAATAAAATAAAAAACGAAGCTAAAAACAATGCTTTATCACCATACCGCCAAACAAAAAATGGAATAACACGCGATCAAAAAGACAAATATAAATAAAAATGGTACCGCTGAAAACGTCATCTCGTCCCGCAAAAAACAAGCCACCATACAGCTCCATCAGCCGAAAAATAAAAAAGTTATAGCTCTCAGAATAAAGCTATGCTAAAAAAAAATGTTTTCTATAAAATTGCTTTTATTATGTAAAAGTGCAAAACAAAGAAATACGATATAAATGTGGTACCGCTGTAAACATACTGACCCGAAGAATAAAGCTGCCTTATCAATTTTACCACACGCGGAACAGAATAAAAAAAATAAAAAAAAAATTCCTGAATTGTTGGTTTTTGTTTATTCTGCCTCCCAAAAATCGGAATAGAAAGCGATCAAAAAATGTCACGTGCCTGAAAATGGCACCAATAACAACGTCAACTCATCCCGCAAAAAAAAAGCCGTCAAATGACTGTCTGCCAAAATCTGGAAAAATTATAGCTCTCAAAATATGGCGATGCAAAAACTAGATTTTACAAAAAATGCGTCTTTTAGTGTGTGACAGCTGTCAGTCATAAAAACCCCATATGATTCTGGTATCGCTGTAGTCTCACCGACCCGAAGAATAAGGTCGTCTAATCACTTATACCGCATGAGGAACGGCGTAAAAAATAAACTCTCAGGTTAGGGTTGTGCTACGGTTAGGGTTGTGTTAGGGATAGGGCTGGGTTTGGGGTTAGGGTTGTGATGGGGTTGGGATTTTTTTCAAAAGTAAGAAAAAAAGATGACGATATGGCGACTAGTGTTGAGCGCAAGTGCTCGCTACTTGAGTATGCATCGGGTGTTCTGGTATGCATTGAGTATCGTGGGTATTTGAGTGACATGCTCGAGTCTCCGCCCCATATGCTTCACGGCCCAAAAAACTTTGCGGGGATTGCCTGCCATGCACGAGCGATCCCCGCATGTTTTTTTGGGTGTGTAATAACCGTGAAACATCCGGGCGGGGACTCGGCATGTCATTCGAGCACACGCAGTACATGGTGCATACCTGAGTACCCAATGCAAACTCAAGTAGCGAGCACTTGCGCTCAAGACTAATGACAACTTATTCAATATGATGACCTAATGTTATCAAATTCTGTGTCGTACCTCTGGGTTCAAAATGTTCACTATACACCTTAACAAAATCCTTGAGGGGTATAGTTTCCAAAATGGGGTCACTTGTGGGGGAGCTCCACTGTTTAGGCATATCAGAGGCTCTCCAAACGCGACATGGTGTCCGCTAACAAATTGAATGGAAAATCGGCTCAAATTGTTAGCGGACGCCATGTTGTGTTTGGAGATCCCCTGCGTGCCTAAACTTTGGAGCTCCCCCACAAGTGACCCCATTTTGAAAACTAGACCACGCAAGGCACCTATCTAGATGCATAGTGAGCACTTGGAACCCTTAGGGGCTTCACAAATTGATTCGTAAAAATGGAAAAGTATTTTTTTCCCACTTTTTCATTTTTACGAATCAATTTGTGAAGCACCTGGGGGTTCCAACTGCTCACTATGCATCTAGATAGGTGCCTTGAGGGGTATAGTTTCCAAAATGGGGTCACTTGTGGGGGAGCTCCAATGTTTGGGCACACAGGGACTCTCCAAATGCAACATGGTGTCCGCTAACAAATTGTCGGCTCAAATTGTTAGCGGACACCATGTTGCATTTGGAGAGCCCCTGTGTGCCCAAACATTGGCGCTCCCCCACAAGTGACCCCATTTTGGAAACTAGACCCCCCCAAGGCACCTATCTAGATGCATAGTGAGCACTTGGAATCCTTAGGTGCTTCACAAATTGATTCGTAAAAATGGAAAAGTATTTTTTTTCCACTTTTTCATATTTACGAATCAATTTGTGAAGCACCTGGGGGTTCCAAGTGCTCACTATGCATCTAGATAGGTGCCTTGGGGGGTCTAGTTTCCAAAATGGGGTCAGTTGTGGGGGAGCTCCAATGTTTGGGCACACAGGGACTCTCCAAATGCGACATGGTGTCCGCTAACAAATTGTCAGCTCAAATTGTTAGCGGACACCATGTTGCATTTGGAGAGCCCCTGTGTGCCCAAACATTGGAGCTCCCCCACAAGTGACCACATTTTGGAAACTAGACCCCCCAAGGCACCTATCTAGATGCATAGTGAGCACTTGGAACCCCCAGGTGCTTCACAAATTGATTCATAAAAATGAAAAAGTGTTTTTTTTTTCACTTTTTCATTTTTACGAATCAATTTGTGAAGCACCTGGGGGTTCCAAGTGCTCACTGTGCATCTAGATAGGTGCCTTGGGGGGTCTAGTTTCCAAAATGGGGTCACTTTTGGGGGAGCTCCAATGTTTGGGCACACAGGGACTCTCCAAATGCAACATGGTGTCCGCTAACAAATTGAATGGAAAATCGGCTCAAATTGTTAGTGGACACCATGTTGCGTTTGGAGAGCCACTGTGTGCTCAAACATTGGCGCTCCCCCACAAGTGACCCCATTTTGGAAACTAGACCCCCCCAAGGCACCTATCTAGATGCATAGTGAGCACTTGGAATCCTTAGGTGCTTCACAAATTGATTCGTAAAAATGGAAAAGTATTTTTTTTCCACTTTTTCATATTTACGAATCAATTTGTGAAGCACCTGGGGGTTCCAAGTGCTCACTATGCATCTAGATAGGTGCCTTGGGGGGTCTAGTTTCCAAAATGGGGTCAGTTGTGGGGGAGCTCCAATGTTTGGGCACACAGTGACTCTCCAAATGCGACATGACGTCCGCTAACAAATTGTCAGCTCAAATTGTTAGCGGACACCATGTTGCATTTGGAGAGCCCCTGTGTGCCCAAACATTGGAGCTCCCCCACAAGTGACCACATTTTGGAAACTAGACCCCCCAAGGCACCTATCTAGATGCATAGTGAGCACTTGGAACCCCCAGGTGCTTCACAAATTGATTCATAAAAATGAAAAAGTGTTTTTTTTTTCACTTTTTCATTTTTACGAATCAATTTGTGAAGCACCTGGGGGTTCCAAGTGCTCACTGTGCATCTAGATAGGTGCCTTGGGGGGTCTAGTTTCCAAAATGGGGTCACTTTTGGGGGAGCTCCAATGTTTGGGCACACAGGGACTCTCCAAATGCAACATGGTGTCCGCTAGCAAATTGAATGGAAAATCGGCTCAAATTGTTAGCGGACACCATGTTGCGTTTGGAGAGCCACTGTGTGCCCAAACATTGGAGCTCCCCCACAAGTGACCCCATTTTGGAAACTAGACCCCCAAGGCACCTATCTAGATGCATAGTGAGCACTTGGAACCCCTAGGTGCTTCACAAATTGATTCGTAAAAATGAAAAAGTGAAAAAAAAAACACTTTTTCATTTTTACGAACCAATTTGTGAAGCACCTGGGGGTTCCAAGTGCTCATTATGCATCTAGATAGGTGCCTTGGGGGGTCTAGTTTCCAAAATGGGGTCACTTGTGCGGGAGCTCCAATGTTTGGGCACACAGGGGCTCTCCAAACGCAACATGGCGTCCGCTAATTATTCAAGCAAATTTTACAATCAAAAAGTCAAATGGCGCTCCTTCCCTTCCCAACCCTGCCGTGCGCCCAAACAGTGTTTTTTCCCCACATATGAGGTATCTGCGTGCCCAGGGGAAATTGCACAACAAATTTTGGCATCCATTTTTTCTTGTTACCCCTGTGAAAATAAAAAAAATTGGGTCTAAAGTAACATTTTTGTGAAAAAAGTTAAATGTTCATTTTTTTCTTCTACATTCCAAAAATTCCTGTGAAGCACCTGAAGGGTTAATAAACTTATTGAATGTGGTTTTGAGCACCTTGAGTCGTGCAGTTTTTAGAATGGTGTCACTTTTTGGTATTTTCTGTCATAAAGACCTCTCAAAGTGACTTCAAATGTGATGTGGTCCCTAAAAAAATGGTTTTGTAAATTTTGTTGGAAAAATGAGAAATCGCTGGTCAACTTTTAACCCTTATAGCTCCCTAACAAAAAAAAATTTTGGTTCCAAAATTGTGCTGATGTAAAGTAGACATGTGGGAAATGTTATTTATTAACTCTTTTGTGTGACATATCTCTCTGATTCAAGGGCATAAAAATTCAAATTTTGAAAATTGCAAAATTTTTGCCAAATTTCCGTTTTTTTCACAAATAAGCGCAAGTTATATCGAAGAAATTTTACCACAATCATGAAGTACAATATGTCACGAAAAAACATTCTCAGACTCAGGGGGATCCGTTGAAGCGTTCCAGAGTAATTACCTCATAAATTGACAGTAGTCAGAATTGTAAAAATTGGCCTGGTCATTAACGTGCAAACCACCCTCGGGGGTTAAGGGGTTAACCCAGTGACATGTGTCCATGAGATGTACCATCCCTGGCCACATTCACCTGTCCACATGTTTGTGGTTAGTCGATCCTTCCCAGTAAGTGCACTGGGGAGGGCACGGGTAATTTTCTGGGACCCGCGGTTGTGGAAGGTGGAGACAATACCTGGAGAAATAGTGGCGGCTGGTAACCGAGTATGGACTGGCTGCATACTTGCGCTTTCATTCCAAGAACTGTGGTAGGGATAACTGAACGCTGCAAAGGGACCAGGACGTGGACGGTGATGGTTGCAAGTCTGCAATGACAGGTGCAGGGCGGGAGGCATCTTCGCATGCGCCATGGACAGGGGATTGGCGGTCACACACAACAGCGGAATAGACAGTGGTGTCACCCGCAGACACTGTTTCTGGACCTTGGTGTTTGGCCCATATTGTCAGGTGCTTTGCTGTCATGTGCCTGAGCATGCTTGTGGGGTCAGGATAGTAGTTTTGGTGCTTTTTCTGATGTTGGCCTGGCAGATGTTGCAAATGGCCTTTTTGGGGTTATCTAAACAGTCTTTAAAGAAGAACCAGTGTAGTGTCCAAGTGTGGGATCAGTTGTCTCAGGGCACTCGCAATGGTGGGAGGAAGGAGGATCAGGGTGAGTAAGATGCCAACTCCAAGAAAAAAAAATCTCCCGTATCCGCACATTCCTCAACCAAAAATCTACAAAAACACTAGTGCATGCACTCATCATCTCCCTTCTCGACGACTGCAACCTAACACTCTAATATTCCTCCAATCTATCCTAAACTCTGTTCCCCGACTAATCTACCTGTTCCCTCGCTATTCCCTGGCCTCTCCTCTCTGTCAATCCCTTCACTGGCACCCCATAACCCACAGACTCCAGTTCAAAACCCTAACCTTGTAATGCAAAGCCATCCACAACCTGTCTCCTCCATACATCTGTGACCTAGTCTCCCGGTACCTACATCCACGCAACCTCTGATCCGCACAAGATCTCCTTCTCTACTCTCCTCTTATCTCCTCTTCCCACAATTGCATACAAGATTTCTCCCGTGCATCCCCCCTTCTCTGGAACTCTCTGCCCCACCATTTCTGACTCTCGCCTACTGTTGAAACCTTTAAAAGGAAGCTGAAGACCCACCACATGCGAACAACCTGCTGTAACCCTCGCTCTACCATACCACTGCAAGACCAGCTATATCCTCACCTACTGTATCCTCACCCATGCCTTGTAGATTGAGCCCTCGCGGGCAGGGTCCTCTCCTCTCCTGTACCAGTTGCTGTCACATTTTTGTTCAAGATTATTGTAATTGTTTTTGCAATGCATTTTTATGTATTTTTTACATGTAAAGTGTCATGGAATAACTGGCGATAAAGTAATAATAATAATGGGATCCAGACTCACGTCTACTGAGACTGGGCCATGTGGAACACAGGGTGGTGGTGGTAGCAAACTGACTGAAAGCATTATCTGATATCCAACCAACAACCTTTTCACACTGCTCTTCAAATAGTATTGTTCCGCGGCCCCCGAGATATTGGCACAGGAATGTAGTTCGACATGACGTGGGTGTTTGTTGTGCTACCTCAGCAGGCACAGTTTCATCTTGTCCACGGCCTCTGCGTGCACTATCAACATCACCATAACGTCCACTTCCCTGTCCCTTGACACACCTTGCCCATTTTAAATGGAGTTTAAGATTTGTCACGTTGCCAAAAATGTCTGTATTATTACTGCAGTAATATAGGATCACATCTGATGAGTTGACCACAGTTTTAGGCAGTGCCCTGGGAGTCAGAGATGCTTCCAGCCCCAGGGGTTTTCCCCATGGTGTTCCCGTGTCACACACCACATGGCCAAATAAGGTTGTAAAATGTTAAAATTACATTTCCCAGTGAATTCATTTGTCTTGGTTTAAAGCAATGCAAAAGTGCAAAAATGCATCAAAAACGCTACTTGTGAACAAAGCCCAAGGTGTGGAGGAGCATTTTTGTTTTTGTATATTTTTTTGCCTTATATACAAGTCATTACCCTGGAAAGGATGTTCCTTAACATATTTCCCAGGAAAATCCATTTTGATTTAGTTTTTGTATGTTTTATTGTTAGTCTGTAAAAGTGGTATAATACCTCTGACAACATTGTTGACAGCAGTGACCTGGGAGCCAGAAATACTTCCAGGGGTCTTCCCCATGCTGTTCCCATGCCATTTGAGCACTGTTCCCATTGATTTGGGCAATTTTTAGGCCCTCTTCAGACCGCCGGGGGGGGCCGCCAGAAATATGCTCGAGTTTCCCATAGACTTACATTGGGCTCGTTACTCGGACCGAGCACTCAAGCATTCCAATTTGCTCGACTCGAACAACGAGTACCCGAGCAGTTTAGTGCTCGCTCATCAGTACTCCGGTGTGGTGTAGTATCTAGGATCTATCAGCTCTCCTGTGTGGTATAGTATGGAGGATCTGTCAGCTCTCATGTGTGGTATAGTATCCAAGATCTGTCAGCTCCCCTGTGTGGTGTAGTATATAGATGATGTATCAGCCCTCCTATGTGGCATAGTATATAGAGGATGTATCAGCTCTCATGTGCGGTGTAGTATCCAGGATCTGTCAGCTCTCATGTGTGGTGTAGTATCCAGGATCTGTAATCTCTCATGTGTGGTATAGTATCCAGGATCTGTCAGCTCCCCTGTGTGGTGTAGTATATAGAGGATGTATCAGCTCTCCCATGTGGTGTAGTATATAGAGGATGTATCAGCTCTCCTATATGGTGTAGTATATAAAGGATGTGTCAGCTCTCATGTGTGGTGTAGTATCCAGGATCTGTCAGCTCTCCTGTGTGGTGTAGTATCCAGGATCTGTAATCTCTCCTGTGTGATATAGTATACAGGATCTGTCAGCTCTCCTGTGTGGTGTAGAATATAGAGGATCTGTCAGCTCTCCTGTATTGTGTAGTATATAGAGGATCTGTCAGTTCCCATGTGTGGCGTAGTATACAGAATCAGTAATCTCTCCTGTGTGGTGTAGTATACAGAATCAGTAATCTCTCTTGTGTGGTGTAGTATACAGAATCAGTAATCTGTCCTGTGTGGTGTAGTTTATAGAGGATCTGTCAGCTCTCCTGTGTGGTGTACTAAACAGGATCTATCAGTTTCCATGTGTTGCGTACTATACAGAATCAGTAAGCTCTCCTATGTGGCATAGTATACAGGATCTCTCAGCTCTCCTGTGTAGTGTAGTATATAGAGGATGTATCAGCTCTCATTTGCGGTGTAGTATCTAGGATCTATCAGCTCTCATGTGTGGTGTAGTATCCAGGATCTGTCAGCTCCCCTGTGTGGTGTAGTATATAGAGGATGTATCAGCTCTCCTATGTGGTGTAGTATCCAGGATCTGTCAGCTCCCCTGTGTGGTGTAGTATATAGAGGATGTATCAGCTCTCCCATGTGGTGTAGTATATAGAGGATGTATCAGCTCTCCTATGTGGTGTAGTATATAGAGGATGTATCAGCTCTCCTGTGTAGTGTAGTATATAAAGGATGTGTCAGCTCTCATGTGTGGTGTAGTATCCAGGATCTGTCAGCTCTCCTGTGTGGTGTAGTATCCAGGATCTGTCAGCTCTCCTGTGTGGTGTAGTATCCAGGATCTGTCAGCTCTCCTGTGTGGTGTAGTATCCAGGATCTGTCAGCACTCCTATGTGGTATAGTATCCAGGATCTGTCAGCTCTCATGTGTGGTATAGTATCCAGGATCTGTCAGCTCCCCTGTGTGGTGTAGTATATAGAGGATGTATCAGCTCTCCCATGTGGTGTAGTATATAGAGCAGGGGTCCTCAAACTACGGCCCGCAGGCCACATGCGGCCTGCGGAGGACTTTTATCCGGCCCGCCGGGCTATGGGCGGAGGAGAGGAGAGCGGTGCCATCGCCCGCCCTTCCCCCCACTCGCTCAGGGCCCCAGCAGGCGGATACTTACCTCTTCCCGTGCCTCTGCAGATTCCCTGTCTTCCTGCTCTGCGCTTCCTGTGACGTCTCAGGTCAGAGGGCGCGGTGACATCTTTACACCGTGCCCTCCCGAGTGCCGTCACAGGAAGCGCAGAGCTGGACAACGCCGCCGCGACACTGGAGTCCAGACCAGAGTAGAGCAGCGGCAACAAGTGAGAAGTGAGGTGAGTATTGGATTTTTTTTTTTTAATGTATGGAGGCATAGGTCATTATATGGGGGGGGTAACATCCAGCAAGGGGTATCATATGGGGGCTGACATCCTGCATGGGGTATGATATGGGGGGTGACATCCTGCATGGGACATTATATGGGGGGGAAAGGGACATCCTGCATGGGGCATTATATGGGGGGAAAGGGACATCCTGCATGGGGCATAATATGGGGGGGGGTGACATGCTGCATGGGGCATTATATGGGGGGGAGGGTGACATGCTGCATGGGGCATTATATGGGGGGAGTGATATCCTGCATGGGGCATTATATGGGGGGGAGGGTGACATGCTGCATGGGGCATTATATGGGGGGGAGGGTGACATGCTGCATGGGGCATTATATGGGGGGGTGACATGCTGCATGGGGCATTATATAGGGGGGGTGACATGCTGCATGTGGCATTATATGGGGGGTGACATGCTGCATGGGGCATTATATGGGGGGGTGACATGCTGCATCGGGCATTATATGGGGGGGTGACATGCTGCATGGGGCATTATAAAGACAGGGGAGTGATATCCTGCATGGAGCATTATATGGGGAGTGATATCCTGCATGGGGCGTTATATGGGGGGGTGACATCCTGCATGGGGCATTATATGGGGGGGTGACATCCTGCATGGGGCATTATATGGGGGGTGACATCCTGCATGGGGCATGAAATGGGGGGTGACATCCTGCATGGGGCATTATATGGGGGCGAAAGGGACATCCTGCATGGGGCATTATATGGGGAGGAAAGGGACATCCTGCATGGGGCATTATAAAGACAGGGGAGTGATATCTTGCATGGGGCATTATATGGTGTGAGAAAGGGACATCCTGCATGGGGCATTATATGGGAGGTGGCATCCAGCATGGTGCATTATAAAGGGGGGAACAGCCTGCATGGGGCATTATAAGGGGGGAACAGCCTCCATATGGCATTATAAGGGGGAAACAGCCTGCCTATTGGGAACATTTACCTGCCCATTGAGGACCTATGCTGCCTATTGGGGACCTATGCTGCCTATTGGGGGTATTTACCTGCCTATTGGAGACATTTACCTGCCTATTGGGGATATTTACCTGCCTATTGGGGACCTATCCTGCCTATTGGGGACCTATGCTGCCTATTTGGTACAGTTACCTACCTATTGAAATACCGGTTGATTTAACTTTACTTGTTCTTCATTTTAAATATTGTATTTGTTCCTGTATTGTTTTTTTTACTTCAAAATAAGATATGTGCAGTGTGCATAGGAATTTGTTCATAGTTTTTTTTAAAAACTATATTCCGGCCCTCCAATGGTCTGAGGGACCGTGAACTGGCCCCCTGTTTAAAAAGTTTGAGGACCCCTGATATAGAGGATGTATCAGCTCTCCTATGTGGTGTAGTATATAGAGGATGTATCAGCTCTCCTGTGTAGTGTAGTATATAAAGGATCTGTCAGCTCTCATCTGTGGTGTAGTATACAGAATCAGTAAGCTCTCCTATGTGGCATAGTATACAGGATCTCTCAGCTCTCCTGTGTAATGTAGTATATAGAGGATGTATCAGCTCTCATGTGTGGTGTAGTATCCAGGATCTGTCAGCTCCCCTGTGTGGTGTAGAATATAGAGGATGTATCAGCTCTCCTATGTGGTATAGTATCCAGGATCTGTCAGCTCCCCTGTGTGGTGTAGTATATAGAGGATGTATCAGCTCTCCCATGTGGTGTAGTATATAGAGGATGTATCAGCTCCCCTGTGTGGTGTAGTATATAGAGGATGTATCAGCTCTCCCATGTGGTGTAGTATATAGAGGATGTATCAGCTCTCCTGTGTAGTGTAGTATATAAAGGATCTGTCAGCTCTCCTGTGTGGTGTAGTATATAGAGGATCTGTCAGCTCTCCTGTATTGTGTATTATATAGAGGATATGTCAGCTCTCCTGTGTGGTGTAGTATATAGAGGATCTGTCAGCTCTCCTGTGTGGTGTAGTATATAGAGGATGTGTCAGCTCTCCTGTGTGGTGTAGTATATAGAGGATCTGTCAGCTCTCCTGTGTGGTGTAGTATATAGAGGATCTGTCAGCTCTCCTGTATTGTGTATTATATAGAGGATATGTCAGTTCCCATGTGTGGCGTAGTATACAGAATCAGTAATGTCTCCTGTGTGGTGTAGTTTATAGAGGATCTGTCAGCTCTCCTGTGTGGTGTAGTATACAGAATCAGTAAGCTCTCCTATGTAGCATAGTATCCAGGATCTGTCCGCTATCCTGTGTGGTGTAGTATATAAGATCTGTCATCACTCCCATGAGGTGTATTATAGAAGATATATCAGCTATCCTGTATGATGTAGAATAGAAGATTTGTTAACTAAGTAGTACCAGTTGATTTGGTCCTGTCCCCCTTGTACATTCTCCTGGGGCATATTCTCATCACTATGGTTAAAAAGATCCAGTCTTTATTCTTGAGACAGGAGAGTTCATAAGATTTATTTTAAGATCTGAGTCACATTTCAAAAGACTCCCTATTAGTATCTACACTTCCATTGTCCACAAAATAGGACTAAAAGCAGTGGAAGACTTATCTGGTTATAATGAAAATGTATGTAAATTGTGTATGGACATACTTAGTGTTGTCCTTCTGGGTCATTTTTTTTTAATTTCCAGGACACCTATTACCTAAAGAAATACAGTAGTGCAATGAGGTCCAATGTGCATCCCTCCATCCCCATACGCTAACTGCTTCATGTACTTATATGAAGAACAATTTGTCTACACACACAGCTTATTCCAACACCTCACCATCACCTCACAACATTACATTGCCGACAAATTCTATATATGGGGCGACCCATTGGGTTTAACAACCATTTGAATGGTATATGATCTGAATTGCAGTTCACCATACAGTTCAACACTGAACAAATCAGTTTTCTTGATACTACTCTAAAGAAAGAATAAAGAAGGTCAATCAATTATCCATCAATCTCCATGTGAAAGAGACAGATTGCAACAATTTGTTGCATTTTACGAGTTGCCATTCCACAGCTACAAAAAAGCTATATAGTTCTCTCAATTTAAGGGAGTGTCAGAGCCACATCTGAAAGTAAAAAGACTAGATGCAATACAGTCCAAATGTGTGAAAATACTGAATGCAGGGGCGTAATGATCACAGTCGCAGAGGGTGCAACCACGACCAGGCCCGTGCGGGAGGGACATACGGTATATATCAGGATGGGGGACATATATACCTGGAAGAGGCCCTGGACAGAGGACATCTCTTTCATACGAAAAAATAACCAAGAAATCCTGGATAAACCCTTTGAGACATATTGGTAGGGATAAGGCCAAAACTTTGACACATATATTTATTTTACTCACTTATATAGCGCCATTAATTCCACAGCACTTTCCCCATTGGGGATCACAATCTACATTCCCTATCCATATGTCTTTGGAGTGTGGGAAGAAACCCATGCAAACACAGGGAGAACATACAAACTCCTTGCAGATGTTGTCCTTGGTGGGATTTGAACCCAGGACTGCAGTGCTGCAAGGCTGCAGTGCTAACCACTGAGCCACCATGCTGCCCTATATATCACACTTTCTTAGATCTGTCTGATGGTCCTTTTCAAAACTTGCTAAGTATGTGAAAGAAAGATGGCAATCTGAAGGTAAGTCCATGCACCGCATGCTGTAGCACACCTGCATTTGTTCACAGACACATTGGAGGTTTTGTCAGGAGCCTCCTTCGTGGATTCCAAGCAGCACTATTTTTCAGGCTGAAAGGAAAGGCATCTCAGCAGATTTATGCCACTGGGCTTGTGTTTGTGTTTTTGTATAGAATTCTAGTTCTTCTAGTAATTCTAGTGACTCAGATACTGACTGTCCATTTGACTCTGAAACCTGCAGTACAGAACCGCATTAATAATGGAAATAAAATATTATAGGCATTACTGGCTGCTGCCAGGGCATCATGAGTCTTACTGCATGAGACAGAAGATATGTAGTTGCTCTCTACACTGTAATTCTATGGATTTTTATTAGTCAATTAATCTTGTTTAATGTTCTAAAATATTCTTGAAAATTGAATTGTTATAATATTTCAATACAATTCCTATTAATTTAAAATTAAAATGAACACACGCATTTTGTTTCTAAAAAGCAATGGATACGAATGAATGTGTTTTTTTGCTTGCACAGATGAAACACTTGAGACCACTTCATTATTGCATTTGCACCTTTTTTTGCCTATCTTTTGGTGGTTTTTGACTGTTTTTCATTTGCGCTTAATTCTCTTTTGAATTTGCGCTTCTTTTAAAGTCTATTTTATACACTGTATATTTGCCTTTATGTTTGTCATTGTGGGCATTGTTTTGGGTTTTCCAGAAGTTTTCAGCTATGTCATCAATTGTGACTTTTTTGTGCTAAAAGTCAACAAAGACATAAATAAGGAGCATTCAATTTTTATTTTGCTCAAAATTCATGAACCGCGTGCACCATTTTGAAGAGTTTAGCGCAAAAAGGTCAACAGATGCCATAAGACAAAAAAAAAAACCAAGAGTAATTAATCTGGCCCCCAGTGTTTCATCTATGCAAGCTGCACAGCTAAAAGCTGTATTGCAAAACCATAGGAAATAGCTGAAAATTAGTTTGTTTTTGCTGCATTATTCCTGGTACTACTGACAGGGGAATTGATTATGTCCCAATATTAAGAAATTATTGAAGAATGAGGAATTCAGATGAATTTTATACTTTTTATTCTTAAAATTATCTTTATTGTTTTTTTATTGGGGGGAATACAATACACACGATGGGATTAAAAACATGTAAGTAACAAGGTCAGTAGGAAGGGAAGGCAAGGGTATATGGTTGGGGAAGGATTGGAGGGACATAGGAAATAAATTTGAAATTACAACTCAATCATTTGCACTCTACTTAAAATCTGAACATAAATCAAAGAACCCTTTATTTTCAGGAAAAGGTAAAAAAAAAGAAAGAGGTATCGGGTATTACCTTGGGAAAAGTCTTAGATCTTACAGGGACTCTTAGATGAAAAATGAGTGTTCCATAAGGACCAATGAGTATCATACTTATTCATTGTGTTATTTCTCATGGCGGCCACTAGTTCAAAAGTATTATTTGTGGTTACTCTGTCAATTACCTCTGATATCAAAGGCACATTTGTTTGTTTCTAATTAGTTGTTATAAGTAATTTTGTAACCAAAAAAAAGATGGATAGCAATTTGTTAAATAATACTTTTTTCTGTATTATTTTTCTCTATCGAGGACGTCGCAAAGTATCAATATCAAGATTTTCTTATAAAAAAATATATTGATTTATTCTTGGATTGCCCATTAAAAAGAATAAAATTGCAGCAGGTACATACAATAAATAGATAATTAGATAGTTACAGAGTGATTGTCCATTTGTCAATAATTAGCTTAATTGTTGAGATTCACCCATCTTTCCCTTGGATCCAGCACGTGTGTTCGGATAAGAATGTGTTTCCTTGGGCCTACATCTGCAGCTGGGTTGCACACCCAGACCCTCGTCCTGTGTCCTGTGGAATGGCAAGCGACCCCACCTGTCTCCAACATGGGCTTTTATAGGCCGGTCATTCCGCATATGGTAGTGAACTAAAAATACACACACAAATACACAAATAGAGCATGGCTAGAAACGATGGCTGATGCAATCTACAGAACTCAGAATTAAGAATAAAATGAATATCCATAATTAATATTTAACAATTCCCCCTTTTTTGAGGATGATAAACATCCACTG
Source organism: Phyllobates terribilis (assembly GCF_046119375.1). Taxonomy (NCBI): domain Eukaryota; kingdom Metazoa; phylum Chordata; class Amphibia; order Anura; family Dendrobatidae; genus Phyllobates; species Phyllobates terribilis. Next base: position 231,632,937 of record NW_027362763.1, read on the forward strand.
AAATCCTCAAAATAGATAGGTTCATCATAAGGATAACAGGATCATTTTCCTTTCTTCTTCCTTGATAATATCATTTAATGTCCATAATATTAATAATAATATCAGTATCGGATTATTGTTATATAATGATGTGAATTCATGTTATGGTAAGCCGTGACTAATATTCATTTAACATATATAATTATTGTATCCCAATTATCAATGCGCATTGTCATATCAATTAAATTTAATATCTTAATATTTCTTTGAATATTCCCCAAGTACATATAATATAATATGAGTGTAATTCACTGAAATTTTGACTTGCAAAAATAGAAATGTCTTAGATTCTTTTTTTACTGGCTACCAGGTTTTAAGTTACATCAGCTGAAAATAGAATGAATGGGATCTATGCTATTTGCTCAAAGTTCAAAGGCTGCAGCTGTCACACGTCATGCTGTAAAGCTACTTTAGTTATAAAGCTCAAACACTTCATGCACAGAAGATATTAATTAATAAGTGTTACACATAATATAGTTCAACTAGTTATATTATTATTATTTTAAAATGTTATACACATAAAATCATTCAATTTTTTCCAACTTACTGTGTGAATAAAGAAATAAATCCATTTTATAGTTGTTTGATCAAATCCTGCTTTGGAATGAAAACTCTAAGGAAACATAAGAAATAAAATTAAATATCAAATTCATACAGAAACAGAATTATTTAAATATCTTATACATATATTGGTTCTAATGCAATTCAAAATATTGCTACTTTAATTTATATATGAGGTTCTAATTAGAGATGAGCGTTGTTCGACTCTAACTGTTCGCCAATCTCAAATTCAAGCTGTTTTGGGCGGTGTTCGAGCTGTTCGGCGAACACGAACGATTTGAAAAAAATTCGGCTGTTCGAGGTTATGTTCGATAACTGTTCGTGCACCAAAATCATAACTGGATTTTTTCTCAGTAATGATGAAAATTAATGTTAATACGCAGTTTGAGTGTACAGCGGGGCGGGGGGAGGGACAGGGGATGGATCTCTGCAGGAATAATGAAGATCTCCATTTTTTTTTCTCTTTTCCGCATTTACAGTGGGGAGGTGCAATCTGTCAGCCTATCAGCAGCGCACACACGGAGCGAAGTGCTTTTTTTCACACAAGCAAGGTCATGTGTCATTGGCAGTGTATGTCACATGTCCTTGCCCTATAAGACCCAGCCATTTTCCCCGTCGCCACCATTTTCCCACTGCTGCAGCTGCTTGTTAGATGGCACCGCTGTTGCTGTGTGCGCTATACCTTGTTAATTTCAAGCCAATTTTCGCACAAATCTACAGATACCTTGGGAATAGGGAATAGTTGTGATTGCAGTCCTTTTAAGGACTAGCTTACAGCATTTCCTACGACTTTTATCAGGCAGGTCTGTGCTCTTAAATAGATAGATTGTGGGAGTAAAGACTAATTGTAATTGCAGTCCTTTTCAGGACTAAGTTACATCAGTTCCTATCAGTTTTTGCCAGGCAGGTCTGTGCCAGTGCTGTGCAAGTTTTTTTCACAGCATTTGGCTAAATCTAGCAAAGCTAATCCTTTTTGGCCTATTGCAGAGTGTGTTAGTCAGTGGAGTGGCCTATCTGTGTTGCAAGCAACACCACCTGTGTATAGAATACCAATTTTTTACTGCACCTAGTGAAGTACAACCTTTTGGGCATAGCATCATTCTATTAGTCCATCTATACTGACCTCCATAAGGATGCAAATTGAATATAATTTTTTTCAGCATCTAGCTCTGAAAAAATATTTGGCCTTCTAGCTGTGTGTGGGACTTGTTCTATTAGTCCATCTATACTGACCTCCATCAGGTTGCAAACTGAATATAATTTTTTTCTGCATCTACCTCTGAAAAAATATTTGGGCTTCTAGCTGTGTGTGGGACTTGTTATATTAGTCCATCTATACTGACCTCCATCAGGTTGCAAATTGAATATAATTTTTTTCTGCATCTAGCTCTGAAAAAATATTTGGCCTTCTAGCAGTGTGTGGGACTTGTTCTATTAGTCCATCTATACTGACCTCCATCAGGTTGCAAATTCAAAATAATTTTTTTGTCTGCATCTAGCTCTGAAAAAATATTTGGCCTTCTAGCAGTGTGTGGGACTTGTTCTATTAGTTCATCTATACTGACCTCCATCAGGTTGCAAATTAAAAATAATTTTTATCTGCATCTAGCTCTGAAAAAATATTTGGCCTTCTAGCAGTGTGTGGGACTTGTTCAATTAGTCCATCTATACTGACCTCCATCAGGTTGCAAATTAAAAATAATTTTTATCTGCATCTAGCTCTGAAAAAATATTTGTCCTTCTAGCAGTGTGTGGGACTTGTTCTATTAGTCCATCTATACTGACCTCCATCAGGTTGCAAATTAAAAATAATTTTTATCTGCATCTAGCTCTGAAAACATATTTGGGCTTCTAGCTGTGTGTGGGACTTGTTCTATTAGTCCATCTATACTGACCTCCATCAGGTTGCAAATTAAAAATAATTTTTATCTGCATCTAGCTCTGAAAAAATATTTGTCCTTCTAGCAGTGTGTGGGACTTGTTCTATTAGTCCATCTATACTGACCTCCATCAGGTTGCAAATTAAAAATAATTTTTATCTGCATCTACCTCTGAAAAAATATTTGGGCTTCTAGCTGTGTGTGGGACTTGTTCTATTAGTCCATCTATACTGACCTCCATCAGGTTGCAAATTAAAAATAATTTTTATCTGCATCTAGCTCTGAAAACATATTTGGCCTTCTAGCAGTGTGTGGGACTTGTTCTATTAATCCATCTATACTGACCTCCATCAGGTTGCAAACTGAATATAATTTTTTTCTGCATCTACCTCTGAAAAAATATTTGGGCTTCTAGCTGTGTGTGGGACTTGTTCTATTAGTCCATCTATACTGACCTCCATCAGGTTGCAAATTGAATATAATTTTTTTCTGCATCTAGCTCTGAAAAAATATTTGGCCTTCTAGCAGTGTGTGGGACTTGTTCTATTAGTCCATCTATACTGACCTCCATCAGGTTGCAAAATCAAAATAATTTTTTGTCTGCATCTAGCTCTGAAAAAATATTTGGCCTTCTAGCAGTGTGTGGGACTTGTTCTATTAGTTCATCTATACTGACCTCCATCAGGTTGCAAATTAAAAATAATTTTTATCTGCATCTAGCTCTGAAAAAATATTTGGCCTTCTAGCAGTGTGTGGGACTTGTTCTATTAGTCCATCTATACTGACCTCCATCAGGTTGCAAATTAAAAATAATTTTTATCTGCATCTAGCTCTGAAAAAATATTTGTCCTTCTAGCAGTGTGTGGGACTTGTTCTATTAGTCCATCTATACTGACCTCCATCAGGTTGCAAACTGAATATAATTTTTTTCTGCATCTACTTCTGAAAAAATATTTGGGCTTCTAGCTGTGTGTGGGACTTGTTCTATTAGTCCATCTATACTGACCTCCATCAGGTTGCAAATTAAAAATAATTTTTATCTGCATCTAGCTCTGAAAACATATTTGGCCTTCTAGCAGTGTGTGGGACTTGTTCTATTAATCCATCTATACTGACCTCCATCAGGTTGCAAACTGAATATAATTTTTTTCTGCATCTACCTCTGAAAAAATATTTGGGCTTCTAGCTGTGTGTGGGACTTGTTCTATTAGTCCATCTATACTGACCTCCATCAGGTTGCAAATTGAATATAATATTTTTCTGCATCTAGCTCTGAAAAAATATTTGGCCTTCTAGCAGTGTGTGGGACTTTTTCTATTAGTCCATCTATACTGACCTCCATCAGGTTGCAAACTGAATATAATTTTTTTCTGCATCTACCTCTGAAAAAATATTTGGCCTTCTAGCAGTGTGTGTGACTCATTGTATTAGGCCATCTATACCAAGCTCCACCAGCTTTTAAATTAATAATAATTTTTAGCTGCATCTAGCCCTGAAAATAATTTTTCTTCCCAATAGTGGTAGCAATAGAAATATGGGGCGCGCTCCTGGCTTACAAAAATATACGCTTCAAAACAAAAAACACCAGCCTAGCGCACTGCATTAATAAGATGGCATCATTGTCTCTCCCAGTGCTAGGCCTACTACACAGGCTAGCATTCCTGTGCCTAAAACACAATGTATGGGTCCGCGCTAGCCACTATGCTGAGGGGTCTAAAGCAGCTGCTAACGCTTTATAACAATTCAATTGGCAGATTTTCACAGAGCTCTTCCACAACGCCCACCCATCGGGCAACAGTTGCCCACCTTCCCTATTGGATCTAGTGGCGAATAGTTGATGCCATTAATCAGAGCGTCAGTTGCCCCGTCGACGTGGCAAGCATACGGTAAGGCATGGGAAGAGTGGACACGACTAGTAGCAGGCAGACGGGTTGACCAATGTGAACAAGCCAGATCACAAGTCACCATAGAATTTCTCCACCAGGTAATGATGAGGGGCATATCAGGGGCGTCAGCACAGCGGTGTCTGACCGGAGTAGCATTTCACTTCCAACTACTGAATTGGGGAGATGTGACAAAGATTCATCATCAGACAATCCATAAAAGGGTGGAAAAGGGGTCAGCCAAGTCAGGAGTGTAGACGTCCCGTCCCGTGTCACTAAAACTGATTTCTCACATCATATCCCTAACACCATTAACATGACACTCACAATTTGAAGCAACACTACTGTCTACTGCATTTGTGATCGCCTTCTTCGGGGCGCTATGCATAAGCGAATTAGTCCCTCAATCCAAAATTACCACCAGTGGAGGCTTATTACACCAGGACGTAGTCATAGCCAATAATGCAATACGTCTACGCATACACCAATCGAAAAAGGTTCCAGCGGGCAGGGGCACTTGGGTACTTCTACAATCCACAAACGGTACACTGAGTCAGGTAACAATAGTAAAAACATATCTAACCATCAGATCACAAAGTAATTTCTTCCTATCACACATTGATGGAACGCCATTATCAAGATACCAGTTCCAAGCTATATTTAATAAATGCATAACATCGGCAGGAAACCACCCCAAAGATTACGGGACACACTCATTCCGCATAGGCACGGCCACGGAAGCAGCAAGAGCAGGACTGTCAGAAACGGAAGTTCAGAGGATAGGGAGATGGCGATCCCCGTGTTTGGCAAGATCCATAAGACCGGACTTGTTATCCTAACGTGGTTTGTTTCTTTTACAGGTGACGCTAAGCCAACAGTGTGGGTGATAGGCCAATCGTATATATATTGGGCAGAAAAAAGGGCGAAAGTCCACCCAGGCAGGAGGAAATTAGAGTTTCATAACACATATTTCAACTGGAGAGGTATTAGAGGCCTGCTATGGCCACAGGTACTAATGGAGGTAATCAAGGTAGGGAGAGAGGCAAGATGTCCGGTCATCTTAGTTATACAGGCTGGGGGAAACAACCTAGGTCATCACAAGAGCGCATAACTAATGGCAATAATGAAACTAGACACTGAGCGCTTCAGAGAATTTTTCACAAAACTAGCTATAGTTTGGTCAGAGATTGTGCCGATAGCGGTATGGCAAGGTGCGCGAGACATCACGGCCATTGAACGGACAAGGCGGGTAATAAATATTCGGATGGCAAAATTTAGAAGAGACAGAGGCGGTGTAGTGGTACGACACCGACAACTGGAAGGAGATAAAGCAGGCCTCATACGGCCCGACGGTGTTCACTTAATGGATATTGGACTGGACATATTCCTGTCAGGACTCCAGGACGGAGTGGAACAAGCGTTAAGAGTGATGGGTGGGGGTCAGAGTCCTGCATACGAGTACGCAGGATCCTCCGTGGCCTGGAAATAGAAAGGACATGTTGGAGAGTTACACTTGTTGACCAAGTTGCCGGAGTGGAGACCCAGGGCATGCTGCAACAAGCTGAATTATTTTAGAAATAAAATGCCTTTCTAATGGAATGAGTATAAAGAGTTAATAAAGCTGTGACCAATCCTCACCCATCCAGTTGTAAGAGTTACATTATTGTATTGTCAAGGAAAGGGGGGCGGTAGGGGGGCTGAGCATCTGGGTTTGGTTGGGGGTCCCCACAGTCTGCCTAGGCTAGATGCATTTAAAAATTCTTATTAGATACACAGGCGGTGCAGCTTGCTTCGCAGCTGGGCTACTACGCCCAAAGTATTGCCTAGGCTAGATTCAGTTAAAAATTATACGCTGACTAGCAGACACTGAAGATTTGGAGCAGACCTCTGAGTAAACAGCTCTTCAGACTCAACCATCTGTGTTACCCCAAGCCATAGTGTATGTAGTTTCTTACAGTTAAAAGGGGAGGGGAGCGACCCAACCCACCTGGAATTGACGATGCCAACGTCACGTAAGACACAGCAAGGGGACTCCAAAAAGAGTCTCCATTTTTTCCCAAAATTGTGGCACAGACACCACTTAACCCTAGAACGCATATCTGGGGCCTCGCAGTCCCGCCCTGTTAATTGTTTTCTATTTTCTGCAAGATTACTTTAGTTAGAATTTTGAAACTCTAGGTATTCTTCATGTATATAGTTGTTTGTCATTTGAGTTTGAGTTATTCCATGTTATTTGCACACGGGCCTAAAAGGCCCCAGGTATATGAAAGTGTAGATTTTTACGGTCATGCGTTCTAGGGTTAAGTGGCATCAATTGCCCCACAGTTGCTTGAAACGGTTGGTGAGGTGATATTACCAAATCCTCAAGCTTTTAGTCTCCCAAGGATAACACAGGGTTAGAAAAGTCCTTGCGAATCCATGATTTGTTCATCTTTATGAACGTGAGTCTCTCTACATTCTCAGTGGACAGCCGCGTGCGCTTATCTGTCAGCACACCATCAGCAGCGCTGAACACACGTTCAGAGAGAACACTGGCTGCAGGGCATGACAAGATCTCCAAGGCGTGAGTGGCGAGCTTCGGCCATTTTTCCAGATTGGAATACCAAAATGAGCAAGGGTCCAGTGACACAGTCATGGCTTCGATGTTCACTTGGAGATACTCCTGCACCATCCTCTCTAGGCATTGACTATGTGTCAGACTTCTTGTCTCCTGTGGCCTTGCAAAGGATGGTCTAAAAAAGTGGTGAAACGATTCCACAAAATTGCTGTTACCAGCAGATAACGGTTTGATTGATGAAGACTCGACAGTCCCACGGTTGGCAAGTTAGAACTGTGAGATTCACTTCGTGCACCACTGGTGTTTTGTGGAAAAGCACTGCAACAGCGTCTGCAGATACTCCTGCATGCGTCAATCCCTTTTTATGGCAGGAATTATTTCGGCAAATTTACTTTTGTACCGGGGATCTAAGAGTGTGGCAACCCAGTAGTCGTGATTACTTCGAATTCTGCAATCTGAGGGTCATGTTGCAGGTAGTGCAGCAAGAAGGCACTCATGTGTCTTGCGCATCCAGGAGGACCAAGTCCTTGTTGTGTTGGTAGCGAGGAAAGAATCATGCTTCCTTCCTCTGCCCTCTCCCCCCAACCTCGCACAACAGAAATGTGATCAAGGTCTCCCTCATCTGATGAGTCTTCCATGCCCATCGCCAGTTCATCCTCCACTTCTTCCTCGACTCCTGCACCTTCCTCAACAGTTTGGCTGCTACCATGCGCCCTTGTTAATCCCTCTCCCCCACCCTCCCATGCCTGCCGCCTTGGTGCTGTCAACCGTCTGGACCTTGGAGATGTTATCCCTTCCGCATACGACTCCTCCTCTACTTCCTCCACCTCCTCTTGTCCCACCACCTGACTCTGAATTCTGTTTAATGTGTGCTCCAGCATGTAAATCACCGGAATAGTCATGCTGATAATGGCATCGTCGTCAGCACTAAACATCTTCGTCGCCATTTCAAAACTGTGCAGAAGGGTGTGTGGCGCCCCTGAGGGTTCAGTCACCACAGAGTTACTGCATCTCACCCAGAAGTGTGGTATCTAAACCTCAAGTAAGGAAGGCGTATGGCTCGGGACCCCAACACCTGCATCCAACACATACCCGCAGTGGGGGTAGGGCGAGATTGCTCCTAAGGGAGAGCACAGTCCCAGGTCCCCAGCTGGTGGGAGGGTCCTACGTAGTGGGTGCTTAGGGGAGCAGCTTAGGGGAGCACATGACAGGGAGAGTATAAATAGGAAGCCATCTTAGAAAGAGCAAGCCAGTCAGAGGAGGAAAAGTGACAGGAGCAGAGGCTCGGCATGAGCTCTGCTCCGGAGGCGGGCCTAGCCTGGGAGGTCCAGGACTGAAGGAGAGAAGAGAGGAGTGGGAGCAGGAAGGCTCCAGGAACCGAAGGGACCCTCGGGCTACGGGCCGTGCAGAAGGCCACCCGTACTCCTTCTGCTACCAGGAGGTAGAGGGGTCAGGCCAGATAAGGGGAAGTGGTCCCTCAACTAGAGGAGAAACAGCAAGGCTCAACTAGAAACCGGAGGCTGCAGCAGTTCATGTACTGCAGGCAAAAGTCCACACCAGTCTCACTAAGAAGGTAGCCACATAGGACCAAGGGGACGGAACACAAGTCGCCCGCCAAGGCCCGAGGATACCGGATAGAAGTGTCACTGGGTGTGAGGTGCAGGGAGAAGGCCAGAGAAAGGACACACAGAAGGGGGTCCTGCTAAGTACTCCGGAGCTATCTGGGGGTGGACTGAGCCCCTCACTGAGTACGCACAGCACGACGGGTGAGATTGCTCTGGTACCTGTAATCTGGACTGCAACAACTGTGAGTAAAGATCTTGGGACTGCATCACACAGACTCTGTGTTCATTACTGACTCCCTGCACTACAACCACCATCATCCACCCACACTACCTTGAAGCTACACTCTTCCTGTGGTGAGTAATAATACCATTGCTGCAAAACCACCAGCTTCAGAGGACTGTTCCGCAGCGGCGGCCCCTTTGGCCGCACTCCACAGGTGGCGTAGTCAGACATTATAAAATCCATATATACAAATTACCGTTGGATTGACCGCCCTGGGTCACGGACCGGGTCACCGCCACAGTGACTACAACCCCCAGCGTCTACCGGCCCGGCTCAGGGTACCCCACGGCCCAGGGGGCGCGTCAACTTCATAGGTCCCTGATCTGAGACCACTCCTGCAGCGTGATTTGCCCCACCTCTGGATCTCGTTGGCCCAGGCTATACGTCAGAACGTATTGCACCAGGGCTTGTCGGTGCTGCCACAGTCGCTGCAACATGTGCAGAGTTGAATTCCACCGTGTCGGCACATCGCATTTCAGCCGGTGAACTGGCAGGCCCAATGACTTCTGTAGAGATGTAAGTCGTTGAGCTGCGGGATGCGAACGGCGGAAGTGAGCACACAGCGACCATGCCCTCTGCAGAAGGCCATCTAGTCCGGGATAGTGGGCTAAAAATTTATGGACAACCAGGTTCAACACGTGAGCCATACAAGGTACGTGTGTGACATTGCCCCGGCGAAGGGCCGCACCCAGGCTTGCAGCATTGTCGCACACGGCCTTCCCTGGTTGCAGGTCCAGTGGAGACAACCATTCATGAAACTGGGTCTCCAGAGCTGACCACAAGTCCTCAGCTGTGTGACTCACATTTCCCAGACATTTCAAAGTAAACACTGATGCCGTTGAGCCCTGCTGCCAGCATAGTAAGGAGGTGTGCAGGATTCCTTCTGCGCAGTTAGAAAGCAGGTGGGATTACCAGACAGGCTTTGGGTGCAGGTGGAGGACCGAGAGGAGGTTGAGGAGGCAGAAGCAGTGGAGGAACTTCGAGATAAAGAGGATTGACGCAAAACTCGTGGGGACGGTAAGACTTGGACAGCAGCCCCTTGTCCTGCTGTCACCATAGTTACCCAGTGCCCAGTCAGCGACATGTAACGCCCCTGTCCATGCCTACTCGTCCAAGTGTCTGTGGTGAAATGCACCCTGTCACACACAGAGTTTCTCAAAGAAGCGGTGATGTTGTGTGCGAAATGCTGGTGGAGCGCAGGCACACCTTTCTTTGAGAAGTAGTGCCGACTGGGCATCTGGTACTGGGGCACTGCGACGGACATAAGGTCTCGAAAATCCACTGTCTCCTCCATGCGGAAAGGCAGCATTTCTGTAGCCAACAGCTTGCAGATGGTGAAATTCAACCTCTTAGCTTTCTCATGGCTAGGAGGAAATGGTCTTTTACTTTTGCACATCTGAGGGACCGAGGGCTGGCTGTTGTGCTTTGACGGGGTTGAGTAGGGTGTCCCCGGCAAACTGCCGGTCTGTGAGGAAGATGCAGGCGGACAAGTTAGGTTGCCTTGATCCAAAGGTGGTGCTCTCGATGTCAGAGAGCGCTCAACACCAGCAGGTGTTTCCACTTCCCAATGAACTGACGACCTGCCAATCACACTGGCTGTTGCAGGTAAAGAGGTGGCAGGTCTGCGTCCAAAAACATGTGTGACTGCTGTCCCCCCAGTCACAGAGGATGATGAGGCCGCGGATGCACAAGATGGGGCAGACGGTGGTTGGCCCAGCCTGCTAGGCCGCATTGTAGCACAGTGAGCTTCCCACTGCAACTTATGCTTCATATCCATGTGACGGTACATGCATGAAGTACTCAAACTATGGATTTTTTGGCCTCTACTTAGCTTTTGGTGACAAATATTACAGATAACACGAGTTAGGTCATCCTTATCGATCGGAATAAATGCCCAGGCTATGCAAGGCTTAGAGCCCATGCGACCTGAAGAGCCACTACGACTTGTGGTCAGAGGCAGAGTTGTGGTTGAGGATGCAGTTGTTGACGTGCTTCCAGTACTCCGTTTCTGTCCAGGAAGGTGCAACCTAACCTCGTCGTCAATAGCATCTGTGACGCCCCGCTGCGCTTGGTATCACAGATCCTAAAAGAGTGTATTGATGGAATCCTCCACAAGAGGCCCCCATAAACATTCACACATCTCCACCTTCCACCTCAGACCAGCAGAGGGAGTCCGTTAGGGATATAAATAGGGAAGGTGGAGCTAGGCAGTTCAGTTCCTCTGAAGAGTTCCTGCAGTAGAGAAGCCTAAGAGAGGTCAGTCTGCAGTGGAGCTCAGTCTAGTCTAGAGAACTCAGTTAATAGTTCAGCAGTGGAGCACAAGGCTCCTGCTAGCTAGATTCAGGGAGCCCAGATAGAGTTTAAAGTGTGCCGGCACCATAAGATCGGTGAAGCGCGGCAACCTGCCGTTAGTGTGTATAGCCTAGTGAGAGCCCGAGTACGCCGAAGGTGAGTGGCGAGTTAGTACATAAGGGGCAGAGGAGCTTAACCAGCTCACCCCGAAGCATTTACCGGACACCGGATCCGAGCTTACCGGGATCTCTATGACCCAGTAAGGCATAACCGGAATCCCTGGAGAACTACAAGTCCCAGGATCGCTAAGGTGCTGATACGTAACAGAGCCAGGAGACGCTTAGGCCCTGCATACTGGGAGCGTGAACTCCAAGAGAAGGCCCTACCACAAGGTCAGCCAGCGCAGGACAGAGACAAAGTTAGGCCTAGCTCCAGGCAGGTCATAAACTTACTTCGCAGAGGCAAGAAACAGGAGGCCCTACACCCGCTCATTGGGGAGGATCCTGATATGCACCCTTCACCCTACAGTGCTCCGGGATGTGCCTGAATTTCCTCCAGTAAAAGGTACTGAAGTGACTACCGTGTCTGTTCCCGTTCTTGCTCTGACCCAGCTGGGTCTCGCCTGTCCTGCATTCCCCCTGCATACGCTGCCCTGAGACCTAGCTCTACATGTGGGGAGCTATACCATCGAGCTGCCTTATCACGGGCCTCAGTGGACTGCTGCAGCGCTGGTGCTTCTCAACAGATACCACAGGTGGCATCACGAACTCTTATAAAATTAACAATTATCCCCCCTTTTAAAGAGTGACCCCAGGGTACGGGCCAGGGAGCCGACCACCGCGACATCCCCAAGGCCAGGCAAAGGCCCGGGTGACCTCATCGACTGGCTGACTGTGGGTTGACAGTAAGTGGGATCTCCAACCTTGTCATCATCACCCTGTGTGTTATCACACCCGTCGTCCTCAAAGCCAACCTCTTCCTGCCCTGACCGAAAAGTCAAGTTGTCGCTCCAATCAGGTATTTGAGTCTCATCATCGTCTTCATCATTGTCTCCACCAACAGGAGTTACAGTTTGGGAACGAGGGTCTACATTATGCTCAGAACCTTCTTCATCTGGTCCTGGATCTGACTTATAAAGATTCTGGGCATCAGTGCAGATCATTTCCTCATCTGGATTAACAGAAGCTCTGGAGCAGACCTCTGTTTCCCAGGCCATAGTATGAGTAAACAGCTCTGCAGACTCAACCATCTGTGTTACCCCATACTCAGACGGGCAGCTGGAGACTTGGGAGCTGTGAGGAAGCAAGTGCGATTGGGGTGACACCTCTGAGGACTGGAGTATTTGTGATGTTGAAATTGAGGTGGAGGAGAGCCCACTTGAAGGAGCACTTGATATCCGCTGAAGCACCTGCTGTTTTTGTGCCTCATCTGGAATTTGTAGCGATGGGCGTGTCCGTAACAAAGGGATCGTATCACATTGTCCACGAAAAGAAGTCAACATGTTAGTTTGGCTGGAAGATGGTCTTTCTTCTGCAGATGTTACTCGACCCACCAGCGGACAGTCACCAGTATTGGGAGAGGGGGGCTGGCCGTCAGGGTCCACCGCGGCTCTGGCACAAACCCGGCGACACGGAGGTGGCACGGGCAGGAACGGACTGGCCGTGTTGGCTTCTCACTTTTTGGATTTTAGAAGGGCATGACATGCCTATATCTGTGTCTCCCCCTCCTTTTACTCCTCCACCTCTTTTCTTTTCGCATGACTATATGTACTTGTCACTTTTCCATGTGTTAGTTATGTCTTCTGAGCAGTTTGTCAGCTTTTGGACACCTTTGAAGGTGTTTTCTATGTGTTTCTATGTGTTTTTGTTTGCCTGCCATTGGTTTTAACGGTGTTCGAAGGTGTTCGACGAACAGTTCGACGAAGCGAACCGAACTCGAACACTACGGGGGTGGCTCAACACTAGTTCTAATTTATTAATTAATTGTTTTAATTATTACTATAAATATATATAAATACAATTATACACAATCTCTACTGTATACAAGTGTATATATATATATTGTAGACATATATATATATATATACAGTACAAACCAAAAGTTTGGACACACCTTCTCATTTAAAGATTTTTCTGTATTTTCATGACTATGAAAATTGTACATTCACACTGAAGGCATCAAAACTATGAATTAACACCTGTGGAAATATATACTTAACAAAAAAGTGTGAAACAACTAAAAATATGTCTTATATTCTAGGTTCTTCAAAGTAGCCACTTTTTGCTTTGATGACTGCTTTGCACACTCTTAATGAGCTTCAAGAGGTATTCACCGGAAATGGTCTTCCAACAATCTTGAAGGAGTTCCCAGAGATGCTTAGCACTTGTTGGCCCTTTTGCCTTCACTCTGCTGTCCAACTCACCCCAAACCATCTCGATTGGGTTCAGGTCTGTTGACTGTGGAGGCCAGATCATCTGGCGTAGCACCCCATCACTCTCCTTCTTGATCAAAAAGCCCTTACACTGCCTGGAGGTGTGTTTGGGGTCATTGCCCTGTTGAAAAATAAATGATGGTCCAACTAAACGCAACACGGATGGAATAGCATGCCGCTGCAAGATGCTGTGGTAGCCATGCTGGTTCAGTATGCCTTCAATTTTGAATAAATCCCCAACAGTGTCACCAGCAAAGCACCCCCACACCATCACACCTCCTCCTCCATGTTTCACAATGGGAACCAAGCATGTAGAGTCCATCCATTCACCTTTTCTGCATCGCACAAAGACATGGTGGTTGGAACCAAAGATCTCAAATTTGGACTCATCAGACCAAAGCACAGATTTCCACTGGTCTAATGTCCATTCCTTGGGTTCTTTAGACCAAACATGTCTCTTCTGCTTGTTGCCTGTCCTTAGCAGTGGTTTCCTAGCAGCTATTTTACCATGAAGGCTTGCTGCACAAAGTCTCCTCTTAACAGTTGTTGAAGAGATGTGTCTGCTGCTTGAACTCAGTGTGGCATTGACCTGGTCTCTAATCTGAACTGCTGTTAACCTGCGATTTCTGAGGCTGGTGACTCAGATAAACTTATCCTCAGAAGCAGAGGTGACTCTTGGTCTTCCTTTCCTGGGGCGGTCCTCATGTGAACCAGTTTCTTTGTAGCGCTTGATGGTTTTTGCAACTGCACTTGAGGACACTTTCAAAGTTTTCCCAATTTTTCGCACTGACTGACCTTCATTTCTTAAAGCAATGATGGCCACTCGTTTTTCTTTGCTTAGCTGCTTTTTTCTTGCCATAATACAAATTCTAACAGTCTATTCAGTAGGACTATCAGCTGTGTATCCACCAGACTTCTGCACAACACAACTAATGGTCCCAACCCCATTTATAAGGAAAGAAATCCCATTTATTAAACCTGACAGGGCACACCTGTGAAGTGAAAGCCATTTCTGGTGACTACCTCTTGAAGCTCATCAAGAGAATGCCAAGAGTGTGCAAAGCAGTCATCAAAGCAAAAGATGGCTACTTTGAAGAACCTAAAATATAAGACATATTTTCTGTTGTTTCACACTTTTTTGTTAAGTATATAATTCCACATGTGTTAATTCATAGTTTTGATGCCTTCAGTGTGAATGTACAATTTTTATAGTCATGAAAATACAGAAAAATCTATAAAATGAGAAGGTGTGTCCAAACTTTTGGTCTGTACTGTATATGAACTAACATTATATATATGAACTATTAGATACTATGTAACTACACAATTTTACTGTAAAAAATAATAAATAACTAATGATACATTGTATAACACTTTGATACAACATATAATTACAATTTTTTCTTAGCCACTCCCTAAACCAAATCTTCTGTCTCTGTCAAAAATCTCCATAAACGCCCTATTTAGAAAATACATTTATCTATCCTTCAGAAGCTCAGATAACTGCCTGTTTTTCAGTCCACATTCCATGACATCACTCTCAGCTGGTCGTCTCACCTGTCTCTGTCCGTCAATTTCGGCTATTTTCCTTTCTAGGGAGAAGTCACAGCTTTGAATTTTTAACTCTTTCTGTGGAGAAATTGACTTTTGAATCATCTGATATGGCTTATAACATATATGAAATCTTCTGCGTATTTCATAGATTTCATTATGGGGATGACTCAGTCTAGGAGAGTTTGATATTGGCTTTTGGTAAGATTTTACCTTTTCTGGTTTTACATATATAGCTTGATTTATTTTCTTTTCACGATTTTCATGTTTTCTAATAACATCAAGCATCTGCGCACATTTAAATAGAGATTCTTTTGTGACGCAATAACTCGAGATACTGGATTTAAGAATTTGAATTTTTGTACCAAAGTTGTTATCATTTGTTGTAATTTTCCATTTTTGATGAGAGCTTTGTACAACAGTTCAAATATGGGCATGAATGTATATGTACATTCCTTCCTACCAATCCTTAATTTCTGCAGATCTTCTATGTTGGGAAAATCCTTTGTGGCACAATAAATCAAATACTTAAATCTGTCTGAATCATTTTCCCATTCATTAGGAGAGTCATTTTCACAGGGCATTCAATTTAAACATCTGGAAAATGTGACTGGAATCCACATTTTAAATAATTGATTCCTCTCCTCATTGGATAAATCAAACTTATCAGAGAAGCTCTCAAATATCTCTGAATTTCTACAGACATGGATTTTGACATCATATTTTGGCATGATTTTGTATAATTTTAGCAAATTTTTCCTCATTTTAATTTGAAGTTGAGCCTCGGTAGCTTCTGAATTTTCTGCTATTTTTAGTGGCCCTTGTACGTTCGTCCCTCCAATGTCACTCATGTCTCCCCCCAAATCACCTAATATGTGGGTTTCTCGTATGTCAATCATGTCTCCTCCCATGTCAGTTTTTTGTATGTCCGTCTCTTCCTCAGACGCAGGGTCACCATCAGTTACAGACACGTTTATTACTTCTTGCTCAATTTCCACATCATAGTCAGAATCAGTATCACCATTTGACACTATTTCTACACAATTGTCCTGCTTAGACTTCGCTAACACAAAACGATGAAATACATGAATCAAATGTAGAATATTCCGAAATTTGTGCTTGTCTCTATTTACCAATTTAGAAGTTAACTGTAAATTCTGCAATTCACATTCTCTATATAGACTAAGCCACAAAACATCTAAGCCATTTCCTTCATTAACTTTGAAATTAATATTACTTTGCTTAGCAAAAGAAGAAATTATATCCATATTTTGCTTACCTTCAGATTTCTTAGCTTCTGATGATCAGCACGTCTTATCCTCAGTTCATCTGATCTGATCCTTGTAGTACCTCTGGTTCCTGTCAGTCCTCAGTCTGTAGGTTCTTTCTGATTCTTGTGACAAAGTTAGTGGATTTCCTGACATGTGAACAACAGCTGTTCAACTAGTCTCGTCTCTTCTCTCCCCCCTTTGTTCAAGAAGGAAATTCACTTAAAAACACGAAAAATCAGGACTGGCTAGGCTCGCCAATGTTAAATAATACTTCTTTCTGTATTATTTTTCTCTATCGAGGACTTCGCAAAGTATCAATATCAAGATTTTCTTATAAAAAAATATATTGATTTATTCTTGGATTGTCCATTAAAAAGAATCAGATTGCAGCAGGTACATACAATAATTAGATAATTAGATAGTTACAGAGTGATTGTCCATTTGTCCTTAATTAGCTTAATTGTTGAGATTCACCCATCTTTCCCTTGGATCCAGCACGTGTGTCCGGGTAAAGAACGTGTTTCCTTGGGCCTACATCTGAAGCTGGGTTACACACCCAGACGACCCTCGTCCTGTGTCCTGTGGAATGGCAAGTGACCCCCTCTGTCTCCAACATGGGCTTTTATAGGCCGGTCATTCCGCATATGGTAGTGAACTAAAAATACACACACAAATAGTGCATGGCTAGAAACGATGGCTGATGCAAGCTACATAACTCAGAATTAAGAATAAAATGAATATCCATAATTAATATTTAACACAATTGGTCTAACTTTGTGAGATAGGTCTTCTGCTTCCAATGAAAGAAGTGCTAAATGAGGAGAATAAGGGATATCTACATTACATACTTTGCTCAGTAATTCAAATACCTCTTTCCATAAATTTACTATTAATGGACATTCCCATAGTATATGATAAAGGCTATCTTTGAGTCCACAGTGTCTCCAGCAAGATTCAGATTGATTCTGGAATGCTTACCGGTGTGAAATACCACCTAGTCAAGGTTTTATAATATGTTTCTTGCAAGCTAGCATTAATTGAGTTTGTGTATGTCATTTTAATTGCTTTCCTACATCTTTCTGTGGAGAATTGAGTACCTATATCTCTTTCCCAGTTATTCATAGATGTTTGTTTTGTAAATAAATTATCTTCATTGAAGATTGCATAAATGTTTTTTGTGTTTTTTGTGTTTTCTGGGTTTTTCAAAAGACAAAATATTTCTCTAGAAATAACCAAAGGGAATTTGTATTTTTTTCTGATATATTTTCTTCTATATTAGGAAGCCTATATTTCTCTTTGAGTTGCTGAAAAGTGTAAAAGGAATCTGCTTTATTTTCTTTCAGTAGTCCAGAGAAATCTTTGATCCCTTTTTTCTCCCATAATATATGGTCAAAATTTGAAATGGCAATTTTGAGAGTGGAAATAGGGATATTTTCTAGATTGGCTGGTAAAATGTTAGAATTCGTTGCATTAAACAGCAATTTCCATGCTAATATTGATGATTTGATGGCCGGATGTAACGGTAAATCTAATGATTTGTCAAAAAGAAAAGACACTATCATTGATAAAAAGGGTAAGTCCTTGTTTAATTCTCTCTCTAATTCGATCCAGCAGAGTTTAATGGGTAAATTTAGGAGGCAGTTCCTACTCTGCATGACTAAATTAGCAAGGTGATACGCATTTAAATTGGGGACACTCATGCCTCCATTTAATTTGTGTTTATAAATAATCAGTTTAGAAATTCTAGGAGGTTTGCAACTCCAGATAAAGCTTGATAATTGTTTTTTGAAATTTGTTGATCTAGACTTGTGGAATAAGAAGAGGTATGGTGCGAAAAATATATTGGAGCTTGGGAAGCAGAGACATTTTATATATACAACCCCTGGCAAAAATTATGGATTATGGCTATGAGGATGTACATTCAGTTGTTTAATGTTGTTGAAAAAAAGCAGATCACAGACATGGCACAAAACTAAAGTCATTTCAAATGGCAACTTTAGGGCTTTAAGAAACACTAAAAGAAATCAAGATGTGGTAGTCAGTAAGGGTAACTTTTTTCAGACCAAGCAGAGGGTAAAAATTATGGAATCACTCAATTCTCAGGAGAAAATTAAGGAATCATGAAAAACAAACACACAAAAGAACACTCCAATACATCACTAGTATTTTGTTGCACCACCTCTAGCTTTAATAACAGCTTGCAATATCTGAGGCATGGACTTAATGAGTGACAAACAGTACTCTTCATCAATCTGCCTCCAACTTTCTCTGATTGCTGTTGCCAGATCAGCTTTGCAGGTTGGAACCTTGTCATGGACCATTTTCTTCAACTTCCACCAAAGATTTTCAATTGGATTGAGATCTGGACTATTTGCAGGCCATGACATTGACCTTATGTGTCTTCTTTCCATAATTTTTGCCAGGGGTTGTAATTATTTTTTCCAACCAAGAAGTTTCTACCTTCTCTATCTTAGAAATGCTTTCTAGTATTTCATTACAGATGTTAGATAGACTTATTTCTATAATCTTTTCCCGGGTTTAGTCAATTTAATCCCAGGATATGTAATATTGGCTTTCTCCAGTGTGTAAGGAAATTCATTCTTGATTATATTTTTTGTCTCTGGATCTATGTTAAAACTTAAGATTTTTGATACATACAGCATACAGTGCTGAAAAGCCATGGGAACAGCATGGGGAAGACCCCTGGAAGCATTTCTGACACCCAGGTCACTGCCTAAAAGTGTGCCCATCAGAAGTGATCCT
The DNA here is from genome assembly GCF_046119375.1 of Phyllobates terribilis. NCBI lineage: Eukaryota > Metazoa > Chordata > Amphibia > Anura > Dendrobatidae > Phyllobates > Phyllobates terribilis. Next base: position 231,652,013 of record NW_027362763.1, read on the forward strand.
TCCGCATCAGAAGATGCAGACTTGCAACTATCCCTGTGCAAGTCCTTGTCCCAGGGCAGTGTTCAATTGTACCTCCCCCATTCCTTGCAATGCAAGCGCAAGTATGCAGCCTGACACCCACCCACCCCTAGGCTGCAATACCATACTGCTAGCTTGCTTGCACTTGGAATGGGGCCTTTTAGTTTGGAGGAGGCCGAAGCTGGCCACTACCTCATGGCTGCTTCAGGCAGCGAGGTATCCATACTCAGTCCCCAGCCGCCCGGCGGCCGGGTGTCCACGCTCGGTCCCCAGCCACCAGGGGGTGGCCGGGTGGCCATACTCGGTCCCCAGCCGCCCCGTAGCCGAGTGTCCACACACAGTCCCCAGCCACCTGGGGGCGGCCTGGTGTCCATAAACTGTCCCCAGCCACCCCCATTTCTCCATGGAACATCCCCCCACACACTTTTCTTAGCCCGGCCTGCTTTAGGGCAGCATTGGACGAGCCCACCAGAGAACCAGACTCCTCCGGTGGGCCCTGGCTTCTCCATCAGGGGAGTTGAGAGTGCCAAGGTGAGGAGCATGATGATGATGATAGAAGTTAGCATCTGCTTTATTTTCTTGGAATGCAAGTGCAAGGCTATATGCCCACGATGCAGAAATGCTCAGGATTTTTTCCTGAGCATTTCTGCATCTCCCTGGCAGAAAAAAACGCATGCGGATTGTACATGCGTTTTCCTGCCAGGGACATGCGGAAATGGAGCGTTATTCACTGAGATTTCCGCATGCAGATTGACAAGCGCTTTCCAAGCGATTAGCATCACTTGGAAAGTGCTTGTGACAACTAGGTCACACTACATAAATCCATGCAAACGGCATGGATTTATATAGTGTGACCCGAGAGAGTGGTAAAAATAAAAAAATAAATGTATACTTACCCTCCGATGGCCCCCGGTGTCCTGCTTTCCACTCCATTCTCCCTTGCCGACAGCAGTGGATTGAAAGCCCTGCCGACGTCAGCGTCGCGTGACCCGTCACATGACTCTGACGTCAGCGCAGGTCCTTCAATCCACCGGGAAGCAAGGAGGAGCGCACCACGGGCCGCTGGAAGGTAAATATACATTTATTTTTTATTTTATTCTTTTTTTACAGGTTTTTTAATGGTACCTGGGTGTGGATGAGACTCTCCTCTCATCTACACCCGGGTACCATCCGCACATTAGAACGCTTGGATTACGCATCTACATATACAGTGATGCATAATCCACGCGGTCTAATGCAAGTCAATGGCGGCGAAGACGCAGCACTTTCGCAAAATAATTGGTAGTGCTGCGTTTTTTTCCGCAGCGGAAATTTCCGCAGCATGTGCTCAGCACATGCGGATTATCATTGGGGAACATGGCAGGCCTTCTACCATGCGTTTTTAATGCGTTTCCGCAGCTGAAAAAACGCTGCAGAAACGCATTAAAAATGCATCGTGGGCACACAGCCTAATTGTGCAACCAAACACCCATCCACCCCCAAGCTGCAATACCATACTGCTAGCTTGCACTTGAATTGGGGCCTTTTAGTTTGGAGGAGGCCGAAGCTGGCCACTACCTCATGGCTGCTTCGGCAGCGAAGTATCCATACTCAGTCCCCAGCCGCCCGGCGACCGGGTGTCCACGCTCGGTCCCCAGCCGCCAGGGGGCGGCCGGGTGTCCATACTCGGTCCCCAGCCGCCCCGCGGCCGGGTGTCCACACACGCTCCCCAGCCACCTGGGGGCGGCCGGGTGTCCATAAATGGTCCCCAGCCGCCCCCATTTCTCCTTGGAACATCCCCCCACACACTTTTCTTAGCCCGGCCTGCTTTAGGGTAGCATTGGACGAGCCCACCAGAGAACCAGACTCCTCCAGTGGGCCCTGGCTTCTCCATCAGGGGAGTTGAGAGTGCCAAGATGAGGAGCATGATGATGATGATAGAAGTTAGCGTCTGCTTTGTTTTCTTGGAATGCAAGCGCATGTATGTAGTAGCGGCTAGGCCTGAGGTGGTCAGCGTTTTGGCGCATATCACACCTCCTCCGAGGATTGCTGGATGTTTTCCTGCTACTATCCCAGTTCTATGACTCCCGTTAAAACAAAGCTTCAGGTGATGAATGATAGATGAGGTGGTGGCAAAGGAGAAAGAGCAGGAGGAACAGGGACCATTCACATCAATATCAGGCCAGTCAACCACACATGTCTTGTAGGATATGTTTCTGTACCAAAAGGAGCGGTTCGGCTACACAGTTAAAGGGCATCCAGTGAGTGCAATGCCTACCAAAAATTTCGAGGCACTCCAATGCCCCTTGGAAGTGACATGGAGCTCAGAGGGCCTTAACTAAACCGTTTTTTCCATTTATAGCAACTGGGTCTCCTGTGCACTGTTGGCCTAAGCATTGAATGGAAGGCTTCCAAAAATTATGAGGAACTGCAATGCCCATTGAAACAGACGTGGATTACAGCATACTAAAAACCTTCTACCCATTATTGGGGAGTGGGTCTCACTTAGTGTTCGCCTATGCATTGAAAAGCAAAAGCTGACTAAAATTCGGAGGAAATGCAATGCCTGTTGGAAGAATGGTGGAGGTCTCAGTGGAATAAAAAGACAATATCAATGCCCCTTGGAAAAGTGGTGGAGGTCGCAGTAGCTTAACAAGACGGTTTTAATGCCCCTTGGAAAGTGGTGGAGGTCGCAGTAGCTTAACAAGACGGTTTTAATGCCCCTTGGAGAAGTGGTGGAGGTCACAGTAGCTTAACAAGATGGTTTTAATGCCCCATGGAAGAGAGGTGGAGGTCGCAGTGGAATAAAAGGACAATATCAATGCCCTTTGAAAATGTGGTGGAGGTTACAGTAGCTTAACAAGACTGTTTTAATGCCCCTGGGAAAAGTGGTGGAGGTCGCAGTAGCTTAACAAGACAGTTTTAATGCCCCTTGGAAGAATGGTGGAGGTCGCAGCAGCTTAACAAGACGGTTTTAATGCCCCTTGGAAGAGCAGTGGAGGTCACAGTAGCTTAACAAGATGGTTTTAATGCCCCTTGAAAGAGTGGTGGAGGTCACAGTAGCTTAAAAAGATGGTTTAAATTCCCCTTGGAAGAGACGTGGAGGTCACAGTGGAATAAAAAGACAATATAAATGCCCCTTGGAAGAGTGGTGGAGGTCGCAGTAGCTTAACAAGACGGTTTTAATGCCCCTTGGAAAACTAGTGGAGGTCGCAGTAGCTTAACAAGACGGTTTTAATGCCCCTTGGAGAAGAGGTGGAGGTCGCAGTAGCTTAACAAGACAGTTTTAATGCCCCTGGGAAGAGTGGTGGAGGTCGCAGTAGCTTAACAAGATGGTTTTAATGCCCCTTGGAAGAATGGTGGAGGTCGCAGTAGCTTAACAAGATGGATTTAATGCCCCTTGGAAGAGACGTGGAGGTTGCAGTGGAAAAAAAAGACAATATCAATGCCCCTGAGAAAAGTGGTGTAGGTCGCAGTAGCTTAAAAAGACAGTTTTAATGCCCCTTGGAAGATACGTGGAGGTTGCAGTAGCTTAACAAGACGGTTTAAATGCCCCTTGGAAGAGCCATGCAGTACAGCATCTTAAAAACATTATTCCCATTATTGGGGAGTGGGTCTCCCATAGTCTTTGCCTATGCCTTCCATGCAAAAGCTGCCAAAAATTAGGAGGGAGGAACTTGCAATGCTGGCAAACAAGAGCCATGCAGTACAGCATCTTAAAAACAGTATTCCCATTATTGGGGAGTGGGTCACCCATAGTCTTTGCCTATGCCTTCCAAGCAAAAGCTGCCAAAAATTAGGAAGGAGGAACTTGCAATGCCCCTTATAAGAGTCATGCAGTACAGCATATTACAAACATTATTCCCATTATTGGGGAGTGGGTCTCCCATAGTCTGTGCTTATGCCTTCCAAGCAAAAGCTGCCAAAAATTAGGAGGAAATGCAATGCCCGTTCGAAGAGTTGTGGAGGTTAGAGTTAATTAAAAACAACACTTCAATGCCCCTTGGAAGAGCTGTGGAGTTCAGAGTGGTTTAACAAGACGCTTTTAATGCCCCTCGGAAGAGATGTGGAGGTCCCAGTAGCTTAACAAGACGGTTTTAATGCCCCTCGGAAGAGATGTGGAGGTCGCAGTAGCTTAACAAGACGGTTTTAATGCCCCTTGGAAAAGTGGTGGAGGTCACAGTAGATTAATAAGACGGTTTTAATGCCCCTTGGAAGAGATGTGGAGGTCCCAGTAGCTTAACAAGACGCTTTTAATGCCCCCCGGAAGAGACGAGGAGGTCGCAGTAGCTTAACAAGACGGTTTTATTGCCCCTTGGAAAAGTGGTGGAGGTCACAGTAGCTTAAAAAGACGGTTTGAATGCCCCTTGGAAAAGTGGTGGAGGTCACAGTAGCTTAACAAGATGATTTTAATGCCCCTCGGAAGAGACGTGGAGGTTGCAGTAGCTTAACAAGACAGTTTTAATGCCCCTTGGAAAAGTGGTGGAGGTCACAGTAGCTTAACAAGACGGTTTAAATGCCCCTTGGAAAAGTGGTGGAGGTCGCAGTAGCTTAACAAGACGGTTTTTATGCCCCTTACAAGAGCCATACAGTACAGCATATTACAAACATTATTCCCATTATTGGGGAGTGGGTCTCCCATAGTCTATGCTTATGCCTTCCAAGCAAAAGCTGTCAAAAATTAGGAGGAAATGCAATGCCCGTTCGAAGAGTCGTGGAGGTTAGTGTTAATTAAAAACAACATTTCAATGCCCCTTGGAAGAGCTGTGGAGTTCAGAGTGGTTTAAAAAGACGCTTTTAATGCCCCTCGGAAGAGATGTGGAGGTCCCAGTAGAAACTTGCAATGCTGGCAACACTGACCAAGGTCACCCTGGTGGTATAGTGGTGGTGGAGGCTGAGAATAAGGAGAAGAGCAAAATACAGCCGAAATGAGGAAGCGTATACCCATATGTGGGTGTGAAGCGGTCATTTGGTGGTGATGAGAAGTCTGGCCCAATCCAGCCCTTGTTCGTTTTGATAAGGGTCAGCTTGTCAGCATTGTCAGTTGACAGGCGAGTGCACTTTTCAGTTATAATTCCCCAAGCGGCACTAAAAACACGCTCCGATAACACGCTAGCAGCAGGGCAGGCCAAGACCTCCAAGGCGTACAGAGCGAGTTCATTCCAAGTGTCCAGGTTGGATACCCAATAATTAAAAAGCACAGAGGAATCACGGAGGACGCTGGTACGGTTGGCAAGGTACTCCCTCACCATCTTTTGAAACTTTCCACTCCTTGTAAGAGTACCCCGCGCCTCAGGGCCTGTAAGCTGGGCGGGTCTCAGAAAACTGTCCCAGAACGTTGACAGTGTTCCCCTGCCTCTGCTGGATTGGAGTTGCGTCTCTCTCGCCTGTACGCCTTGGTTGGGCAACGAACTGTGATCTCTGCCGCTAGCGTGTTCAGACGGGTATTTTTTTAACAGTTCTGCAGCAAGGGCCTTCTGGTACTGCCCCATTTTTGTAGACCTCTCCACCTCAAGAATAAGAGAGTGAAAGTTCTCCTTGTAGCGGGGGTCTAAAAGTGTCACCAACCAGTAATGACTGTCACCCAACATTTTTACAACGTGAGGGTCACGGTTAAGGCAGCGTAACATAAAGTCAGCCATGCGTGCCAGACTGGTAATGGGCAAGACTTCCGTGTCCTCACCAAGATGACGACTGACCATGCTCTCCTCCTCCTCGTCCTCCCCCCTGTCCTCAGGCCACCCACGCTGAACCGACGGTATGACAGTTGTACAGGTACTACCGTCTACAGAGCATGATACCAGCTCCTATTCTTCCTCCTCCTCCTCCTCTCCCTCATTGTACCCCAATGCACGTTGGGATGAGATGAGGCAGGGCTGTGTGTAATCGCCCACTATGGCTTCTTGATCCATCTCATCATACCCTGCCTGCAATGCCTCCTTTTTAATTCTCTGCAGAGAACGTTGCAAAAGACAGCCAAGTGGGATGCTGACGCTAATGATGGCGTCATCGCCACTCACCATCTTGGTGGACTCCTCAAAGTTTGTCAGGATGGTACATATGTCAGACATGGCAGGTGGTACAAATGGCCTTTTTGGGATTATCAGCAGAGTCTTTAAAACAATTCCAGACTCTGGAAGACCTACCGGCTGTACTGGCAACGTCCCTCATGTTGGTGTTATGGGGAACTTTTGCCCACCTTCTGTGTGCGGCCACCACACTGCTTCTTCCTGCCAGATATATTTGTGACTGAACAGACAGGGAGACACTATTTTTTTTTTTTAAGTAAAACAGGGCAAAAGCTGGATAATACAGAGATTTGAACTGTGGAACTGCAAAACCACAGTTCTAATTTACTGGCGTATACCAGACTTTTTTAAATAAATATATTTGGGGCTGAACAATCAGCGACACACTCAAACTGTTTTTTTTATGTAAAAAAGGCCCAAAAGTGGATAATACAGAGATTTGAACTGTGGAACTGCAAAACCACAGTTCTAGTTATCTGGCCTACACCAGACTCTTTTAAACAGATAAATTGGTGTCTGAACAGTCAGGGAGACAGTATTACTGTTTTTCTTTACGGAAAAAATACCAAAAGCTGGATAATACAGAGATTTGAACCGTGGAACTGCAAAACCACAGTGATATTTTTCTGGCCTACACCAGACACTTTTAAACAGATATATTGGTGTCTGACCAGTCAGGGAGACACTATTACTGTTTTTTTTTACTGCAAAAAATGCCAAAAACAGTATAATACAGAGATTTGACCCGTGGAACTGCAAAACCACAGTTATATTTTTCTGGCCTACACCAGACTCTTTTAAACAGATATATTGGTGTCTGACTAGTCAGGGAGACACTATTACTGTTTTTTTTACGGCAAAAAATGCCAAAAACAGGATAATACAGAGATTTGACCCGTGGAACTGCAAAACCACAGTTATATTTTTCTGGCCTGCACCAGACTCTTTTAAACAGATATATTGGTGTCTCACCAGTCAGGGAGACACTATTACAGTTTTTTTTTATGGCAAAAAATGCCAAAAACAGGATAATACAGAGATTTGACCTGTGGAACTGCAAAACCAGTTATATTTTTCTGGCCTACACCAGACTCTTTTAAACAGATATATTGGTGTCTGACCAGTCAGGGAGACACTATTACTGTTTTTTTTACGGCAAAAAATGACAAAAACAGGATAATACAGAGATTTGACCTGTGGAACTGCAAAACCACAGTTATATTTTTCGGGTCTACACCAGACTCTTTTAAACAGATTTATTGGTGTCTAACCAGTCAGGGAGACACTGTTACGTTTTTTTTTACGGCAAAAAATGCCAAAAACAGGATAATACAGAGATTTGACCCGTGGAACTGCAAAACCACAGTTATAGTTATGTGATGTACACCAGACTCTTTTAAACATATATATTGGTGTCTCACCAGTCAGGGAGACACTATTACAGTTTTTTTTTTACTGCAAAAAATGCCAAAAACAGGATAAAACAGAGATTTGACCCGTGGAACTGCAAAACCACAGTTATAGTTATGTGGCGTACACCAGACTCTTTTAAACAGATATATTGGTGTCTCACCAGTTAGGGAGACACTATTACAGGTGTTTTTACGGCAAAAAATGCCCAAAACAGGATAATACAGAGATTTGACCCGTGGAACTGCAAAACCACAGTTATATTTTTCTGGCCTACACCAGACTCTTTTAAACAGATATATTGGTGTCTGACCAGTCAGGGAGACACTATTACAGTTTTTTTTTATGGCAAAAAATGCCAAAAACAGGATAATACAGAGATTTGACCTGTGGAACTGCAAAACCACAGTTCTATTTTTCTGGCCTACACCAGACTCTTTTAAACAGATATATTGGTGTCTGAACAGTCACAGACACACTCAATTTTTTTTTTGGGGGGGGATACCAATTGGTTAATAAGAAGGGTATTAGGACAGTCTGACTGAGGAAAAAAAAGGAATAGAGACCAGGTCAATGCCACACAGAGTTCTAGCAGCAGACACATCTCTACAACAACTGTTAAGAGCTTAACCAGCTCACCCCAAAGCATTTACCGGACACCGGGTTCGAATCTTACCGGGATCTCTATGAGCCAGTAAGGTATAACCGGAATCCCTGGAGAACTACAAGTCCCAGGATCGCTAAGGTGCTGATACGTAACAGAGCCGGGAGACACATAGGCCCTGCAAGCTGAGGAGCGTGTACTCCAAGGAAAGGCCCTACCACAAGGTCAGCCAGCGCAGGACAGAGACAAAGTTAGGCCTAGTTCCAGGCAGGTCAGAAACTTACTACGCAGAGGCAAGAAACAGGAGGCCCTACACCAGCTCATTGGGGAGGATCCTGACATGCACCCTTCACCCTACAGTGCTCCGGGACGTGCCTGAGTTTCCATCAGTAAAAGGTACTGAAGTGACTATCGTGTCTGTCCCTGTTCTTGCTCTGACCCGGCTGGGTCCTGCATTATCCTTTCCATACGCTGCCCTGAGGCCTAGCTCCACCTGTGGGGAGCTATACCATCGAGCTGCCTTATCATCGGCCTCAGTGGACTGTATGGGGTGATTCTCACCAGAAGCCACAGGTGGCGTCACGAACTTTTATAAAATTAACTTTTATCAATGCTTTTTTAAAAGAGGGACCCCAGTGTACTCCCCCGGGAGCCGACCACCGCGACATCCCCAAGGCCAGGCAAAGGCCCGGGTACCGAGTCATCCCCATCCCCTGGGCTTGTCAAGTTTCTAAAGTGGAGTGGAAATATTTGATCTTTTATTTCATTTCAGTGTGTCTTCTGCGAATGTGCTATTTGTATATGGGTGATAAAGGAATATTAGGTCGTATTTCCAATAAGGGACAGAGGAGGATATAAATGATTAGAGTAAGTGTACAGCGATGCATAGTATAAAAAAACAAATAGAAAAACATTGTAGCTGAAACAGATAAATTAGGGAATAAATTTGACTTGTTTGAAATATCGATGATGGCGGTATATTCATGTTGGTTGTGATTCAGCATTAAGGAAATTGAGAATCATATGGAAATTTTTTGCATCTACTTTCCCATACAAATTCCCAGTATGCAAACACAAACAGAGATCACACAGATTAATATGAAGACGATAGGGGACACTGTTATCCAGGCATTGAAAAAATAGCAAAGTATAGAGCAAAGAGGTGCATATTCTCAGCAGCATATCCCCTGTTTATAGGGTTGGACGGACCCAGCGGGAAACCGGACCAGATCATTTCGAAACTTGCTTGTCGCGGTCACACCAACTTGCAAGTTTCAATGTGAACCCATTGACTTGCATTATGCTGTGATGTAGCTGCAGCATAACATGATCTTTTGCCACAACAAGTATGTCGCAGCGTGGTTTTATTCCACTGTAGAGCAGCGATTTGCTTATTTAGCAACTACCCTTCTCCCTCCTTTGTCTATTAGCAATAGGTATGGCAAAAAAACATTTTAAAATCATCCCACGCTAGCACTGCAAAATATGCCACCACTATTATGAGTATACAGCATGTTATAGTTTTTCTTATTCATCCATTTAATAATATTAACAGTACTATTAGAACAGTTGTCGGAGAATAGGTCTAGTTTTACAAAATCCCATAAAACCGCCCTATGTATAATGGCTCCCTTTCATCTGCATATAAATCGGACAAGTGGAATGCGATGAAAAATCGGATTGCATTCTGATTAATGTCATTGAATGATTCAGTGTTCATCTATGATTTTTTTCTCAGTTCGAATCGGAATGAGTGAAAAATAGCAGCATGTTGCAATTGGCAGCGTGTATTGAACGAGACTCGCCAACGCAAGTCAATAGGTGTGAGAAAAAAATCACACTGACCACGCGTGTGCCGTCTGATTTTTATGCACACATTCCAAAGGAAACCTGATATGTCATCGGCCAAGTACAGTAAATTCACAGCCCGAACTGTCAGAATAGAATAGAATAAAAATATGTCAGTGAGATATATATAATCAGTCAGCATACACATGTCATACGGATGTAATACGGATGGTACTTGAGAAAAATTGCATTGTGCTCACACGACACTGGCATGACACTCGTCCTACTTTTCAGGATCAACATCGGAGTGATTTTTTTTCAAGCCCTAAAAATGACAAGCTGAAGTAAGCTTTTGAAGATGAATGTTACATACTGTCCAAAACTTCACTGTCCTTATACAATCCTTACAGGACAAAATTTCAGTTGGGTTGAGGTCTGGACCACAGGGGCCACTTTTATAAAGATAGTCACCCTTGCTGATGAACAGTTAATCAAGGGATTTTGATTAGCAGCACCCTGCTGCTACTCACCCTTTTAATTCCTATGGAAGCAACAAAACTGTACTTAAAGGGGATATGTCAGCAGGTTTTTGCTACCTCAACTGACAGCAGCATGATGTAGGCAAAGAGATGCTGAATCCAATGATGTATCACTTAGATTACTGGGTGCAGCCGTTCTCACACAATCAGAGCTTTTAGATTTAGGAATGATGCAGAGCTGAGGAAGTTGACCCCGCCCACACAAAGCCCATAGACAGTGAGGTGCTTAGTTGTCTGGCTAGTCCGACAATGTAAATTTCTTATTGATAAATCCTTCACAGTTAATAAACAACAGCACGCACTTTGACAAGTGACACATTGCTGAAATCTGTGTTTCAGCCCCCATCTCCTACTGTCTTCAGATTACAGCCAAAATCTCCTGACAGATTCCCTTTAATTCTTCAAACACTACTGCATTTTGGCATAGTTGTTATTAAAATCATGACAGACTGTAATGTAATGATCATCTGAAGTTGTATTTAACTAATTTTAACACCTTCATGGGACTAAACGTTAATTTATTTATTATGACTTGATACATAAAACCATAGAATTGAGGGCGTACTTGGTTTATCTCATGACTGTATGTATAAATTTGTGGCTGTAACATAGTCATGTGTATGAGGTCTAAATGCGAATGTAGAAACTGGCTCCTCACCTCCCAAAAGAAATCCCGCCAATTCTGCAGTCACAAATCCTAATGACTCTCCCCTCCCTTCTGAGCCCCACAGTCTGCCTGTATGACATGTGTTCTTGATTTGAGTTACTAAGCCTTGTACACAATCACTGTCCCTGTGTATACATCTCTAGTAATGAATTGTCCCTCTAAGCTTTAATGATGCTCTATGTGTGTGAAACAGGCACTGGCTAAATATATCAGCTGAAACACCTGTCAAGGGAATGAGCCTTGTTATTCAGTAGGTTCCTGGAAAGAAATCCCTTTATGACTCGTGCATGTTGTACGACTGCATTTAACCCCTTAAGAACCAAGCTTTTTTTTACCTGTTTTTATCATAGCATTCAATGAGTCATAACATTTTTTGGGGGGGTAACTTTAGAAGAGTTTTTTTATTTTTATGCACCGCAGGTTGTAATCTTTTTAGAGTACGTATAATTTATTAATTCATTTTGATATATTAATTTGGGGGAGATGCAAATTCCATCATTTATTTTAAATTGTACTTTAAAAAATTATGTTTATTGTGCAGGTTATTATGTTTCACTAAAGACACAAAAACTGCCACAAATAAGTGCAGCTATAACCGAAAAGCATAAAACTCATAATTAAAAATATAATTTTATTGAGGTATACATATAAAAAGTAGACAAACAATAAAAAAATGTTAAAAAAAGCAGGAACCCTTGAGTTCCCTACACAATAGCTCACTGAACCAATTAATGTTAATAATGAGTCCGATGTTTAGGTAGGAGTATATCTCCTTACAAATAGCAATCATAGGAAATACGAATACATAAGTTCAAAATCACATTAATAATGGATCCTTAAATATATAGAATGCTAGTGCAACTAGAGGATATTCATACCCAACAAGGGCATAAATACTGAAAAATAGTATTGGTAATAAATCCTTAATAATATAAAGTGCTAGTGCATATAAAGGATATTCATACTTGGTAAGTGTAAGATGCTAATGCATATAGAGAATGCTCATACATAAAAAAATAAATGTTGCACATATAGAAATACAAATATATATAGAGTGTATAAAGGAAGTCCAAGAATAAGGATATATTACTTGCCAGAGAAAAGAGCTTGTAGGGAACCACCCCGACGACGCCGTTTCGCGAGTGCTTCTTCGTTTGCAACGTACAAAGAAAAACATGCACAAAGAATCCAAAAGTATAATGAAAACGGTAAAACTGTATTGGAATAAATAGAAAAACACTTAAAAACTATATTAAAAGTGGGAGACCAACACTAGGTATGGCAGGAGGCAAGTAAGGATTCGCATGATACAAGAAAGATAAAGGCAAAATGCTAAGCTAACAGATATATGTAGACCAAAGTACATGCATATGGAAAATCAACATAGTGAGTATATTGTTAATCTCAATCTGTAATGACATTACAAATAGAGATAAGAGTCCAAGTAAATACAATTCCGCCAGTAAATTTGTACAAACATAATAAATTAAAAGAGTGGAATCTAAATAAGGTACACATTACCTCCTGCTTATGTTGTACCAGGCCCCAACGCGCGTTTTGGCACAATGCGTACATCTTTACATCTTGGGGTGCTTATGTCATTATGTTTGTGACTATGCCAAATACATGCTTTTCATAATGCACTATTTAAAAAAAATATATAATGATATGGATGGATTTTTTTTAGGGGGTGGGGATTTTGTTTTTTTTCTCAAAAACTTTATTCAATTCAGGCTAATTGGATACTGCGTCTGTGCACTTAGGTGATCGAATAAGCACCAAGCATATAGTTTAAAGGGTTGGTCCTATACCTAAAATATCCTTTTAAAATATCTATCTTTACACCCTAACCACTTTTGTAATTAGCTATATTATAAAATATCCTATCATTTTCCTTAGCTATCTAATCCCTGAATGTATGTTTTTTAAGTCAATGAGGAGAAGAAACTCAAACAGGACGTCACATGAGGCTGGGGCTGCACTCACTTCCCTTCAGCATTTATCACCCCTTCTGGAACAGGACATCATCAGGGGGCAGCGCTGCAGTTGTTAACTTCAGTTTCTTGTATTGCTGCCCTCTGAAGATGTCCTAGATGTTGTATGAAAAATAAGTACAACGCCGGCTCCTTGCTTCTATCCCCATCACCGCTGTCTCTAACTGTGAAAGACAGATGTCATCAGTGGGTGGAGATAGTAGCAGTGAGTGTCACCAATGCCGCCCCACAATTGATAGAACTGCCCTCAAATGAATCATCATCGGGCAACAGAGATAGAAGCAGTGAGTGACACCAGTTTTATCAGGGATGGCGCTGGTGTCACTCACACAGCTTCTATCTCCACTGCCTGATGACAGTTAGCTTGAAGGCGATGCTAGAAGCTGTGGGGCAGCCTTGATGTCACCCCCTGCTTCTCTCTCTGATGACATATTGCTGCACAGTTAAAAGATGCGGTGGCAGAGACAGATGCAGAGTGTGGGAGCTGCACTCACATCTCTCACAGCTTCAATCATCATGAATCCAGGACATCTTCAGAGGACTTCAATGCAAGAAACTGTAGTAAGTGACTGCAGTGCTGCCCCCTGATGATGTCCTGTTAGAGGAGGGGTGATGGACACTGCAAGGAAGTGAGTAAAGCCCCAGCCTTCTGCTATGTCGTGCTTGAGACTCCTCTCAAAGGAAACATCTCAGGAAGTGACACAAAAAAATAAACACATTGTTGCGCCGGCACCTCTGCCTCCTACCCTGAGCCCAGGGTGATTGCACAGTGCGCAGATCCCCGGGCACAGTATTTAGGCACCGTCCTAAAGTGTCCCCGGCCAATGGCCGGAGGACTCTAACTATTTAAGGCACCTTCTCCAATAAGGAGGTGCCTGTGCATCTTAGCTGGTTTGCCTGTAACTCTCCGTTTAGTTCTCAGGTCCCAGTGCCCATGTTGCCTGCCTGTCCATCAACCGTGCCAGTCTGCCTGTCCATCAGACGCGTCTGCCTGTCCCCACCTTCTGTCCTTGGGTGTCAGTTGACAACCATCCGAGGCCAGTACCGAAGTAGCACCTTGTCCACCTTCCTCGTCCTTGGATCACGGAGTCGTAAAGCCGCCGTAGATCTAAGATCGGATTTGGTGAGGCACCTAGTCCCGCCCCTCCGGTTTCTCCTTGCAATGCGGCACAGTGGTTCCACCACCCAGCCCGTTACACACATTTAGGAATTAACCCCTTTACAGCCTGTGGCGTATTAGTACGCACCAGGCTGTAGCCCCCTGTTCAGCGCGGGCTACGGCGCTGAGCCCACACTGAACCGGGCACAGGTCAGCTGATGATTACAGCTGACATGTGCCCGCAACAGCCGCGGGTGGAATCGCGATCCACCCGTGGCTGTTAACATGTTAAATGCCGCTGTCAATCTCTGACAGTGGCATTTAATATAGCCGCGCCGGAAGCGCGTCACTTACCCCGCCCATCGGTGACCCCGTCACGTGATCACGGGTCACCGATGCGTGAGCATGACAACCCTGGGTCTGCAGCAGACTCTAGTGTTTGTCATGAGCTGATCGCTATGAGCGCCACCTAGTGGTCGGCGCTCATAGCACAGGAGCATTTCCGCTACATAGAGGTGATCTTCAAGTGTTGCTTCTAGTCTCCTATGGAGACTATAGAAGCAAGCAAAAAGTGAAAAAAAAATGTTTTTAAAAATATTAAAAAAATTAAAAAAATATAAAAGTTTAAATCACCCCCATTTCGCCCCATTCAAAATAAAATAATAAAAAAAAAAACACATACACATATTTGGTATCACCGCGTTCAGAATCGCCCGATCTATCAATATAAAAAAAAGATTGAATCCGATCGCTAAACGGCGTAACGAGAAAAAAACACCAGAATTAAGTTTTTTGGTCACCGCAACATTGCAATAAAATGCAATAACGGGTGATCAAAACATCATATCTATGATATCAATAAAAACTTCAGTTTGGCGCGCAAAAAATAAGCCCTCACCCGGCCCCAGGTCACGAAAAATGGAGAAGCTACGGGTCTTGGAAAATGGCACCATTTTTTTTTTTTTTTTAGCAAATTTTGGAATTTTTTTTCACCACTTAAATAAAAAAGAACCTATACATGTTTGGTGTCTACGAACTGGTAATGACCTGGAGAATAATAATGGCAGGTCAGTTTTAGCATTTAGTGAATGTGGTAAAAAAAAATTTGAAAAAATCTGTGGTATTGCACTTTTTTTGCAATTTCACCGCACTTGGAATTTTTTTCCCATTTTCCCATACAGGATATGGTAAAACCAGTAATGTTATTCAAAAGTACAACTCATCCCGCAAAAAATAAGCCCTCACATGGCCATATTGACAAAAAATAAAAACGCTATGGCTCTGGGAACAAGGGGAGCAAAAAACGAAAATGCAAAAAACAGAAAATCCCAGGGTCCTTAAGGGGTTAACTAGATAGGGAGAAGTTTAGGTTATTTTATAATAAAGCTCATTACAAAAGTGGTTAGGGTGTAAAGCTAGATATTATAAAAATACATTTTAGGTACCAGACCAACATTTTAATGTTTGTGCAGGCACCTACTGACCAGATGAAGTTCAATAGAGGGTACTTGTGCCCTCCATCTGGCTTTTATGTGTCTACATATCAATTTCAATTTCAATTTTTTAAATCCATTTGGAGGCATGCGGAACCTAGTTTAATCATCACAACTAGTGTTGAGCATTCCGATACTGAAATATCGGGTATCGGCCGATATTCGCGGTATCGGAATTCCGATACTTAATTCCGATACTTTTACAATATCGAATACCGGAATCGGAAGTTCCCATAATGCCTGCGCTCTGCAGTGTCTCTGAAGGATGACAAGCTGGATGGCAATGCTCAGCTGAGATCCAGCCTGTCATCAGAATGCCATCCCAGCGTGGGAGAATTCTCCTGATCGTTTAAAAGCCGGCGGGGGGTAAAAAGCCGCCGGCTTTTAAACAATCACACAGCCCCATACTGCTTCCCCGCAGCCTACCACCCCGATCCTCCGCTCCCCTCGCCACCTCCCATCCCGATCGTAAGTTAGGACCGGGCGGGGAGAAAAGCACCAAGGAGCGGGGAGCGAAGGACCCGGGCGGGGAAGCCGGCAATGAAAAGACTTCACCGCCGGCTTTCCCGTTCTGTGCTGCGCTCTCCCGCCGGTTATTTCAAATGAACAGCTGAGGTATCAGGTGATGCTGATCAGCTGTTCATTTGAAGTCGCCGCGGTGCCCTCAGAGGGTTCACGTGAGTTCATGCTTGACTGCATTGCATGAACTCACATGAACTTTCCCACGGCGGCACAGGTCAGCCTCACCTCCCAGACGATCAACCCGTCATGATTGGTGAGTGTGGGTGTCTGTGCGCGGTGTCTGCGAGTGTGTGCGGGGTGTCTGTGCGTGTGTCTGCGAGTGTGTGCGGTGTCTGTGCGATGTCTGCAGGTGTGTGCGTGCAGGCAGACATAGGCCGATGTGACACTACTACTCCCATCGGCCTATGTCTGTCCCCCGTCCACTCGTGCCAGCAGGATCAGCTCGATGGGAGCAGTAGTTCCCATCAGCCTGATCCTGCTATTTAAATTGCCCTACTGTGTCCCCAATAAATTTTAAATACATTTCATTTGTGGCCAGTGGTTACCTAAAATAAATTAGTTTATACATTACCTGTCCCTGCCGATCGCCACCTAAAATAAAGTAAAAAATAAAAAACTACACCTATACTCACCTAGACACCTAATTCCCCGAAGCCATCGATCTCCTGTAATAAAATATAAAATAATAAACCACAACCTTATCCTTACCCCTCCGTAGTAGTCCACGAGTGTCCCACGATGATCTCCAGTTTAGAGCAGCCACATAGAATGTGACCGCTCTGAACTATCGCCGCCGCTAGAATGACGGGGCCGTAAAGCAGCCCCGTCATTGCATAAGCGGGTTCGCCGGAGTTCAGGCAGCGCTGCTCCGGTTAGCTTCTTTACGGCCCTGCTGTATCGTGAGAAATTCCCACGGTACAGCAGTGCCGTAAAGGAGGTCTCCGGAGCTGCGCTGCCTGAATGCACTCCGGTGACCTCAGTCAGTGGCTCCTGCTGCCGGGAGCGGACGTGTTCCCGGCAGTGTGAGCTTACAGCAGCCATGCACAGCTGTCACCATCTCCAGATGTGACAGCTGTGCATGGGAGATCAGCGCAGGAAAGTGGACAGGTAACTATTTTTTTTTAGTAAACTAAGAATTAAATAAAATTGTGTGTTTTATTTCAAATAAATTATTTTTTTCTGGGTGTAGTGTGTGTTTTTTCTTTTTAACACTTTGTAGGTTAGTAATGGGGGTGTCTTATAGACGCCCATCATTACTAACCAGGGCTTCATGGCAGCTGGCGCTGACATGAACCCCACCACTATTACCCCCTGCCACCGCACCAGGGCAGCGTGGAAGAGCGAGGCTAAGTGCCAGAGTTGGCGCATCTATGGATGCGCCATTTCTGGGGCGGCTGACGGCTGGTGTTTCTAGCCTGGGAGGGGGCCAATATTCATGGCACCCTTCCTGGGCTATTAATATCAGCCCCCAGCTGTCCGCCTAGCCTTTGCTAGCTATTAAATAGGGGGTACCCCACGTCATTTTTTTGGGGGGGTCCCCCATTTTAATAGCTATTAAAGGCTAGGTATTCAGCTGGGGGCTGATATTAGTAGCCTGGGAAGCTCCGTGGGTATTACCCACTTCCCAGGCTTCAAACATCTGCCCCAGCCGTCTGCTTAACCTCCGCTAGAGCCTAAAATTATGGGGGATCCCACGCCAATTTTTTTTTAAATAAATTCTTTATTTTAACACTAAATGACATTTGAGGAGTTAATAAAGATGCAGTCCCTAAATTATTATTTATTTTTTAATTAATTTTTCCCAAAAAATTTGACGTGGGCTTTGCCATATTTTGTATGCCAGCCAGGTACAGCATCCAGCTTCTATGAACGCGCCATTTTCCGGGGTGGCTGCGGACTGCAATTTGCACCAGGGGGGGGGGCAGAAAGCTTGGGCCTCCCTGTGCTGCAGATTCCAGCCCCCAGCTGCCTAGTTGTACCTGGCTGGACACACAAATAGGGAGAAGCCCCACGTATTTTTTTTTTAAATTATTTCATGAAATTCATGAAATAATAAAGAAAAAAAGGGCTTCCCTATATTGTTGTGTCCGGCCAGGTACAAATAGGCAGCTGGTGGTTGGGCGCAGCACGTTCCTGCCTGCTGTACCTGGCTGGACACAAATATAGTGCGAAGCCCCACGTCAATTTTTTTTTAATTATTTCAGGAAATTCAGGAAATAATTAAAAAAATATTGATGTGGGGCTTCGCCCTATATTTGTGTCCAGCCAGGTACAGCAGGCAGGAACGGGCTGCGCCCAACCACCAGCTGCCTATTTGTACCTGGCTGGACACAACAATATAGGGGAGCCCTTTTTTTAAAAAATTATTTCATGAAATAATTTAAAATAATTGACGTGGGGCTTCGCACTATATTTGTGTCCAGCCAGGTACAGCAGGCAGGAACGGGCTGCCCCCAACCACCAGCTGCCTATTTGTACCTGGTTGGACACAACAATATAGGGAAGCCCTTTTTTTCTTAATTATTTCATGAATTGCATGAAATAATTAAAAAAAAAATACGTGGGGCTTCGCCCTATTTTTGTGTCCAGCCAGGTACAACTAGGCAGATGGGGGCTGGAATCCGCAGCGCAGGGAGGCCCAAGCTTTCTGGGCCCCACCCGCTGCAAATTGCAGTCCGCAGCCACCCCAGAAAATGGCGCGTTCATAGAAGCGCCATGTTCTGGCGCTGTACCCAACTCATCCAGGGCCCTGGTGTGGTGGCTCACTGGGTAATAAAGGGGTTAAGGCCAGCTTAGCATTATCAGCTGGCCCTAAGCCCGAAATTCATGGGGTCACGCCAATATTAGACATGACCACCATGAATTTCTAGTAAAGTATTTAAAAAAAACACAACACCCAGAAAAAAGTCCTTTAATTGAAATAAACACACAATTCTTTATTGTTCTAAATTACACTATACTTACCATCACGCCCATTCCAGCTGAAGCCAACGATCTCCTGCAATAAAAGTAAAATAATTAACCAACCTCATCCTTACCTTTCCATGGTTCCCACGACAGCTTCACCTCTGCTACATCGAGATGACAGGCTGGACTGCAGCAGAACGCTGCCATCCAGCCTGTCATCCCGCAGACACTGAGAAGCGCAGGCATGCTTGCGCTCCTCAGTGTCTCTCTGTGACGGCATAAAGATGAGCCGAGGTCATGTCCAATGAACTCGGCTCACCTCATGCACGTCACTGACAGCATGGGAAAATTCTCCTGCACTCAGCGCTTCAGCGTGGGAATTCCCCACGCTGTCAGTGACGTGAATGAGGTGAGGTCATGTCCAATGAACTCAGCTCACCTCATGCACGTCACTGACAGCGTGGGAAAATTCTCACGCTGAAGCGCTGAGTGCAGGAGAATTCTCCCACGCTGTCAGTGACGTGCATGAGGTGAGCTGAGTTCATTGGACATGAACTCGGCTCATCTGGATGCAGTCACAGAGAGACACTGAGGAGCGCAAGCATGCCTGCGCTTCTCAGTGTCTGCGGGATGACAGGCTGGATGGCAGCGTTCTACTGCGGTTCAGCCTGTCATCTCGATGTAGCAGAGCTGAAGCTGTCCTGGGAACCATGGAAAGGTAAGGATGATGTTGCTTTATTATTTTTCTTTTATTGCAAGAGATCGTTGGCTTCAGCTGGAATGGGCGTGATGGTAAGTAGAGTTTAATTTAGAACAATAAAGAATTGTGTGTTTATTTCAATTAAAGGACTTTATTCTGGGTGTTTGTGTTTTTTTTTTAACTTTGACTATGGGGTTAGTAATGGGGGTGTCTTATAGACGCCTCTCCATTACTAACCTGGGCTTGATGTCAGCTGGCATTATAAGCTGACATCAACCTCAGCCCTATTACCCCACTGCCACCGCTACAGAGCAGTGGGAAGAGCGAGGCTAAGTGCCAGAATTGGCGCATCCTATGGATGCGCCATTTCTGGGGCGGCTGACGGCTGGTGTTTCTAGCCTGGGAGGGGGCCAATATTCATGGCACCCTTCCTGGGCTATTAATGTCAGCCCCCAGCTGTCTGCCTAGCCTTTGCTAGCTATTAAATTAGGGGGGACCCCACGTCATTTTTTTGAGGGGGTCCCCCATTTTAATAGCTAGTAAAGGCTAGGTATTCCGCTGGGGGCTGATATTAGTAGCCTGGGAAGCTCTGTGGGTATTACCCCCTTCCCAGGCTTCAAACATCTGCCCCAGCCGTCTGCTTAACCTCCGCTAGAGACTAAAATTAAGGGGAACCCCACGCCAATTTTTTTTTTAAATAAATCCTTTATTTTAACACTAAATGACAAGTACAGTAAGCAACACTGTCACTGTACTTCATATATATGTGACTGACATGTTTCTATCTATCTAATCTATGTGTGAAGCTCTATTCTGTCTGCTATAAATTGTCGGGTACCGCTGCTGAATTGCCGGCCGGCTTTTTTAAAGAGACAGTGCATGAAAACACAATTATTTTTTTAAATAAATCCTTTACACTAAATGACAAGTACAGTAAGCAACACTGTCACTGTACTTCATATATATGTGACTGACATGTTTCTATCTATCTAATCTATTTGTGATGTCCTATTCTTTCTGTTCTAAATTGTCGGGTACCGGTGTATGCCGCTGATGAATTGCCGGCTTTTCATGTAATACATTCTACATTATTCTTAGTTGTTTTACTTCATGTAGAATTAACCTACAAGGAAAGAAAGGGTTTATTTTCATTCCGATATTTGTGTCCCATTGACTTGCATTGGTTTCCGGTATTGGAATCGGCGATATCCGATACTTTTTGGGTATCGGTCCGATCCAATCCGATACGATATTTCCTGATATCGGAAGGTATCGCTCAACACTAGTGTTGAGCATTCCGATACTGAAATATCGGGTATCGGCCGATATTCGCGGTATCGGAATTCCGATACTTAATTCCGATACTTTTACAATATCGAATACCGGAATCGGAAGTTCCCATAATGCCTGCGCTCTGCAGTGTCTCTGAAGGATGAAAAGCTGGATGGTAGTGCTCAGCTGAGATCCAGCCTGTCATCAGAATGCCATCCCAGCGTGGGAGAATTCTCCTGATCGTTTAAAAGCCGGCGGGCGGTAAAAAGCCGCCGGCTTTTAAACAATCACACAGCCCCATACTGCTTCCCCGCAGCCTCCCACCCCGATCCTCCGCTCCCCTCGCCACCTCCCATCCCGATCGTAAGTTAGGACCGGGCGGGGAGCGCAGCACCAAAGAGCGGGGAGCGAAGGACCCGGGCGGGGAAGCCGGCAGTGAAAAGACTTCACCGCCGGCTTTCCCGTTCTGTGCTGCGCTTTCCCGCCGGTTATTTCAAATGAACAGCTGAGGTATCAGGTGATGCCGATCAGCTGTTCATTTGAAGTAGCCGCGGTGCCCTCAGAGGGTTCATGTGAGTTCATGCTTGACTGCATTGCATGAACTCACATGAACTTTCCCACAGCCGCACAGGTCAGCCTCACCTCCCAGACCATCAGCCCGTCATGATTGGTGTGTGTGGGTGTCTGTGCGTGTATCTGCGAGTGTGTGCGGGGTGTCTGTGCGATGTCTGCTGGTGTGTGCGATGTCTGCGAGTGTGTGCGGTGTCTGTGCGATGTCTGCGGGTGTGTGCGTGCAGGCAGACATAGGCCGATGTGACACTACTACTCCCATCGGCCTATGTCTGTCCCCCGTCCACTCGTGCCAGCAGGATCAGCTCGATGGGAGCAGTAGTTCCCATCAGCCTGATCCTGCTATATAAATTGCCCTACTGTGTCCCCAATAAATTTTAAATACATGTCATTGGTGGCCAGTGGTTGCCTACAATAAATTAGGTCATACATTACCTGTCCCCGCCGATCGCCACCTAAAATAAAGTAAAAAATAAAAAACTACACCTATACTCACCTAGACACCTAATTCCCCGAAGCCATCGATCTCCTGTAATAAAATATAAAATAATAAACCACAACCTTATCCTTACCCCTCCGTAGTAGTCCACGAGTGTCCCACGATGATCTCCAGTTTAGAGCAGCCATATAGAATGTGACCGCTCTGAACCGCTGCCGCCGCTAGAATGACAGCATAAGCGGGTTCGCTGGAGTTCAGGCAGCGCTGCTCCGGTTAGCTCCTTTACGGCCCTGCTGTATCGTGAGAAATTCCCACGGTACAGCAGTGCCGTAAAGGAGGTCTCCGGAGCTGCGCTGCCTGAATGCACTCCGGTGACCTCAGTCAGTGGTTCCCGCTGCTGGGAGCGGACGTGTTCCCGGCAGTGTGAGCTTACAGCAGCCATGCACAGCTGTCACCATCTCCAGATGTGACAGCTGTGCATGGGAGATCAGCGCAGGAACGTGGACAGGTAACTATTTTTTTTTAGTAAACTAAGAATTAAATAAAATTGTGTGTTTTATTTCAAATAAATTATTTTTTTCTGGGTGTAGTGTGTGTTTTTTCTTTTTAACACTTTGTAGGTTAGTAATGGGGGTGTCTTATAGACGCCCATCATTACTAACCTGGGCTTCATGGCAGCTGGCGCTGACATGAACCCCACCACTATTACCCCACTGCCACCGCACCAGGGCAGCGTGGAAGAGCGAGGCTAAGTGCCAGAATTGGCACATCCTATGGATGCGCCATTTCTGGGGCGGCTGACGGCTGGTGTTTCTAGCCTGGGAGGGGGCCAATATTCATGGCACCCTTCCTGGGATATTAATATCAGGCCCCAGCTGTCTGCCTAGCCTTTGCTAGCTATTAAAATAGGGGGGACCTCATGTCATTTTTTGGGGGGGGTCCCCCATTTTAATAGCTAGTAAAGGCTAGGTATTCAGCTGGGGGCTGATATTAGTAGTCTGGGAAGCTCCGTGGGTATTACCCACTTCCCAGGCTTCAAACATCTGCCCCAGCCGTCTGCTTAACCTCCGCTAGAGCCTAAAATTATGGGGGATCCCACGCCAATTTTTTTTTAAATAAATCCTTTATTTTAACACTAAATGACATTTGAGGAGTTAATAAAGATGCAGTCCCTAAATTATTATTTATTTTTTAATTAATTTTTCCCAAAAATTTTAACGTGGGCTTTGCCATATTTTTGTATGCCAGCCAGCTACAGCATCCAGCTTCTATGAACGCGCCATTTTCCGGGGTGGCTGCGGACTGCAATTTGCACTGGGGGGGGGGTGGGGCAGAAAGCTTGGGCCTCCCTGTGCTGCAGATTCCAGCCCCCAGCTGCCTAGTTGTACCTGGCTGGACACACAAATAGGGAGAAGCCCCACGTATTTTTTTTTTAGAAAAAAAAAAGGGCTTCCCTATATTGTTGTGTCCGGCCAGGTACAAATAGGCAGCTGGTGGTTGGGCGCAGCCCGTTCCTGCCTGCTGTACCTGGCTGGACACAAATATAGTGCGAAGCCCCACGTCAATTTTTTTAAAATTATTTCAGGAAATTCAGGA
The DNA here is from genome assembly GCF_046119375.1 of Phyllobates terribilis. Taxonomy (NCBI): domain Eukaryota; kingdom Metazoa; phylum Chordata; class Amphibia; order Anura; family Dendrobatidae; genus Phyllobates; species Phyllobates terribilis. The sequence continues at coordinate 231,675,639 of NW_027362763.1, forward strand.
AATAATTAAAAAAAAATCGATGTGGGGCTTCGCCATATATTTGTGTCCAGCCAGGTACAGCAGGCAGGAACGGGCTGCGCCCAACCACCAGCTGCCTATTTGTACCTGGCCGGACACAACAATATAGGGAAGCCCTTTTTTTAAAAAATTATTTCATGAAATAATTTAAAAAAAATTGACGTGGGGCTTCGCACTATATTTGTGTTCAGCCAGGTACAGCAGGCAGGAACGGGCTGCCCCCAACCACCAGCTGCCTATTTGTACCTGGTTGGACACAACAATATAGGGAAGCCCTTTTTTTCTTAATTATTTCATGAATTTCATGAAATAATTAAAAAAAAAATACGTGGGGCTTCGCCCTATTTTTGTGTCCAGCCAGGTACAACTAGGCAGATGGGGGCTGGAATCCGCAGCGCAGGGAGGCCCAAGCTTTCTGGGCCCCACCCGCTGCAAATTGCAGTCCGCAGCCACCCCGGAAAATGGCGCGTTCATAGAAGCGCCATCTTCTGGCGCTGTACCCAACTCATCCAGGGCCCTGGTGCGGTGGCTCACTGGGTAATAAAGGGGTTAAGGCCAGCTTAGCATTAACAGCTGGCCCTAAGCCCGAAATTCATGGGGTCACGCCAATATTAGACATGACCACCATGAATTTCTAGTAAAGTATTTAAAAAAAACACAACACCCAGAAAAAAGTCCTTTAATTGAAATAAACACACAATTCTTTATTGTTCTAAATTAAACTATACTTACCATCACGCCCATTCCAGCTGAAGCCAACGATCTCCTGCAATAAAAGTAAAATAATAAACCAACCTCATCCTTACTAGAGATGAGCGTTGTTCTACTCGAACTGTTCGCCAATCTCAAATTCGAGCTGTTTTGGGCGGTGTTCGAGCCGTTCGGCGAACACGAACAATTTGAGAAAAATTCGGCCGTTCGAGGTTATGTTCGATAACTGTTCGTGCACCAAAATCATAACTGGATTTTTTCTCAGTAATGATGAAAATTAATGTTAATACGCAGTTTGAGTGTACAGCGGGGTGGGGGGAGGGGCAGGGGATGGATCTCTGCAGGAACAATGAAGATCTCCATTTTTTTTCCTCTTTCCCGCATTTACAGTGGGGAGGTGCAATCTGTCAGCCTATCAGCAGCGCACACACGGAGCGAAGTGCTTTTTTTCACACAAGCAAGGGCATGTGTCATTGGCAGTGTATGTCACATGTCCTTGCCCTATAAGACCAAGCCATTTTCCCCGTCGCCACCATTTTCTCACTGCTGCAGCTGCGTGTTAGACGGCACCGCTGTTGCTGTGTGCGCTATACCTTGTTAATTTCAAGCCAATTTTCGCACAAATCTACAAATAGCTTGGGAGTAGGGAATAGTTGTGATTGCAGTCCTTTTAAGGACTAGGTTACAGCATTTCCTACGACTTATATCAGGCAGGTCTGTGCTCTTAAATAGATAGATTGTGGGAGTAAAGACTAATTGTAATTGGAGTCCTTTTCAGGACTAGGTTACATCAGTTCCTATCAGTTTTTGCCAGGCAGGTCTGTGCCAGTGCTGTGCAAGTTTTTTTCACAGCATTTGGCTGAATCTAGCAAAGCTAATCCTTTTTGGCCTATTGCAGAGTGTGTTAGTCAGTGGAGTAGCCTATCTGTGTTGCAAGATATACCACCTGTGTATAGAATACCAATTTTTTTACTGCACCTAGTGAAGTAAAATCTTTTGGGCATAGCATCATTCTATTAGTCCATCTATATTGACCTCCATCAGGTTGCAAATTGAATATAATTTTTTTCTGCATCTAGCTCTGAAAAAATATTGGGCTTCTAGCTGTGTGTGGGACTTGTTGTATTAGTCCATCTATACTGACCTCCATCAAGTTGCAAACTGCATATATTTTTTTCTTCATCTACCTCTGAAAAAATATTGGGCTTCTAGCTGTGTGTGGGACTTGTTCTATTAATCCATCTATACAGACCTCCATCAGGTTGCAAACTGAATATATTTTTTTCTGCATCTACCTCTGAAAAAATATTGGGCTTCTAGCTGTGTGTGGGACTTGTTCTATTAATCCATCTATACAGACCTCCATCAGGTTGCAAACTGAATATATTTTTTTCTGCATCTACCTCTGAAAGAATATTGGGCTTCTAGCTGTGTGTGGGACTTGTTCTATTAATCCATCTATACAGACCTCCATCAGGTTGCAAACTGAATATATTTTTTTCTGCATCTACCTCTGAAAAAATATTGGGCTTCTAGCTGTGTGTGGGACTTGTTGTATTAGTCCATCTATACTGACCTCCATCAGGTTGCAAACTGAATATATTTTTTTCTGCATCTACCTCTGAAAAAATATTGGGCTTCTAGCTGTGTGTGGGACTTGTTCTATTAATCCATCTATACAGACCTCCATCAGGTTGCAAACTGAATATATTTTTTTCTGCATCTACCTCTAAAAAAATATTGGGCTTCTAGCTGTGTGTGGGACTTGTTCTATTAATCCATCTATACAGACCTCCATCAGGTTGCAAACTGAATATATTTTTTTCTGCATCTAGCTCTGAAAAAATATTTGGCCTTCTAGCAGTGTGTGGGACTTTCTCTATTAGTCCATCTATACTGACCTCCATCAGGTTGCAAATTGAATATAATTTTTTTCTGCATCTAACCCAGCCAATAGTTTTGGCCTAATACCACAGTTTGGCCACTCAGCTCTGCTCGGTCCCCATCCATTGTTTTTTTGTGCAAACAACTCCAGAGTTGTTAATTAGTTAACCACCAAAATGAGTGGAAAAAGGACTGCTGCATGTGGAAAGGGGAATAGGTGTGTTGGGAAGGGGAAAAAAAGTTGTGTCCGTGGGGTAGGTGTTAAAGCAACAGTAACATCTGCAGAAGAAAGACCATCTTCCAGCCAAACTAAAATGTCTACTTCTTTTAGCGGACAATGTGATAAGATCCCTTTCTTACGGCCACGCCAATCGCTACAAATTCCAGATGAGGCACAAAAACAGCAGGTGCTTCAACGGATATCAAGTGCTCCTTTAAGTGGGCTCTCCTCCACATCAACTTCAACATCACAAATACTCCAGTCCTCAAAGGTGTCACCCCAATCGCACTTGCTTCCTCACAGCTCCCAAATCGCCAGCTGCCCGTCTGAGTATGAGGTAGAACAGATGGTTGAGTCTGCAGAGCTGTTTACTCATACTATAGCCTGGGAATCAGAGGTCGACTCCAGCGCTTCTGTGAATCCAGACGAGGAAATGATCTGCACTGATGCCCAGAATCTTTATGAGTCGGATCCAGGACCAGACGCAGAAGGTTCTGACCATAATGTAGACCCTCATTCCCAAACTGTAACTCCTGTTGGTGGAGACAATGAGGAAGACGATGATAAGACTCAAATACCTGATTGGAGCGACAACTTTAGTTTTTTCTCAGGGCAGGAACAGGTTGGCTCTGAGGACGACGGGTGTGATAACGCACAGGGTGATGATGATGAGGTTGGAGATCCCACTTACTGTCAACCCACAGTCCGCCAAGAGATGAGGTCAGCAGAGGAGGTGGAGGAAGATGCTAGTGACGACGAGGTCAGGTTGCGCCTTCCTGGACAGAGACGTAGTACTGGAAGCACGTCAACAACTGCATCCTCAAACACAACTCTGCCTCTCACCACAAGTCGTGGTGGCTCTTCAGGTCGCATGGGTGCTAAGCCTTGCATAGCCTGGGCATTTTTTCAGATCGATAAAGATGACCCAACTCGTGTTATCTGTAACATTTGTCAGCAAAAGCTAAGTAGAGGCCAAAAAATACATAGTTTGAGTACTTCATGCATGAACCGGCACATGGACATGAAGCATAAGTTGCAGTGGGAAGCTCAGTGTGCTACAATGCGGCCTAGCCGGCCGGGCCAACCACCGTCTGCCATATCTTGTGCATCCGCGGCCTCTTCATCCTCTGTGACTGGGGGGACAGCAGTCACACCTGTTTTGGGGCGCAGACCTGCCACCTCTTTACCCGCAACAGCCAGCGTGATTGGCAGGTCATCATTTTCTTTGGAGGTGGTAACACCAGCTGGTGTTGAGCGCTGTCCGACATCGATAGCACCACCTTTGGATCAAGGCAACCTAACATGTCCGCCTGCATCTTCCTCACAGACCGGCAGTTTGCCGGGGACACCCTTATCAACCCCGTCTAAGCACAATAGCCAGCCCTCGGTCCCTCAGATGTGGACAAGTAAAAGAGGCTAAGAGGTTGAATTTCACCATCTGCAAGTTCTTGGCTACAGAAATGCTGCCTTTCCACCTGGTGGACACAGAGGATTTTCGAGACCTTATGTCCGTCGCAGTGCCCCAGTACCAGATGCCCAGTCGGCACTACTTCTCAAAGAAAGGTGTGCCTGCGCTCCACCAGCATGTCGCACACAACATCACCGCTTCTTTGAGAAACTCTGTGTGTGACAGGGTGCATTTCACCACAGACACTTGGACGAGTAGGCATGGACAGGGGCGTTACATGTCGCTGACTAGGCACTGGGTAACTATGGTGACAGCAGGACAAGGGGCTGCTGTCCAAGTCTTGCCGTCCCCACGAGTTGTGCGTCAATCCTCTTTATGTCAAAGTTCCTCCACTGCTTCTGCCTCCTCAACCTCCTCTCGGTTTTCCACCTGCACCCAAAGCCCGTCTGGTCATGCCACAAGCTTTCTAACTGCGCAGAAGGGATCCTGCACACCTCCTTACTATGCTGGCAGTAGGGCTCAATGTCATCAGGCGGTTTTTACATTGAAATGTCTGGGAAATGTGAGTCACACAGCTGAGGAGTTGTGGTCAGCTCTGGAGAACCAATTTCATGAATGGTTGTCTCCACTGGACCTGAAACCAGGGAAGGCCGTGTGCGACAATGCTGCAAACCTGGGTGTGGCCCTTCGCCGGGGCAATGTCACACACGTGCCTTGTATGGCTCACGTGTTGAACCTTGTTGTCCAGCAATTTTTAGCCCACTATCCCAGACTAGATGGCCTTCTGCAGAGGGCACGGTCGCTGTGTGCTCACTTCCGCCGTTCGCATCCCGCAGCTCAGCGACTTACATCTCTACAGAAGTCGTTGGGCCTGCCACTTCACCGGCTAAAATGCGATGTGCCTACCCGGTGGAATTCAACTCTGCACATGTTGCAGCGACTGTGGCAGCACCGACAAGCCCTGGTGCAATACGTTCTGACGTATAGCCTGGGCCAACGAGATCCAGAGGTGGGGCAAATCACGCTGGAGGAGTGGTCTCAGATCAGGGACCTATGCACCCTTCTGCACAGTTTTGAAATGGCGACGAAGATGTTTAGTGCTGACGATGCCATTATCAGCATGACTATTCCGGTGATTTACATGCTGGAGCACATGTTAAACAGAATTCGGAGTCAGGTGGTGGCACAAGAGGAGGTGGAGGAAGTAGAGGAGGAGGAGTTGTATGCGGAAGGGCTAACATCTGCAAGGTCCAGACGGTCGGCAGCACCAAGGCGGCAGGCATGTGAGGGTGGGGGAGATGGTTTTACCAGGGCGCATGGTAGCAGCCAAACTAGTGAGGAAGGTGCAGGAGTCCAGGAAGAAGTGGAGGACGAACTGATGGAAGACTCATCAGATGAGGGAGACCTTGATCACATTTCTGTTGTGCGAGGTTGGGGGGAGAGGACAGAGGAAGGAAGCATGATTGTTACCTCGCCACCAACACAACTGTGACTTGGTGCTCCTGGATGCGCAACACACATGAGTGCCTTCTTGCTGCACTACCTGCAACATGACCCTCGAATTGTGAGAATTAGAAATAATCCTGACTACTGGGTTGCCACACTGTTAGATCCCCGGTACAAAAGTAAATTTGCAGAAATTATTTCTGCCATAGAAAGGGATGCACGCATGCAGGAGTATCAGCAGAGACTGTTGCAGAATCTTACATGTGCTTTTCCACAAAATACCAGTGGTGCACGTAGTGAATCTCACAGTTCCAACTTGCCAACCGTGGGACCGTCAAGTGTTCAGCACTCAAACCGTAACAGAACCACAGTATCTGCTGGTAACATCAATTTTGCGGAATCATTTCACCACTTTTTTAGCCCATCCTTTGCAAGGCCACAGGAGACAAGAAGTCTGACACATAGTCAACGCCTAGAGACGATGGTACAGGAGTATCTCCAAGTAAACATTGAAGCCACGACTGTGTCACTGGACCCTTGCTCTTTTTGGGCTTCCAATCTGGATAAATGGCCGGAGCTAGCCACTTACGCCTTGGAGATCTTGTCATGCCCCGCAGCCAGCGTTCTGTCTGAACATGTGTTCAGCGCTGCTGGTGGTGTGCTGACAGATAAGCGCACGCGGCTCTCCACTGATAATGTAGACAGACTCACGTTCATAAAGATGAACAAATCATGGATCCGAAACGACTTTTCTACCCCTGTGTCATCCTGGGGAGAGTAAAAGCTTGATGATTGGTTAAAATCACCCTACCAACCGTTTTAAGCTTTCAAATTACTAATCATGTTTATCTGTATCTTGGCTGGAAAATAATTTGGGCTTTGTAGCAGTGTGCAGCACTGATTCTATTAGGCCATCTATAATAAGCTCCACCAGATTTAAAATTACTAATCATGTTTATCTGTATCTTGACTGGAAAATAATTTGGGCTTTGTTGCAGTGTGCAGCACTGATCCTATTAGGCCATCTATACTAAAGCTTCACCAGATTTAAAATTAATAATAATTAATAATAATTAATAATAATTTTTAGCTGCATCTAGCCCGGAAAATAATTTTGGGGCTCCGAGATGCGCAAGACACATAAGTGCCTTCTTGCTGCACTACCTGCAGCATGACCCTCATATTGTCAGAATTCGAAGTAATCATGACTACTGGGTTGCCACACTCTTAGATCCCCCAAACTTTTCGATCAACCTTTTCATTTTAATAAAGACCAAAAAAATGGTCATTAGAAACTGAAATCAAACAGTTTTCAACTCAAAACTTTATTCTAGGTGATGTTACATTTTCACATAGGACCCCTTGTTCGAAAGGAGCTTCTGAACTCTCTTGTCCATTGAATTTGTCAGGTTTTGGATGGTTTCTGCTTCAATTGTTTTGCATGAGGACAGAATACCCTCCCAGAGCTGTTGCTTAGATGTGAACTGCCTCCCGCCATCATAGACACTCCTTTTAATGATGCTCCAAAGGTTCTGAATGGGGTAGAGGTCAGGGGAGCATGGGGGTCACACCATAAGTTTGTCCCCTTTTATGCCCATATCAGCCAGAGATGCAGATGTTTTATGTGCAGCATGAGATGGTGCATTATCATGCAGAAAAATGATCTTGCTGTGAAATACACGGTTCTTCTTCTTGAACCATGGCAGGAAGTGCTGTTTGAGAAAATCCACATACATTATGGAGTTCATCTTTAGCGCCTTCAGGGATCCTAAAGGGGCCGACAATCTCTCTCCCCATGATTCCAGCCCAAAACATTACTCCACCTCCTCCTTGTTGGCGCTGTAGCCGTGTTTGCGTGGGGTGTCCATCAACCAGCCATCCTCCACTCCATCCATCTGGACCATCGAGCGCTGCACGGCACTCATCCGTGAACAAAACAGTTTTGAAATCAGTCTTCATGTAATGTTTGGCCCACTGGAGCCGTTTCTGCTTGTGTGAAGTGGATAAAGGAGGTCGACAGGATGGCGTATGCACAGCTGCAAACCTCTGAAGGACCCTGCATCTTGTTGTTCGGGGGACGTTGGAGGCACAAGCAGCTTCAAAAACTTGTCTGCTGCTATGACAAGGCTTTTTGGCCGCTGCTCTTTCAACCTGACGTAATTGCCTGTAGGAAAGAGTCCTCAATTTGCCCTTATCAGCACGCACACGTGTGTACTGTGAATCAGCTACATACTTCTTGATTGCCAAGACACTTCATCCTGATCATCGCACAATGTTGATTGTAGTCATGCCTTGACCTAAACACTCCACAATTTGTTGCTTCTCAGCAGCCGACACATCCTTTTTCTTTCCCATTTTGGCAGAAAATGTAGGCTGCTTAATAATGTGAGACAGCCTTCTTAAGTAGTCTTGCCTTTCATTGGACACACCTGCCAAACTAATTAGCACAGGTGTCTGCAATTGCTTACAGTGATATAAAGAGCCCTGACACACATCACCATCAATGAGTTTAACTGACAAACAAACAAATTCTTCCCTTATCACTCCTAAACACTTTTTGCATAATAATTTGGAACACAGTGTACATGTGCTTTTCCACAAAACACCAGTGGTTCACGTAGTGAATCTTACAGTTCTAACTTGCCAACCGTGGTCTGTATGGAGTTGTTCAATAAAGGGCCCAAAATTAAGATAACATAGATGGGAGAGGTCTCTATGAATAGGAATTCCTAAGTATTTGATACCCTGTGAGGGCCAGGCAAAGGGAAAGTTGGACTGGATGGAATCCTATATGGATTTGGGGAGGGAGACATCGAGGGCCTCAGACTTCGCTGCATTGATTTTAAAATTTGACCATGTAACAAAGTGATCTATTTCAGCCATAACAGCATGGATGGATATATGTGATTGAGTGATATATACTAGGACATCATCAGCAAATAGAGAGCACTTGTACTCGGTGCCTCCCACCTCAATCCACCTAATATTGGGGTTATGGCGAATGGATGAGAGCAGGTGCTCCGTCACTAGGATGTATAAGAGAGGGGACAGAGGACATCCCTGCCTTGTCCCATTGGTGATTGTGAAAGGTGATGAAAATGTTCTGACGCGCCCCCTGGGCCTTGGGACACCCGGTGCCGGACCCTTTTTGGTGGATACTGGTGGTTGTAGTCTCCGTGGCGGCAACCCGGTTCCGTGGCTCAGGGCGGTCAAACCAGTGGCGGAACTATTTATGTGGTTTTGATGTTTAAATGTCCGACTACGCCACCCGTGGATTGCGGTCAGAGTGAACCGCCGCTCCAGGGCAGACCGCTGAGGCTGGTGTTGTGGGTGCAGCAGAGCGTAGCATAACTCCCCACGGGAGGAGTATAGCCTCAGGGCAGTGTATGTGGAGGATGGGGGTGATGGTGCAGGGCAGCAGCAGTAACGACACGGAGTCAGTGATGCAGTCCAGGGCCTTTACTCACAGTTCTTATTATCCAGACCACGTCTGCAGGTAACGGCTGCCCACGTCGTACTGTGCTCACCAGGTGAGGGGCTCAGACAACTCCCAGATAACTTTGGAGTGCTTCACAGGACCCCCTTTATGTGTCCTTTGTCTGGCCTTTCTTACCAACCCTTCTGTCCGGCTGCCTCGGGCCTCCTCTTGGTAAACTTGGCGCCAGTTTCCCTGACCCTATGTGGTGCCTTCCTAGCGGGTGTAGCGAGGGGCTGCGCCACATAAAATGTCACAGCCTCCTGTTTCTAGCTGAGGGTCGTTTCCTGCCTCCACTAGTTTCGGGGACCGGTCTCCCCCTTTGGCCTGACCCCTCCACGCAGGTGGATTCGGGCGTGCGGTGGCGACTCGCCCGTCCGCACCCCTGAGATCCCTTCGTTCCTCGTTCCTGGAGCCTTCTCCACTCCTCTTCCTTCCTTCTCCCTCTTCCAGGCCTGGGCCTCTGTTACTAAGCCCACCTCCGGAACAGAGCTCATGCAGAGCCCCTGCTCCCTGCCACTTCTGCTCAGACTTCTCTGCACTGAACTAAGATGGTGCCCACCTTTTATACTCCCTTCTCAATGCACCCAGGAACTGCTTCCTCCCTGCTCCTGCACTACAGGGTTCCCCTTCCTCAGTGTTCCCTCCCCCCACTCCAGCCAGGGACAGGGACTGTCGTGCCCATCTCAGGGGCATATTGGTCGCCCTGCCCCACGGCAATGTGGTGTAATGCATGCAGGTGTCGGGTCCTGAGCCACACTACATCCTTACCTGAGAGTGAGATATCACACCTATGGGTGAGGTGCAATACCTCTGTAGCAACCGAGCCCTCAGGGTGCTACAGTTCCATTTATCTTCAGCCTAGGTGACGTATTGCGATACAGGGCCGTGATTTTGGCTATAAAAGGGTCCCCTAGACCCCTACCCCAAGCTTTTTAAGAGAATCATATATGGCGTGCCAGGAGACTCTATGGAATGCTTTCTCAGCATCCAACGAGAGTATCTAATTACAAATTTTTAACTGCATCTAGCCCAGGAAATACTTTGTGCCTAGTAGCAGTGTCTGCTAGTCAGCGGATTATCCCGGCTGTTAAGCAAGCTACACCACCTGTAGTTTGGACACTTCATTTTTTCAAAGGAAATGCTTCGGGACCACGGGATACTCAGTGAAGAGCATCAGGAGGCACCCCAAGGCATAGGGGCTCGGACTGGCAGTAGGATGCCTTGCGGTGGACAGCCGAGCTCGATCCTTATAAAAGCTTTTTAACTGCAGCAGCTTTAGTGGACGCTACTGGAGCTGGAATTACGCGGCTGCTGGCATGAGACTTGCCCTCCAACAGATCCTTGTAAATGGATTTAAAGTGTATTTATTCAAATTAGAGAGACAATTTAAATTAAAAAGCTTAGAGCTGCCTCCACCACAGGGGGGCTCGCTCGACCCACCAGCGGACAGGCACCAGTATTGGGAGAGGGGGGCTGGCCGTCAGGGTTCACCGCGGCTCTGGCACAAACCCGGCGACACGGAGGTGGCACGGGCAGGAGCGGACTGAACGTGTCGGCTTCTCACTTTTTGGATTTTAGAAGGGCATGACATGCCTATATCTGTGTCTCCCCCTCCTTTTACTCCTCCACCTCTTTTCTTTTCGCATGACTATATGTACTTGTCACTTTTCCATGTGTTAGTTGTGTCTTCTGAGCAGTTTGTCAGATTTTGGACACCTTTGAAGGTGTTTTCTATGTGTTTCTATGTGTTTTTGTTTGCCTGCCATTGGTTTTAACGGTGTTCGAAGGTGTTCGACGAACAGTTCGACAAACAGTTCGGCGAACACACGGGTGTTCGACGAACCGAACCGAACTCGAACACTACGGGGGTGGCTCAACACTAATCCTTACCTTTCCATGGTTCCCACGACAGCTTCAGCTCTGCTACATCGAGATGACAGGCTGGACCGCAGCAGAACGCTGCCATCCAGCCTGTCATCCCGCAGACACTGAGAAGCGCAGGAATGCTTGCGCTCCTCAGTGTCTCTCTGTGACGGCATAAAGATGAGCCGAGGTCATGTCCAATGAACTCGGCTCACCTCATACACGTCACTGACAGCGTGGGAAAATTCTCCTGCACTCAGCGCTTCAGCGTGAGAATTTTCCCACGCTGTCAGTGACGTGAATGAGGTGAGGTCATGTCCAAGGAACTCAGCTCACCTCATTTTAGAGACTAAAATTAAGGGGAACCCCACGCCAACTTTTTTTTAAATAAATCCTTTATTTTAACACTAAATGACAAGTACAGTAATCAACACTGTCACTGTACTTCTTATATATGTGACTGACATGTTTCTATCTATCTAATCTATGTGTGATTCTCTATTCCTTCTATTCTAAATTGTCGGGTACCGCTGCTGAATTGCCGGCCGGCTTTTTTAAAGAGACAGTGCATGAAAACACTATTATTTTTTTAAATAAATCCTTTACACTAAATGACAAGTACAGTAAGCAACACTGTCACTGTACTTCATATATATGTGACTGACATGTTTCTATCTATCTAATCTATGTGTGAAGCTCTATTCTTTCTGTTGTAAATTGTCGGGTACCGGTGTATGCCGCTGCTGAATTGCCGGCTTTTCATGTAATACATTCTACATTATTGTTAGTTGTTTTCCTTCATGTAGAATTAACCTACAAGGAAAGAAAGGGTTTATTTTCATTCCGATATTTCTGTCCCATTGACTTGCATTGGTTTCCGGTATCGGAATCGGCGATATCCGATACTTTTTGGGTATCGGTCCGATCCAATCCGATACGATATTTCCTGATATCGGAAGGTATCGCTCAACACTACTCAACACAAATCACAACATAATATTTTGAAAAAGAAGCCAAGCAGCATTTTACTCAAGCTAATAGAAATAAATAAGATCCATAGAGAGATGGTGAAAAATTGTGAACAACCTTAATCCTTTAACGACCTTTGATGTAATTCTTATGTCAAGGTCAGGAAGGGGTTCATGACCTATGAGGTAAACTTACATCATGGCGATCATGCAGGCACAGGAGCAGTGTCCATAAAATCGGTGCCAGGAGCTCGGCGTAATTAATAGCCAAACTTCGGCTGTCATGGCCATGGAGGGGTGCTCACACCATATTAAGCCATTTAATCCCCTAAATACTGCAATCGAGAGTGATCACAACATTTAGGAGGTTACGAGGGAGAGGGGGCTCCCTCTCCCTTTTGATCATCACGAGGGCCCGATCATTGCCATGGAACCTGATGTCTGGTTCTAACAGCTATGGTGGCCTTGTTACATCATGCTTCAAGCATGGTCTAAGAGACTTCTGTCAGTGCAGCACTGACAGGTATAATACTTTGCAGTGCTGGTGTATTGTAATGTATTATACCCGTGATCAGAGTAATAGAAGTCAAAGTCCCATAGAGTAATTAAGTAAAAAAGTAAAAAAAAGTTAAAAAAAAAATTGTAAAAATATTACAAAAATTGTAAAAATATTTTAAAAAAATCACAAAATATTTTTTTTAAAAATATTATACTAATATATAGATATTTTTATGTAAAAACAAAAATAAACCAAAAAAGTACACATTTCCTATAGCTGCCTGCATAACATCCTGAATTATAAAAATGTCACACTAGTTAACCCCTTTAGTGAACACAGTAAAAAAAATGTGGTAAAAAATTATGCTTTTTCATCATACCATCATACTTTTTCATCCAGCACTGCCAAAAAAGAAAAATGATGGAGTGGTGCTTTAGAGGAGTGGAAGGATATATACTCAACCTCCGCTCCATTCATTGCCTATGGGACTGCGGAGAAATCTAAGAACAAGGCTTAATTGCTTCTGACCTCGTTAACAATGAATGGAGAGGGGATAACTTGCGATTTCGGGGAAATACTATTAATATACAGCCAGTGAAATAAGTATTGAACATGTCACCAATTTTCCAAGTAAATATATTTCTTAAGGTTTTACTGACATGAAATTCTCACCAGATGTCAGTAACAACCCATCCGATCCACACAAGCAAATAAATCAAACAATAGATGTCCAGAAATTAAGTTCTGTGTAATAATGAGAAATGAAACAAGGAAAAAGTATTGAACAGATTTACTGAAGTTTAATTAATACTTTATACAAAACCCTTTGTTGGTGATGACAGATTCAAGATGCCTCCTTCATGGAGAAACTAGTTGCATGCATTCTTTCTCATAAACACTCTTCAAATCCTTAAGTTTTCATGGGCTCCTTCTATGAACCTTAGTTCCTTCCAAAAATTTTCTATTGGATTCAGGTAAGTACAGTCTGCATACACCTCAGGTATCTGAGTCTCATCACGATCAACTCCCCCCACAGAGGTTAACGTCTGGTGACGAGGGTCAGGATTCTGCTCAGACCCTATTTCATCCTGCCACGGATCCAACATAAAAAAATTTTGGGCATCGGTGCAGATGCTTTCCTCCTCTTGACTCTCCTCTTTCTTTGGAGCAGACCACTGATGCCCATGGCATAGAATGTGTGAACAGCTCTGCAGACTCGCCCATCTGTGGTTCCCTACAGTCAGTTGGGTGGTTGGAGAGCTGTGACGTGGGTGGAAACAAGGGTAATTGGGGTGCCACCTCTGAGGACTGTACTGTGTGTGATGTTGAGGTGGAAGAAGAGGAGGAGAGGCCACTTGATGCAGTGCTTGCCATCCACTGGAGCACATGCTCTTTCTGGCCCTCATCTACAAGGTGTACCTCTGTGCGGCTGCCAACGAAAGGGAGTGGAGTAGGCCATCCAGTAACAGAAGTTGTCAGTTGTCTTTGGATAGGACGTGACGGTGTTGGTTCACTAGAGCTTTCACTAACATTACCACCTACTCCACATATACCTTGAACACCAAGCTTATTCCCCCTTCCACCACGACCTCGCTTTTTCTCACTCATGTTACTCAGATAGTGTGGTTGGAGCATGCTATTAGCAACAAAAAAATTGTTTTTTTTACTGTGGAGCCTTGAATACAGCAGAATCTCAGTTGCAAAAAATTACAAGCTGAGATGTGGGCTGCTGTATGTATCACGTTAGTAACAGAAGAAATTAGATCTTTAACTGTGGATGAGGCCTGGATACAGTAGAATATATGCACCAAAAAATTACAAGCTGAGATGTGGCCTGCTGTATGTATCACGTTAGTAACAAAAGAAATTAGATTTTTTTTACTTGGGACAAGCTTTGGATACAGCTGAATTTCACCGTCAGAAAATTACAAGCTGAGATGTGGCCTGTTGTATCACGTTAGTAACAGAAAAAATTAGATTTTTTTTACTGTGGAAGAACTCTGGATACAGCTTAATTTCACCGAAAAAAAATACAAGCTGCGATGTGGGCTGCTGTATCATGTTTGACAGAAAAAATTAGATTTTTTTTTACTGTGGATGAGGCCTGGATACAGTAGAATATATACGTCAAAAAATTAGAAGCTGAGATGCGGCCTGCTGTATGTATCATGTTAGTAACAAAAGAAATTAGATGTTTTTACTGTGGACGAGCTCTGGATGCAGCTGAATTTCACCTCCAGAAAGTTATACGTTGAGATGTGGCCTCCTGTATGCATCACGTCAGTAACAGAAAAAATTAGATATTTTTTACTGTGGAAGAGCTCTGGATACAGCTGAGTTTAACCCCCCAAAAAATCTTACAAACTGAGATGTGGCCTGCTGTATATAGCACGGTAGTAACAGAAAAAAATAGAGTTTCAAAGGTGTTCTATGCTGAAATATGCCCTGCTTTCTCTGTCTGGACCACACTAATAGCAAAAGCGATTGATCTTCTGGAAGGTCAATTTCACAGCCCCACAGGATTCTATCTATCTAAACTATCTGACTTAGAAGCAACCGTCTAGCTGACTATCTCAAATCTCTCAGTATCCAGGAGCAGCCTCTCTGCGCTGTTACACCGACAAAATGGCGCTAAAACAACATGTCCGCTCTTTATATGGAGAGGGACATGTGACTTCAGAAGCCAATAACAGAAGCCCTTGTATCTGGACGTTGTGGATGGCTCCTGCGCCATGATTGGCTTGCCAGAATCTGCACACATTAAGTTAAGAAAAAAAAATAAGATTAACAGCCCACCACTAATCTGACCTCTCGGACCTCATCAAACACGTCCTTCCCGCTCATCATACAGCATCACTACCCTAGCCAAAGTCCTAATAAATACAGTAGAGGAAACGTGATCATTTCCCTCACTTTTGCCGAATTGGGCCGATTTTCAGTAAAAACGCTTGTGTGTCCGATCACGAATTCGAATGTGCCATGTTCGTTCCAAATTTGAAAAAAACAAACATTTTCCGAACATGTTTGCTCATCTCTACTCACTAGAACCTTCAGTAGTTTAGAAATTCTTCTGAAAGCTATGCTATCAATAAGTTTTGCAACGATAATGTTGCAAAGGTCTTGAGACAGTTCACTGTTTTTTATGATGGATGTTCCTTGTGTGGCACCTTGGTAATGAGACACCTTTTTATAGGGCATCAGTTGAACAAGCTAATATTATTTTTCACTACGTAGTGTAATGCACACGCCCGGACTGACTGGCGTGTGCGTGTTTATGTAGTGATTTCACTGTGCCATGAACCGGAGAGTGCCTGGAGGGGCGTAACTAAGTATCTGCCCGATCCGACCAAGGTCGCACGACGGCATACGACGCCAGTGCACCAGGGAGGAACCGAGCAGAGGAACCAGGGTCTACTCCAGGTCAGACTCCGGACACGGCTGTTGACCCACACCGGGGAATACAGAGACAGGCAGACTAGAGCGCAGGCTGGGTAGGGTCCAGTACAGACTGGGAGACAAATTCGAAACCGCAGACGCGGTGGACAGGGCCGAGCAAAGCGAAACCGCAGACGCGGTGGACAGGGCCGAGCAAAGCGAAACCGCAGACGCAGTGGACAGGGCCGAGCAAAGCGAAAACCGCAGACGCGGCGGACAGAGCTGAGCAAAGCGAAAACCGCAGACGCGGCGGACAGAGCTGAGCAAAGCGAAAACCGCAGACGCGGCGGACAGAGCTGAGCAAAGCGAAAACCGCAGACGCGGCGGACAGAGCTGAGCAAAGCGAAAACCGCAGACGCGGTGGACAGAGCTGAGCAAAGCGAAAACCGCAGACGCGGTGGACAAGGCTCTGTTCACACAGAACAGACTAGAAGAGAAAGGCAGAACCAGATACCCACAGGGTACTTGCAGAGAAGTAGCGAGTGGACCACAAACTCACAAACGGAAGTACAGTGACAATGAGCAGGAGTTAGGTACGAGTACAGACTCTGCAGAAAAAGGAAAGGAACGGACTTAGAGAAAAAACAGGTAAAAGATAGGAGAGAGTTCAGACTGGAACTGAGTGTACGGAGGAGACCGACACTACAGCGGGATACAGGAGCGGGTCTGGGAATACGGCCCCCAGAGAGGCAGGACGAACAGGCAAGGAGCGTGTTCAGACTGGCCTGGAAATACAGCCTCCAGGAAGGCGGAACGAACAGGCAAGGAACGAGTACAGACTGCAGGTTAAGGTACACAGATAGGACACAGTACAGACATGGAAACAGATACTGCAAGACTGGTAACATAGACAGGACCTGGCATGTCAGAGACAAAAGCCAACTGACAGGGCAAGATGCTCAGGCATCAGTTAATTGGGGCAGCTGGTTTAAATACCAGGTGATAGACAGCAATAGGCTGAGGACGCACAAGGGGTGTGCCTGCAGCAGGTACAAAAAGCAGGAAGTGATCGGGCGCCGCCCTTAAGCAGCAGACACAGAAGCAAACAGACAGCATGGAGGGAAGCCAGAGAGACACCCTGGACTGGAGATCAAGTGCGCGCTCTTGCACAGTGGGAGATGGACCACTTTGCAAGGACGCCGCCAGGTATGTTACAGTACCCCCCCCTTACGCCCCCTCTTCTTCAGGCCTGCCAGAATGTTCCGCAGGGAATTCGAGGGCCAATCCTTTACTTCAAGGAGATCACTTCCACTGTCCACTGGAGAAACTGGTCTCATCTGGGTAGCTAGGATGCTACCTCCTATCCAGCCATCCTCAGCAACAGACGAAACGGGTGGAGTACCAGGAACAGCACACAAGGAAGTCTCTCTCCACTTATTATCAGGTAGCACCCCAGAGGGTTCAGGAGACAACTGGAAGTCCTCCGCCGGGTTGGAGGAGTGCAGAGACTCGGGGGTAACCTCTGCTTCGGGGTACATCTTGTCAAACTCACAGGATGAAACGGGCGAAGTATCAGGTACAAGGTGTAGAAAAGTCCCTGTTACCTTGTTATCTGGTGGTACCCAGGAGGATTCAGAAAACAACTGGGGGTCCTCCGCCGGGTCGGAATAGTGCAGAGACTCGGGGGTAACCTCTGCTTCGGAGTACACTAGGTCGGACTCGCTGGATGATGCGGGCGAGGTATCAGGTACCGAATATAGAAGAGTACCTGTCCATTCGTTATCAGGTAGCACCCCGAAGGGTTCAGGAGACATCTGGAGGCCCTCCGCCTGGTCGGAGGGGTGTAGAGACTCGGGGATAACCTCTGCTTCGGAGTACACTAGGTCAGACTCACTGGAAGAAGCGGCCGAGGTAACAGGTACCGAGTATAGGAAAGTCTCAGTCCATTCGCTATCAGGTTGCACCCCGAAGGGTTCAGGAGACAACTGGAGGTCCTCCGCCTGGTCGGAGGGGTGTAGAGACTCGGGGATAGCCTCTGCTTTGGAGTACACTAGGTCGGACTCACTGGAAGAAGCGGCCGAGGTATCAGGTACCGAGTATAGGAGAGTCTCTGTCCATTCGCTATCAGGTAGCACCCCAAAGGGTTCAGGAGACAACTGGAGGTCCTCCGCCTGGCCGGAGGGGTGTAGAGACTCGGGGGTAACAGAGCTGAGCAAAGCGAAAACCGCAGACGCGGCGGACAGAGCTGAGCAAAGCGAAAACCGCAGACGCGATGGACAGAGCTGAGCAAAGCGAAAACCGCAGACGCGGTGGACAGAGCTGAGCAAAGCGAAAACCGCAGACGCGGTGGACAGAGCTGAGCAAAGCGAAAACCGCAGACGCGGTGGACAGAGCTGAGCAAAGCGAAAACCGCAGACGCGGTGGACAGAGCTGGGCAAAGCGAAAACCGCAGACGCGGTGGACAGAGCTGAGCAAAGCGAAAACCGCAGACGCGGTGGACAAGGCTCTGTTCACACAGAACAGACTAGAAGAGAAAGGCAGAACCAGATACCCACAGGGTACTTGCAGAGAAGTAGCGAGTGGACCACAAACTCACAAACGGAAGTACAGTGACAATGAGCAGGAGTTAGGTACGAGTACAGACTCTGCAGAAAAAGGAAAGGAACGGACTTAGAGAAAAAACAGGTAAAAGATAGGAGAGAGTTCAGACTGGAACTGAGTGTACGGAGGAGACCGACACTGCAGCGGGATACAGGAGCGGGTCTGGGAATACGGCCCCCAGAGAGGCAGGACGAACAGGCAAGGAGCGTGTTCAGACTGGCCTGGAAATACAGCCTCCAGGAAGGCGGAACGAACAGGCAAGGAACGAGTACAGACTGCAGGTTAAGGTACACAGATAGGACACAGTACAGACATGGAAACAGATACTGCAAGACTGGTAACATAGACAGGACCTGGCATGTCAGAGACAAAAGCCAACTGACAGGGCAAGATGCTCAGGCATCAGTTAATTGGGGCAGCTGGTTTAAATACCAGGTGATAGACAGCAATAGGCTGAGGACGCACAAGGGGTGTGCCTGCAGCAGGTACAAAAAGCAGGAAGTGATCGGGCGCCGCCCTTAAGCAGCAGACACAGAAGCAAACAGACAGCATGGAGGGAAGCCAGAGAGACACCCTGGACTGGAGATCAAGTGCGCGCTCTTGCACAGTGGGAGATGGACCACTTTGCAAGGACGCCGCCAGGTATGTTACAGTACCCCCCACCTTACGCCCCCTCTTCTTCAGGCCTGCCAGAATGTTCCGCAGGGAATTCGAGGGCCAATCCTTTACTTCAAGGAGATCACTTCCACTGTCCACTGGAGAAACTGGTCTCATCTGGGTAGCTAGGATGCTACCTCCTATCCAGCCATCCTCAGCAAAAGACGAAACGGGTGGAGTACCAGGAACAGCAAACAAGGAAGTCTCTCTCCACTTATTATCAGGTAGCACCCCAGAGGGTTCAGGAGACAACTGGAAGTCCTCCGCCGGGTTGGAGGAGTGCAGAGACTCGGGGGTAACCTCTGCTTCGGGGTACATCTTGTCAAACTCACAGGATGAAATGGGCGAAGTATCAGGTACAAGGTGTAGAAAAGTCCCTGTTACCTTGTTATCTGGTGGTACCCAGGAGGATTCAGAAAACAACTGGGGGTCCTCCGCCGGGTCGGAATAGTGCAGAGACTCGGGGGTAACCTCTGCTTCGGAGTACACTAGGTCGGACTCGCTGGATGAAGCAGGCGAGGTAACAGGTACCGAGTATAGGAAAGTCTCAGTCCATTCGCTATCAGGTAGCACCCCGAAGGGTTCAGGAGACAACTGGAGGTCCTCCGCCCGGTCGGAGGGGTGTAGAGACTCGGGGATAGCCTCTGCTTTGGAGTACACTAGGTCGGACTCACTGGAAGAAGCGGCCGAGGTATCAGGTACCGAATATAGAAGAGTACCTGTCCATTCGTTATCAGGTAGCACCCCGAAGGGTTCAGGAGACAACTGGAGGCCCTCCGCCTGGTCGGAGGGGTGTAGAGACTCGGGGATAACCTCTGCTTCGGAGTACACTAGGTCGGACTCACTGGAAGAAGCGGCCGAGGTAACAGGTACCGAGTATAGGAAAGTCTCAGTCCATTCGCTATCAGGTAGCACCCCGAAGGGTTCAGGAGACAACTGGAGGTCCTCCGCCCGGTCGGAGGGGTGTAGAGACTCGGGGATAGCCTCTGCTTTGGAGTACACTAGGTCGGACTCACTGGAAGAAGCGGCCGAGGTATCAGGTACCGAGTATAGGAGAGTCTCTGTCCATTCGCTATCAGGTAGCACCCCAAAGGGTTCAGGAGACAACTGGAGGTCCTCCGCCTGGTCGGAGGGGTGTAGAGACTCGGGGGTAACCTCTGCTTCGGAGTACACTAGGTCGGACTCACTGGAAGAAGCGGGAGAGGTATCAGGTACCGAGTATAGGAGAGTCTCTGTCCAGTCGCCATCAGGTAGCACCCCGAAGGGTTCAGGAGACAACCGGAGGTCCTCCGCCTGGTCGGAGGGGCGCAGAGACTCATGGGTAACCTCTGCTTCAGAGTACACTAGGTCGGACTCACTGGATGAAGCAAGCGAGGCATCAATTCCAGGATATAGGAAAGTCTCTGTCCATCCACCACCAGGTGGCACCCCGAAGGGTTTTAGAGACAACTGGAGGTCCTCCGCCTGGTCAGAGGGGTGTAGAGACTCATGGGCAACCTCTGCCTCAGAGTACAGCAGGTCGGACCCACTGGACGAAGCAGCCGAGGTATCAGGTGCCGAGTATAGGAAAGTCTCTGTCCATTCGCTACCAGGTAGCACCCCGAAGGGTTCAGGAGACAACTGGAGATCCTCCGCCTGATCGGAGGGGCGTAGAGACTCAGGGGTAACCTCCGCTTCGGAGAACACCAGGTCGGACTCACTGGACGAAGCGGGCGAGGTATCAGGTGCAGGGTATAGGGAAGTCTCTCTCCAATTGTCCTCAAGTGGTATCCCGGGAGATTCAGGAGGCAACAGGGGGTCCTCCGGTGTGAATTCTGGGTGGGCAGCAGTCTCTTCGGGCAGGAGAACTGGTGCACTACCCACGCACATTACCCGTTGGGGCTTCTCCGGGATACAGGGAGATGAAGCTTCAGTAGGGACTTTAAGGTTGGGGTCAGGAGGTCTCAGGGAGGACAGACCCTGGCGTGACGGCTTGCCTCTACGTCTAGCACGTCTGGACTGCCTCTTGAGGTTGGGAGAAGTATTCCGGAGAGTGTAGTCACCCTGTGAGGATTCTGGGTGGGCAGTAGTCTCATTGGGCTGGAGGACTATTGCGCTACCCACACACATTACCCATCGGGGCTGCTCCGGGATACTGGGAAGTGAAGCTTCAGCAGGAGCCTCTGGGTTAGGATCATCGAAGACCATTAGAAAGGCCACCAGGAAGGCCATTATGTCTAGGACGATAGGATCCTGTGCGTCCCATAGGGGAATGATCCAATTCAAGGCATCACCCGCTAGGTAAGACATCATGAATCCCACCTTAACCCGATCTGTGGGAAAACATAGAGGGTAGAACTTGAAGTGTAGCATGCATTGCTCCACAAATGCACGACTCTGTCTTGGATCCCCATAGTAACGTGGCGGATCCGCAGGAACGAGAGCTGATAGATCCATCTGGACGGGTGCGTAATTCGCCTGGAACTCAGCTAGAGAAAAAAAAATAAATAAATTTTATTTATTTTTAATGCACGTATTCGCTGGAAAAAGTCTCAGAGAGCGAAGGCCGTGGGGCTCAACGGGAACCATGGCCTGAGCATGCTGTAATGCACACGCCCGGACTGACTGGCGTGTGCGTGTTTATGTAGTGATTCCACTGTGCCATGAACCGGAGAGTGCCTGGAGGGGCGTAACTAAGTATCTGCCCGATCCGACCAAGGTCGCACGACGGCATACGACGCCAGTGCACCAGGGAGGAACCGAGCAGAGGAACCAGGGTCTACTCCAGGTCAGACTCCGGACACGGCTGTTGACCCACACCGGGGAATACAGAGACAGGCAGACTAGAGCGCAGGCTGGGTAGGGTCCAGTACAGACTGGGAGACAAATTCGAAACCGCAGACGCGGTGGACAGGGCCGAGCAAAGCGAAAGCGCAGACGCGGTGGACAGGGCCGAGCAAAGCGAAACCGCAGACGCGGTGGACAGGGCCGAGCAAAGCGAAAACCGCAGACGCGGTGGACAGAGCTAAGCAAAGCCAAAACCGCAGACGCGGCGGACAGAGCTAAGCAAAGCGAAAACCGCAGACGCGGCGGACAGAGCTGAGCAAAGCGAAAACCGCAGACGCGGCGGACAAAGCTGAGCAAAGCGAAAACCGCAGACGCGGCGGACAGAGCTGAGCAAAGCGAAAACCGCAGACGCGGCGGACAGAGCTGAGCAAAGCGAAAACCACAGACGTGGCGGACAGAGCTGAGCAAAGCGAAAACCGCAGACGCGGCGGACAGAGCTGAGCAAAGCGAAAACCGCAGACGCGGCGGACAGAGCTGAGCAAAGCGAAAACCGCAGACGCGGCGGACAGAGCTGAGCAAAGCGAAAACCGCAGACGCGGCGGACAGAGCTGAGCAAAGCGAAAACCGCAGACGCGATGGACAGAGCTGAGCAAAGCGAAAACCGCAGACGCGGTGGACAGAGCTGAGCAAAGCGAAAACCGCAGACGCGGTGGACAGAGCTGAGCAAAGCGAAAACCGCAGACGCGGTGGACAGAGCTGAGCAAAGCGAAAACCGCAGACGCGGTGGACAGAGCTGGGCAAAGCGAAAACCGCAGACGCGGTGGACAGAGCTGAGCAAAGCGAAAACCGCAGACGCGGTGGACAAGGCTCTGTTCACACAGAACAGACTAGAAGAGAAAGGCAGAACCAGATACCCACAGGGTACTTGCAGAGAAGTAGCGAGTGGACCACAAACTCACAAACGGAAGTACAGTGACAATGAGCAGGAGTTAGGTACGAGTACAGACTCTGCAGAAAAAGGAAAGGAACGGACTTAGAGAAAAAACAGGTAAAAGATAGGAGAGAGTTCAGACTGGAACTGAGTGTACGGAGGAGACCGACACTGCAGCGGGATACAGGAGCGGGTCTGGGAATACGGCCCCCAGAGAGGCAGGACGAACAGGCAAGGAGCGTGTTCAGACTGGCCTGGAAATGCAGCCTCCAGGAAGGCGGAACGAACAGGCAAGGAACGAGTACAGACTGCAGGTTAAGGTACACAGATAGGACACAGTACAGACATGGAAACAGATACTGCAAGACTGGTAACATAGACAGGACCTGGCATGTCAGAGACAAAAGCCAACTGACAGGGCAAGATGCTCAGGCATCAGTTAATTGGGGCAGCTGGTTTAAATACCAGGTGATAGACAGCAATAGGCTGAGGATGCACAAGGGGTGTGCCTGCAGCAGGTACAAAAAGCAGGAAGTGATCGGGCGCCGCCCTTAAGCAGCAGACACAGAAGCAAACAGACAGCATGGAGGGAAGCCAGAGAGACACCCTGGACTGGAGATCAAGTGCGCGCTCTTGCACAGTGGGAGATGGACCACTTTGCAAGGACGCCGCCAGGTATGTTACACGTAGCAGGATTGCTTTCTAATTACTGATAGATTTCAGCTGGTGTCATGATTTTCCATGGCTATTTACACCACTCATGACGACATCGGGTCACCATGGCAATGATCGGCTCCTCATGATGATGTTGCAGGCATGCAGATTGGAGAGGAGAGGGAGTCTCCTCCTTCTCCCTGCCTTCTAAATGCTGTGATCGATGCTGCTGCTGCGATCGAGCACAGCATTTAGGGGTTTAAAATGGATACGTCCACGGTCATGAAGGGGTTAAATGCACTCCAAAATTTAAAATACTATTCAATCATCAAAGTAGCTTTTTATGGTACGTTGATGACTCTTGGAATACAGCAGTAAAAATAAAACAAAGAAGATCGCTGAACCATTAGATCCAAAAATAGCCATGTTCTTTAGTGGTAAAGAGGACCAGTGGTTGGGTGGCCTTTTTTCCTGTTTCCATTAATTTGTGCCAAGTCCCTGGTGTTCTGTGACTATTTACCTGTTACTTATGGCAACATAAAGTTTGATGATATCTGTCATCTATTTGCCTGCATGACAATTATAGCTTGGCACATTCAAAACTTTCTAAATGTCTCCAGTGTCTAATTACTGGTCCACTTACATTGCTCAGACATAATAACTTGGACATATATGGTACTGTCAGCTATCAATTTTAAGCTATTTTAGATCCAGTAATAAAAGAGGATTTCCTATCATAGTAAAGTTTGACATATTGCTGAGATAGTCTCACCCCTTTGGCATTTTTTGGCCACTTGTGACCATAGGCTGTATGGAGATCTGCAATGCTTGGGCCTTAGGACTATGTCAGGAGAGCTATTTAAAGGTCCTGGCCTCAGTTAACCCCACACACCACATTGAGTTGACATACCCTGTGAGCAGTACCTGCTTGAGTCCTTCATACCTATAGCTTTTTGGTGTCTTTTCCTGGAGATCTTTTTTCCACTTGTCACTGGTGGGTACCTCTCTACAGATTTAGACCACATATTTGTTATACTTACCCTGTTTTCCCTTTCCTAAAACTCTGAACGTTATTGTGCACGTGCCTTATACCTTTACCAAATAAACCTATTGTCCTTACAAATAATATTTGCCTTATGTCTTATATATGATAAATCCTTATGCTCTATAATTATTGTTATTTTTAATTCTCAATTTATATTTGTTTTCATTCATAGTGACTATACGTGAACAAGGCTGGGGACGAGCCGAAATGTTATGCTGAAAAATTCAGTTATTCCTGTAAAAGTTTTGTTCCACTTGGATGGAATATTTTGCTTAAATGAACACCTGAAAATAAAAGTGTAAAAAGCATCAACCACGAGAGTGTTGTATTTTTAAAAATGTATATGTCAGGAGAGGTTCTGTCAAATAAAAGAAATAAGCAATATAGTAATGATATGTTTGATATATTAAAAGGATAGGTCCTAGGTCCGATTGTCGATAAGTTCTGGCATATCCTAACTATGGCAGGAAATACTTTTAAAAATGTAGCTGCAACTCTGCCTTGAGAAGAGTTTTCATGATGTTGTCATCTTCATATCATATGACCACGTTTTTTTCCCAGCATTATTACATTGCTTTCCTGATTATTTAACAGCCAGTTTGTATTGACACACGGTTGTAATACTTGGCGGCACTCCCTGCTCTGGATGACTGTGTAAAGATATTTCAACATCGACAGAAAGGAACTGAAAAAATGTCAGGTTCTTCCTTTTCCACTGACACACCTGAGTGATGTAACAAAGCAGGAAACAAGCTTTTTTTCTGCTGTTGTGGGTTGTCCTTGTGCAAAATATTTTCCTTACAATCATAAAATGAGGCGTAGGAAGAATAAAGGTGCGGCTACAGATATGAATAGCTGCACGATACAATGAGCAAACATAGTCCTATAACTTTCCATTACAGGTGGAAATTGTTAAGCCCATTTAGACAAGCCAAAAATTGGGAACGAGCATTTGTTTGAATGTTCGTTCACTGGTTATCCCCGTGTGCGAACATGTCGGAAATCACCCAAAAAACAAGCAAAATGCTAATTCTTTGGACAATTTGATAATTTATGTCAACATTAAAATCATCGCAATCAAAAGCTCTGTTTAAATGGGAGCCGATAACGATAATTGATACTCTAGGTATAGAGAACAATTGTGTTAACGATCGTTCTGTGCGCATAGAATTCTAGTTGGTCTGTCTAAATATTAAATGACAGGTGATCGGCTTCTATATGGATGATGGGCAGTCACCTTGGTGGACTCATTTACATGAGCCTTTAGTCTTGTCAGCTTAACCCCTTAACGACCTTGAGATTTCCAGTGTCTTGCGTTTTCGTATTTTGCTCCCCTTATTCCCAAAGCCATGACTTTTTTATTTTATTGGTCAATATGGCCATGTGAGGGCTTGTTTTTTGCGGGACGAATTGTACTTTTGAAGGACATCATTGGTTTTACCATATCGTGTACTGGAGAACGGGAAAAAAATTCCAAGTGTGGTGAAATTGCAAAAAAAGTGCAACTCCACAATATATATATATATTTTTTACCATGATCACTAAATGCTAAAACTGACCTGCCATTATGATTCTCCAGGTCAGTATGAGTTCACAGATACCAAACATATATAGGTTTTTTTTTTATTTAAATAGTGAAAACAATCCAAAGTTTGTAAATAAATAAAAAAATCACTATTTTCTGAGACCCATAGTGTCTCTATTTTTTGGGATCTGGGGCTAAGTGAAGGCTTATTTTTTTGTGCACCAAGCTGATGTTTTTATTGATACCATTTTGGGCTAGATACAAGGTTTTGATCGCCTGTTATTGCATTTTATTGCAATGTTGCGGAGACCAAATAAACGTAATTCTGGTGTTTTGATTTTCGCTTTCATTATGCCATTTACTGATTGGATTAATTTATTTTTATATTTTGATAGATCGGGCGATTCTGAATTTGGCAATATCAAATATGTGTATTTTTTATTTTTTTTATTTGATTTTTGATTTATTTACTGTTTGAATGGGGAAAAAAGGGGATTAGATGAACTTTTATATTTTTTAGTATATCTTTAAAAATATTTTTTTCTGCTTTTTACTTGCTTCAATAGTCTCCTTAGGAGACTTGAAGCTGCGATCATCTGATCGCCTGTGCTACAGCCCTGCTATGTGTAGCAGAATTGATCACTGGTATGGGCGCCAGCCACGGGGCGGTGCTTACAGCAGATCAGCAATGACAACCACAGGGGTCTCCTACAGACCCCGGGTTGTCATGCCAACCCATCGGCGCCCCATGATCATGTGACTTGGATGCCGATGGGCGGGTCTTATGATGCACTTCCAGTAAGCGTGAGCTAAATGCTGCTGTCAGAAATTGACAACATCATTTAACTAGTTAACAGCTGCGGGTGGAATCGCAATCCACCTGTTAGGTGCACATGACGGCTGATCAGATCAGCTGTCATGTGCCTGAAGACATGCGGGCTCAGCGCCGAAGCCCGCATGGATTGTAGGGACATAACCTATGATGTACCTATACGTCATAGTTTGTGAAGGGGTTGTTAAAGAATAACCATTGTTTGATTTTTTTCACAAATCAATAGTACACATGAACATGAGAAACTTTGTTATATATCTTAGAAAATAAATCCACTTCTTTCTCCTTCTGCAGTGATTAGAGATCAGCCGATCAGGCAAGATTCGAATTTGCCCATTCTTGCTGATTGATAGTGAGTTACTGGAATTTGTTGTATGTCAGGAGACTATGTGCATAATTTGGTGTCATCAGCGTACTGAAAACCGAATCTACTTGTTACGCTCGCGCCCGGACTGACTGGCGTGAGCGTGATTAGTGATCCCACTGTACCATGAACCGAGGAGTGCCTGGAGGGGCGTAACTATGTATCAACCCGATCCGACCAAGGTCGCACGGCGGCTTAGTCGACTCCATGGACCAAGGAGGAACCGAGCAGAGGGACCAGGTGCGATTCCAGGTCAGACCCCATCACAGTTGTTGACCCACACCGGGGAATGCAGGAACAGGCAGGTTAGACTGGCATACAGGCAGGTGGGTATTGGCAAATACGGCTGGTATGCAGACAGGTGGGTACTGGCAAGTACGGCTGGTATGCAGACAGGTGGGCACTGGCAAGCACGGCTTGTAAGCAGACAGGGAGATACTGGCAAGCACGGCTGGAGTGCAGACAGGGAGGAACTAGCAGGTTGGAGCGCAGGCAGGATAGGGTCCAGTACAGACTGGGAGACAGGTACAGAGCCGCAGATGCGGTAGACAAGAAGAGTAAAGCGAAACCGCCGGAGCGGAGGACAAGGCAGAGCAGAGAGGAACTGCTGTTGCGGTAAGCA
The DNA here is from genome assembly GCF_046119375.1 of Phyllobates terribilis. NCBI lineage: Eukaryota > Metazoa > Chordata > Amphibia > Anura > Dendrobatidae > Phyllobates > Phyllobates terribilis. The sequence continues at coordinate 231,703,506 of NW_027362763.1, forward strand.
AGCAGAGCGGAGCGAAAACCGCAGGTGCGGTGGGCAAGGCAGAGCGGAGCAAAAAACGCAGGTGCGGTGGGCAAGGCAGAGCAGAGAGAAACTGCAGGTGCGGTGGACAAGGCAGAGCAGAGCGGAACTGCCAGAGAGGTGGGCAAGGAAGAGCAGAGAGAAGCCGCCGGAGTGGTGGGCAAGGCAGAGCAGAGAGAAGCCGCCGGAGCGGTGGGCAAGTCAGAGCAGAGAGAAACCGCTAGTGCGGTGAGCAAGGCAGAGCAGAGAGAAGCCGCCGGAGCGGTGGGAAAGTCAGAGCAGAGAGAAGGCGCTGGAGCGGTGGGTAAGTCAGAGCAGAGGGAAGCCGCCGGAGCGGTGGGTAAGGCAGAGCAGAGGGAAGCCGCCGGAGAGGTGGGCAAGTCAGAGCAGAGAGAAACCGCCAGAGCGGTAGGTAAGGCAGAGCAGAGGGAAGCCGCCGGAGCGGTGGGCAAGTCAGAGCAGAGAGAAACCGCCGAAGCGGTGGGCAAGACAGAGCGGAGCGAAACCGCAGGTGTGGTGGACAAGACAGAGAGGACAGGGCTCTGTTCACATGGAACAGACTGCAAAATACAGGAAGATGGCTAGAACACAGGAGGAATATACAGAGGAAGGGAAAAGGGACAAGCAGAACCAGATACACACAAGGTACTTCCTATGAAGTAGCAAGTGGACACAAAACTCACCAACAGAAGTACAGAGACAACAAGTTGGAGTTAGGTGCAGGTTCAAGTACTGCAGGAAAAGGGAAGGTACGGACATAGAGACAAACAGGTAACAGGCTAGGATACAGTCCAGACAGGAACTGCTACTGCAATGAGAAACAAGAACGAGCCTGGGTATACAGCCCCCAGAGTGGCGGAAACAGACTAGAAGTTACAGTTAACAGGCCTGGGCATACAGCCCCCAGAAGGCTGGAAACAGACTAGAAGTCAGAGATAACAGGTCTGGGTATGCAGCCCCCAGAGTGGCAGAAACAGACTAGAAACAGGACAGGACCTGGCAATTCAGTAGCAAAGACTAACTGAGTGAAGGTGTTGCTCATGCACCTCCTTCTGGGTGGAGTGGGTTTAAATATCCAGTGACTCACAGCAATAGGCTGGAGACACATTAGGGGTGCGCCCACAGCAGCTATAAGAATCAGGAAGTAACTGGGCCGCTGCCCTAAGCAGTCAGTCAAGAGACATGCACACAGCATGAACTGGAGCAAGGTTTGTAGGCTGGACTGACAGGTAAGATTGCGGTCTTGCATAGTGGGAGGTGGTGCACTATGCAAGCATGCCGCCAGGGATGTTACACTACTGATGGTTTGTCCAGTAAGGGAGGTGAATAGAAAGAAGAGGAGGGACCTATGACTGAGCCTTCAGGAAGCCTGACAGTAAGTGGAAGAGGAGAAGCCGGCAAATAATACAGTGAAGGAGCGGTCAGAAAAGGAGGAGAACCAAGAGAGAACGGTAAGCGCACAGTTTAATGAGGAGGAGCTGGTGTTGAATGCTGCAGAGATCCGGGAGAATCAGAAGGTAGCAGTGACCATTAGAGTTTGCATTTAGTTGATCATTACAGGCTTTAGTAAGAGTAGTTTCCGCAGAATGTAAAAAGTGGAAGCTGGATTATAAAGGTCAAGAAGAGAATTATCTGAGAGATAGCAGAATAGACAAGAGTGGATCAAGCATTACAGCAGTTTAGAGATGAAAGGGAAATTAGACACCGGTCTGTACTTAACAGCACCGTTCTGGATGAGGGATGGGTTTTTAGTAGTGATGAGCAAGCACTAAAATGCTTGGGTACTCGTTGTTTGAGTCGAGCAAATTGGAATGCTCCGAGCAACGAGCCCAATGTAAGCCTAGGGGAAAACTCGAGCATTTTTCTGGCGACCCCCCCCCCCCCCGGCGGTCTGCAGAGGGCCTAAAAATTGCCCAAATTGATGGGAACAGTGCTCAAATGACATGGAAACAGAATGGGGAAGACCCTTGGAAGCATCTCTGACCCCAGGTCACTGCTGCGAACAATGCTGTAAAAGTATTACGCCACTTTTACGGATTAAAACCTTCAAAAACAAACCAAAATCGATTTTCTGGGGAAAAATGTTTAGGGACATTCTTTCCAGGGTAATGACTTGTATCTAAAGTAAAATAAATAACCAAAAACAAAAATGCTTCTCTAGACCTTGGGCTATGTTCACACATAGCGCTTTTGATGCATTTTTGCACTTTTGTATTGCTTTCAACGGTGAACAATGCATTCACCGGGAAATGTCATTTTAACATTTTACTACCTTATCTGGCCATGTGGTGTGTGAGACATGATCAGACACATCCATACAGTGCTGAAAAGACATGGGAACAGCATGGGGAAGACCCCTGGAAGCATCTATGACTCCTAGGGCACTGCCTAAAACTGTGGTCATCTCATCAGTCGTGATCCTACATTACTGCGGTAATAATACAGACATTCTTGGCAACGTGACAAATATTAAACTCCATTTAAAATGGGCAAGGTGTGTGGCAAGGGACGGGGAAGTGGACGTTATGGTGATGGTGATGGTGCACGCAGAAGCTGTGGGCAAGATGAAACTGTGACTGCTGAGGGAGCATAACAAACATCCACATCATGTCGAACAACCTTCCCAATTTCTAGGGGGCCGCAGAAGACAACTATTGAAGCCAGAGCACTGTGAAAAGGTTGTTGGTTGGATAGATAAAGCTTCCAGTCAGTTTGCCACCACCACCACCCTGTCTTCCACATGTTCCAGTCTCAGTAGCCGTGAGTCTGGATCACATTATTATTATTAATTATAATAAATTGCCCCTGCTGTGTACTGTGTAATGACTGTGTCTCACCATACAGGGACATGGTCTGATCATACCACATCTCTGGGCAGCGGAGAAAGCAAAAGAGAGTATACAGACAGGACAACACGAGATCACATGCTGCTTTCTGTGAGGAAGAACATTGTTTAAAATCAGGCAGTGGAATGTTTTACCTCAAAAAAAGAGTCAGCTGTGATCCCGTGCTGTCCTGTCTGTATACTCTCTTTTTCATCCCCCCTGGCCAGGAGCTGTGTGTGTAAACAAGACATGTGCTGTTGAGAACAATGACAGACTATACACACAGAGTGATCTATAACCAATCATTCTGTGCACATTGGAAGCGTAATCGGCCTTCCTAAACAGGTAATTACATAATTGCTGATTGGCAAACATGGAACCCATCTGTGATCATTTCACAGCTGCCAGCAGCCAGTGTAAATGAGCCCTATCTTAAATCTTAACCCCTTGAGGACAGAGCCAATTATGTCCTTAATGACCGGGCCAAATTTTACAATTCTGACCATTGTCACTTTATGAGGTAATAACTCTGAAACGCTTCAACGGATCCCACTGTGTCTGAGAGTGTTTTTTTGTGACATATTGTACTTCATGATAGTGGTAACATTTCTTCGATATGACTTGTATTTACTTGTGAAAAAAATCGGAAATTTGGCAAAAATTTAGAAAATTTTGCAATTTTCAAACTTTGAATTTTCATGCCCTTAAATCAGAGCGATATGTCACACAAAATAGTTAATAAATAACATTTCCCACAAGTCTACTTTACATCAGAACAATTTTGGAACCTTATAAGGGTTAAAAGTTGACCACCGATTTCTCATTTTTTAAAAAATTTACAAAACCATTTTTTTTTTTTAGGGATCATGTCACATTTCAAATGACTTTGAGGGATCTATATGCCTTAAAAAAAACCTAAAGTGACACCATTCTAAAAACTGCACCCCTCAAGGTGCTCAAAACCACATTCAAGAAGTTTATTAACCCTTCACATGTTTCACAGGAACTGAAGCAACGTGGAAGGAAAAAATTAATATATATTTTTTTTTCACAAACAATTCAGACCCAATTTTTAATTTTCACAAGGGTAATGAGAGAAAATGGATCACAAAATGTGTTGTGCAATTTCTCCTTAGCATACCCCATATGTGGGGGAAGGAGCGTCATTTGACTTGAGTTTATAACATTGAGCGTTAAAAATAAAATTTTCACATTCTTCCCACAAAAATGTTTTTCAGCCCCCAATTTTGCATTTTCATAAGGGTAACAGGAGAAATTTCCACATACCATTTCTTGTGCAATTCCTCCTGAGTAAACTGATGCTGTATATGTGGGGAAAAACCACTGTTTGGGTGCACGTCAGGGTTCGGAAGGGAAGGAGCACCATTTGACTTTTTGAATGTAAAATTAGCTTGAATAATTAGCAAACGCCATGTCGTGTTTGGGGAGCCCCTGATGTGCCTAAACAGTGGTAATCCTCCACAAATGATACCATTTTGGAAACTAGGCCAGGTTCTTCACAGAGGTTTATAACGTAGAGCCATGAAATTAAGAAATCTAATTTTTTTCCACAAAAATGTACTTTTAGCCCCAATTTTTTTTATTTTCACAAGGATAACAGGAGAAAATGGACCCCAAAATTTGTTGTAAAATTGCTCCTGAGTACGGACATACCCTATATGTAAGGGAAAACTATGGTTTGGGTGCACAGCAGGGCTTGGAAAGGAATTAGTGACGTTTGGAATGCAGACTTTGATGGAATGGTCTGCGGGTGTCATGTCGCGTTTGGAGGGAGCCTAAACAGTGGAAAACCGTGACAAGTTAACCCATTTTGTAAACTACACCCCTCAAGGATTTTATCCAGGGGTATAGTGAGCATTTTGAACCCACAGGTACTACACAGAATTTGATAACACTAGGTCATCATACTGAAAATTTTAATTTTTTTCATGAAAATGTAGTTTTAGCCCCAAATTGGTAATTTTTGCAATGGATAATAGAAGAAAACAGACCTCATAATTTGTTATGCTATTTCTCTCGAACGCGATGATGCCCCATATGTCATCAGAAATTGCTGTTAGGCCACACATCAGGGCTGAGAAGGAAGGAGCACTATTTGGCTTTTGGAGCATAGATTTTGGTAGAATAGTTTGTGGGTGACATTTGCGGAGCCCCTAAGGTGCCAGAACAGCAGAAAAACCCCAAAAGTGACCCCGTTGTAGAAATTACACATCTCAATGAATTCATCTACTGCTGCAGTGATTATTATGTAACATCTATGCTAGGTTTTATTCTGGAGAATTCCAAATATGCCAGCTTAGTGCCCCCACAAATTTCTCCTAGTGACACACACCCCGTAAATTAAGTGCTCTCCCCTCTACAATAATGCTAAACATGTGGCCGCTTACTGCCGTTTAGGTACAGTGGGGCTCAGAAGGAGGAGGCATTTGGATTTGGGAACACAGAATTCACTGGATTTTATTTGAGGGGACGGGAGCCATGTCACTTTTCCAGAGTCTTTGTTCTACCAGTAATGTGGAACCCCCTGTAGTCCCAGTGACAGATGACAGACCTGAGATGGGGCTGATTTTGTGTGGGATAAATTAGGGGTTTTATTGGTAACATTTTGGGTACATAATTTTCGATTGCATCCAGAATAAGACTGTATCGCCAGTCTACGCTGAGCACTTACGACGGGGTTCTGTGTAAATCCCACAAAAATGTGATTCAGACGAAACCCCCAACAGAACCACCCACCACAAAGAGGCGGAGACACTTTGGAGTCCGTTTGACGACTGCTCCGGTGGTCTCCATCTTTTTAGGCGCACACAGATCTGTGGTCGTCTACACTTGTGCGCTAAAAAAAAGCCTAAAATGATGGTACGCCACCGGAACAGAGACCAGTCCAAAGGGACTCCATCGGCCTCATAAGTGAGTGGCTCCATCTGGCTTTTTTTGTCTGAATTAGGGTTTTGGTGAATTTACACGGAAACCCCAACGTAAGCGCTCAGCGAAGAGCGCAGGATAAACGTGAGCCGAGCCTTATTCCAATTTTTTTGCAGGCAGAATGAAGAAATAGACCGCAGTACCAGAATAGTCTTTATTTTTATTTTTCCACTATTCACAGTGCGGTCTAAGTGATTAAGTGGATTTATTCTTCGGGTCGGTGTGATTACGGTGATACCAGATTTATATTGTTTTTTTTTAGGTTTTGCTGCTATCACACAGTAAAAATGCTTTTTTTTATAAAAAGTAGCTATTTTTGTCGCCATATTCTGAGAGCAGTAACTTTTTTTTTTTGGTAAACAGAGCTGTGTGATGGCTTATATTTTGTGGGACGAGTTGCAGAATTTTTGGTACCATTTTGGGGCACATAGTAATTTTTGCTCGCATTTTATTCAGATTTTTCAGACACAGAATGAACAAAAAACAGTAATTTAGTTATTGTTTTTATTTTTTGCACCATTTGCCGTGTGTTAAAAGTGTAAAACCTACAACTATGACACATGGTCAGACGTAAAAAATCATTTATTCAATAGAAAAATCACAGAATTTATTTATTTATTTATTTATTTTTTAACAAAATGAATAGACAAAGAGGAAAAAAGTCCAGAGAAATGGATATTCTGAGGGCAGGCAGAAAAATTGTAAAGTATCAAAATCTATGCAAGACATACTACTAAATGCCATACTAGGGTCAAACAGCTTCAATCATAGAGGAATAACAGTTAGATTTAAAGTGCATAGTGCAATAAATATACTCCCAAATACATATACATATATATAAATAGTAAACTCATAAAGATGAGATAATAATAGAGACACAGCAGCTAGGTAAAGAGGTATGTCAAAAAGTTATGTCACAATGTGAGAAATGTAGATAGATAATGAACTACCTGTGAGTCCCTCAGAATCCACGCAGATCCGACGCGCGTTTCGCCGTTTAGCTTTAACCAGGATATGGTGAGAGAAGGGAAGTAGGGTATATATAGAGAGAATTGGCCAATGAGGAGGACGATGACAATGTGTGCTGACATAGCGCTATGCCCTAATAAGCCAATCATCGCCACATCGGGGGATCGCGTCTCCGTGGAGCGCGGTCTGCCAGAAGCGACGGTATTGGCGTGCGTGTCATACTGGAACGCAGGCCAGGAAGTGACGTATGCGGAACATCCGGAAATAGAAACAGAAACGGGCCGAGGGACTGAATAGTAGACATGTCGGTGTGACAGATGCGTGCCACCCTGGAACGCAAATACCAGAAGTGATGTATACAGAAATACGTAGTGGAAGCTGGCCAGGGATTGGATAATAGGTATGTAAATGTGACTAGTGTGTGCCACCCTGGGAAGCAAAGACAGCTGCTGTGACTGATACGTATGAAATAGTGAACAAAAAAATAAGAAAAAATAAGTGCATAGCGCTATGTCAGCACACATTGTCATCGTCCTCCTCATTGGCCAATTCTCTCTATATATACCCTACTTCCTTTCTCTCACCATATCCTGGTTAAAGCCAAACGGCGAAACGCGCGTCGGATCTGCGTGGATTCTGAGGGACTCACAGGTAGTTCATTATCTATCTACATTTCTCACATTGTGACATAACTTTTTGACATACCTCTTTACCTAGCTGCTGTGTCTCTATTATTATCTCATCTTTATGAGTTTACTATTTATATATATGTATATGTATTTGGGAGTATATTTATTGCACTATGCACTTTAAATCTAACTGTAATTCCTCTATGATTGAAGCTGTTTGACCCTAGTATGGCATTTAGTAGTATATCTTGCATAGATTTTGATACTTTACAATTTTTCTGCCTGCCCTCAGAATATCCATTTCTCTGGACTTTTTTCCTCTTTGTCTATTCATTTTGTAAAAAAAAATAATGAAATAAATTTTTCTGTGATTTTTCTATTGAATAAATGATTTTTTACGTCTGACCATGTCTCATAGTTGTAGGTTTTACAGATATTGAGGGACACATAGTCACTAGTATTTGTTATTTTTGGATTTATTTGTGTGTTAAAAGTGATAAGACCAATTTGTTCGTTGGGTCGGTACGATTACGGTGATACCAGATTTATATACAGTGGGTACGGAAAGTATTCAGACCCCTTTAAATTTTTCACTCTTTGTTTCATTGCAGCCATTTGTTAAATTCTAAAAAGTTCATTTTTTTTCTCATTAAAGTACACTCTGCACCCCATCTTGACTGAAAAAAAACTGAAATGTAGAAATTTTTGCCCATTTATTAAAAAAGAAAAATTGAAATATCACATGGTCATAAGTATTCAGACCTTTTGCTCAGACACTCATATTTAAGTCACATGCTGTCCATTTCCTTGTGATCCTCCTTGAGATGGATCTACTCCTTCATTGGAGTCCAGCTGTGTTTAATTAGACTGATAGGACTTGATTTGGAAAGGCACACACCTGTCTATATAAGACCTCACAGCTCACAGTGCATGTCAGACCAAATGAGAATCATGAGCTCAAAGGAACTGCCCAAGGAGCTCAGAGACAGAATTATGGCAAGGCACATATCTGGCCAAGGTCACAAAAGAATTTCTGCAGTACTCAAGGTTCCTAAGAGCACAGTGGCCTCCGTAATCCTTAAATGGAAGAAGTTTGGGACCACCAAATGTCTTCCTAGACCTGGCCGTCCAGCCAAACTGAGCAATCGTGGGAGAAGAGCCTTGGTGAGAGAGGTAAAGAAGAACCCCAAGATCACTGTGGCTGAGCTCCAGAGTTGCAGTGGGGGGATGGGAGAAAGTTCCACAAAGTCAACTATCACTGCAGCCCTCCGCTAGTCGGGCCTTTATGCCAGAGTGGCCGATGAGAGTCTCTCCTCATTGAAAGACATATGAAAGCCCGCATAGAGTTTGCTCAAAAGCACATGAAGGACTCCTAGACTATGAGAAATAAGATTCTCTGGTCTGATGAGATGAAGTCAGAACTTTTTGGTAATAATTCTTAGTGGTATGTGAGGAAAAAACCAGGCACTGCTCATCACCTGCTCAATACAATCCCAACAGTGAAACATGGTGGTGGCAGCATCATGCTATGGGGGTGTTTTCAGCTGCAGGGACAGGACGACTGGTTGCAATTGAAGGAAACATGAATGCGGCCAAGTACAGAGATATACTGGATGAAAACCTCTCCCAGAGTGCTCTGGACCTCAGACTTGGCCGAAGGTTCACCTTCCAACAAGACAATGAACCTAAGCACACAGCTAAAATAACAAAGGAGTGGCTTGAGAAAAACTCTGTGACCATTCTCGACTGGCCCAGCCAGAGCCCTGACCTTAACCCAATTGAGCATCTCTGGAGAGACCTGAAAATGGCTGTCCATCAACGTTCACCATCCAACCTGATGGAACTGGAGAGGATCTGCAAGGAAGAATGGCAGAGTATCCCCAAATCCAGGTGTGATAAACTTGTTGCATCATTCCCAAGAAGACTCATGGCTGTACTAGATCAAAAGGGTGCTTCTACTCAATACTGAGCCAAGGGTCTGAATTCTTATGACCATGTGATATTTCAGGGGTTTTTTTTAATAAATTTGCAAAAATTTCTACATTTCTGTTTTTTTTCAGTCAAGATGGGATGCAGAGTGTACGTTAATGAGAAAAAAAAATGAACTTTTTAGAATTTACCAAATGGCTGCAATGAAACAAGGAGTGAAAAATTTAAAGGGGTCTGAATACTTTCTGTACCCACTGTATTTTTTTTTATGATTTTCTATTTTTACAGACTAAAAACAGTATTTTACAAAAAAAATTATTTTGCATTGTCACATTCTGAGAGCTGTAATTTTTTTATTTTTTTGCCGAATGAGCCATATTATGGCTTGTTTTTTGAGAGACGGTTTGGCATTTTTATTTATATAATATTTTTTACATATGACTCTTTGATCGCTTTTCATTCACTTTTTTGTGAGTCAGTATGATGAAAAAGCGTCCTTTTTGGTGTGTTTTTTTTTTACAGCATTCACCAAACGGACTAAATTATGCAACAGTTTTATAGAGCGCGGGTCGTTCCGGATGCGGCGATACCAATTATGTGTACGTTTTTTTGTTTATTTTTGTTTTATCACAAACGCTGCGTTTTGAGCAGCAAAACAAATTTTAGTGATTTGTGTGCACTTTTTGTGTGTGTTTTTTTTTACTTTTTTACATATTTTATTTAATTTTTTTTTACTTTTTCCCCAAGTCCCACTGTGGGACATGTATGATTTTCACTTTGATCGCTGGTCTCATACACTGCAGTGTTCCTGTACTGCAGTATATGAGACAGTCAATGAACTCACTGACTCTGCCTGTGAGTTCCAGCTTATTGCTGGATCTCACAGGCCACCATACCCTGGGATCATCACGTGATCTCAGGGTTCCATAGTAACCATCGGGACCCGCGATTCTCATCTCGGGGGTCCGATGGTTACTAAGGGGGTCTTGTGACCCCCTGGTAAGCACTTAAATACCGCTGTCACAATTGATAGCGGTATTTAAGGGGTTAATATGCTCAGATCAGCATCAAGACCGGCCGGGGCCAATACTGCAGGGTGTCAGCTGTCATCACACACAGCTGACACCCACAGGAATCGCCACCGCCGGACGGCGCTATACTCTTATTCCACAGCAACGCATTTTCACGGTGCTGTGGAATAAGTACCCTTAATGACCGTCGTAAAAATGCATGACAGTGGTCGTTAAGGGGCTAAAAAATAAGCCTCTTGCAGAAATGGTGAAGTACTATCCATGAATATCAGTCAAAAAAAGGGTTGTCATTCCTAACTAATGTTAAAGGGAATCAGTTAGTAGGGTCAAACCTTCTAAATCATCTACATGGGCATGTAGGTCATAGCAAGCTGAATTAAAGCGATCTGATGTCTTATTCCAGAGAAACCCATGTTTTTCTTATATGTAAAGGAGCTGTTCAGGACTATGGGCCGGACACTGATCTACATGAAAATCTGCATCCAGAAATGATTATAAATTAAATGGGGGAGTCACCAGTGTGAGACATGTACAGTCATGGCCAAAAGTATTGAGAATGAGACAAATAGTAATTTTTCCAAAGTTTACTGCTTCATTTTTTGTAATGGCAAGTTGCATATACTCCTGAATGTCAAAGAGTGATCAGCTTAACAGCAATTACTGTACTTGCAAAGTCAATATTTGCCCAGAAAATGAACTTTAACCCCCAAAACACATTTCAACATCATTGCAGTCCTGCCTTAAAAGGAGCAGCTAACATCGTTTTAGTGATTGATCCATTAACACAGGTGTGGGTGTTGATGAGGACACGGCTGGCGATCAATCAGTCATGATTAAGTAAGAATGACATCACTGGACACTTTAAAAGGAGGCTGGTTCTTGGTATCATTGTTTCTCTTCAGTTAACCATGGTTAGCTCTAAAGAAACACGTGCAGCCATCATTGCACTGCACAAAAATGGCCTAACAGGGAAGAGTATCGCAGCTACAAAGATTGCACCTCAGTCAACAATCTATTGCATCATCAAGAACTTCAAGGAGAGAGCTTCCATTGTTGTCAAAAAGGCTCCAGGGCACCCAAGAAAGACCAGCAAGCGCCAGGACCGTATCTTAAAACTGTTTCAGCTGCGGGATCGGACTACCAGCAGTGCCGAACTTGCTCAGGAATGGCAGCAGGCTGGTGTGAGTGCTTCTGCACTCACTGTGAGGCAGAGACTCTTTGAGCAAGGGCTGGTTTCAAGGAGGGCAGCAAAGAAGCCACTTCTCTCCAGAAAAAACATCAGGGACCGACTGATATTCTGCAAAAGGTACAGGGAGTGGACTGCTGAGGACTGGGGCAAAGTCATTTTCTCTGATGAATCCCCTTTTCGATTGTTTGGGACATCTATAAAACAGCTTAATTGGAGAAGAAGAGGTGAGCGCTACCACCAGTCTTGCCTCATGCCAACTGTAAAGCATCCTGAAACCATTCATGTGTGAGGTTGCTTCTCAGCCAAGGGAATCGGCTCACTCACAGTCTTGCCTAAAAACACAGCCATGAATAAAGAATGGTACCAAAATGTCCTCCAAGAGCAACTTCTCCCAACCGTCCAAGAGCAGTTTGGCGCCCAACAATGCCTTTTCCAGCATGATGGAGCACCTTGTCATAAAGCAAAGGTGATAACTAAATGGCTCATGGAACAAAACATAGAGATTTTGGGTCCATGGCCTGGAAACTCCCCTGATCTTAATCCCATTGAGAACTTGTGGTCAATCATCAAGAGACGGGTGGACAAACAAAAAATAACAAATTCTGGCAAAATGCAAGCATTGATTATGCAAGAATGGACTGCTATCAGTCAGGATTTGGTCCAAAAGTTGATTGAGAGCATGCCAGGGAGAATTACAGAGGTCTTGAAGCAGAAGGGGCAACACTGCAAATATTGACTTGCTGCATTAACTCATTCTAACTGTCAATATAACCTATTGGTACTCATAATATGATTGCAATTATATTTCTGTATGTGATATAAACATCAGACAAACACCAAGAAAAACCAGAGGCCAGCAGATCATGTGAAAATATAATTTTGGTGTCATTCTCAATACTTTTGGCCATGACTGTACAGTGCTGGCCAAAAGTATTGGCACCCCTGCAATTCTGTCAGATAATACTCAGTTTCTTCCTGAAAATGATTGCAATCACAAATTCTTTAGTATTACTCTCTTCATTTAATTTGCTTGCAAGGAAAAAATACAAAAGAGAATGAAGCAAACATCAAATCATTGATCATTTCACACAAAACTCCAAAAAAGGGCCGGACAAAAGTATTGGCACCCTCAGCCTAATACTTGGTTGCACAACCTTTAGCCAAAATAACTGCGAACAACCACTTCCGGTAACCATCAATGAGTTTCTTACAATGCTCTGCTGAAATTGTAGACCATTCTTCTTTGGAAAACTGCTCCAGGTCCCTGATATTTGAAGGGTGTCTTCTCCAAACTGCCATTTTGAGATCTCTCCACAAGTGTTCTATGGGATTTAGGTCTGGACTCATTGCTGGCCACCTTAGAAGTCTCCAGTGCTTTCTCTAAAACCATTTTATAGTGCTTTTGGAAGTGTGTTTTGGGTCATTGTCCTGCTGGAAGACCCATGACCTCTGAGGGAGACCCAGCTTTCTCACACTGGGCCCTACATTATGCTGCAAAATTTGTTGGTAGTCTTCAGACTTCATAATGCCATGCACACGGTCAAGCAGTCCAGTGCCAGAGGCAGCAAAGCAACCCCAAAACATCAGGGAACCTCCGCCATGTTTGACTGTAGGGACTGTGTTCTTTTCTTCGAATGCCTCTTTTTTTTTCTTGTACACTCTGTGTTGATGCTTTTTCCCAAAAAGCTCTACTTTTGTCTCATCTGACCAGAGAACATTCTTCCAAAACGTTTAAGGCTTTCTCAGGTAAGTTTTGGCAAACTCCAGCCTGGCTTTTTTATGTCTCGGGGTAAGAAGTGGGGTCTTCCTGGGTATCCTACCATACAGTCCCTTTTCATTCAGACGCCGACGGATAGTACGGGTTGACACTGTTGTACCCTCGGACTGCAGGGCAGCATGAACTTGTTTGGATGTTAGTTGAGGTTCTTTATCCACCATCCGCACAATCTTGCGTTGAAATCTCTCGTCAATTTTTCTTTTCCGTCCACATCTAGGGAGGTTAGCCACAGTGCTATGGGCTTTAAACATCTTGATGACACTGCGCACGGAAGACACAGGAACATTCAGGTCTTTGGAGATGGACTTGTAGCCTTGAGATTGCTCATGCTTCCTCACAATTTGGTTTCTCAAGTCCTCAGACAGTTCTTTGGTCTTCTTTCTTTTCTCCGTGCTCAATGTGGTACACACAAGGACACAGGACAGAGGTTGAGTCAACTTTAATCCATGTTAACTGGCTGCAAGTGTGATTTAGTTAGCGCCAACACCTGTTAGGTGCCACAGGTAAGTTACAGATGCTGTTAATTACACGAATTAGAGAAGCATCACATGATTTTTCAAACGGTGCCAATACTTTTGTCCACCCCCTTTTTTAGGTTTGGTGTGGAATTATATCCAATTTGGCTTTAGGACAATTCTTTTTGTGTTTTTTTCATTGAAGACAAATTAAATGAAGAGAATAATACCAAAGAATTTGTGATTGCAATCATTTTCAGGAAGAAACTGAGTATTATCTGACAGAATTGCAGGGGTGCCAATACTTTTGGCCAGCACTGTAACTAACACAAAACAACAATAGAACTGAATTTTGTCTCATGACAAATTGTATCTGCGGCTCTCACAGCTCTGCTGTATTGCAGCCCTGTCTGCTTGTGAGATGCAAGCTGCAGATGTGTCCGGTATAATCACACACAGCTCTGCAGTGAGATCAGTATAGCAGTGAGCAGTCATTACATATCACACTGGTAATGCCACCTTTTATTAAAAATAATCACTGGAGGCAGATTCTTATGCAGATCAGTGTCCGGCCCATAGTCTGGAAAACTCATTTACATATAAGAAAACATGGATTTCTCGGAAACAAGACATCAGATCGCAGATATCAATGTATTATTTTATTCAGGTTCCTATGACCCATATGCACATATAGACAACTTAGGAGAGTTGTTCTTACTAACAGATTCCCTTTAATTCTCACTATTCTATTACGGTGGTTTGAGATAATTCGATAGTTTCATTTAGAATTAATACATTAGTTACTGTCTTTTCATCTTTGTCATTACTAACTCACTGAACTGATATACTCGTACTAGATGTTTATTACCAGGTAGTAGCTTGGAGTATGTGCCAAGTCCTACTACTGTCAATTATCGATAGGAGATATAGGCCAAGTTAGGTATTAAACTCTTTTAGCTGACTAACACTGATAGGAAAATTTGTGAAGAGAAATTTTCTTACACTCTATTCCTTTCTTCTCTACAAATCATAAATTTCCATATTTCACAGTCCAGATGAACACATTTTAAAATTCTGCTAAAATTAATATTTATACTCTTAGCGACTTGTGACGTTATTTTCATTATCTAATGATGTGAAAAAGTATTTTTACATATTTTAGCTTATTTTATACTTATCATGCTGAATCGCTTTGTATCTTTTCCAATCTAAGTAATGACTATGGCTAGAAGGCCAAAGGTCTTTTTTTTATTTGGAAAAGTTATGTGCCCTTGGAAATAAATGAAAAGCTATGTAAATGGATAGTGATTACTATGGCTTAAAAAACGTCTAAGGGGTTTTGAACAATAATAGATTTCCTAAAGGAGAAAAAACGTGACGCTATCTAAGCGTAGTAAGATTTAATCAATTAAAAGGGTGAGTATCTATAGGAAATTGCTCACCTGATGCGGTTGTGCAAACAGAGGCACAACTCCCGCTTGAAGTATGGATGAATTTGCAAAAGACTGCGCCCTATCTGTTGAGGTGGGATTGAACCTCAACAGATGAGGTGGGTGGTTGTAAATGGCTTCACATCCAGCTGGATGAATGTCTCAAGTGGGGTACCACAGGGCTCCGTCCTGGGACCTGTATTGTTCAACATCTTTATCAATGATTTAGATGAAGGAATTGAGGGTAAACTGATTAAATTTGCTGATGACACAAAGCTAGGAGGGATAGCTAATACTAGAGAAGAGAGAGAGAGGATTCAAAAAGACCTAAATAAACTGGAGCAGTGGGCAGCAACCAACAGAATGGTTTTTAACAGGGAAAAATGCAAAGTACTACATCTGGGCAATAAAAATGAAAAAAGCATATACAGAATGGGAGGAATAGAGCTAAGCAACAGTACATGTGAAAAAGACTTAGGTATACTAATAGATCATAGACTGAACATGAGTCAACAGTGTGATGCAGCAGCAAAAAAGGCAAATACAATTCTGGGATGTATTAACAGAAGCATACAGTCTAGATCACGTGAAGTCATTATCAGTCTTTACTCCTCTTTGGTCAGACCTCATCTGGAATACTGTGTACAGTTTTGGGCACCACATTTTAAAAAAGACATAGACAAACTGGAGCAAGTTCAGAGAAGAGCGACCAGAATGGTGACTGGTCTGCAAACCATGTCCTATGAGGAACGGTTGCAGGATTTGGGAATGTTTAGCTTGCAAAAAAGAAGACTGAGAGGAGACTTAATAGCTGTCTACAAATATGTCAAGGGCTGTCACATTGTAGAAGGATCATCTTTATTCTCATTTGCACAAGGAAAGACTAGAAGCAATGGGATGAAACTAAATGGGAGGAGACACAGATTAGATATTAGAAAAAACTTTTTGACAGTTAGGGTGATTAATGAGTGGAACAGGCTGCCACGAGAGGTGGTGAGTTCCCCTTCAATGGACGTCTTCAAACAGAGGCTGGACAGACATCTGTCTGAGATGATCTAGTGAATCCTGCTTTGAGCAGGGGGTTGGACCAGATGACCCAGGAGGTCCCTTCCAACTCTACAATTCTATGATTCTATGATTCTATGATTCTATGAACCCTGAGACAGGAGTATCCCACATCGAGAATGCCAAAAAGGAGAACCAGGTGATAGCGCTGTCTTTGCCACCGAGTGAGATCAAAGTGCAGGAACTTCAGGTTGCTTGTAAGTAAAATTGTTTTATTCCCACTAATATAAAACAAATAAAAACTATATGCACAACGCGTTTCGGCTGTTTGAAGCCTTCTTCAGGTGTATCACCTGAATCACCTGGTGTATCTTCAGGTGTATCATCTGAAGAAGGCGGCAAACAGCCAAAACGCATTGTGTATATAGTTTTTATTTGTTTTATATTAGTAGGAATAAAACAATTTTACTTACAAGAAACCTGAAGTTCCTGCACCTTGATCTCACTCGGTGGCAAAGACAGTGCCATAATCTCGTTCCCCTTTTTGGTGTCTAAGGGGTTATGGGATTTTTACCTTAAAGGGAATCTGTCAGCAGGTTTTTGCTATGAAATGTGACAGCAGCATGACGTAGGGGCTGAGACCCTTATTCCAATGATATATCAATTTCTTTACTGGGTGCAGTTTTCTGTGCTGCAGATTTAGAAGAGCTCAGAATGCTGAGCTTTGGATAACCCCGCCCACAACACTGATTGGCAGCTTTCTGTGTACATTGTATATTGACAAGAGCTGTTAATCAGTGGTGGGGGCGTGGCTGGACCAGCAAGCTCAGGCAACTAGTCAGATAGTGATAATCTCCTCCTGATTAAACACTGAATTTATTGAAACAGAAACACTCAGCCCAGTAAGTGACACATCTCTGGAATCAGGATCTGAACTCCTACATCAGGGTGCTCTCAGATCACATAGCATTACATTACATTTTAGAATAAACCAACAGTGTTACTAGCAGTGACCCCCACACCATCATACCTCCCTCTCCATGTTGAACTATGGGCACCACATACATAGAAACCATCCATTCACCTTTTCTGCCTCTAACAGAAACATGGCAGTTTGCATCAAAAATCATACATTTTGACTTCTAAAATCACAGTATAGATTTCCACTCATTTAAGATCCAGTCCTTGTGTTGCTTGGCCCAAACAAGTCTTTTTTCCTTGTGACTAGTGTTGAGCGAGCACGAAAATGCTCAGGTGCTCGAAGCTCGGGCCGAATTCACCGTGATACTCGGGTGCTCGACCCGAGCAACGAGCCCAATGTTAGTCTATGGGAGACCCGAGCAGTTTTGCGGCGGCAACCCCGGCAGTCTGTAGAAAGCCTAAAAAGTGCCCAAAACGATAGTGACAGTGCTCAAAAGACATGGGTACAGCATGGGGATCGCCCCAGGAAGCATTTCTGACCCCCAAGTCACTGCTGTCAACAACGTGGTCAGAGGTATTAAACCACTTTTACGGGATGACAATAAAACGTTCAAAAATGAAACTGAAATGGTTTTCCTGTGAAATATGTTAAGGAACTTCTTTTCCAGGGTTAAATAAATAACCAAAAACAAAAATACTCCTCCACACCTTGGGCTATGTTCACAAGTAGCATTTATTATGTGTTTTTGCACTTTTGTATTGCTTTCAACCGTGACAAATGCATTCACAGCTTGCACTTGAAATGGTGCCTTTTAGTTTGGAGGAGGCCGAAGCTTGCCACTACCTCATGGCTGCTTCGGCAGCGAGGTATCCATACTCAGCCCCCAGCCGCCCGGCGGCCGGGCATCCACGCTCGGTCCCCAGCCGCCAGGGGGCGGCCGGGTGTCCATACTCGATCCCCAGCCACCCCTATTTCTCCTGTCAACTTCCCCCCACACTTTTCTTAGCCTGGCCTGCTTTAGGGCAGCATTGGACGAGCCCACCAGAGAACCAGACACCTCCAGTGGGCCCTGGCTTCTCCATCAGGGGAGTTGAGAGTGCCAAGGTGAGGAGCATGATGATGATGATAGAAGTTAGCATCTGCTTTGTTTTTTTGGAATGCAAGCATAAGTGTGCAACCTGCCACCCATCCACCCCCAGGCTGCAATACCATACTGCTAGCTTGCTTGCACTTGAAATTGGGCCTTTTAGGCATGTGGAGGCAGACGCCGGCCACCATTTCATGGCTGCGTCGGCGGCCTGGTATCCATACTCAGTCCCCAGCCACCCGGCGGCCGGGTGTCCACGCTCGGTCCCAAGCCGCCAGGGGGCAGCCGGGTGTCCATACTCGGTCCCCAGCCGCCCCGCGGCCGGGTGTCCACATATGGTCCCCAGCCGCCTGGGGGCGGCCAGGTGTCCATAAACGGTCCCCAGCCACTCATATTTCTCCTGTCAACTTCCCCCACACTTTTCTTAGCCTGGCCTGCTTTAGGGCAGCATTGGACGAGCCCACCAGAGAACCAGACTCCTCTGGTGGGCCCTGGCTTCTCCATCAGGGGAGTTGAGAGTGCCAAGGTGAGGAGCATGATGACGATGATAGAAGTTAGCATCTGCTTTGTTTTCTTGGAATGCAAGCGCATGTATGTAGTAGCAGCTAGGCCTGAGGTGGTCAGTGTTTTGGCATATCCTACCTCCTTCGAGGATTGCTGGATGTTTTCCTGCTACTATCCCAGTTCTATGACTCCCTCTAAAACAAAGCTTCAGGTGATAAATGATGGATGAGGTGGTGGCAAAGGAGAAAGAGCAGGAGGAACAGGGACCATTCACATCAATATCAGGCCAGTCAACCACACATGTCTTGTAGGATATGTTTCTGTACCAAAATGAGCGGTTCGGCTACACAGTTATAGGGCATACAGTGAGTTCAATGCCTACCAAAAATTTCGAGGCACTACAATGCCCCTTGGAAGTGACATGGAGGTCAGAGGGCCTTAATTAAACCGTTTTTTCCATTTATAGCAACTGAGTCTCCTGTGCACTGTTGGCCTAAGCAGTGAATGGAAGGCTTTCCAAAAATTATGAGGAACTGCAATGCCCCTTGAAACAGACGTGGATTACAGCATACTAAAAACCTTCTAGCCATTATTATGGAGGGGGTCTCCCTTAGTGTTCACCTATGCATTGAAAAGCAAAAACTGACAAAAATTAGGAGGAAATGCAATGCCCGTTGGAAGAGTCGTGGAGTTCAGAGTGGTTTAACAAGACAGTTTTAATGCGCCTTGGAAGAGACGTGGAGGTCGCAGTAGCTGAACAAGATGGTTTTAATGCCCCTTGGAAGAATGGTGGAGGTCACAGTGGAATAAAAAGACAATATCAATGCCCCTTGGAAAACTGGTGGAGGTCCCAGTAGCTTAACAAGATGGTTTTAATGCCCCTTGGAAGAATGGTGGAAGTCGCAGTGGAATAAAAAGACAATATCAATGCCCCTTGGAAAAGTAGTCGAGGAAACAGTAGCTTAACAAGACGGTTTTAATGCCCCTTGGAAAAGTGGTGGAAGTCGCAGTAGCTTAACAAGACGTTTTCAATGCCCCTTGGAAGAGACGTGGAGGTCGCAGTAGCTTAACAAGACAGTTTTAATGCCCCTTGGAAAAGTGGTGGAGGTCGCAGTAGCTTAACAAGATGGTTTTAATGCCCCTTGGAAAAGTGGTGGAGGTCGCAGTAGCTTAACAAGACGGTTTTAATGCCCCTTGGAAAAGTGGTGGAGGTCGCAGTAGCTTAAAAAGACAGTTTTATTGCCCCTTGGAAGAGACGTGGAGGTCGCAGTAGCTTAACAAGACGGTTTTAATGTCCCTTGGAAGAATGGTGGAGGTCACAGTGGAATAAAAAGACAATATCAATGCCCCTTGGAAAAGTGGCGGAGGTCGCAGAAGCATAACAAGACGGTTTTAGTGCCCGTTGGAAGAATGGTGGAGGTCGCAGTGGAATAAAAAGACAATATCAATGCCCCTTGGAAAAGTGGTGGAGGAAGTCGCAGTAGCTTAACAAGAAGGTTTTAATGACCCTTGGAAGAGACGTGGAGTTCAGAATAGCTTAACAAGACGGTTTTCATGCCCCTTACAAGAGCCATGCAGTACAGCATATTAAAAACATTATTCCCATTAATGGGGAGTAGGTCTCCCATAGTCTTTGCCTATGCCTTCCAAGCAGAAGCTGCCAAAAATTAGGACGGAGGAACTTGCAATGCTGGGAAATAAGAGCCATGAAGTACAGCATATTAAAAACATTATTCCCATTATTGGGGAGTGGGTCTCCCATAGTCTTTGGCTATGCCTTCCAAGCAGAAGCTGCCAAAAATTAGGACGGAGGAACTTGCAATGCTGGGAAACAAGAGCCATGCAGTACAGCATATTAAAAACATTATTCCCATTATTGGGGAGTGGGTCTCCCATAGTCTTTGCCTATGCCTTCCAAGCAAAAGCTGCCAAAAATTAGGACGGAGGAACTTGCAATGCTGGGAAACAAGAGCCATGCAGTACAGCATATTAAAAACATTATTCCCATTATTGGGGAGTGGGTCTCCCATAGTTTTTGCCTATGCCTTCCAAGCAGAAGCTGCCAAAAATTAGGACAGAGGAACTTGCAATGCTGGGAAACAAGAGCCATGCTGTACAGCATATTAAAAACATTATTCCCATTATTGGGGAGTGGGTCTCCCATAGTCTTTGCCTATGCCTTCCAAGCAAAAGCTGCCAAAAATTAGGATGGAGGAACTTGCAATGTTGGGAAACAAGAGCCATGCAGTACAGCATATTAAAAACATTATTCCCATTATTGGGGAGTGGGTCTCCCATAGTCTTTGCCTATGCCTTCCAAGTAAAAGCAGCCAAAAATTAGGACGGAGGAACTTGCAATGCTGGGAAACAAGAGCCATGCAGTACAGCATATTAAAAACATTATTCCCATTATTGGGGAGTGGGTCTCCCATAGTCTTTGCCTATGCCTTCCAAGCAGAAGCTGCCAAAAATTAGGACAGAGGAACTTGCAATGCTGGGAAACAAGAGCCATGCAGTACAGCATATTAAAAACATTATTCCCATTATTGGGGAGTGGGTCTCCCATAGTCTTTGCCTATGCCTTCCAAGCAAAAGCTGCCAAAAATTAGGATGGAGGAACTTGCAGTGCTGGGAAACAAGAGCCATGCAGCACAGCATATTAAAAACATTATTCCCATTATTGGGGAGTGGGTCTCCCATAGTCTTTGCCTATGCCTTCCAAGCAAAAGCTGCCAAAAATTAGGACGGAGGAACTTACAATGTTGGCAACACGGACCACGGTCACCCTGGTGGTATAGTGGTGGTGGAGGCTAAGGATAAGGCAGAAGCAGAAAATACAGCCGAAATGAGGAAGCGTATACCCATGTGTGGGTGTGAAGCGGTGCATGGGAATACACCTCCCGAAATAACACAGTGAATTTGACTTTATGTTACTCTGCTGTCATTTGGTGGTGATGAGACGTCTGGCCCAATCCAGCCCTTGTTCATTTTGATAAGGGTTAGCTTGTCAGCATTGACAGTTGACAGGCGAGTGCGCTTATCAGTTATAATTCCCCCAGCGGCACTAAAAACACGCTCCGATAACACGCTAGCGGCAGGGCAGGCCAGGACCTCCAAGGCGTACAGAGCGAGTTCATTTCAAGTGTCCAGCTTGGATACCCAATAATTAAAAGGCACAGAGGAATCACGGAGGACGCTGGTATGGTCGGCAAAGTACTCCCTCACCATCTTTTGAAACTTTACACTCCTTGTGAGAGTACCCCGCGCCTTAGGGCCTATAAGCTGGGCGGGTCTCAGAAAACTGTCTCAGAATGTTGACTGTGTTCCCCTGCCTCTGCTGGATTGGAGTTGTGTCTCTCTCGCCTGTACGCCTTGGTTGGTCAACGAACTATGACCTCTGCCGCTAGCGTGTTCAGATGGGAATTTTTTTAACAGCTCGGCAGCAAGGGCCTCCTGGTACTGCCCCATTTTTGTAGACCTCTCCACCTCAGGAATAAGAGAGTGAAAGTTCTCCTTGTAGCGGGGGTCTAAAAGTGTCACCAACCAGTAATGACTGTCACCCAATATTTTGACAACGCGAGGGTCACGGTTAAGGCAGCGTAACATAAACTCAGCCATGCGTGCCAGACTGGTAACGGGCAAGACTTCCGTGTCCTCACCAAGATGACGACTGACCATGCTCTCCTCCTCCTCCATCTCCTCCTCCCCCCTGTCCTCAGGCCACCCACGCTGAACCGACTGTATGACAGTTGTACAGGTACTACCGTCTACAGCGCATGATACCAGCTCCTGTTCTTCCTCCTCCTCCTCATCTCCCTCATTGTCCCCCAATGCACGTTGGGATGAGATGAGGCTGGGCTGTGTGTAATCGCCCATTACGGCTTCTTGATCCATCTCATCATACTTTGGCTGCAATGCCTCCTCTTTAATTCTCTGCAGAGAGTGTTGCAAAAGACAGACAAGTGGGATGCTGACGATAATGATGGCGTCATCGCCACTCACCATCTTGGTGGACTCCTCAAAGTTTGTCAGGATGGTACATATGTCAGACATCCAGGTTCACTCCTGAGGTCTTATGAGTGGAGTCTGACCTGAATATCGACAGCCTTGTTGCAACTAGTACTCCACAACTGCTCTCTTCTGCTCACAAATCCTTTGCAACATGTGGAGGGTAGAGTTCCAACGTGTGGGGACATCACACACCAGTCGGTGGGCCAGAAGCCGCAAACGCTGCTGCAACACAGCAAGGGCGGCGGAAGCTGTAGCCGACTTCCAAATATAAGCTGACAGGCGGCGTACTTTGATGAGTGGATCTGGCAACTCGGGGTATGATTTAAGAGACCACTGAACCTCGAGGTTAAACACATGAGCCAGGCATGGTACATGTGTGATCTCGCCTCGCCTCAGAGCCGCCACCAGGTTACGGCCATTGTCACACACGATCATGCCTGGATGTAGGTTCAGCGGTCTCAGCCACAGATCTGCCTGCTCTTTCACAGCTGTCCACAACTCACAAGCAGTGTGAGGTTTATCACCTAAGCTTATGAGTTTCAGCACAGCTTGTTGCCGCTTGGCTGAGGCAGTACTGCAGTGCTTCCAGCTTGTAACTGATGTGGTGATATCTGAGATGGAGGCTGAACATGAGGAGGAGGAGGAGGATGATGTGCAGGAGCTGTACGCTGTGGGGGCAACACTGACTGACATAGGGCCCGCAATCCTCGGTGTGAGGAAGATGTGTTCCATCCCAAGGTCCGACTGGGTCCCGGCTTCCACTATGTTTACCCAGTGTGCCGTCAGGGAGATGTACCATCCCTGGCCACAAGCACTTGTCCACGTGTCCGTTGTCAGGTGGACTCACCCAGTAACTGCGTTGTTGAAGGCACGGCAGGTGTTTTGGGACACGTGCTTGTGTAGTGCGGGGATGGCACACCGGGCAAAATAGTGTCGGCTGTGGACCGAGTACCGAGGTACGGCCACCGCCATAAGGTCGTGGAAGGATTCCGTCTCCACCAGCCTAAAAGACAGTATTTCCAAGGCAAGCAGTCGTGAAATGTGCGAATTTAGGACTGTGGCCTGTGGGGCGTTGGCTGCGAATTTGTGCTTTCATTCAAAGCTCTGGGATATGGATAATTGAACGCTGCGGTGGGACGTGGACATGGACGTTGATGCTGTTTCTTGAGAAACTGCCATAACAAGTGAAAACTGAGAGGAGGGGGGATCTTTGCATGCAGTATGGACAGGGGATTGCCTTGCACGCATAACAGCGGGTTCTATTACACGCACAACAGCGGAAGAAGCAGTGGTGACACCTGCTGACACTGGTCGTGGACCCTGGGGTTCACCCCACAATGTCGGCTGCTTTGCTGACATGTGCCTGATCATGCTGGTGGTGGTGAGGCTGGTAGTTTTGTTACCCCTACTGATGCTGGCATGGCTGGTGGTACAAATGGCCTTTTTGGGTTATCAGCAGAGTCTTTAAAAAAATTCCAGCCTCTGGAAGACCTACCGGTTGTACTGGCAACGTCCCTCGTGTTAGTGTTACGGGGAACTGTTACCAGCCTTCTGTGTGCGGCCACCACACTGCTTCTTCCTGCCTGTTAGGGTACTCTGCCTCCCTCCCCCTGTGTGCTTCTGGCCTCGCTCTGCGTGTCCTCCTGCCACGTTGAGTCAGTTACTAGATCATCCACCACCTCCTTTTCTTCCACTTGCGCACCACGATCCTCCTCCTCACTTCGTGGCAATTGTGTCTCGTCATCGTCCACCTCTTGTGACAAATTGCCAGCGTCGACTTCCTGTGGCTGTGGCTGTTCAGATATTTGGGCATCGCTACATGGGATCTCCTCTTCCACCACTTCAAGCGAAGCATGCGAGGGGCACAAATATGGAAATGGACAGCTCTTCAGAGTGTCCAAGTGTGGGATCAGTTGCTGTCTGACGACACTCAGCATGGTGGGAGGAAGGAGCATCAGAGTGAGGAGGAGCATGCGGTCGAGACTCACAGCTACTAAAACTTGACCGTGTGGAAGACAGACCGGAGGTGGTGGTGCCCAGGTAACTGGAAGTATTATCTGCTATCCAATTAATAACCTGTTCACACTGATCAGTTTGCAATACTGGTATTGTAGTGTGCTTCCCTAGTAAGTCGGTCAAGAAGTGGGAGCGAGAAGATGTAGCTGTTGTTTGTGGCACATTTTCACCTTGGCCACGGCCCCGTCCTCTACACGCACCATCAGCAGAATGTCCAGTACCACGTCCCTTGCCACGCGCCTTGCCCATTGTAAATGAAGTAAAATAGCTTACACTCGCACTATCAATTGAAAAAGGGTAATAAAAAGGAGATTAGAACCGTGGAAGAAAAAAAAACACAGTTCTATTTCTCTGGCCTACACCAGACTCTTTTGAACAGATATATTTGTGTCTGAACAGTCAGGGAGACACTATTACAGTTTTTTTTTACGGAAAAAATGCCAAAAACAGGATAATACAGAGATTTGACCCGTGGAACTGCAAAACCACAGTTCTATTTCTCTGGCCTACACCAGACCCTTTTAAACAGATATATTGGTGTCTGAACAGTCAGGGAGACACTATTACAGTTTTTTTTTTACAGAAAAAATACCAAAAGCAGGATAATACAGAGATTTGACCCGTGGAGCTGCAAAACCACAGTTCTATTTCTCTGGCCTACACCAGACTCTTTTAAACAGATATATTGGTGTCTGAACAGTCAGGGAGACACTATTACAGTTTTTTTTACAGCAAAAAATGCCAAAAGCAGGATAACAAGAGATTTGACCCATGGAACGGCAAAACCACAGTTCTATTTCTCTGGCCTACACCAGACTCTTTTCAACAGATATATTGGTGTCTGAACAGTCAGGGAGACACTATTACAGTTTTTTTTACAGCAAAAAATTCCAAAAGCAGAATAACAAGAGATTTGACCCATGAAACTGCAAAACCACAGTTCTATTTCTCTGGCCTACACCAGACTCTTTTCAACAGATATATTTGTGTCTGAACAGTCAGGGAGACACTATTACATTTTTTTTTTACGGAAAAAAATGCCAAAAGCAGGATAATACAGAGATTTGATCCATGGAACTGCAAAACCACAGTTCTATTCCTCTGGCCTACCCCAGACTCTTTTAAACAGATATATTGGTGTCTGAACAGTCAGGGAGACACTATTACAGGTTTTTTTGCAGCAAAAAATGCCAAAAGCAGGATAACAAGAGTTTTGACCCATGTAACTGCAAAACCACAGTTCTATTTCTCTAGCCTACACCAGACTCTTTTCAACAGATATATTGTTGTCTGAACAGTCAGGGAGACACTATTACAGTTTTTTTTTACGGAAAAAAATGCCAAAAGCAGGATAATACAGAGATTTGACCCGTGGAACTGCAAAACCACAGTTCTATTTCTCTGGCCTACACCAGACTCTTTTAAACAGATATATTGGTGTCTGAACAGTCAGGGAGACAATATTACAGTTTTTTTTTACGCAAAAAATGCCAAAAGCAGGATAATACAGAGATTTGACCTGTGGAACTGCAAAACCACAGTTCTATTTCTCTGGCCTACACCAGACTCTTTTAAACAGATATATTGGTGTCTGAACAATCAGGGAGACATTATTACTGTTTTTTACGGCAAAAAATGCCAAAAGCAGGATAACAAGAGATTTGACCCGTGGAACTGCAAAACCGCAGTTCTATTTCTCTGGCCTACACAAGCCTCTTTTAAACAGATATATCCGTGTCTGAACAGTCAGGAAAACACTATTACTGTTTTTTTTTGCGGAAAAAATACCAAAAGCAGGATAATACAGAGATTTGACCTGTGGAACTGCAAAACCACAGTTCTATTTCTCTGGCCTACACCAGACTCTTTTAAACAGATATATTGGTGCCTGAACAATCAGGGAGACACTATTACTGTTTTTTACGGCAAAAAATGGCAAAAGCAGGATAACAAGAGATTTGACCCATGGAACTTCAAAACCTCAGTTCTATTTCTCTGGCCGACACAAGACTCTTTTAAACAGATATATTTGTGTCTGAACAGTCAGGAAAACACTATTACTGTTTTTTTTTACGGAAAAAATGCCAAAAGCAGGATAATACAGAGATTTTACCCGTGGAACTAAAAAACCACAGTTCTATTTCTCTGGCCTACACCAGACTCTTTTAAACAGGATAATACAGAGATTTGACCCATGGAACTGCAAAACCACAGTTCTATTTCTCTGGCCTAAACCAGACTCTTTGAAACAGATATATTGGTGTCTGAACAGTCAGGGAGACACTATTACAGTTTTTTTCACGTCAAAAAATGCCAAAAGCAGGATAATACAGAGATTTTACCTGTGGAACTACAAAACCACAGTTCTATTTCTCTGGCCTACACCAGACTCTTTTAAACAGATATATTTGTGTCTGAATAGTCAGGGAGACACTATTACAGGTTTTTTTTTATGGCAAAAAATGCCAAAAGCAGGATAATACAGAGATTTGACCCGTGGAACTGCAAAACCACAGTTCTATTTCTCTGGCCTACACCAGACTCTTTTAAACAGATATATTGGTGTCTGAACAGTCAGGGAGACACTATTACAGTTTTTTTTACGGCAAAAAATGCCAAAAGCAGGATAATACAAAGATTTGACCCGTGGAACTGCAAAACCACAGTTCTGTTTCTCTGGCCTACACCAGACTCTTTTAAACAGATATATTGGTGTCTGAACAGTCACAGACAGACTCAAATTTTTTTTTATGGGGGGTGGGAATACTAAAATGTTAATAAGACGCGTATTTGTACAGTGTGACTGAGGAAAAAAAAAATACAGGATTTAGATGAAAAAAATGATAAAAGGGGGATAAGTCTAGCAATTTGACCAACAGGAGCACACAGGACTGTAATGCAGCGTTTGCTGGTATAACCACTGAGTCTCCTATACAGCCTGCCTGCCTGCCTGATATCTGGGATGGATATTAATCCTGAGAAGGACTGTTTGTTTGATTTGGCAGGCTTTAGAGACCCTACACTACCTATTTCGCACTATATATCTCTCCCTAACTCAGCAGCACTCTCCCTACACTGTCTGATCCGGAGCGACTGTGTCCAAGATGGCGGCGCCCAGTTTTAAATACTCGAGGTGACACTGTGCGGCCAGCTAATCACTGTAATGCCGACAAACAACATGGCTGCGGCATTCCAGTGACTGGCTGGCAATCCCTGCATGTTCATTGGCTCTGTAAAGAGCGCCAAACGTGCAGGGCAGAGACACGAGCTCCAGCCCGAGTAACCCGGAAATGCTCGGTGCTCGCAGAACATCCCGAGTTGTGAGATGCTCGGGCGAGTACCGAGCAGTGTTGAGCATGCTCGCTCAACACTACTTGTGACTAGTGTTGAGCGATACCTTCCGATATCGGGAAATATCGGATCGGATTGGATCGGACCGATACCGAAAAAGTATCGGATATCGCCGATTCCGATACCGGAAACCAATGCAAGTCAATGGGACATAAATATCGGAATTAAAATAAACCCTTTCTTTCCTTGTAGGTTATTTCTACATGAAGGAAAACAACTAAGAATAATGTAGAATGTATTGGGGGAGGTGGGGGAGACAATAAAGGCATAGAGGTTTAGCCCAGTCAAATGGAATAGCAGGAATTAATATTTTTTTATTATGTTCTGAGTTACGGAAATATTAACTATGTTAAGTATTTTTATATTTTGTCAGATATTTATGTTTCACTACTTCCATGCTCTTCACCTTCTTTTTTACTTCTCCCACACTTTCTCCTTCATCATCCTCAGCATCTTTTTCATCCACTTCTTCTTCACCTTCTTCTTCTTCACCTTCTTCGTATTATTCTTTTTTTTACATTCTTCATATTCTACTTCTTCATCTTCTTCATATTCTTCTTCTTCATCATATTCTTATTTGTGACAGGCATTCCTGTAGTTGTTATCTATAAAAGGTTGGACATTACACCTTTCGTTCTGCCCGTCACAAAAGATTTACAACAGGATTTGTCCGCGTTCAGTTTGGCCTGCAGCAGCAGGTCTTTTCCAGGGGCACCACGAGGAGGAACGGACTCACCCCCATACACTGCTTAGTCATCTTCTGCTTATAATTTAGATATTATCTTTTGCTCTGATTTTTAGTCTTATGCTTAATGTTCTTCCGCTTTTTGTTCTGCAGCTTCTTGTATTTCTGCTTCTTGGTTTTCTGTCTCTTGTTTTTCTGTATCTTGGTGCTTGTCTTCTCTTCTTTGTCTTCTTGGTCAACTTCTTCAGGGTCATCTTCTTGGTCTTCTTCGGGGTGGTCTTCAGGGTCGTCGTCTTCGGGGGTCCTCGTCTTCGGGGTCCTCGTCTTCTTCGGGTTGGTCTTCTGGGTCCTCGTCTTCGGGGTCCTCGTCTTCTTCGGGGTGGTCTTCAGGGTCCTCGTCTTCTTCGGGGTGGTCTTCAGGGTCCTCGTCTTCTTCGGGGTGGTCTTCAGGGTCCTCGTCTTCAGGGTCATTGTCTTCGGGGTCCTCGTCTTCTTAGGGTTGGTCTTCAGGGTCCTCGTCTTCAGGGTCCTCGTCAGGGAGATCCAGAGTGATTACCAAGAACCATTTCAAAAAGCTTGAACTTGGAAATGTAGCAGAAGGTACAAGAAAGCTGAGGAACTACCGAGGACCAGCTGACGGTACTGGAACCCGGATGGATAGCAGAAGGTACAAGAGCCAATGGAACTACCGAGGACCAGCTGATGTTACTGGAACTCGGTTACTAAGCAGGAGGTACCTGTGCCAGAAAGCACTACCAAGGACCAGCAGACGTTGGTGGAACTTGGATACCGAGAAGGAGGCACCTAATCCAAAGGCACTGCCGAGAACCAGCTGACGGTACTGGAACCCGGATGGGTAGCAGAAGGTACAAGAGCCAATGGAACTACCGAGGACCAGCTGATGTTACTGGAACCCGGATGGGCAGCAGAAGGTACAAGAGCCAATGGAACTACCGAGGACCAGCTGATGTTACTGGAACTCGGTTACTAAGCAGGAGGTACCTGTGCCAGAAAGCACTACCAAGGACCAGCAGACGTTGGTGGAACTTGGATACCGAGAAGGAGGCACCTAATCCAAAGGCACTGCCGAGAACCAGCTGACGGTACTGGAACCCGGATGGGTAGCAGAAGGTACCCATGTAAAAAAAAAGTTCAAGGCCGCGAGCCGGCCGCAGTTACCAAAACCCACAGTCCTACAGAGGGTGCTTGTCCTATTGGCACTATGGAACCAGCCTTCATTGCCAGATCCCGCAGCCCACATAGGAGTCACCTAAACTGCAGGCACCATAGAGTCGGCTAACCCGACCGCAACACGACAGGACAACGCATTGGAGGCAAAGTGACGTTGACACTACCCGGAAACAGCTGGCGTGCTGGAACCAGGCTGGGCAGGAGGGAGTACCCGTGCCAAAGACACTGCCGAGAACCAGCTGACGGTACTGGAACCCGGATGGGTAGCAGAAGATACAAGAGCAAATGGAACTACCGAGGACCAGCTGATGTTACTGGAACCCGGATGGGTAGCAGAAGGTACAAGAGCCAATGGAACTACCGAGGACCAGCTGATGTTACTGGAACTCGGTTACTAAGCAGGAGGTACCTGTGCCAGAAAGCACTACCAAGGACCAGCAGACGTTGGTGGAACTTGGATACCGAGAAGGAGGCACCTAATCCAAAGGCACTGCCGAGAACCAGCTGACG
Organism: Phyllobates terribilis; assembly: GCF_046119375.1. Classification (NCBI taxonomy): domain Eukaryota; kingdom Metazoa; phylum Chordata; class Amphibia; order Anura; family Dendrobatidae; genus Phyllobates; species Phyllobates terribilis. The sequence goes on from NW_027362763.1 coordinate 231,733,986, forward strand.
GTACTGGAACCCGGATGGGTAGCAGAAGGTACCCATGTAAAAAAAAAGTTCAAGGCCGCGAGCCGGCCGCAGTTACCAAAACCCACAGTCCTACAGAGGGTGCTTGTCCTATTGGCACTATGGAACCAGCCTTCATTGCCAGATCCCGCAGCCCACATAGGAGTCACCTAAACTGCAGGCACCATAGAGTCGGCTAACCCGACCGCAACACGACAGGACAACGCATTGGAGGCAAAGTGACGTTGACACTACCCGGAAACAGCTGGCGTGCTGGAACCAGGCTGGGCAGGAGGGAGTACCCGTGCCAAAGACACTGCCGAGAACCAGCTGACGGTACTGGAACCCGGATGGGTAGCAGAAGATACAAGAGCAAATGGAACTACCGAGGACCAGCTGACGGTACTGGAACCCGGATGGGTAGCAGAAGGTACAAGAGCCAATGGAACTACCGAGGACCAGCTGATGTTACTGGAACTCGGTTACTAAGCAGGAGGTACCTGTGCCAGAAAGCACTACCAAGGACCAGCAGACGTTGGTGGAACTTGGATACCGAGAAGGAGGCACCTAATCCAAAGGCACTGCCGAGAACCAGCTGACGGTACTGGAACCCGGATGGGTAGCAGAAGGTACCCATGTAAAAAAAAAGTTCAAGGCCGCGAGCCGGCCGCAGTTACCAAAACCCACAGTCCTACAGAGGGTGCTTGTCCTATTGGCACTATGGAACCAGCCTTCATTGCCAGATCCCGCAGCCCACATAGGAGTCACCTAAACTGCAGGCACCATAGAGTCGGCTAACCCGACCGCAACACGACAGGACAACGCATTGGAGGCAAAGTGACGTTGACACTACCCGGAAACAGCTGGCGTGCTGGAACCAGGCTGGGCAGGAGGGAGTACCCGTGCCAAAGACACTGCCGAGAACCAGCTGACGGTACTGGAACCCGGATGGGTAGCAGAAGGTACAAGAGCCAATGGAACTGCCGAGAACCAGCTGGCGGTGCTGGAGCCCAGGGTAAATACTAAAAACAGAAGAGCCAGAGGTGTATTTGGAGGAGGTTTTAAATCCGTACTACAGTGGATGTGGACAAAGCAGGAGAATTTGCCGGACACACAGCTGGGGATCAGCTGACGTTACTGAATCCCAATAACACTGGAGCAAGCGTTGACTGTGCAGACGGCACTTCTGAGCAGCAACTAGCGGTATTGGAGCCCAGGGTAAATACTAAAAACGGAGGAGCCAGAGGTGTAATTGGAGCAAGTTTTAAATAAGTAGCACAGTGAATATGGACAGAGCAGGAGAAATTGCCGTGAACACAGCAGGGGAACAGCTGACGTTACCGAACCCCAATAACACCGCAGCAAGTGTTGACTGTGCAGACGGCACTTCCGAGCGCCAACTGGCGGTGCTGGAGCCCAGGGATAAGAATGAAAACAGAGGAGCCAGAGGAGTAATTGGAGCAACTTTAAAATGTGTAGTACAGTGGATGTGGACAAATCAGGAGAAATTGCCGTCCGCACAGCAGGAGAACAGCTGACGTTACTGAACCCCAATAACACGGCAGCAAGTGTTGACTGTGCAGACGGCACTTCCGAGCGCCAACTGGCGGTGTTGGAGCTCAGGGATTACAGTTCAGGTGGTAGAAACATGAACAGAACAGGAGACCTGGATACTGTTGCCAACCAATTATTTATTCTGGAAGAGGACTGGCAAATTCATGAGAGATCCAGGCCTTGTTCATTTTGAGAAAAGTAAGCCGGTCAACGTTATCGGAGGATAGTCGCATGCGACGGTCTGTTAGTACACCACCTGCGGCACTAAAGACGCGTTCCGATAATACACTAGCAGCAGGGCAAGCTAGCACCTCCAGTGCATACTGACTAAGCTCTGGCCATGTATCCAGCTTACAGACCCAAAACTTGAAGGGAGAAGAGCCGTCTGGGAGTACACTAAGAGGGCAAGACATGTAGTCTGTCACCATCTGACGGAAACGTTGCCTCCTGCTGACTGGAGCTGTCTGTGATGGTGTAGACATTTGTGGCGGCGGGGACACAAAACTTTGCCACATTTCGGCCATACTGGTCTTGCCTTGTGCTGAGGCGCTGCTTCTGCTCCCTCTTTGTGCAGAGCTTCCTCCACTGCCTCGACGCACTGAGCTGCTTTGTAAAGCACTAGCAGCACTGCTCTCGGTTGGAATGGAGAACATGATGGAATGCACCAGTGCGTCTTGGTACTCCCGCATTTTACGCTCCCGGTTCAATGGTGTTATGAGGCTTTGTAAGTTGTCCCGGTAGCGAGGATCTAGGAGGGTGGACACCCAATAATCAGCCGTGTTGAGAATGTGGGCGATGCGGCGGTCGTTTCTGAGGCACTGCAGCATGAAATCAACCATGTGCTGCAGACTGCCAACTGGCCAAGAAACGCTGTCCCCTGCTTGAGGCGTGATCTCTGCCTGCTCTGCATCACCCCACCCTCGCTCTAGATACTGACTACTAGAGCATTGTGTACCTCCCTCCTCTGGACAGATGTCTTCCTCATCCATTGACTCCTCCTCATCCTCCTCACAAAGTGTCCCCTGCCTAGGCCTTTGTGAGGAACCACGTTGCGCAGACTGTAGAGAAGCAGATGGCATTTGTGACTCCTCATCCTCCACCTCTTCCAAAACCTCGTCCCTTAGTGCTTGCAGTGTTTTTTCAAGCAGGCAGATAAGGGGGATAGTCATGCTGACTAGTGCATCATCTGCACTCGCCATCCGCGTGGAATAATCGAAGGCACGCAAAACGTGGCAAATGTCCTTCATAGAGGCCCACTCAGTGGTGGTGAAGTGTGAACGGCGCGCACTGCGACTTGTTTGCGCCTGCTGCAGCTGGTACTCCATTACTGCTGCCTGCTGCTCACACAACCTCTCCAACATATGTAACGTTGAATTCCACCTGGTGGGTAGGTCACATATGATGCGATGTTCCGGAAGACATAATCGGCGCTGCAGAGCTGCAATGCGTGATCTTGCATTGCTGGAACGCCGCAAGTGAGCGCACTCTATGCGGACCTTGTGAAGCAGTGCATCAAGATCCGGATAGTCCCTCAAAAAACTCTGCACGACCAAGTTGAGCACATGTGCCAGACATGGGATGTGAGTGAGGTTGCCTAGGCCCAGAGCTGCCACCAGATTTCGGCCATTGTCACACACTACCATGCCTGGCTGGAGATTCGCTGGCACAAACCACACGTCACTCTGCTGCTTGATGGCATTCCAGAGCTCCTGCGCTGTGTGGCTTCGATTCCCCAAAGAAATTAATTTTAATACGGCCTGTTGACGTTTGGCCACGGCTGTGCTCATATCGGTCATCATAACAGGTAACCGTTCACGGGTCGATGTGGAGGTAGACCGTGACGGCTCCTGCAGCGCTGATTCAGAGGAACTGGAGTATGAGGAGGAGTCAATGTGTACAGACTGGATTCCTGCAATCCTTGGAGTTGGCAGAACACGTACAGCGCCACTCTCAAGATCTGTACCCGGCTCCACAACATTTACCCAATGGGCAGTGAGGGAAAGGTATCGTCCCTGTCCATGCTTACTGGTCCACGCATCAGTGGTCAGGTGGACCTTGCTACTGACGGCGTTTTGTAGCGCATGTTTAATTTTTCCCTCCACATGATGTTGCAGGGCAGGGACGGCTTGCCTGCTGAAATAAAAGCGGCTGGGCACGTTGTATTGTGGGACTGCCAATGCCATAAAGTTACGGAATGTGTCAGTCTCCACCAGCCTGAATGATAGCATTTCAAGGGCCAGTAGTTTAGCAATGCCAGCATTCAGAGCCTGTGCTCGGGGGTGGTTTGCCGAGTATGGGCGCCTTTTCTCCCATGCCTGTGCTAACGATGGCTGTAGACTGGCCTGGGAGTGTGAGGATGACTGGGAAAGTGGTGCTGTGGGTGGAATTACACTGTGTCTCTGTACAACAGTGCCAGAGATTCTTCCATGGCGATCCTGTGAGGAAGCCGAACCAGCTGTGTGTGAGCTGGAGGAAGAGGCTACAACACGAGCTGAAGAGGTGGTAGGTGGCGCTGTAGGTTGGCCTAGGTCTTCAGTGTGTTTGTGTAACTCCACCACGTGCTTGGTCCGCACATGTTTCCACATATTTGTGGTATTGAGGTTGCTGACACTTTTCCCTCTTTTCACCTTCTGATTACACAGCTTGCATTTGACAAAGCAAATGTCATCTGCAACTGTGTCAAAAAAGGACCAGGCACTGCAAGTCTTGGGAGCGCCCGCTTTGGATTTTGGAAGAGCCATGCTCCTAATGGGTGCCGAAGTGGAGGCTACAGGCAACCAAGTCTGCCCCCTCCCTCTCCCTCCTTTTTGGGCCGTTCGGGGAATCTCTTCCTCAGAGCTGCTCCCACCACCTTCCTGTCCCTCACGCCATGATGGGTCAAGGACCTCATCATCTACACCACCCTCTTCAAACAACTGCTTCTCCTGGGTAGTCTCGACAGCACAGTACGCACCAGAAAGTGGCACCTGAGTCTCATCATCAGATGCGTACTGAGGTGTGCTGCTGACCATAGGCACTGGCCCACCCGCCTCTTCAGATTCAGAGAGACAAAACGGTTGCGCATCACTGCATACTACCTCTTCTTCAAATTCTCGAATTCTGCTTGGCTGGCCCCCTCTTTCCAAGCCAAGAGATTCAGAGAACAGAAGTAGAGATGGCTCCTGTCCAGGGCTCTCTGACTGCCTGGGCAATTTGGCAGGTGGTGAAGAGACAGATGGGTGCTCTTCAGTGCTCAGGACCTGAGAGGATCTGGAACTAATTGAAGTCGATGCGTTAGCTGCCATCCATCCGACAACGGCTTCAATTTGGTCCTCGCGCAGCAGTGGGGTACGGCTAGCTCCTACAAAGCTGCGCATAAAGGACTGTTCCCTGGTAAAACTGGGGGATGCTGAGTCACTGGTGCCCGCAGCAGGCACAGAATCCCCACGTCCTCTCCCTGCAGGCACAGAATCCTCACGTCCTCTCCCTGCAGAAACTCCACGCCCACGCCCACGACCACGACCACATGCCTTACTCCCTGCCTTCTTCATCTTGGTAGACTGATAAAGATAGGCAGAAAAGTACTAAGGGCTTAGTGTGCTTATTCCTGAACAGCTGCTAACAGGTATAAGAAACACTAATTTTATAAAGTGTGGACTAGACTTTAATATGAGCTAATGTGGCCTACACAACTGTAAAGTGGAGTGTTTGGTGAACTTTATTTAGGTTTTTTTTGTCACAAAAAGACACTGGATGTGCCTAAAGATGTAATAACGATAGTATCACAAACTTTTTGTAGCTATTACAATGTAGGAAGGTAACCTACAATGCAATAGATGAGGCTGCAAAAAATAGGCTAATACTAATCTGGCTGGGGCTGCAGGGCCCAATGCTGCAGAAAGGCTCCTCTATCTACTCCTATATAGTGTGTTTGGAATCAATTTAGCTGAATATGGATGGAACCACCACACTAATAGGAGATATCAGGAAAAATTATGAATTGGCAATAAAGGACAATGTATGAGGCAGTGACACACACTGAGTGCACTACAACCAGACGGGGTTGAAGCACACACTACAGGGTGAGCTGCACTCACACACCAGACCTTGCAGACAGCGGTGAACAGTACAGATGCAGAGCACTGTGCACTAGTGCTGCAAGACGGAAAAAAATTCTCTATCTACTCCTATATAGTGTGTTTGGAACCAATTTAGCTGAATACAGATGGAACCACCACACTAATAGGAGATATCAGGAAAAATTATGAATTGGCAATAAAGGACAATGTATGAGGCAGTGACACACACTGAGTGCACTACAACCAGACGGGGTTGAAGCACACACTACAGGGTGAGCTGCACTCACACACCAGACCTTGCAGACAGCGGTGAACAGTACAGATGCAGAGCACTGTGCACTAGTGCTGCAAGACGGAAAAAAATTTCTCTATCTACTCCTATATAGTGTGTTTGGAACCAATTTAGCTGAATACAGATGGAACCACCACACTAATAGGAGATATCAGGAAAAATTATGAATTGGCAAAAAAGGACAATGTATGAGGCAGTGACACACACTGAGTGCACTACAACCAGACTTGGCTGAAGCACACACTACAGGGTGAGCTGCACTCACACACACAGACCTTGCAGATAGCGGTGAACAGCACAGGGAACTGTGCACTAGCACTGCAAGGCACAGTGATTTAGAAAGTAGCTTGGGTAAAGCAGTATAGAGCAAATAGGTAGCTAAAACTGTCCCTCAGAACAACAGCGTCCTATCCCTAACTGAATTCACAGCAGAGTGAGCTCAAAATGGCGGCGGTGGCTTTTATAGTGCATCATGACATCATTTCAGCAGCCAATCACAGCCATGCCATTAGTTAAGATGCCTACATGCCTAACAGGATGTGCCCACACTTCTTAGGATCCTCATTGGCTGAATAAAATGAAAATGTCTCATTGCATTATGGGAACTTCCGATTCCGGTATACGATATTGCAATAGTATCGGAATTAAGTATCGGAATTCCGATACCGCGAATATCGGCCGATACCCGATATTTCAGTATCGGAATGCTCAACACTACTTGTGACCTTCAGTAATGGTTTCTTTGCAGCAATCTACTAAAATGTCCTGTTTCTTGCAGTTTTCTCAGCTGAGGTTGAGATTAGTGTTGAGCGAGCACTAAAATGCTCGGGTGCTCGAAGCTCGGGCCGAGCTCGCCGTGATACTCGGGTGCTCGACCCGAGCAACGAGCCCAATGTTAGTCTATGGGAGACTCGAGCATTTTTACGGTGGCACCCCCGGCAGACTTTTAAAAGCCTAACAAGTGCCCAAAACGATAGTGACAGTGCTCAAATGACATGGGGACAGCATGGGGATCGCCCCAGGAAGCATTTCTGACCCCCAGGTCACTGCTGTCAACAACGTGGTCAGAGGTATTAAGCCACTTTTACAGACTCACAATAAAACGTTCAAAAACAAAAGTGAAACTTTTTTCCTGTGAAATATGTTAAGGAACATCCTTTCCAGGATAAAGACTTGTGTATAAGTTAAAATAAATTACCAAAAACAAAAATACTCCTCCACACCTTCGGCTATGTTCTCAAGTAGCATTTTTTATGCTTTTTTGCACTTTTGTATTGCTTTCAACTATGACAAATGCATTCACCGTGAAATGTCATTTTAACATTTTACAACCTTATCTGGCCATGTGCTGTGTGACACATGCATAAGGTCCTGAAAAGACAAGGGAACAGCATGGGGAAGACCCCTGGAAGCATCTCTGACTCCCAGGTCACTGTCTAACAGTGTGCCCATCATAAGTGATCCTTACCGCATCAGAAGATGCAGACTTGCAACTATCCCCATGCAAGATCTAGTCCCAGGGCAGTGTTCAATTGTACCTCCCCCATTCCTTGCAATACAAGCTCAAGTATGCAGCCTGCCACCCACCCACCCCCAGGCTGCAATACCATACTGCTTGCTTGCTTGAACTTGAAATTGGGCCTTTTAGGCATGTGGAGGCGGAATCTGGCCACCACGTCATGGCTGTGTTGGCGGCCTGGAATCCATACCCAGTCCCCAGCCACCCGGCGGCCGGGTGTCCATACTCGGTCCCCAGCCGCCCCGCGGCCGGGTGTCCACACACGGTCCCCAGCCACCTGGGGGCAGCCGGGTGTCCATAAACGGTCCCCAGCCGCCCCTATTTCTCCTTGGAACATCCCCCCACACACTTTTCTTAGCCCGGCCTGCTTTAGGCAGCATTGGACGAGCCCATGAGAGAACCAGACTCCTCCGGTGGGCCCTGACTTCTCCATCGGTGGAGTTGAGAGTGCCAAGGTGAGGAGCATGATGGTGATGACAGAAGTTAGCATCTGCTATGTTTTCTTTTAATGCAAGTGTAAGTGTGCAGCCTGCCACCCACCCACCCCCAGACTGCAATTCCATACTGCTAGCTTGCACTTGAAATGGGGCCTTTAAGTTTGGAGGAGGCCGAAGCTGGCCACTACCTCATGGCTGCTTCGGCAGCGAGGTATCCATACTCAGTCCCCAGCCACCCATATTTGTCCTGGTGTGCCTTATACATAAGATTAAGCGCGTATACCAAAACATTACCTGTGCCCTCCCCAGTGCATTTAGTGGGAAGGAGAGCCTATTCCGCTGTAGTGTGTGCATGCCAAACCCCTGTTCATGGTACATGCGAAGATGCCTCCCACGTTGCACCTGTCGTTGCAGACTTGCAACTATCCCCATTCAAGTCCTTGTCCCAGGGCAGTGTTCAATTGTACCTCTCCCATTCCTTGCAATGCAAGCGCAAGTATGCAGCCTGCCACCCACCCACCCCCAGGCTGCAATATCATACTGCTTGCTTGCTTGCACTTTAAATTGGGCCTTTTAGGCATGTGGAGGCGGAATCTGGCCACCACGCCATGGCTGTGTCGGCGGCCTGGTATCCATACTCAGTCCCCAGCCGCCTGGTGGCCGGGTGTCCCCGCTTGCTCCCCAGCCTCCAGGGGGTGGCCGGGTGTCCATACTCGGTCCCCAGCCACCCCTATTTGTCCCGGTAACGTTTCCCACACTTTTCTTAGCCTGGCCTGCTTTAGGGCAGCATTGGCCGAGCCCACCGGACTATCAGACTCCTCCGGTGGGCCCTGGCTTCTCCATCAGGGGAGTTGAGAGTGCCAAGGTGAGGAGCATGATGAGGATGATAGAAGTTAGAATCTGCTTTGTTGTAATGCAAACGCATGTATGTAGTAGCGGCTAGGCCTGAGGTGGTCAGCGTTTTGGCGCATATCCTACCTCCTCCGAGGATTGCTGGATGTTTTCCTGCTACTATCCAAGTTCTATGACTCCCGTTAAAACAAAGCTTCAGGTGATAAATGATGAATGAGGTAGTGGCAAAGGAGAAAGAGCAGGAGGAACAGGGACCATTCACATCAATATCAGTCCAGTCAACCAGATATGTCTTGTAGGATATGTTTCTGTAACAAAAGGAGCGGTTCGGCTATACAGTTATAGGGCATACAGTGAGTGCAATGCCTACCAAAAATTTCGAGCCACTCCAATGCCCCTTTGAAATGACATGGAGGTCAGAGGGAGTTAACTAAACCTTTTTTTCCATTTATAGCAACTGGGTCTCCCATGCACTGTTGGCAGTGAATGGAAGGCTTTCCAAAAATTATGAGGAACTGCAATGCCCCTTATAAGAGCCATGTGTGGCACCCCAGGGGTCTAGTCACCACAGTAATAGAGATATTACGTTGGAGAGCAAGTGGGAGGTTTCCTGGTCAGGATCCCTTAAACATGCAACATCCTCCTGCCCCCATCCTGTGAGGGGAGAATTCTGCCCTTATAAACTGGATCTGGGGCGGGGTTGAGTGAGTCAGAGAACAGTCAGAGTCAGAGTGAGAGCAAGGGAAAGTAACAGCAAGGAGCTCTGTAGGAGCTAGGAGCTAAAGACCAGGGGCTGGAAGCTGAGCAGAGCTCGCCCTGGCAGAAGACAATAGGAACCGGACACAGGAGTCCGAAGCTGTGAGGACTTATATATCCAGCAGCAGAAACCAGCCGGCAGGGGATTTCAGGTCCTCTGGCCATAGAAGCCCGGAGGCTCAGTCACAAGCAAGGGACCAGCACCGCCGTCGTGGAACGTAGGCTAACAGAAGGCCCAAAGTCACCAGTCATACGGGTGAGCACTACACGGTACACTCAGGGACGTGGGCTACTTCTACCCGCTTACAGCAAGGTAGCCAGGAAGAGTGCAGACAGACGGGGAGGCCTACAACTCCACCTGGCCAGGGGAACTCCTGCTTGCTCACAGACTGACCAGGCCTCTTATGCTAGCCAGTACTCCCAGGAGGGTCTACCTTATAATCATCAGTAAAGACCCTGAACTGCACCGCAAAGACTCTGAGTCGTTCCTGCTGCGCTCGTGCACCATCACCCCCATCATCCACACTCACTGCCCTGAGGCTATACTCCTCCCGAGTTATCCCATTCTATGCTGCACACACAACAGCAGCCTCAGCGGTCTGCCTCGCAGCGGTGGTACTCCCTGACCGCAATCCACGGGTGGCGCAGTCGGACAATTAACCTCAAAACCTAAGAAAGACTGCCACTGGTTTGACCAGCCTGAGCCACGGGACCGGGTCACCGCCACGGAGACTACAGACCCCAGAGACCAGGCACCGGGTATCCCACACACGTGTACACACGGCCCAGGGGGCGCGTCACATGCAGTACAGCATATTACAAACAAAAGTCCCATTATTGGGGAGTGGGTGTCCCATAGTATTTGCTTATGCTTTCCCAGCAAAAGCTGCCAAAAATTAGGACGGAGAAACTTGCAATGCCCCTTACAAGAGCCATGCAGTACAGCATTGCACGAACATAAGTCCCATTATTGGGGAGTGGGTGTCCCATGGTATTTGCTTATGCTTTCCCAGCAAAAGCTGCCAAAAATTAGGACGGAGCAACTTGCAATGCCCCTTACAAGAGCCATGCAGTACAGCATATTACAAACATAAGTCCCATTATTGGGGAGTGGGTGTCCCATAGTATTTGCTTATGCTTTCCAAGCAAAAGCTGCCAAAAATTAGGACAGAGCAACTTGCAATGCCCCTTACAAGAGCCATGCAGTACAGCATATTACAAACATAAGTCAAATTATTGGGGAGTGGGTGTCCCATAGTATTTGCTTATGCTTTCCCAGCAAAAGCTGCCAAAAATTAGGACGGAGCAACTTGCAATGCCCCTTACAAGAGCCATGCAGTACAGCATATTGCAAACAAAAGTCCCATTATTGGGGAGTGGGTGTCCCATAGTATTTGCTTATGCTTTCCCAGCAAAAGCTGCCAAAAATTAGGACGGAGAAACTTGCAATGCCCCTTACAAGAGCCATGCAGTACAGCATTGCACAAACATAAGTCCCATTATTGGGGAGTGGGTGTCCCATGGTATTTGCTTATGCTTTCCCAGCAAAAGCTGCCAAAAATTAGGACGGAGCAACTTGCAATGCCCCTTACAAGAGCCATGCAGTACAGCATATTACAAACATAAGTCCCATTATTGGGGAGTGGGTGTCCCATAGTATTTGCTTATGCTTTCCAAGCAAAAGCTGCCAAAAATTAGGACGGAGCAACTTGCAATGCCCCTTACAAGAGCCATGCAGTACAGCATATTACAAACATAAGTCCCATTATTGGGGAGTGGGTGTCCCATAGTATTTGCTTATGCCTTGCAAGCAAAAGCTGCCAAAAATAAGGACGGAGCAACTTGCAATGCCCCTTACGAGAGCCATGCAGTACAGCATATTACAAACATAAGTCCCATTATTGGGGAGTGGGTGTCCCATAGTATTTGCTACTGCTTTCCCAGCAAAAGCTGCCAAAAATTAGGACGGAGCAACTTGCAATGCCCCCTTACAAGAGCCATGCAGTACAGCATATTACAAACATAAGTCCCATTATTGGGGAGTGGGTGTCCCATAGTATTTGCTTATGCTTTCCCAGCAAAAGCTGCCAAAAATTAGGACGGAGCAACTTGCAATGCCCCTTACAAGAGCCATGCAGTACAGCATATTACAAACATAAGTCCCATTATTGGGGAGTGGGTGTCCCATAGTATTTGCTTATGCTTTCCAAGCAAAAGCTGCCAAAAATTAGGACAGAGCAACTTGCAATGCCCCTTACAAGAGCCATGCAGTACAGCATTTTACAAACATAAGTCCCATTATTGGGGAGTGGGTGTCCCATAGTATTTGCTTATGCTTTGCAAGCAAAAGCTGCCAAAAATAAGGACGGAGGAACTTGCAATGCTGGCACCCTGGTGGTATAGTGGTGGTGGAGGCTGAGGATAAGGAGAAGAAGATTAAACAGCCGAAACGAGGAAGCGTATACCCATGTGTGGGTGTGAAGCGGTGCATGTGAATACACCTCTCGAAATAACACAGTGGATTTGACTTTATGTTACTCTGCTGTCATTTGGTGGTGATGAGAAGTCTGGCCCAATCCAGCCCTTGTTCATTTTGATAAGGGTCAGCTTGTCAGCATTGTCAGTTGACAGGCGAGTGCGCTTATCAGTTCCCCCAGCGGCACTAAAAACACGCTCCGATAACACGCTAGCTGCAGGGCAGGCCAGGACCTCCAAGGCGTACAGAGCGAGTTCATTCCAAGTGTCCAGCTTGGATACCCAATAATTAAAAGGCACAGAGGAATCACGGAGGATGCTGGTACGATCGGCAAGGTACTCCCTCACCATCTTTTGAAACTTTCCACTCCTTGTGAGAGTACCCCGCGCCTCAGGGCCTGTAAGCTGGGCGGGTGTCAGAAAACTGTCCCAGAACGTTGACAGTGTTCCCCTGCCTCTGCTGGATTGGAGTTGCATCTCTCTCGCCTGTACGCCTTGGTTGGGCAACGAACTGTGACCTCTGCCGCTAGCGTGTTCAGATGGGAATTTTTTAAGAGTTCTGCAGCAAGGGCCTTCTGGTATTGCCCCATGTTTGTAGACCTCTCCACTTCAGGAATAAGAGAGTGAAAGTTCTCCTTGTAGCGAGGGTCTACAAGTGTCACCAACCAGTAATGACTGTCACCCAACATTTTGACAACGCGAGGGTCACGGTTAAGGCAGCGTAAAATAAAAGTCAGCCATGAGTGCCAGACTGGTAACGGGCAAGATTTTCGTATCCTCACCAAGATGACGACTGACCATGCTCTCCTCCTCCTCCTCCTCTTCCTCCTCCCCCCTGTCCTTAGGCCACCTACGCTGAACCGACGGTATGACACTTGTACAGGTACTACCGTCTACAACGCATGATAGCAGCTCCTGTTCTTCCTCCTCCTCCTCCTCCTCTCCCTCATTGTCCCCCAATGCACGTTGGGATGAGATGAGGCTGGGCTGTGTGTAATCGCCCGCTATGGCTTCTTGATCCATCTCATCATACTCTGGCTGCAATGCCTCCTCTTTAATTCTCTGCAGAGAGCGTTGCAAAAGACAGACAAGTGGGATGCTGACACTAATGATGGCGTCATCGCCACTCACCATCTTGGTGGCCTCCTCAAAGTTTGTCAGGATGGTACATATGTCAGACATCCAGGTCCACTCCTGAGGTCTTATGTGTGGAGTCTGACCTGAATATCGACGGCCTTGTTGCAGCTGGTACTCCACAACTGCTCTCTTCTGCTCACAAATCCATTGCAACATGTGGAGGGTAGAGTTCCAACGTGTGGGGACATCACACACCAGTCGGTGTGCCGGAAGCTGCAAACGCTGCTGCAACACAGCAAGGGCGGCTGAAGCTGTAGCCGACTTGCGAAAATGAGCTGACAGGCGGCGTACTTTGACGAGCAGATCTGGCAACTCTGGGTACGATTTAAGAAAGCGCTGAACCACGAGGTTAAGCACATGAGCAAGGCATGGTACGTGTGTGATCTCACCTCGCCTCAGAGCCGCCACCAGGTTACGGCCATTGTCACACACGGCCATGCCTGGATGTAGGTTCAGCGGTCTCAGCCACAGATCTGCCTGCTCTTTCACAGCTGTCCACAACTCACAAGCAGTGTGAGGTTTATCACCTAAGCTTATGAGTTTCAGCACAGCCTGTTGCCGCTTGGCGGAGGCAGTACTGCAATGATTCCAGCTTGTAACTGATGTGGTGATATCTGAGATGGAGGCTGAACATGAGGAGGAGGAGGAGGATGCGCAGGAGCTGTACACTGTGGGGGCAACTCTGACTGACATAGGGCCCGCAATCCTCGGTTTGGGGAGGATGTGTTCCATCCCAAGGTCCAACTGGGTCCCGGCTTCCACTATGTTTACCCAGTGTGCCGTCAGAGAGATGTACCGTCCCTGGCCACAAGCACTTGTCCATGTGTCCGTTGTCAGGTGGACTCTCCCAGTAACTGCGTTGTTGAGGGCACCGCAGATGCTTTGGGACACGTGCTTGTGTAGTGCGGGGATGGCACACCGGGCAAAATAGTGTCGGCTGGGGACCGAGCACCGAGGGACGGCCACCGCCATAAGATTGCGGAAGGATTCCGTCTCCACCAGCCTAAAAGGCAGCATTTCCAATGCAAGCAGTCGTGAAATGTGCGAATTTAGGACTGTGGCCTGTGGGGCGTTAGCTGCGAATTTCCGCTTTCGTTCAAAGGTCTGGGATATGGACAATTGAACGCTGCGGTGGGACGTGGACGTGGACGTTGATGCTGTTTCTTGAGAAACTGCCATAACAAGTGAAGACTGACAGGAGGGGGCATCTTTACATGCAGTATGGACAGGGGATTGCCTTGCACACACAACAGGGGGTTCTATAGCATGCACAACAGTGGAAGAAGCAGTGGTGACACCCGCTGACACTGGTCGTGGACCCTGGGTTTCGCCCCACAAAGTCGAGTGCTTTGCTGCCATGTGCCTGATCATGCTGGTGGTGGTCTGGCTGGTAGTTTTGTCACCCCTGCTGATGCTGGTATAGCAGGTGGAACATATGGCCTTTTTGGGGTTATCAGCAGAGTCTTTAAAAAAATTCCAGACTCTGGAAGACCTACCGCTTGTACTGGCAACGTCCCTCGTGTTGCTGTTACGGGGAACGGTTGCCTGCCTTCTGTCTGCGGCCACCACACTGCTTCTTCCTGCCTGTTGGGGTAATCTGCCTCCCTCCCCCTGTGTGCTGCTGGCCTCACTCTGCATGTCCTCCTTCCACGTCGGGTCAGTTACTAGATCATCCACCACCTCCTCCTCTTCCACTTGCGCACCACGATCCTCCTCCTCACTTCCTGGCAATTGTGTCTCGTCATCGTCCACCTCTTGTGACAGATTGCCAACGTCGACTTCCTGTGGCCGTGGCTGTTCAAATATTTGGGCATCGCAACATGGGGTCTCCTCTTCCACCACTTCAAGCGTATCAGGCGAGGGGCCCAAATATGGAAATGGACCAGTGAACAGCTCTTCAGAGTGTCCAAGTGTGGGATCACTTGCTGTCTGACGACACTCGGCATGGTGGGAGGAAGGAGCATCAGGGTGAGGAGGAGTATGCGGTCGAGACTGACGGCTACTAAGAGTTGACCGTGTGGAACACAGACCAGAGGTGGTGGTGCCCAGGTAACTGGAAGTATTATCTGCTATCCAATTAATAACCTGTTCACACTGATCAGTTCTCAATACTGGTGTGGTTCTGTGCTTCCCTAGTAATTCGGTCAAGAAGTGGGAGCGAGAAGATGTGGCTGTTGGTTGTAGCACATTTTCACCTTGGCCACGGCCCCGTCCTCTGCACGAACCATCACCAGAACGTCCACTTCCACGTCCCTTGCCACGCGCCTTGCCCATTGTAAATGAAGTAAAATAGCTTACACTTGCACTATCAATGGAAAAAGGGTAATAAAGAGTAGATTAGAACCGTGGAAGAGGAAAACCACAGCTATTGTTTACTGGGGTATGCCACACTTATTTCAATAGAGATATTTGCGGCTGAACAGTGAGCGACACACTCAAACTGCTTTTTTTCTAGATACCAAAGGCCCAAAACTGGATAGTACAGCGATTTGACCTGTGGAACTGCGAAACCACACTGGGATGTCGGGCCTACACAAGACTATTTTCAACAGATATATTTTTGTGTCACAACAGTCAGGAGACACTACTGTTTTTCTTTACGGAAAAAACTACCCAAAGCTGAATAATAGAGATTTTTTACCGTGGGATGGCAAAACCACAGTTATTGTTTACTGGGGTATACCACACTTTTTTAAATAGAGATATTTGCGGCTGAACAGTGAGCGACACACTCAAACTGCTTTTTTTTTACATACCAAAGGCCCAAAACTGGATAGTACAGCGATTTGACCCGTGGAACTGCGAAACCACACTGGGATGTCGGGCCTACACAAGACTATTTTCAACAGATATATTTTTGTGTCACAACAGTCAGGAGACACTACTGTTTTTCTTTTCGGAAAAAACTACCAAAAGCTGAATAATAGAGATTTTTTACCGTGGGATGGCAAAACCACAGTTATTGTTTACTAGGGTATACCACACTTTTTTAAATAGAGATATTTGCGGCTGAACAGTGAGCAACACACTCAAACTGCTTTTTTTTTAGATACCAAAGGCCCAAAACTGGATAGTATAGCGATTTGACCCGTGGAACTGCGAAGCCACACTGGGATGTCGGGCCTACACAAGACTATTTTCAACAGATATATTTTTGTGTCACAACAGTCAGGAGACACTACTGTTTTTCTTTACGGAAAAAAATACCAAAAGCTGAATAATAGAGATTTTTTACCGTGGGATGGCAAAACCACAGTTATTGTTTACTGGGGTATACCACACTTTTTTAAATAGAGATATTTGCGGCTGAACAGTGAGCGACACACTCAAACTGCTATTTTTTTAGATACCAAAGGCCCAAAACTGGATAGTACAGCGATTTGACCCGTGGAACTGCGAAACCACACTGGGATGTCGGGCCTACACAAGACTATTTTCAACAGATATATTTTTGCGTCACAACAGTCAGGAGACACTACTGTTTTTCTTTACGGAAAAAACTACCAAAACCTGAATAATAGAGATTTTTTACCGTGGGATGGCAAAACCACAGTTATTGTTTACTGGGCTATACCACACTTTTTTAAATAGAGAAATTTGTGGCTGAACAGTGAGCGACACACTCAAACTGCTTTTTTTTTAGATACCAAAGGCCCAAAACTGGATAGTACAGCGATTTGACCCGTGGAACTGCGAAACCACACTGGGATGTCGGGCCTACACAAGACTATTTTCAACAGATATATTTTTGTGTCACAACAGTCAGGAGACACTACTGTTTTTCTTTACGGAAAAATCTACCAAAAGCTGAATAATAGAGATTTTTTACCGTGGGATGGCAAAATCACAGTTATTGTTTACTGGGGTATACCACGCTTTTTTAAATAGAGATATTTGCGGCTGAACAGTGAGCGACACACTCAAACTGCTTTTTTTTTTAGATACCAAAGGCCCAAAACTGGATAGTACAGCGATTTGACCAGTGGAACTGCGAAACCACACTGGGATGTCGGGCCTACACAAGACTATTTTCAACAGATATATTTTTGTGTCACAACAGTCAGGAGACACTACTGTTTTTCTTTACGGAAAAAACTACCAAAAGCTGAATAATAGAGATTTTTTACCGTGGGATGGCAAAACCACAGTTATTGTTTACTGGGGTATACCACACTTTTTTAAATAGAGATATTTGCGGCTGAACAGTGAGCGACACACTCAAACCGCTTTTTTTTTTAGATACCAAAGGCCCAAAACTGGATAGTACAGCGATTTGACCCGTGGAACTGCGAAACCACACTGGGATGTCGGGCCTACACAAGACTATTTTCAACAGATATATTTTTGCGTCACAACAGTCAGGAGACACTACTGTTTTCTTTACGGAAAAATCTACCAAAAGCTGAATAATAGAGATTTTTTACCGTGGGATGGCAAAACCACAGTTATTGTTTACTGGGGTATATCACGCTTTTTTAAATAGAGATATTTGCGGCTGAACAGTGAGCGACACACTCAAACTGCTTTTTTTTTTAGATACCAAAGGCCCAAAACTGGATAGTACAGCGATTTGACCAGTGGAACTGCGAAACCACACTGGGATGTCGGGCCTACACAAGACTATTTTCAACAGATATATTTTTGTGTCACAACAGTCAGGAGACACTACTGTTTTTCTTTACGGAAAAAACTACCAAAAGCTGAATAAGAGATTTTTTACCGTGGGATGGCAAAACCACAGTTATTGTTTACTGGGGTATACCACACTTTTTTAAATAGAGATATTTGCGGCTGAACAGTGAGCGACACACTCAAACCGCTTTTTTTTTTAGATACCAAAGGCCCAAAACTGGATAGTACAGCGATTTGACCAGTGGAACTGCGAAACCACACTGGGATGTCGGGCCTACACAAGACTATTTTCAACAGATATATTTTTGTGTCACAACAGTCAGGAGACACTACTGTTTTTCTTTACGGAAAAAACTACCAAAAGCTGAATAATAGAGATTTTTTACCGTGGGATGGCAAAACCACAGTTATTGTTTACTGGGGTATACCACACTTTTTTAAATAGAGATATTTGCGGCTGAACAGTGAGCGACACACTCAAACTGCTTTTTTTTTAGATACCAAAGGCCCAAAACTGGATAGTACAGCGATTTGACCCGTGGAACTGCGAAACCACACTTGGATGTCGGGCCTACACAAGACTATTTTCAACAGATATATTTTTGTGTCACAACAGTCAGGAGACACTACTGTTTTTCTTTACGGAAAAAAATACCAAAAGCTGAATAATAGAGATTTTTTACCGTGGGATGGCAAAACCACAGTTATTGTTTACTGGGGTATACCACACTTTTTTAAATAGAGATATTTGCGGCTGAACAGTGAGCGACACACTCAAACATTTTTTTTTTATATATATACAAATGGCCCAAAATGGATAATACAGAGATTTGAACCGTGGAAGTGCAAAACAACACTTCTGTTTCTCTAGCCTACACCAGACTATTTTCAACAGTTATATTTGTGTCTGAAAAATCAGAGACACGCTTTTTTTTGGGGGGGGGGGGACGTACCAAAAGGTTAATAAGATGGGTATTTGTACAGTGTGAAGGAGGAAAAAAAAGGAGGATTTAGATGAAAAAAAAAGGATTTTTCCTGGCCCCCGACACCTGGTGCTAAGTCCAGCAATTTCAGCAACAGGAGCACACAGGACTGTAATGCAGCGTTTGCTGGTATAACCACTGTGTCTCCTATACAGCCTGCCTGCCTGGTATCTGGGATGGATATTAGTCCTGAAAAGGACTGTTTGTTTGTTCTGGCAGCCTTTACCGACCCTACACTAACTATTTCGCAGTTTATATCTCTCCTTAAATCAGCAGCGCTGTCCCTACACTGTCTAATCCGGAGCGACTGTGTCCAAGATGGCGGCGTCCCGTTTTAAATACTCGAGGTGACGCTGTGCGGCCAGCCAATCACTGTAATGCCCACAACCAACATGGCTGCAGCATTACAGTGACTGGCTGGCAATCCCTGCATGTTCATTGGCTCTGTAAAGAGCGCCAAACATGCAGGGCGGAGACCCGAGCTCCCGCCCGAGTAACCCGGAAATGCTCGGTGCTCGCCGAACATCCCGAGTAGCGTGATGCTCGGGCGAGTACCGAGCAGTGTCGAGCATGTTCGCTCAACACTAGTTGAGATGTGTCTGCTACTTGATGTTTTTGCATCATTTATGTTGGCTGTGACCACAGTTGCAGACAATTTGAAGTTTCAGAGGCTGGTAAATCTGATTAATGTTTCCTCTGCAGCAGATGTAATTTTTTATCTTGATTTCCTGGGATGAGCCTTATGAGAGTCAGTTTAATCATAGTGATTAATTGTTATCAAAACTGCACTTGAGGATATCTTTAAGTTTCTAGAAAATTCCTGGATTGCATGATATTCATGTCTTAAAGGGAATTTGTTATCAGAGACCCTGATTTCAGTGGTCTGTTACTTACTGGGTTGCTTGCTGTAGTTTTGAGCAAATCACTATTTTATCAGCACGAGATTATCACTAGAGAACTAGTAAACCTGCTTCCATGTAGTCCTTCATATTCATGAGCTCTGTATAACCTTGCTTTGATAATTGGCAGCTTTCTACCTATGCACAGTGTATACAGGAAGCTGCCAATTAGTAGTGTAGGTGGAGATATACAGACCTCAGCATTCAGAATACTAGTAGATCTGCAGCAAACAAAACAGTTTTTATTCAAAACAACAGAAAGCAGCCCAGTAACAGATGCCTTGCTAGAATCAGGGTCTCTGGCCCTACATACTTCTGCTCTCAAATGGGTTAGCCAATACCTGGTTACACATTCCATGTAAAGTAATGATGGACTGTCGTTTCTCATTTTGGTTAGTTGAGTGGTTCTTGCCATGTTCTGGGTTAGATCAGCTGTGGAACAGGACTTAGCACTGTATTAAGCTGTGTACCAACGCTACTAACTATAGTTTAACCCATTGCTTTTCTTTACACTTTGTTTCCATATGTGTTCTTTCATAAATTTTGTGTCTTCAGTCTAAATTTACAATGTGCACATTCCTATAAGAATAAGGAAAACCATTGCATGAACAGTAGTGTATTTTTTTAATTGGCACTTTTTTGGGGGGAATTGGATGTTTCGCCCCCAGCAGTTCGCCCCCGTGGACATTTTGCCCCCGCACATTTCGTCCCCAGCATTTGGCCCCGAGGATGTTTTGCCCCCGCACATTTCATCCCCGCACATATCGCCCCCAGCAGTTCGCCCCCGGATGTTTCGCCCTCGGATGTTTCGCCCCCAGCAGTTCGCCCCCGGATGTTTCGCCCCCGGATGTTTCGCCACCAGCAGTTCGCCCCTGGATGTTTGTACCCTGTTTTGCCCCCAGAATTTTGTGTTTGGATGTTTCGCCAGTTTGTCCTTGTGGTTCATAAATTCCCGTCCGTCATCAATCCACATGTCACTAAAGTACTGTACAGAGTGCTGCACTTTTGTGACATGTTAAATCAACTGTTTCCATCTGTAAACCTCACAACTGATTGCATTATAGTGTCAGAGCATTTTGCCCGCAATTTTAACAAGACATTTTCCAATATGTTTCTAAAACGCTTTTGTGTTACAAAACATAACACGAAACAAATAAACGGATTCAAAAAATGTAGTGTGAATGAGGCCTGATTTATGTGGGGAATGTAAACCACTCTAAAATCTAAACATTTTGTGAACTTTTACCTGACCCAGCACTGACCTGCTTTTTTGCAAGTTTTGTTGCAGATGTAACAATTTGCATGTCAGGTGTCCTGCAAGTTGCATTAGACTAGCTTTTATTCCATCTTTAGGCTATGTGCCCACGATGCAGAAATGCTCCGGATTTTTCCTCAGCGTTTCTGCATCTCCCCTGGCAGAAAAAAAACATGTGGATTGTACATGCGGATTGTACATGCGTTTTCCTGCCAGGGACATGCGGATTTGAAGCGTTCTTCATTTGCATTTCCGCATACGGGTTGTCAAGCGCTTTCCAAGCGATTTTAGCATCACTTGGAAAGTGCTTGTCAACTTGGTCACACTATATAAATTCATGCAAATGGCATGGATTTATATAGTGTGACTGTAAAAAGAATGTTTAAAAATGAAAAAACAAATCTATACTTATCTTCCGATGGCCCCCGGTGTCTTGCTTCCCTCCGTTCTCCCTTGCCGCCGGCAGATCGTGGTACATTGAAGGACCTGTCGACGTCAGCATCGCATGACCCGTCACATGACTATGACATCAGCGCAGGTCCTCAAGTCCATCGCAAGCTGCCGGCAAGTGAAGATAAGGAGAGCGGGGGCCATCAGAAGGTAAGTATAACATTTATTTTTTATTTTATTCTTTTTTTTCACAGTTTCTATGGTACCCAGGTGCGGAGAAGAGTCTCCTCTCCTCTAGACCTGGGTACCATCCGCACATTGGAACGCTTGGATTCCGCATCTACATATGTAGTGATGCGGAATTCATGCGTTCCAATGCAAGTCAATGGCGGCGAAAACGCAGCACTTCCGCAAAATAATTGGTAGTGTTGCGTTTTTTTCCGCAATGATAATCCGCAGCGGAAATTTCCGCAGCATGTGCACAGCACATGCGGATTATCATTGGGGAACATGGCAGGCCTTCTACCATGCGTTTTTTAAGCGTTTCTGCACCGTTTTTGTCACGGCGGAAACGCTTAAAAAACGCATCGTGGGCACACAGCCTAACATCAGAATATAGCAGTGTCTAAAATCTCTACAAAGAGAGAGGTGTACGAGTACAAAAAAAGCAGTCAGCTTTCACAGCAATTCACTGTCTACAAGTATGAATTCAGTTGATCAGAGAATCACATTTACGTATTTTCCAAACGAACGTCTGACGATGTCCATTCCATCTGGGTGTGTAAAAAACGGTCGACTTGCAAGGGACGTGTTTGGACCAATGAAGCATCTGGTGAAGTGGTGAAAGTAACCAATCCCCACAAGCAGCAAGATCTGAAGCAATCCGACTTGTCAATGAGGCGGTCACCAGCGCAAGGACAACACAGGAGACACCACAACAGATTCTCACAGAAGTAATTTCAGGAGCCCATTCTAATGTTGAAGCACTTCTCCCAAGGAAAGCATCACTGAAGAGAACAATATGATTTTCAAGGCAACTTGGCAATATTCCAAGGTTGCCCCAAACCCTTGATCAACTATTTATTCCCCAGGAGTTCCAGGAGATCAATATTGATGGTATCCAGCAGCAGTTCCTTCTGCATGACTCTGGTAAGCATTTAACATTTCTATTATGCAGAATTATTGCAAAGTTTATGTTGCACAAATGTGAAAAATTCTATATTACAAAGTGCTGATATAGAATACCATGTGATTTTTTTTGCCTTAAAGGGAAACTTTGAGGATAGTATAATGTAGGGTGAGGCCTACTGATTCCAACTATGCCTCACTTGTTTAGTTGCAGTCTGATTCTCTGCTCAGCTTCAAAGTAGTCCTGCCTTTGAGATACAGTGGTCTGCCATATTCTTCTGCCATATTCATAAGCAGAGTGGTAACCTTGTCCACCAAACATGATTTGCAGGTATCCAGCCATTGTCAATCACAGCCAGAGGACAAGGTTGTCGCATCAAACCCGCATCACTAGATATCAATTTTAGTGTAGAATTTTCTGCTATAAAATAGCTGCAGATTGTCTGCTGCAACTTCTTAGTGCATGTGAATGTACCTTAAGGATTCATTAACATGTCTCCTAACCTCTGTGGATTATCCACAACTGTAGATATACAGCTATTCTGGTGTAGATTATTCTACACCAAAATCTCCATTTAGCTCTATGGATTTAGGTGCAGGTTTTAGTGCAGAATTTTAGCCCCTTGTCTGAATTCCTGGAATCTTCTTTGCATAAAATGGCAGCATACATTCACATGCAGGGTCATAAGTAGCTTGGCCCTAGCCCCATAGCAAAGTTTTGAAGGGGCCTGGGCCCCCTTCCTCCGTGATGCCCTGCCCCCTTTAACCACACCCCCTGCCAACAGCCTGAAATGAAGTTCCAATGCTGAATTAGTGCTGGGAAGAGGGTGCACCGTGCCTGTCACCTACCGGAGCATGGCAGGGGGTTAATTAATATTCACCACCTGCTGCCACACGCTCCGTTCCTCTGCTTTGATACAGGACCTGGAATGATGTATGCAATCGTGATCGCTCACGTCTCAGGATCTGCATCAAAGCAGAGTGAGGAAAGAAGCGCAGCGGCAGGCGGTGAGTATTAATTTATCCTTGCCATGCTCCAGTAGGTGACAGGCACCTACCAGAGCATGGTAGATCCAGGGGGCCCGGTGTTCATGGGCGCATTACACCCCTTGGCGCCAGGCCCCCTGAGGGCCCGGGGGCAGTGGCGTCCCCTGCCTACATGGTAGGTATGTGGCACCCCAGGGGTCTGGTTTCCACAGTAATAGCAGTATTACGTCTGTGAGCAGGTGGGAGGTCTCCTGGGCAGGAATCCTAAGCATGACACACCTCCTGCCCAGTCCTGGGAGGGGAAGAACTTCCCCTACATAAACTGGGGCTGAGGCAGGGTTAGAGAGAGGAGTTCCAGACAGAGACGGAGTCTGGTCTGGACACGCAGAAACAGGGACAGATAGACATCAGGAGCTCTGTAGGAGCCAAGGAGAAGCGCCAGGGGCTGGAGCTGTGCAGAGCTCGCCCTGGGAGAAGGTACTAAAACCGGACACAGGAGTCCGAGGCTGTGGGGACTAAGATATACCCAGCAGCAGAATCCATCCGGCAGGGGATTCCAGGTCCTCTGGTCATAAAAGCCCGGAGGCTCAGTCACAACGAAGGGACCAGCACCACCATCCCGGAGCGGAGGCTAACAGGAGGCCCCAGGTCACCAGCCATACGGGTGAGCACCACACGGTATACCCAGGGACGTGGGCTACTTGTAACCGCCGAAAGCAGGGTAGCCAGGAAGGGTACAGACTAACAGGAAGGCCTACAACTCCACCTGGCCAGGGGAACTCCGGCTTACTCGCAGACTAACCAGGCCCCAACTACTAGCCAGTACTCCCGGGGGAATTTGCCTTGTACCATCAGTAAAGGCCCTGAACTGTACCCTCGCGTCTCCGTGCTTCCTTGTCGCACCGTTAGTGCTGGGACATCCACACCATCACTCCCAACATCACCCACATCCGCTGCCCTGAGGCCATACCTCTCCCGTTGGGGGTTATATCAACATTGCTGCACACCTATACCACCGGCCTCAGCGGTCTGCCCTGCAGCGGCGGTTTCATAACCGCATTCAACGGGTGGCGTAGTCGGACACTAATACCATCATACCAATAACTGCCACTTAGTTTGACCACCCTGGGCGCGGACCGGGTCACCGCCACACGAAGACTACTACCCCCATCGGATCCGGCTCTGGGTATCCCCCGCGCGCACGCGCGCCGCACTACAGCACTGGCCCAGGGGGTGAGTCAACTTTGGCGTAGTCGGCAGGATTACGTGCCCGCAACCACCGGGTACTGCGTGCCTGAAAAAAGAGACTTTTATACTTACCTGTGGTGAAGTTTCCCGCCGTCCGGAGTCGTTTCCCGCCATCCGACGCCATCTTCTGCCTTCTTCCCGCCATCCGTGGAGTTTTCCCGCCATTGGACGCCATCCTGAGGGCGCCGCGCGGGAAGAAGAGGGGCGTGGACTCCGAAAGCCCGCGAGAACTGAAGCCCCGCCTCACGTCCGGACGTTGCGTAAGGTCCTGGAAGGAGCCCAGCAGACGCCGACGTCACAGGAGCGCGACGGAAGGTCCTCAACCCTGACGATCCACTGCGGAGCCGCGGCCTACGGAAGAGGATCATCGCAAGGTAGGCCACGGTCCACTAGGGGGGAGGAGGATGTCGGATACGGAGGAGAGCTTCACCGCCACAGCCGCCGCCAGCGCCACCACTGCTGCGGTCATGCCTTTCACCATGCCCTATATCCCGGGGGCAGCCTGGCTACCCCAGTACTCAGGGGAGTCACATACCCTAAATGACTTCAGAGAAAGGCTGGATAGCCTCTTCCAGGTGTATCCCCTCACGGAGGCGCAAAAAGTGAGCATCCTGGTGGCCCAATTAATCGGGGCAGCCCAAAGGGAGGTAAAGTCCTGGCCACCTGGGAGGAAGAGGACTGTCAGAGACATACTAACCCGGCTGAAAGACACATTTGACACCCGCACCTCAGCCGAAATAAAACTAAGATTTTATGGGTGCAAACAACGGGCACATGAGAGTATAAGAGACTATGCTCTAAACCTACAAGAGGCCCTGAGAGCCATTAAGCAGGCAGACCCTGACAGCGTGGGAAATGAAGATAAGCTGTTGACTGAACAATTCATTGAGGGTCTACTGTGCAATGCCCACCGAACCCAGTTGCGGGCAATGGCCTTACAGGACCCTGACCTGGACTTTGCACAGTTCAAGGACAGAGCCATCCGGGTGCTCCGAGAACCGGCACCAGGTGGCGCTGTGACCCACAGGCGCCCTGCTATCACTTATCACCAGGAGACGGCGCCCTTGTCTGCAGGGCCTGTGGGAGCTGATGCGCAGGCTTTAAACAGTGACCCGGCTACAGACCTGCACCATCAGGTCCAAGAGCTAACTAAAAGCGTTGCCGAGCTAACCCGAACTGTGCAGTCTTTACAGGTTTCTACTGCAGGGAAGATCGAGCTGGCATCCGGACCGGAGGACATCCCGTGGCGCCGACCAAGGAGGACCCCACCGGCCAGAGGAAGACCCAGCGATCGATACAACGAGGACGGACGACCTATTTGCCGCCGCTGCAATCAACCCGGACATGTGGCAAGGTACTGTCATTTAAACGGGCACAACCTGGGGTAGAGGGCCAACCCCCAGGCATAAGACCATCAGGCCCATCAAACTGGCGTGATAAATACGTAGGGGGACGTCCAATCTTGCCTGTGGTACTGGATGGCATTCCTATGAGTGCCCTACTAGACACTGGGTCACAGGTCACCACCATCCCGTACGTGCTCTTCAAGCAGTACTGGAATGATTCGGACATAACCCGCTACCCAGACGACGACCTGAGTATCATCGCCAGCAATGGTCAGCCCGTGCCGCAGGTGGGATTCAAGGAGGTGACCATTAAAATCGGTAAAGTCGAACTGGCGGCACAAGGACTGATTATAGTGGACATAGACCGTCATGAGAGTCACCCTAGAATCACCCTGGGAACCAATGTAATTGAAAATTGTCTTGCAGAGGTGATTCTCATTTTACAGCAGGTTGCCAAGAACGCCAGTTCCGGCCAGCAGCGTGTGCTCCAAAAAGAGATCCGGGCGCTGATGAAGCGGCAACAGGTGGAACTATCTGGTGGTGAGATAGGTAGCGTGAGAATGTGTGACCCGTTCCCCATTGCCATGCCCCCAAAAAGTGAGATGATGATTTGGTGCCGGGCAGCTGTTGGTCTAAGAGGTAGAGACTACCAAGCAATGGTAGAACCCGTCTACTCAGAGAGTAGGCCCACCATTTTGACAGCACGGGGGGTGGTCGATGTACGCCATGGGAGGGTGCCCGTTCGCATCATAAATATCGGTGAGAGAGAAGTACACCTGCCCCGGTATGCCACGCTAGCTAAATTGTTCACCATAAACCAGAATTCTGTACAGACCGTGGAACCCTTGCCTCCATCTCAACCAGAGGAAGGTAACGGCTCTAAGAAACCAGTGGAGGACTGGTGTCAGCAACTACATCTGGGTACTGACTCCACTCCCTCACACCAGAAACAAGGAGTCTATCGGGTGGTTCAAGAGTACGAGAGAGTGTTTAGTAAACACCCGTTAGACTTCGGGCGAGTAAAGGGGGTAGAACACCACATCCCCACGGGAGACCATCCTCCCATAAAGGAGAGATACCGACCCGTACCCCTTGCACACTACCAACACGCCAAGGGGATGCTTAGAGACATGAAGGAGGCTGGGGTAATCAGGGACAGCTGTAGCCCCTGGGCAGCTCCACTAGTCTTAGTGAAAAAGAAGGACAACACTATGAGAATGTGTGTAGACTACAGGAAGGTCAACCGTATCACACACAAAGATGCGTACCCGTTACCAAGGATAGAAGAGTCCTTAGCTGCATTAAAATCTGCTAATTTCTTCTCTACTTTGGATCTCACTAGCGGGTACTGGCAGGTTCCTGTAGCAGAGGCAGACCGAGAGAAGACCGCATTCACCACCCCGATGGGTCTCAGCGAATTTAACTGTATGCTGTTCGGGCTCTGCAACGCACCAGGAACCTTCCAACGGTTGATGGAATGCTGTCTGGGACACCGGAACTTCGAGACGGTCCTGTTATACCTGGACGATGTCATCGTCTATTCCAAGACCTACGAGGACCACCTGAAACACCTGGCAGAAGTGTTCGAAGCTCTGGCAAACTACGGCCTAAAGGTGAAACCCTCCAAGTGTCACCTCCTGAAACCAAAGGTGCAATACCTGGGACACGTGGTGAGTGCTGACGGAGTGGCTCCTGACCCTGATAAGATCACCGTGATTAAGGACTGGCCAAGACCCTCCAGCATAAAGGAAGTGCGGCAGTTCCTCGGGTTGGTAGGCTACTACCGAAGATTCATTCCCGGTTTCACCAAAATAGCAGCCCCTATGCAGGACCTCCTGATAGGTCAATCTCGAAAAGCCAAAAACCAGAAGCCGCCCTTCAGGTGGGAAAAGCTGGAAGAGGAGTCCTTTTGCCAGCTGAAGATGGCCCTCACGGGGGATGAAATCCTGGCATATCCAGACTACAGCCAGCCCTTTATCCTCCACACGGACGCAAGTAACATCGGGCTAGGAGCCATGCTGTCCCAGATCCAGCAAGGAAAAGAACGAGTAATCGCTTACGCTAGCCGAAAGCTACGACCCACCGAGAGGAACCCTGAGAATTATAGCTCATTCAAGCTGGAGTTCCTGGCAGTAGTGTGGGCAGTGACCGAACGTTTCAAGCATTACCTTGCCTCCTCCAAATTCATCGTGTAGACGGATAACAACCCGTTGACACACCTGGACACTGCAAGGCTCGGTGCTCTGGAACAGAGATGGATGGCTTGCCTGTCCAACTTTGAATTCACCATCAAATACCGGGCAGGACGCTCAAATGCCAACGCGGATGCCCTGTCTAGAATGCCGAACTTACCGGACGTAGGGGAAGATCCAGAAGATCTGGAAGAAGTTGAGCTCCCTGCGTTCCACCGTCATGGGATTACCCTGTATTCCCACCGTGTGAAGGACAGGCGCTCCGCGACGTTCAATCCCTTGCCCCACTACAACTGGGCGGAGACGCAAGACAGTGATCCTGCAGTCCGTCTGGTGAAGGAAATGCTGACCCAAGCCGATGCCAGTCTGGACCCAGATGCCCCAGAAGAGACTAAGCAACTGTGGAAGGAGAAAAGTAGGCTGTTCCTCTACAGGGAGAAGTTGTGCCGGAGAATGGTTAACTCTCGAACACATGAGTTGACCTGGCAGGTAGTGGTCCCCAGACGAGACGCGGCTATGATTCTGGAGGCGTACCACAACGGAGCAGGACATTTCGGGTGGAAGAAGCTGGAGTTTTTGTTGCGTGAACGGTTCTACTGGGTAGGCATGAGAGGAGCCATCGAGAGGTGGTGCAGAGACTGTGGACCGTGCCACCTAAGAAGGAAGGACCGTGCCAGCCAGAAGACTCCCTTGCAGCCCATCATCACCCGACAGCCACTGGAACTGGTAGCCCTGGACCATGTGAAACTGGCTCCAAGCAGATCTGGGTATGTCTACGCCCTCACAATCGTAGATCATTACTTCCGGTTCCTGGTGGTGGTCCCGGTCAAGGACTTAATGGCTCAAACAGCAGCTAGAGCCTTCCAGCAGCACTTCTGCCGTCCACACGGGTACCCGGACCTGGTCCAGCCTTCGAAGCGGAAGTCTTCCAGGAGTTCTGCAACCTGTATGGCTGCACGAAGATAAGAAGAACGCCCTATCACCCACAAACTAATGGACTCTGCGAGAAGATGAACCAGGTGGTGATAGACCTCCTGAAAACATTGCCCCTGGAAGAACGCAGTCTGTGGCCTGAGAAGCTGCCTGATCTGGTGGACCTATACAACCACATCCCTGTAGGTTCTACCAACTGTACCCCGGCTTACCTAATGAGAGCGAGGCCTGGTAAGCTGCCTATCGACCTGGATATGGGAGTCCTGACGCCCGAGGACACCTCGCCAGAGGCAGACTGGGATACAGGACGGCAGCAGCAGTATCGGAAAGTGCAGGAGAGCGTGGAGCGAAGTCTGTCTCAAGCTAGAGAAAGGCAAGAGAAGGCTTATAATCAGTATGCTCCCGCTGTTCCCCTGGTACCTGGAGAGCAGGTCTTGAAGAGGAAAAGACGGCTCCACAAGTTGGACGACCAGTGGGAGAAGGACCCGTACACCGTACTGCCATCAAGCCATGAGAACCCAAAGATTTACGTGATCAGTAAGGATGGAGGAGAAACCACAGCCGTTGTCTCCAGAGACCACCTGAAGAAGTGTCCCGAGCAGCTGCAAAACCCTGAAGAAGAAGATCAAGAAAACCCTCGACCCGCAGAGGAAAGGGAAGAAATGATCAGGACTGTACTCGGAGATTTCCCCCGGTCTTGGACACAAGTAAACGGTGCTGTCGTGGTACCCGTCCTCACCTTTCTCCAGCCAGCCCCGCAAGTGCCTACAGAGGAACCAGTAGAGCTGGAAAAGCAGCCGGCCCAAGAGGCAGAAGAGTCCACGCCAGCAGTACAGGAGGATCAACCCTCTGCTAGTAGTGAGCCTGCCGTGCCCCTAGTGAGCCAAAGAGTGCGCAGAAAGCTGCCCAGCCTGCCCATAACACCTCCTACACCCTGTAGTGCAGGACCAGTTAGTGAGCTCCGTAGGTCCACTAGGGTTACCAGAGGCCAGATGCCCGTACGTTGGAGAATCTAAGTTGGCTAGTTGCTTTAACTATTTTATGTTTACCTGTTTTGTTGTAGCCGTTGCTAATTATGTTTTTCAGTTACAGATTTCTTTATATGGACTGACAGGTTATGGACAGTGAGTAACCGGAACTCTGTTGTAAATATGTTTGGAGCGTAACCCAGGAATGGACTAAAGACTGTTGAAGACTCGGGGCAGGACAGACCCCTACCTGGTTACGGCTCCCTGTTCTTTGGTGAAATGGACACCCTTATTGCTTCCCGGTTACGGACACGCCGTGACCATCTCATGTATTTAATTGTTATTGTTTATACCCTGTTATGTTTTAAAAAAATATGTTTAGTCCGGGAGTACTAAATTTCACTAGGGGGGAATGTGGCACCCCAGGGGTCTGGTTTCCACAGTAATAGCAGTATTACGTCTGTGAGCAGGTGGGAGGTCTCCTGGGCAGGAATCCTAAGCATGACACACCTCCTGCCCAGTCCTGGGAGGGGAAGAACTTCCCCTATATAAACTGGGGCTGAGGCAGGGTTAGAGAGAGGAGTTCCAGACAGAGACGGAGTCTGGTCTGGACACGCAGAAACAGGGACAGATAGACATCAGGAGCTCTGTAGGAGTCAAGGAGAAGCGCCAGGGGCTGGAGCTGTGCAGAGCTCGCCCTGGGAGAAGGTACTAAAACCGGACACAGGAGTCCGAGGCTGTGGGGACTAAGATATACCCAGCAGCAGAATCCATCCGGCAGGGGATTCCAGGTCCTCTGGCCATAAAAGCCCGGAGGCTCAGTCACAGCGAAGGGACCAGCACCGCCATCCCGGAGCGGAGGCTAACAGGAGGCCCCAGGTCACCAGCCATACGGGTGAGCACCACACGGTATACCCAGGGACGTGGGCTACTTGTAACCGCCGAAAGCAGGGTAGCCAGGAAGGGTACAGACTAACGGGAAGGCCTACAACTCCACCTGGCCAGGGGAACTCCGGCTTACTCGCAGACTAACCAGGCCCCAACTACTAGCCAGTACTCCCGGGGGAATTTGCCTTGTACCATCAGTAAAGGCCCTGAACTGTACCCTCGCGTCTCCGTGCTTCCTTGTCGCACCGTTAGTGCTGGGACATCCACACCATCACTCCCAACATCACCCACATCTGCTGCCCTGAGGCCATACCTCTCCCGTTGGGGGTTATATCAACATTGCTGCACACCTATACCACCGGCCTCAGCGGTCTGCCCTGCAGCGGCGGTTTCATAACCGCATTCAACGGGTGGCGTAGTCGGACACTAATACCATCATACCAATAACTGCCACTTAGTTTGACCACCCTGGGCGCGGACCGGGTCACCGCCACACGAAGACTACTACCCCCATCGGATCCGGCTCCGGGTATCCCCCGCGCGCACGCGCGCCGCACTACAGCACTGGCCCAGGGGGTGAGTCAGGTACGCCACTGCTGCACTGCATTTCATTTTTTTTAACTGTGCATTTTTTCATCAGCATGTGGATGGGATTTAGACATTTACGCTGCATATGACCCTGACCTAATGAACCATTGAGTTAGTATGCTTTTTTTTCACAGATACTTCTTACAAGTTTGCTCGTTTTTCCTGATGTAATCCTTTTATTATCATGGAATTCTGCATTTTGCTACTTTCTGGTGCCGTTAATCCTTTCACAACTTTGAAAATGTGACATTTTTGAAGCTTGGAAGCATTTTTAAACAGGAATATATCATTTTCCACTGGGACAATACATATCGTAGAAAAAACTATTGTTTAGCCCCTTCACACCAGATTTTGCTTCAGTTTTAAGTTTCTGTTATAAAATCAGAAAATCTGAAGCAAAATGTGAGTTTTTAATGTGAGATATGAACAACGGATGATTCTGATAAGGAAAATTTTTTGTGAATTCATCCCGAAATTCTTTGTCTGTTACTTGTTACTTTTTATTTTGTGTCTCATTATTTCCTGTACTAATACTTTCACTTTTAATTAGGAAGTGGACACAGCTGTATCTTGATATTTAGAACAAGAGACAATCTCCATCTACTGGCACAAATTAAAGAGTGGTTTGCTGATGGCATGTTTTTCAGTACACCAGGACTGTTCAAATGTCCAGGGGCGAAACGTCCGGGGGCGAAAAGTGCGGGGGCGAAATGTGCGGGGGCGAATCTTCCTGGGGGTGAAATGATAGGGGCGAAATGTACCTGGGGGGGAACTGCTGGGGGCAAATTGCTGGGGGCGATCTGCTGGGGGCGAAACTTCCTATAACTATTTTTTTCCATATGACAATCTTTATTAAAAATCAAAAATAGAAATCTTGAAATTTTTACACTTGTCACTGGGACTTTTAGGCTGTGTGCCTACGATGCGTTTTTCAAGCGTTTATGCTGCGGAATTTCCGCAGCATAAACGCTTCAAAAACGCTTGATAATCCGCCCCCCATGGTCCCCAATGACAAGCCGCACTTTCAATGCCCATGCTGCGTTTTTTTCCGCAGCGTTTATGCTGCGCTCAAAAATCCGCAGCATGTCCATTAATTTTGCGGAAGCGCGGCGTAATCGCCGCCATTGACTTGCATTGAGGCGCATATAATCCGTGTCAGTACATTTGTACTCACGGATTATATGCGTTTCAATGTGCGGATGGTACCAAAGTCTGGAGGAGAGGAGACTCTCATCCAGACCTGGGTACCATAGAAACCTTAAAGAAAACAATTTAAAATAAAAAATAAAGTTTATACTCACCTTCCGATGTCTTCCCGGTGTTTTGTCTGCTCCGTCCAGTGTCTTGCAATGTTCGCGTTGTTGTGAAGGACCTGCCATGATGTCACTGAGTCATGTGACCCATCACATGGCTCAATGACGTCACCGCAGGTCCTTCACACCGCAAGCAGGGCAAGACACTGGACGGAACAGACAAAACACCGGGAAGACATCGGAAGGTGAGTATAAACTTTATTTTTTTTATTTTTCATTAACTTGGTCACACTACTATAAATCCATGCCGATTGCATGGATTTATATAGTTTGAACAAGTTGTCAAGCACTTTTCCAAATGATGCTAAAATCGCTTGGAAAAGCGCTTGATAACCCGCATGCAGAAATGCATGCAAAGACGCTTCACAAACGCTTCTACCTGGCGGGAAAACCGCATGTAAAAACCGCATGCGTTTTTCCTGCCAGGGAGAAGCGTAAAAAATATGCAGCATTTCTGCATCGTGAGCACATAGCCTTACAGACTGTAACTTCAGGAAATCCATGTGTACATTAGCTGCAATGAACATACTGTGGTTCTCTCTTGTATTGCATCCAATAAGAGTGTGCAGAGGTGATTATGAAGAGAGGGGGTGCCAGGTCAGCTACGACATCATTTACTGTTATTCGTAGATTCTGTGTTATCTTCGTGTATACAAAGAGATGGCACATCCAATATGCGTGAATAATATTTTTTCCCATTATTCCATTAAAACATGAACATCTGGCGTGTTACCACACTTAGTCATAGAGGTGACTATCACTAAGTTCGGTAACACACCAGAAATACATCAGTTTTTTTATCATGTGAATTCAAATATGCTGTTCATGTTTTAATGGAAATGGGATAAAGAAAAGGTTTTATTATGCAAGGAATTTGGCTGTGCTATCTCGTTCTGTACACAAATTATCCTAATTGATAGTTTGCAACATGATGTACAATACAAAGTTATATTGTGGTACCGCGTTAGCCAGAAAATTCGATGTAAATACTTTTATGCCCAAAAATGACAAAAGTATTCTCGGAATAATAACTTTATTGGCTAACCAGAAAAAAATATATACATGCAAGCTTTCAGAGCACTCCTTCATGCAGGTTTGCAAATTAATTAAAAAGACAAACGCAGAAGGGCACAACATGTAAGATATATTCCAGCAGGACATTTGTTCATGAGGTGGAGGGGGTGATGCATCCTAAAGATAAGCCAAAGAAGTCAAATTATGTTTTTTGTTGCACATTTAGAAACTGTGAAAACGTTTAATTATCTGGACACCGTGTCTGGTGGAGGTGCGAGTTGAATCCATGTAGTGAGTCATAAATCCAGGTGTTAAATTGAGTCCTGTTGTCAAGGAATTTAACATTCCTATCAGTTTGAATTTCCAAATTTTTCTCTATCTGTCGTCCTTGAAATTACCTTTTAATATTACGACTTTTAAATCTGTCATACAGTGTCTTGTTCAAGAGAAATGTTTTCCCACAGATGTGTCCATTTAATTCTTAATTGTATGTCTGTGTAGATTCATTCTGGTCTGTAGCTTTTGCATAGTTTCTCCAATATAAACTCCTTCTGGGCACCTTGTACATTGTATCATGTACACTATATTGGAGGATGTACATGAAAAGACATCCATGATTTTATAGTCCTGATTTGTATTTGGTATGTGGACTGTATTTGCTGGTAATATGTGGGTACAAGTTTTGCATTTTTTATTGTTACATGGGAAAGTGCCCTTCTTCATTTGTCTGCTCAATTCATTTGTAATCCTGCCTGAAGAAGGGGCCTCTGTGCTCTGAAAGCTTGCATATATATTTTTTTTTCTGGTTGCTGCAAGGTAAGAATGCTTTAAAACAGAAGAATTAATAGCTTATTTTATTAAGTGAATGAACAAATGAGAAATCTAAATCACATTAATATTTGGTGTGACTGCCCTTTGCCTTCAAAACAATATCAAAGCATCAATTCTTTTAGGTACACGTACATGCAGTTTGTGAAGCATTTCAGAAAGGGGTTGTTCCACACATGCTGGAGAACTAAACACAGATCTTCTGTAGATGTAGGCTTGTGCAAATCCTGCTGTATCTTCATGTAATCCCAGACAAACTCAATGCCGTTGAGATTAGGGATCTGTGGGGGTCATATCATCACTTCCAGGGACCCTTGCTCTTCTTTACCCTGAAGAGTTCTTCTTTACTTCTACAGAATAAATTTGGAGACAATTAGATGCCTCCGTGATGGTATTGCACAATGGATAAGTATTAGGGGTGAGCGAACATGCTCAGTGATACTTGGTTATCACTCGAGCATCACGGTGCTCGGATGTGCTCGTTACTCTGCGAGCAATGGGCAGTGCTCGAATTCAAACTCCAATCCCCGCCCCGCATCTTTGGCGCCTGTTATGAAGCTAATAAGCATGCGGGGATTGCCTGTGTGTCACTGTAATGCCATTGCCATCTTGGTAGTGGCATTACTGTGATTTGCTGGCCGTCTGACATCATCAGAGATTATAAAAGGACAGGCGGTGCCAGGGTCGGCACGCTGACACCATTGCACAGCTCTGTGACAGTTCGTATTGGAGGGAGAGCATGCTTGTACAGGCATGTGTGCACAGTATAACGATTCAGAGTCCTGTACTGTTGATACTCGTGCTGAAACTGAACTATCATACTAACAACCCTTGTCAGGGCTAATGCTTTGCTTTGCTGTTTGTATCAGATACATTCTGCATTTAGTGTAGGGAGGGATTGTGAGTCACAGGAGCAGGGAGAGTGACAGAATACAGTCTGTAGACAGGGATTAGGTCTGTGCAGTCTGTTGGCAAATATATAGCTGCACTTTTTTTTGTGGGGGCTGAAAAAATTGAATATATTTTGATCCATCAAGTATCACGTGCTTTGAGGTCCTTTTTAATGTTATATAACATTCCCAAAAATCATTGAAACATTTTTCTGGGCTCCATTTCTCAGCCATACAGTGTTATGTGGTCTGTGAACATTTCTGTGATCTCTAAAACTGAAAAAAAAAAGCTTTTAAAGATTTAAAGATTTTGCAAAGTTCCATTTTTCAGCCATACAGTGTTATGTGCTTAGTGGGTGACAAAGATGGCAGAAGCACACGAGACTCCCAAGGGAATGACCGGAGGAATATCGGAGCCAGAGGAAGCTGGCACAACAGCAGAAGTGGCAGGAGCCTGTGGTCCTGATCCAGCCGATATCCCTGACACACCAGGGCCTGAGCCCAGGTCGCATCCTTTACCGCTGGGGCTCTTGCAGACTGCAGATGGGAGAACCAGGATCCAGGAACTGGTGAGCGGACTGTGGGGCCTGTCAACTGCAATTTCTCATCAATTTGGAATGTTTTATGATCACTCATTAAATTGGAGTAAAAGTGTGACAACATTGTTATCAGCAGAGATCTGGGAGTCAGAGATGCTTCCAGGGGTCTTCCCCATACTTTTCTCCTTCCATTCAGCACTTTTCCTATCCATTTGATAATTTTCAACGTCCCTCCCAGGCCTCCTTGTATGGTCTACCGGTAAAAAAATGAATTTCCCATTGACTCCCATTATACTCGTTACTCGAAACGAGCATGCGAGCATTAGGAATTGCTCAGTCCGAAAAACGAGTATACGAGCATTTTAGTGCTCTCTCTTCTCTAATAAGTATTTAAAGTGGAATTTCATCTGAATTTGTAATTTGGTTTGTTAAAGACAAGTCAGAGAACAGTTGGTAGGAGTCTATGAAGCTTCCAAAAATAAAGAAACTGCAGCACTCTATTAAGATGGCGCTGCACAGAAATTTTACCTGCTGATGATATCTGATTATTTTATATCAATGTAGAGATGTAGGAAAAATGCTGAACACATAATATCAGCAGATTGAAGATCCTTGAAGTTCAGGAAACAAAAGCTAGTATAATGTAATAACTATTGCATGGCCTTTTTGGAAATGGACTCCTTCAGGCACTGTGGCTGTGGTGCAGCTACACTTACCTATTGCTCAGCCATTGTTAGCGCATATATTATGACTCTAAGCTATTTTAAATTTCCTATGCTTAGTAACCCAAACCTAGAAATAATTTACTCTTACCTAGTACAATAGTAGTAATTCTTAATTTCAGTTATGGACTTCCTAATGGCCCAAGAAAAAGAAAAAATGTTTATAAGATTAAGAACACATCAGGAAGTGAAATGAAACCTAAAAAAGCAGTGATTTCTGCCAACAGGAGATATGAAAAGCTAAAGAAAAAGGATCTCCTCCCAAATTTCATAATGAACGGAATTGGCAAGGAAGTGTTGATGAAATTTCCTGCATATCCGCAGGATAGTACCGTTGCCTTCATGAAAACGATTTTATCAATATCTAAAAAGTCAGCTCATTGAATAGAGACTTTACTTTGCAAATTATCTTGTTTTTGTGAATAGTAGTACACTCAGCGTCAGCCTGTGGACCTCAGGTTGAATTGACTTTAGAAGACCGCACTACAACTATATGCATATAACTGGTAATCGCTTTCCCCATTAGCGTGGAGTGTCGAATACAATATACAGATGGATCACTGCACATCCACTGTGCACACACCATAACTGTGATATACTGTACAATTAAAATGGTTTGCATAATAGGGGTTCTTCGGTGAAAACAAGTTATCAATTTCTGCAGGATAGGTTATAACTTATTGGTGATAACTTATTGATCAGTGGGGGGTCCTGCCACCTGCACCAATTAGAAGAACGAGGAACCTTTATCCTTAATGGGACACTTAAACCCCATTTCAAAATGGAATGGCAAGTCAGATGTCTGACCACTGCTCCAATAATTCTCTATGGGACATTCAGAAAAAACTGAGCACTGGTTAAACATGCTGCTTCATCCTAAGAGGGATAAAAGTTCCCTATTCTCTCGATGAATACATGTCCCAGCAGTTGGACCCCCACCAATCAATAAGTTACACTTATCCTGTGGATAACTGATAACTAGATTTCACCGAAGAACCCCTGTATCTGCATTTCTTCCACTGTGTAATAGTAAGTCATAGGACAGAGAGGGGTTAAACTTTCAAGTATTTAATCTCTTATGGAAATAAAACAATCTTCTTTTATTGGGCAAAGAAAACAAGTGATCTCCATACATAACTCAATCCATTATACCAAGACCAATATACTAATAATACTACATATAAGTGACAAAAAGTCACAACATGACTAGATTCTTATTATCCCCACATAGTGACCGAATAGACCCATAGATCTTAACAGCTCATTTACATATTAATATGTTTTTTGGGAATAAGACATCAGATGGCAGATATGAAGGTCTCGTTTCCCTCAGCTTCCTATTACCTTCATGTTCATATAAACAACTTAGGAAGATCCTACTTAGGTTCCTACTAACAGATTCCCTTTAATAAGATCTGTCAGCTTAAAAATTGCACAGTAACATCTTCATTTACATTCAGAGTAAACTTCTTTTTCACTTGGTTTCTCAAGTGACCCATTACACCCACGCTGTTTACACTAGCGCTGTCATTTGTTTGTGGAAATGTATTGTATCATCCAGGTTCACTAGAAATAATGACTCTGATCACATAACCTACAAATCTCGTCCTACAACTTGCTACATAGCATACTTTCCCTATGCTGTTTTTTAAATGTCCTTGTCAGAAAATAAAACTTGACTGATAGTCCTCATCGTCAGCTTGTCATACAAGAATAATATAAAGTCGTGGTGGGACGTCCAGTCACTGGATAAACATCACACCTGCACCTACAAGTAGATCAGTATCACTACTGACAAAGTTAGAAAAAGATTCAGTTGCCTTTTCCTTGAGGTTTATGCAAATTCTTCTAGAATAAGAAAAACGAACCTTTGAGAAATCTTCCACTAGTCTTAAAGAACTAATCGAGGGGGCCTTTAAACACAAATTATCCCACGAATTTGAAACAAGGGAGGAAAATCTTAAAATAGCGGTTGAAAAGTAACAAGTTATATTAAAAGATAGGAAGCATAAGCGGTTCTTAAGAAATTTGACAGAATTTAAAGAAAAACAGGCCTATGCCATATTGAGTGACAAACCAACCACCTCCACTGACATCTCCTCTACTGATTTGGAATCCTCAGACCCTGAAAATATCTCTAGAGAAACACCTAAATCATTACGGGAGATCCAAGGGAAGGAAAAAGAGGTTCAACAAAAAGATAGCAAGGTGCGGAATGAACAGGACAAGGTTATACCCATACAAACTCTTCTTCAATGGCATCTTCCTTTACTCGCTCCTCTTTTTTAGAGAACAGGGACATTCGCCATAACTTACAGGGCCACACGGTAATGCACAAAAATATAACAAAAAATGGGCCAATGACACACAGGTGGGGTAGAGGAAGGGAAGAAAATAATTGTATTATTAACTTATCCTCACACATTCTTACAGATATAGAATGGAGAGTGTTAGGGGTAGATATGGCCATTGTACCCACCACATGATTCGACCCCTTCATATGGGTCAAGGACATAAACCTCTTCCTGAGGAAACTCAGATGGAGGAAGTTCTTTGCCCATAATGATCAACTCAAATGTCAACAATTGGGGATCTCCATTGAGGATCTCCTCGATGTCCAATTATTGACAGATCTTGCGGATGAGGGCGCAAGAGGCGTAGGGGAGGGTCATTTCTCGAACCTCAAACCTAAAAGCACCAAAATGCCTCCAATAGGCGAAGTTATTAGCATAGACATCTTTTTGAAACTCATGACAGAGGACATAAAAAAGATTAATCCAAAATCTTTGGAAAAGCATTACAAAATTTAAATGCAGATACCTCCACCATGAAACCATCAGACAAAGGAGGTAACATAGTACTCCTTGATTGTGACCAGTACGTGGTGATGTGTCAGACCATTTTAATGGACACTACCACCTATGAGATACTATGTAGAGATCCCACCCCGGAGTATAAGAAAGCGCTTTCCCATATTCCGTGGCAAGCAAAAACAACAGGCCTAATTTCATCTAGTGAATTACATTTTTTACTCTCGAAATACCCATTGATTGCGACCTTCTATGCGATTTCAAAAATCCATAAGGGTTATCCTCCTCTGAAAGGGAGACCGATTGTGTCAGGGATAGATGCCCTGAGTTGCAGCATCTACCTTGACCGCATACTCAGACCCTTTGTAACAGCTCTCCCCTCTTATCTGAGAGATATCACCGCTCTTCTGAGCAAATTAGATGAATCACGGTAAATCCAGATACTATTCTGGTCTCTATCTATGTGGAGGAATTATACTGCAGTATCAAATCATACAGCGGGTTTGTTAGTGGTGGCGTTCTTTTTGAATTCCAGAGGGACGCACCTGATTCCACATAACAAGTTCATTCTGGAATTACTAGAATTAATTTTGCAAGTTAACTACTTCCTGTTTAATGGAAAGTATTACCACCAGCTTAGTGGCATGGCAATGGGAAGCCCTTGCACCCCCACTTATTCTAACCTGCTATGAGCTGGTGGGATGATACGGTGGTCTTCAAGGATGGGGATGTCATCTGGGGCCCACATATCCAGCTTTGGGGCTGTTATATAGATGACATCCTCATCTTATGGTCTTGTGATCACACCTCCTTTGTTGCATTCATACGTCACCTCAATGACAACCAATTGGGGTTAAAATTTACCTATTAAGTAGGGGGGGGGACAAAATAGCCTTCCTGGACGTGATAATCTCAATGGAAGGAAATACGGAGAGAAGATACAAACTCCTTGCAGATGTTGTCCTTGGTGGAATTTGAACCCAGGACTCCAACACTGAGCCACCGTGCTGCTCCTGTTTATTTTGCCTTATATATAAGTTGCTTTATATATAAGTTGCATCAATTTGGCCAATTTTTAGGCCCCCTCCAGACCTCCGGGGGGGGGGGGGGCGTTGGAAAAATGCTTGAGTTTCCCATTGACTTACATTGGGCTCGTTGCTCGGGTCGAGCATTGCGATTTGCTCGACTCAAGCAACGAGCACCCGAGCATTTTAGTGCTCACTCATCACTAATCTCCAATGACTTTTGCACCCCAGTCGCAGACCTGGAACACTAGGCGATGGTGTACTTTTTAGTGTGCTGCATTGATCTCACTTAATTGCAGTCTGTGACACCTTTGTCGTGGCTTCTATGACTGTTGCTAGTGTTGCTGATGTTATTAAAAAAAAAATTAAATATGGAGACTCCAAGTTGGGTCTCCATCTAATGGGTTGCCTGTAGTGGAAGGGGTGTCAGAGCCCCATTACACTATTTCTACTATGGGGAAATTGATAATGTCTGTAAAGCACTGTGGAATTATTGGCGCTATATAAGTGAGTAAATTAAATAAATAGAAATTGATGCCACTTTAGTGGTATCTGCCCATAATTATTGGAAATGTTTGGTCTCCAAGTTGGGTCTCCTTCATGTGTGTTGCTTGAATTTAGCAGAGCTCTCAGAGCACCAGGCTGTCATCTGTCACTCTTTCACCAGTTATTGATCAAAGTTTAAGCTAGAAATGCTGCTAGAAATGCTGCTGCAAGTCCTGTCCAATGCTGAAACGTTTAATGATTTCAGGACCACGCTATTATCACAACCAATTTAGAATCTGAAATGTGGACTCCTGGCTGTAGCACAATATTAGCACAAAATAATTAAAAGCTGAAATGTGACCTAGTTTCTGTAACACAGTAGTAAAAGAACAAATTAACATTTTATCATGTCAACCCCTGTATGGAGCAGAATATCAGCACCAAAGAATTAAAACCTGAAATGTGTCCTAGTATATGTAGCACACTAGTTACAGAAAAAATTTAATTTTTTACTGTGGACGAACCCTGGATACAGCAGAATCTAAGAGCAAAAATAATTAGAATCTCAGATGTAGCCAGCTTTATGTAGCACGGTAGAAAGAAAACAAATTTAGATTTTATCATGTGAAATCCTGTATGTAGAAGAATTTCAGCATCAAAGAATTGAAAGCTCAAATGTGGCCTAGTTTGTGTACCACCGTAGTAGCAGAAAATATTAAGATTTAGTAATGTGAACCTCTGTAAGGAGAACAATATCAGCACCAAAGAATATGAATGATAACAAAAGAACTTTTTCTCCACTCATGGTTATTGGTTGGGTGAAGCCATTTATTGTCAAACTACTGTGTTTTCTCTTTTTAAATCTTAATGACAACCAAAAACATTCCAATGACCCTGATCAAAAGTTCACATACCCCAGTTCTTAATACCATGTATTGCCCCCTCTAACATCAATGACAGCTTGAAGTCTTTTGCTTGAAGTTGTGGATGAGGTTCTTTATTTTCTCAGATGGTAAAGCTGCCCATTCTTCTTGGCAAAAAGTCTCCACTTCCAGTAAATTCCATGAACTGCGCACTTGAGATCTCCCCAGAGTGGCTCAATGATATTGAGGTAAGGAGACTGAGATGGCCACTCCAGAACCTTCACTTTGTTCAGCTGTAGTCAATGATAGGTCAACTTGGCCTTGTGTTTTGGATCGTTGTCATGTTGGAACTTCCAAGTACGTCCCATGCGCAGCTTTCGGACTGATGAGCAAATTTGCCT
This sequence comes from Phyllobates terribilis, assembly GCF_046119375.1. Lineage (NCBI taxonomy): Eukaryota > Metazoa > Chordata > Amphibia > Anura > Dendrobatidae > Phyllobates > Phyllobates terribilis. The sequence continues at coordinate 231,776,391 of NW_027362763.1, forward strand.
CCAGTATTTGCTGATAACGTGCTGCATTCATCTTTCCTTCAACTTTTACCAAGTTTCTTTTGTAGCTCACACATCCTCAAAACAACAGTGATCTACCTTCGTGTTATACTGTAGGAAAGGTGTTCCTTTCATCATAGGCCTTGTTGACCTCTCTCCAAATGTAACATTTATGGTTGTGGCCAAAAAGTTCAATGTTGGTCTCATCACTCCAAATTACCTTGTTCCAGAAGTTTTGAGGCTTGTCTCTGTGCTGTTTGGCGTATTGTAGACGAGATACTTTGTGGCATTTGCGCAGTAATGGCTTTCTTCTGGTGACTCGCCATGCAGCCCATTTTTCTTCAAGTGCCTCCTTATTGTGCATCTTGAAACAGCCACAACGTTAGTTTTCAGAGAGTCCTGAATTTCAGCTGATGTTATTTGTGAGTTTTTCTTTGCATGCCAAACAATTTTCCTGGCAGTTGTGGCTTAAATTTCTGTTGGTCTACCTGACTGTGGTTTAGTTTTTACAGAGGCCCTGATTTTCCATTCGTTAATCACAGTTTGAACGCTGCTGACTGGCATTATCAATTCCTTGGATATTTTTTTGGATCTCTTTCCTGTGTTATACAGTTCAACTACCTTTTCCCATAGATCCATTGACAATTCTTTTGCTTTCCCCATGACTCAGAATCCAGAAATGTCAGTGGCTGGATGAAAGATGCAAGAAACTCACTCAGCTTTTATGCACAAACGCTGATTACAAGCAAACAGGTCACAGGTGAGGATGTTACCTTTAGTAGCCATTCAAACCCATTTGTGTCAAATTCTGTGCATGTTATCAGGTCAAAATCACCAGGGTATGTGAACTTTTGATCAGGGTCATTTGGATGTTTTCGGTTGTCATTAAGATTTAAAAAGAGAAAACACAGTAGTTTGACAATTAATGGCTTCACCCAACCAATAACCATGAGTGGAGAAAAAGTTTTTTTGTTATCATTCATATTCTCTGAAACAAGGCCAAGAAAGGAAAAATTCTGCAGGGGTATATAAACTTTTCACCACAACTGTATCTAAAATCTCTCAGTATCCAGAAGCAGCATCAGGAGCATCCTCTCTGCGCTGTTATACTAACAAAATGGCGCTAAAACAACATGTCCGATCTTTATATGGAGAGGGACATGTGATTTCAGCAGCCAATGGCATAAGCCCTTGTGTCTGGACATTGTGGATGGTTTCTGCGCCCTGATTGGCTTGCCGGAACCTGCACACATTAAGTTAAGAAAAAAAAATTAAATTAACAGTACGCCGCTACTCAGACCTCTCCCCACACCCTCCCCTCATCAAACACGTACCCTCGCTCATCATAGAGCACCACTATCCTAGTCAAAGTGATAAAAATACTGAAGTGGAAACGTGATAATTTCCCACACTTTTACTGATTTTTGCAGATTTTTAGTAAAAACGCTCTGGTGTCCGATCACAAATCCGAATGTGCAACATTCGTGCCAAAATTGGCGAACGTTTTCCGAACATTTTCGCTCATCTCTTTTTAGCATGAGTGCTCGCTCTATACAAAAAACTGTTTCAATTGATTCATTTTTTTCAGGAGCTGTTCCACATTATGTACTTAAACTTCATGGATGTGATTAACGATGAGCAGGACTGTATAAGTAATCGCACCATCCATCAAGTGTGAGCCCACATCAAAGGCAGGGACACGACCTTTGACGTAAATTTATGCCAAAGGTCGGGAAGGGGTTAACGATTACACTATCATCTTTGTCTCTAGAAATCATCTTGAATGTGTGATCATTAGGGCTGCAACTGCTGTGCCCTCCAACCAGCATTAGAATTAAAGCTCCTGGATATCAGCATTTTAAGAGTATGTTCACATTTGGTGGTTTTGCAGTGCTTTTTATGCAGCATATTTGATGGGTAAAATACGCCACTTTTTACGGTACCAGCATAATGAATGAGATTTCTGAAATCTCATGCACACGCTGTTTTTTTATTGCGTATTTTGAGCCCTGCTGCATTTTTTTTGAACATGCAGCATATCAATTATTTTACTGTTTTTGCAGATTTTTTTAACCCATTCAAAGTTTTTCCTGCCACCACTTTGGTTTTTGAGTCAGAAAAAAAACACATTGCAAAAATGCCACATGTGAACATACCCTAAAAGTGCTTCTTATTAAATAGCTTTCTGTAATGACAATAGACCTTAGCATATCTAACAGGTTCTCTACTAACTTCAGAATAAAAAAAAACTTAAAAGCCATCCCATGGCGTCAAGGTGACCTTACTCGGGATAGTCCTGTTTTTATCTTAGGTTCTGACTGTTTAGTGGCCAGTGTGAATATCAGCCTACATGCTGCATGCACACCAGCTTATATTCCAGCTTATTTCTTTGGGGTTTTGTTGTAGGTTTCTTGCACTCTGTGCAAATAAGAACATGGCCTCCCTTTTCTTTGAGCCGGACATTAGGTTTATATAACTTCCCATTGCTAGTTGTCAATTAGCCGGGTCTTGGTCCTGCTTCACATTTACGTCATTTGACATATGGTAAGGTTTGAATGCTAGAGGTTAGGACAGTCCCGAGTAGGGTCACCGTGACGTGGTGGGATGGATTTTACGTATTTTTGATCAAAACAATGTTAACTAAGCAACTTATATTATTTTCATGCACTATTGCTATTTATTTCCTTACTGAAGGGCATTTGCTCGTTTTCTTTTTATCTTCACTTCAGAATACAGGTTGCTGTAAATAGTGTTAGTATTCTGCTGGCATCAGCTGCTGATATAACTGAATTCAGCTGGTGCTATGGAATAATTGAGTAAAACTTCAGGAACAATATGCAGTTGTACAGAGCTTCCTTTGGTCATAGTACTTTATGACCCGTGATTACATTTGAAGTGTTGTCATTTTTTAGATAAAGTTTGTTAACGCATACCTGTGGCCTCGCGGGCACGCCCTGTTAATTGTTTTCTATTTTCTGCAAGATTACTTTAGTTAGAATTTTGAAACTCTAGGTATTCCTCTGGTATATAGTTGTTTGTCATTTCCAGTTGTTCATTTATTTTTATGTTACAGGCATTTTCGGTATAACAACTCTTTTTTGAAAATACCCATTTTTATGGTCATGCGTTCTAGGGTTAATAAGCACAAGGTAATCTAACTAATGACGATGGTAATAAAGTCGTTTAGAAATGGAAGACTCTGCGAGAAGGTGTAAAGTCCACAGAATTACCACTATTATGTCCACATCATGAAAACTGTGTCAATCTATGCAGTGAAGAAATCTCTTGACTACACGCAATCCGCTTGTGCAGTCATGTACCCATCTATGGCATATACGGAATAAAGCATTTTCAGACCAGTAGGGTCACACAGGACTAAAGCTGAACAGAACAATCCTATCCCCAAAATTCTAACAATCCAGGATAGTAAGATTTTTCTGATTTTGCACCTTATCCCCTTCCTTCTGTTTTCATTTTTGCGTTTTCCTCTTTTAAGAACCATAACTTTTTTATTTCTTCGTCATTGTGGCCATATGAGCATATGAGGGCTTGTTTTTTTGAGGGACGAGTTGTAGTTTTTAATAACATCAATCATTTCACCAAATAATGTGCTGAAAAGTAGATGAAAAATTGCAGTGACATCATAGGCAATTCCGGACCCCTTTTCTTTCTTTTTTTACAGTGTTCATTGAGTTATAAAAATGACCTGGTAAAATGATTCTCCCGGTCAGTATGATGATTGTGGTACCAAAGTTGCGCGCATTTTTTTTATTTAAATGGTGAAAAAAAATGTCCGAAATTTGTAAAAAAAAAAAAAAGTGGTTGTGTCTCAATTTTGAGACCTATAACATTTAAATGTTTTTCTCGTTGGAGCAGTGTGGGGGGATTACATTTTGCAAGACTTTTTTAGTGAAACCAATCTGTTATACATGTTTTCCAATAATTTAATCTTTTTTACTACACCTTTTTGAGAGGGTTTGGCAACTGAAAAACTACTGTTTTGCCATTTTGATTAGTTTTATATTCAAAATATATAAATTTTAATTAATTTTATAGATGGATATTTAGAGACGCAGCAATACCAAATATCGTTATTTTTGTTTTTCTCTTTTATTTTAAAGTGAAGAGGTGAGTGCTTTTAATGTTTTGTTTTTTTTATTATTTGAATTAACAATAGTTTGATCGCTTGTTCTATATTCCACAATAAAACAGTATTGCAGTGTATAGAGAAAATTATGTTCTCCTATAAAGTCCAATCTGAGGCTGTCATGCCAACCCATCGGCACGTCATAGGGGCCAAATGGAGTTTGTGCTCTCGAAGCAGCAATTGTGTAATTTGAAAACCACTGTCAGTGACTTACAGCGACATTTAAATGGTTAAAGGGAGTCAGCCAGCACAAAATGACTATTCACACACAGTACATGCGCTCCATGCATCAATTAGGTGCACCTTCCCACATGCTTGTTTTCCTTCTAACTCTGCCCTTCTCTGGCTCTATAAAGCCAGCCAGAGCTGTCAATCAAAGAGGAGGGTTAGCGATAGAGGGAAAACAAGCAGGTGGGAAGGTGCACTTAAAGGGGTTGTCTGGTCCAAATCGATAAGTCTGCAGTTACTCTGTGTTACTGCAGACTTCTAAATCCCCCCAGTGCACGCACTGTGCGCTGCCGGGATTTGGCAGTTTCTGAGCTGGGACTGAAGGGTATGTATGAGTTATACATACTCCTGGCCAGAGCCCTTCCATTGGGCGTGGCCTTGCTCCATACACTAGAGGACGTGGCCTTGCTCCATACAAGTCAGCCACGCCTACTGGATGGCAGCATCCCTACTCAGGGCGAGGCCTCACTCAATACAAATGTATGGAGCAGGGCCATGCCCACTGGAGGGGCTCTGACTGGGAGTTTGTATAACACATACATATCCTCCACTACCGGCTCAGAAACTGCCGAATCTCCACAGAGCGCAGTGCAGAGTGACTGCAGACTTATCGATTTGGACCAGACAACCACTTTAAACATTTGACCAAGCCATGATGCACCGAGCTCCTGTAATTGGTTTGATCAGTCATTCATTGCTGACAGTCTCTTTAAAGGGACTCTGTCAACACAAAATGACTGTTCAAACCAAGTACGGGTGGTTGGCGCACAAAGGTGGGGTCAATGATTTAACTACATCTTCCCACCTGTTTGATTTCCATCTATCTCCCCCTTGCATTACTCTATAAAGCCAGAGCTGTCAATCAAAGAAGAAGGTGGAGGGTCAAGATAGAGGGAAAACAAGCAGGTGTGAAGGTGCACTTACCATGGTGGGGCCAAACATATTTCATCAGTCATTCTGTTCCCTTTACACAGCAGCCATCTGAGCAAATTCTGGCTACTGTTGTTACAGGCAGATTGCCAGCTTTATGACACTGCCAGCATCTGCTGAGAATGATGCTGGCCCAGCTCCTGAGCCTGCTACATACCTGGGACACGGGCCCACAAAGCAGGACATACTATGTCGGGAAGAGGTTAAAGAGAATCACCTCTGCTCCCTCTGATTGTCTCCCATGTTGATGGGTAATTCACTTATTGACCAGGGTTTGTGTATTTAGATCATTGTTTTTTAGTGGACATTGTCCCGTTACACGTGGTCCAGTGGATTAATTCATAGTCCTAGATAAAGCAGCTGGTGCGTGGTCCTTGTTATCTTGACATGGACATTCATAATATGAATTTATTCAGCTTTTCAGAAAACGTTGGACTTTTCTTTGCAGAAATATACATAGTATACACAGAGAAGCAGGATAAAAGGTTTCCTTACTATACATCCTCCCACATATGCTGTACCCCATACTATAAGACCCTATCTTATGCCTTTTATTTCCTGTCATCCCCCTTTTACAAAAGTCCTTATAATGTTAGGGTGATCTAACCCACGGTCAGGTCAGGAGTTGCAGCTTCCATAATCATTCTATGGGGAGAGGCAGCAAAACTCCTAAGACCTGCTAGTTGTAAAGTATAGCGATAAGATATAGTCTCTTACAAACAGTTCACTGCACTCATATTCCACATCACCAGTGGAAAATAGTCCCGGGAACCTACCGAAACACATGGAAACGTTTGCCTGTTTACAGCACATGTTTAACTTGTCAGATGGTTAGTCAATGGTTCTAAATGGTACAATCAGCAATCTACTGACTGCGGCTTAGTAAGTGATCCCCGCAGGCCGACTTCACAAATTGGTATCAGATTTTAATCCGCAGAAGAAAAAAATATATTGTATAGTATAGATTTTTTATTCATATCCATGATTCCATTTCTCTTTTTTGTGTCATTCATTTTACACATAAGAAAGAAAAAAAATGAATGTCTCAAATGAAATGCACGAAATACATGGAACTCTAATGTATAAATGAGCCCTGAGCCAGAGAAACAGCAGCTCCTTATCCTTGTTCACACCTATTTTAAGACGTTGCAACAAATACTAATGAGAGATCTGACCATTATTTATTGTGAATGTAAGATGACACAATAATATACACATATTTGTATGTGTGTGTAATATAATATTATATATACAGTACAGACCAAAAGTTTGGACACACCTTCTCATTTAAAGATTTTTCTGTATTTTCATGACTTTGAAAATTGTACATTCACACTGAAGGCATCAAAACTATGAATTAACACATGTGGAATTATATACTTAACAAAAAAGTGTAAAACAACTGAAAATATGTCTTATATTCTAGGTTCTTCAAAGTAGCCATCTCTTGCTTTGATGACTGCTTTGCACACTCTTGGCATTCTCTTGATGAGGTTCAAGAGGTAGTCACTGGAAATGGTCTTCCAACAATCTTGAAGGAGTTCCCAGAGATGTTCAGCACTTGTTGGCCCTTTTGCCTTCACTCTGCAGTCCAGCTCACCTCAAACCATCTCAATTGGGTTCAGGTCTGGTGACTGTGGAGGCCAGGTCATCTGTCGTAGCACCCCATCACTCTCCTTCTTGGTCAAATAGCCCTTACAGAGCCTGGAGGTGTGTTTGGGGTCATTGTCCTGTTGAAAAATAAATGATGGTCCAACTAAACGCAAACTGGATGAAATAGCATGCCGCTGCAAGATGCTGTGGTAGCCATGCTGGTTCAGTATGCCTTCAATTTTGAATAAATCCAGAAACAGTGTCACCAGCAAAGCACCCCCACACCATCACACTTCCTCCTCCATGCTTCATGGTGGGAACCAGGCATGTAGAGTCCATCCGTTCACCTTTTCTGCGTTGCACAAAGACACGGTGGTTGGAACCAAAGATCTCAAATTTGGACTCATCAGACCAAAGCACAGATTTCCACTGGTCTAATGTCCATTCCTTGTGTTCTTTAGCCCAAACAAGTCTCTTCTGCTTGTTGCCTGTCCTTAGCAGTGGTTTCCTAGCAGCTATTTTACCATGAAGGCCTGCTGCACAAAGTCTCCTCTTAACAGTTGTTGTAGAGATGTGTCTGCTGCATTGACCTGGTCTCTTATCTGAGCTGCTGTTAACCTGCGATTTCTGAGGCTGGTGACTCGGATAAACTTATCCTCAGAAGCAGAGGTGACTCTTGGTCTTCCTTTCCTGGGGTGGTCCTCATGTGAGCCAGTTTCTTTTTAGCGCTTGAAGGTTTTTGCAACTGCACTTGGGGACACTTTCAAAGTTTGCCCAATTTTTCGGACTGACTGACCTTCATTTCTTAAAGTAATGATGGCCACTCGTTTTTCTTTACTTAGCTGCTTTTTTCTTGACATAATACAAATTCTAACAGTCTATTCAGTAGGACTATCAGCTGTGTATCCACCTGACTTCTGCACAACACATCTGATGGTCCCAACCCCATTCATAAGGCAAGAAATCCCACTTATTAAACCTAACAGGGCACACCTGTGAAGTGAAAAACATTTCCCGTGACTACCTCTTAAAGCTCATCAAGAGAATGCCAAGAGTGTGCAAAGCAGTCATCAAAGCAAAAGGTGGTTACTTTGAAGAACCTAGAATATAAGACATATTTTCAGTTGTTTCACACTATTTTGTCATGTATATAATTCCACATGTGTTAATTCATAGTTTTGATGACTTCAGTGTGAATGTACAATTTTCAAAGTCATGAAAATAGAGAAAAATCTTTAAATGAGAAGAGGTGTCCAAACTTTTGGTCTGTACTGTATATATATACAGTGGGTACGAAAAGTATTCAGACTCCTTTAAATTTTTCACTCTTTGTTTCATTGCAGCCATTTGGTAAATTCTAAAAAGTTCATTTTTTTCTCATTAAAGCACACTCAGCACCCCATCTTGACTGAAAAAAAACCCAGAAATCTAGAAATTTTCGCTAATTTATTAAAAAAGAAAAACTGAAATATCACATGGTCATAAGTATTCAGACCCTTTGCTCAGATATTCATATTTAAGTCACATGCTGTCCATTTCCTTGTGATCCTTCTTGAGATGATTCTACTCCTTTATTGGAGTGCAGCTGTGTTTAATTAAACTGATAGGACTAGTGTTGAGCTAGTATGTTCTATTAACCCTTTCGCCGAGTATGCTCGAGCCAAGCTCCGAGTATTTACAGCTGCTCGGTGATATGGTTGAATCGCTCCCGTGTGCATGATTTGCGACTGTTTGACAGTTTTATTACATGTGAGGAATGTCTATTTCTTACACATTCCTCACATGTAATAAAGCGGTCAAACAGTTGCAAATCATCAAATCATGCACACAACCGAGCAGCTGTAAATACTCGGAGCTCGCCCGAGCATACTCGGAACAGAACATACTTGCTCAACACTATTCAGGATAAATGAGTACACCGCTTTGAAAAGTAAGATTTTAATCAAGATCTCACTAAACACAAGAACAATTTCTTAAATTTTGATAAGACTGAGTTCCATAGAGCAATTTTTCAACCCATAACATGAAAGTAATGTTAATAAAACTTTCATTACCAAACCTTCAGTTTTCCTCAAAAATGAATATACCCCATCAAATGCTACTACATCTAGTATTTTGTATGGCCTCCATGATTTTTTACAACATCACCAAATCCTCTAGGCATGGAATGAACAAGTTGGCGACATATTGCAACATCTATCTTTTTCCATTCATCAAGAACGACCTCTTTTAGAGTCTGAATGCTGGATGGAGAGTGATACTCAACATGTCTCTTCAGAATTCCCCATAAGTGTTAAGCTGGGTTAGATCAGGAAACATACTTGGTCACTGAATCACATTCATTAGGTTCTTCTTCAGAAATGGAAACGATGTGTGTTTTGGACCATTGTGATGTTGGAAATGTGCAGGTCTACCAAGGGCACAGAGTGATGATAGCATCTTCTCTTTCAATACAGAGCAGAACATCTGTGAATTAATGGTATCATCAATTAAATGTATCTTTCGACACCAGCAACACTCTGCTGCTCAATGTAAGGACACTGATACCACCATGTTTCACTGTAGGCACCATGTATTTTTCAAAATGCAAGGTGCCTACAGTGAACATGGTGGTGGCAGTTTCCTTATGTGGGGCTGCTTGACTGCTGCTGGTACCGGGGAGCTACATTTCTTGATGGTACCATGAATTCACAGATGTTCTACTCTATAATGAAAGAGAAGATGCTACCATCACTCTGTTCCCTAGGTAGATGTGCACATTTCCAACATGACAATGATCCAAAACAGAAATCTGTTGCATTTCTGAATAAGAACAGAGTGAAAGTGATTCAGTGACCAAGTGTCTCCTGATATGAACCCAACCAAACATCTATGGGGAATTCTAAAGAGACAAGTTGAGCATCATTCATCATCCAGCATACAAGATCTAAAAGAGGTAATTCTTGAAGAATTGAAAAAGATAGATGTTACAATTAGTGATGAGCGAGCACTAAAATGCTCGGGTACTCGTTGCTTGGGTCGAGCAAATTGGAATACTCGGGTGCTCGACCCAAGCAACGAGACCAATGTAAGTCTATGGAAAACTCGAGCATTTTTCAGGCGGCTTCCCCCGGCGGTCTGCAGAGGGCCTAAAAATTGCCCAAATCGATGGGAACAGTGCTCAAATGACATGGGAACAGCACGGGGAAGACCTCTGGAAGCATTTCTGACTCCCAGGTCACTGCTGTTAACAACGTTGTCAGAGTATTACGCCACTTTTACGGACTCACAATAAAACATACAAAAACGAAACCAAAATGGATTATCCTGGGAAATATGTTAAGGAACATCCTTTCCAGGGTAATGACTTGTATAGAAGGCAAAATAAATAACCAAAACCAAAAATACTCCTCCACACCTTGGGCTATGTTCACACATTGCACTTCTGATGCGTTTTTGCACTTTTGCATTGCTTTCAACCAAGACAAATGCATTCACGAGGAAATGTAATTTTAACATTTTACAACCTTATCTGGCCATGTGCTGTGTGACACATCATCAGACACATGCATAAAGTGCTGAAAAGACATGGGAACAGCATGGGGAAGACCTCTGGAAGCATCTCTGGCTTTCAGGTCACTGCCTAAAAGTGTGCCCATCATAAATGATCCTTGGCGCATGCGAAGATGCCTCCCGCCATGCACCTGTCATTGCACACTTGCAACAATCACCGTCCATGTCCTTGTCCCACTGCAGCGTTCAGTTGTCCCTACCCCATTCCTTGGAATGCAAGCGCAAGTATGCAGGCAGCCAGCCAGCCACCCACCCACCCACAGGCTGCAATACTATACTGCCAAATTTTTGACAGCTGATTGCACTTGAAATGTGGATTATTAAGCTCGCGGAGGCGGAAGCTTTTCACAACCTCATGCCGGCGGCGGCCGGGTGTCCATACTCGGTCCCCAGCTGCTACTATATTTCCCGGTATCGCCTCCGCCTTCCACAAGCATGGGTCCCACATTACCCGTGCCCTCTCCAGTGCACTTACTTGGAAGGACCGCCTAACCACAAACACGTGGACAGGTGAATGTGGCCAGGGACGGTACGGAGCCAGTCCACAACTTTTTTTGCTGACAATTGTATTTAGCTCTGTGAAAGGACTGGCATAGAGGGAAACCCTATCTACCATGCATGTCATTTCTCTCAGGAAGTCCTCTAATGCAGCTTGCTGCAGAAGCAATGGCAGCCCGACCAACATCAACTCGCCCTTGTCGGTGGTGCTTTGACACACACATCTTTCTTTGCGCATTTAATTTCTTGAATACAGAGTTCGACAATGGCCTGATCTGTAATGTGGTTTGAGAAATAACATGCATAAGCATGGCCGATCCACATTAAAAAAGCAGCCATAGAGTGTCCGGGAACCTTCCCCCACACTTTTCTTTGCCAGGGCTGCTTTTCGGCAGGGTTGGATGGTCCCACCAGAGAATCCTCTGGTGTGCCTTGGCTTCTACCTCAGGAAAGTTCATGATAGCGCTAACTTTGCAGCTGCTATGGGGCTCTTGAGCGGGGGAGAAAGGTTAGCCCTCAGAATCAAATCCTCTGGTGGGCACAATGTTTTTCAATCTGAAACAGCTTCTCAGTGGGAGTTGTATTTCACCACAGTCATATTCTTAAGCTCAGTGAAAGGACTGGCATAGAGGGAAACCGTATCTACCCCGGCTGTCATTTCTCCGTCACCAGGTTCCGCCCATTGTCACACACGACCATGCCTGGCTGTATGTTCAGCAGTGAGAGCCAAAGATCAGGCTGCTGTGTTACAGCTTTCAACAACTCTGCAGCGCTGGGCGGTTTGTCAATTAAGCATGTTATCTTCAGCACAGCCTGTTGCCGCTTGGCCAAGGCAGTGCTACAGTGCTGTCAGCTTGTGACTGATGTGGTCATTTCGGAGATGGAGGAGGAGGTGCATGAGCTGAACAATGTGATTACACTGTTGTTAAATTGGTGATGCTGTTTTTATACTAAAGAAAGATAATATTATTTTGTTTTTTTTAAAGTTTTTTTTTTAAGACAAATGCATTCACCGGGAAATGTCATTTTAACATTTTACAACCTTATCTGGCAATGTGATGTGTGACACATCAGACGCTTCCTGTTTTATTTATGATGGAGGGACTCTGAAAGTCATAAAGCCTATTTTTATAGGGACATCAGACGGCCCTTACTATTCTTTAAAGGCCAGCAGTCGGCCCTAGCTATTGTTAGAGAGCCATCAGCAGGCTATGCTTTGTTGTTCCCATTATTAACAAGTGGGTCTCCTATACTGTTATTGCGTATCCAGTGACTGCAAGGGCTGCCAAAAGTTTGGACGCAACCCAATACCCCTTTGAAGAGACATAGAGCAGGGTCTCAGTAAAAAAAAATGTTCCCATTATAAAGGAGCGGGTCTCCTATAAGTGGTAATGCCCATGCTGTGACTGCAAGGGCTGCCAAAATTTGGGAAAAACCCCACTAAGAATTTAAAGACACATAGAGCAGGGCGACAGTAACAAGTACGACATGTTCCCATTGGAAAGGAGAGAGTCTGCTATACAGTTATAGGGTATGCAGTGAGTCCAACGGCTGACAATTTTAGGAAAAACCCCACTAAGAATTTAAAGACACACAGAGCAGGGCCACAATAACAAGGTACGACATGTTCCCATTAGAAAGGAGAGAGTCTACTATACAGTTATAGGGTATGCAGTGAGTCCAGCGGCTGACAATTTCAGGAAAAACCCCACTAAGAATTTAAAGACACATAGAGCAGGACCACAGTAACAAGGTACGACATGTTCCCATTAGAAAGGAGAGGGTCTGCTATACAGTTATAGGGTATGCAGTGAGTCCAACGGCTGACCAATTTTAGTAAAAACACTACTAAGAATTTAAAGACACATGGAGCAGGGCCACAGTAACAAGTACGACATGTTCCCATTAGAAAGGAGAGAGTCTGCTATACAGTTATAGGGTATGCAGTCAGTCCAACGGCTGACAATTTTAGGAAAAACCCAATAAGAATTTAAAGACACACAGAGCAGGGCCACAGTAACAAGGTATGACATGTTCCCATTAGAAAGGAGAGAGTCTGCTATACAGTTAGAGGGTACGCAGTGAGTCCAACGGCTGACCAATTTTAGTAAAAACACCACTAAGAATTTAAAGACACATGGAGCAGGGCCACAGTAACAAGTACGACATGTTCCCATTTGAAAGGAGAGAGTCTGCTATACAGTTATAGGGTATGCAGTGAGTCCAACGGCTGACAATTTTAGGAAAAACCCCACTAAGAATTTAAAGACACATAGAGCAGGGCCAAAGTAACGACAATTTCCCATTAGAAAGGAGAGAGTCTCCCACAGTGTTGGCCTATGCAGTGAATGCAAGGGCTGCCAAAGATTTGGAGGCACTTCAACGCCCCTTGGAAGAGACGTGGAGGAGGGCCTCATAAAAAAATGTTCCCATTAGAAATGAGCGGGCCTCCTATACTTGTAATGCCCATGCACTAATTGTATGGGCTGACAAACATTTACCCCTGGGGGGTATACATGAACATACTGTATCAAAATTTTTTTTTACGGGCATCATAAACACCCTTTAAAAAAATTAGGTGGGTGTTGCATCACGGACCACGGTCACCCTGGTGATATGGTGGTGGAGGATGAGGAGAAGGAGGAGGACAAGAGCAAATAGCCAAAATCAGGAAGCGTAAACCCATGTGTGAGTGTGAAAAGGTGGATGGGAATACACCTCTCAAGAAAAGGCATTGGATTGGAGTTTATGTTACGCTGCTATCATTAGGTGGTGTTGAGAAGTCTGGCCCAATCCAGCCCTTGTTCATTTTATAAGAGTCAGCCTGTCAGCATTTTCAGTTGACAGGCGGATGCGCTTATCAGTTATAATTCCACCAGCGGCACTAAAAACCCGCTCTGATAAAACGCTGGCGGCAGGCCAGGACCTCCAAGGCGTAGAGAGCCAGTTCATTCCACGTATCCAGCTGGGATACCCAATAATTATAAGGCACAGCGGAATCACGGAGGACGTTGGTACGGTCGGCAAGGTACTCCCTCAGCATCTTCCCAAACTTTGCACTCCTTGTGAGAGTACCCCGCGCCTCAGGGCCTGTGCGAGGGGAGGATCTGAGAAAACTCTCCCAGAACTTTGACAGTGTTCCCCTGCCTCTGCTGGATTGAAGTTGTGTCTCTCTCGCCTGTACTCCTTGGTTGTCCAACGAAGTGTGCCCTCTGCCGCCAGCATTTTCAGATGGGAATTTTTTTAATAGTTCCGCAACAAGGGCCTTCTGGTACAGCCCCATTTTTGTAGACATGTCCGCCTCAGGAATAAGAGATATAAATTTCTCCTTGTAGCGTGGGTCTAGAAGTGTCACCAAACAATAATTGCTGTCACCCAAAATTTTGAGAACGCGAGGGTCATGGGAAAGGCAGCGTAACATAAACTAAGCCATGCGTGCCAGACTACTAACAGGCAAGACTTCCGTGTCCTTACCAAGAGGATGACTAACCATGCTCTCCTCCTCCTCCTCCTCTCTGTCCTCTGGCCATCCACGCTGAACAGACGGTATGACAGCTGTGCAGGTAGTACCGTCTATAGTGCATGAAACTAACTCCTGTCCTTCCTCTTTCTCCTCCTCTTCCTCATTGTCACCCAATCCACGTTGGGATTAGATGAGGCTTGGCTGTGTGTAATCACCCAGTATGGTTCCTTGCTCCATCTCATCGTGCTCCGTCTGCAATGCAGCCTCTTTGATTGTGAGCAGAGAGCGTTTCAGAAGACAGAGAAGCGGGATGGTGACGTTAATTATGGCATCATCGCCGCTCACCATCATGGTGGAGTCCTCAAAGTTTTGGAAGATGGTACATATGTCTGACATCCATTTCCACTCCTGAGGTCTTATGTGTGGAGTCTGAACTGAATACCGATGGCCTGGTTGATGCTGGTACTCAACAACTGCCCTCTTCTGCTCACAAATCCTTCACAACATTTGCAGTGCAGAGTTCCAATGCGTCGGGGCATCACACACAAGTCTGTGAGCCGGAAGCTGCAAACGCTGCTGAAACACTGCAAGGCGGGGAAAGCTGTAGCTGACTTTCTAAAATGGGCACACAGGCGGCATACTTTAACAAGCAGATCCGGCAGCTCCAGGTAGGATTTGAGAAACCGCTGAACCACGAGGTTAAGCACTTGGGCCAGGCATGGTATGTGTGTGAGCTTGCCTCACCTCAGAGCCGCCACCAGGTTCCAGCCATTGGCACACACGACCATGCCTGGCTGTAGGTTCAGCGGTGTGAGACACAGATATTTCTGCTCTTTCAGAGCTGTCCACAAATCTTCAGTATTCTGCGGTTTGTCACCTAAGCATATTAGCTTCAGCACAGCCTGTTGCCGCTTGGCCGAGGCAGTGCTGCAGTGCCTCCAGCTTGTGACTGATGTGGTCATTTCGGAGATGGAGGCTGAAGAGGAAAAGGAGGCTGAGGAGGATGAGCTGCAGGAGCTGTAGACCATGGGGGCAACCCTGATTGACCTAGGGCCCGCAATCCTTGGCGTCGGGGGGACGTGTTCCGTCTCAAGGTCTGACTGGGTCCCGGCTTCCACTATGTTAACCCAGTGTGCCGTCGGCGAGATGTACCGTCCCTGCCCACAAGCACTTGTCCACGTGTCCGTGGTTAGGTGGACTTTACCGGTAACTGCGTTGTTGAGAGCATGGCTAAGGTTTTGGGACACGTGCTTGTGT
Source organism: Phyllobates terribilis (assembly GCF_046119375.1). NCBI lineage: Eukaryota > Metazoa > Chordata > Amphibia > Anura > Dendrobatidae > Phyllobates > Phyllobates terribilis. The sequence continues at coordinate 231,792,056 of NW_027362763.1, forward strand.
AATGCGGGGACGGCACACCGAGAGAAATAGCGGCGGCTGGGGACCGAGTACCGAGGGACGGCCGCCGCCATAAGGTTGCGGAATGCTTCCGTCTCCATGAGCCTAAAAGGCAACATTTCGAGCGCAAGCAGTCGTGAAATGTGAGAATTTAGTAGTGTGGCCTGTGGGGCATTGGCTGCATATTTGTGCTTGCGTTCCAAGGACTGGGGTATGGACAACTGAACGCTGCGCTGGGACAAGGACATGGACGTGCTTCCTGATGCTGCTACTTGAGAGTATGCAACGACAGGTGCAGGGCAGGAGGCATCGTCGCATGCACCATGGACAGAGGATTGGCTTGCATCCACAACAGCGGAAGAAGCAATGGTGCCACCCGCAGACACTGTTCCTGGACCCTGGGGTTCGGCCCACAAACTCGAGTGCTTTGCTGCCATGTGCCTGATCAGGCTGGTGGTGGTCAGGCTGGTCGTTTTGCCACCCCTGCTGATGATGGTCTGGCAGGTGGTGCAAATGGCCTTTTTTGGGTTATCGGCAGAGTCTTTAAAAAACAACCAGACTCGGGAAGACCTAACAGTTGTACTGGCAACTTCCTTCGTGTTGGTGTTACGGGGAAAAGTTGCCTGCCTTCTGTCTGTGGCCATCACACTGCTTCTTCCTGCCTGTTGGGGTGCCTCCCTCTCCCTGTATGCTGCTGTCCTCGCTCTGCATGTCCTACTGCCAGGTTGGGTCAGTTACTATATCGTCCACCACCTCGTCTTCCACTTCCGCACCCTGGTCCTCTTCCTGACTTTCTGGCAATTGTGTCTCATCATTGTCCACCTCTTGTGACACTTTCCCACCGTCGCCTTCGTGTGACCGTGGCTGCTCAAATATTTGGGCATCGCTACACGCGGTCTCCTCTTGCCCCGCTTCAAGTGGACCGGACGAGAGGCCCGAATCTATAAATGGAAAAGTGAACAGCTCTTCAGAGTGTCCAAGTGTGGGATCAGTTGTCTCTGGGTACTCGGCATGTTGGGAGGACAGAGGATCAGGGTGAGGAATATGCAGTCCAGACTCACGGCTACTGAGACTTGACCGTGTGGAAGACAGGGTGGTGGTGGTGGCTAAGTGACTGGAAGCATTATCCGCTATCCAACCAACAACCTTTTGACACTGCTCTGGGTTCAATAGTGGTGTGCTGCGGTCCCCTAGAAATTGGGACAGGAAGGTCAGGCGAGAAGATGTGGGTGTTTGTTGTGGCACAATTTCATCTTGCCCACGGCCTTGTCCTTGGCCTCTGCATGCACCATTACCATCACGACTACACTGTGTTCTGAATTATTAGGCAAATGAGTATTTTGATCACATGATACTTTTTATACATGTTGTCCTACTTCAAGCTGCATAGGCTTGAGAGCCAACTACCAATTAAGTAAATCTGGTGAAGTGCATCTCTGTAATGAGGAGGGGTGTTGACTAATGACATCAACACCCTATATAAGGTGTGCTTAATTATTAGGCAACTTCCTTTCCTTTGGCAAAATGGGTCAGAAGAGAGTTTTGACGGGCTCTGAAAAGTCCAAAATTGTGAGATGTCTTGCAGAGGGATGCAGCAGTCTTGAAATTTCCAAACTTTTGAAGCGTGATCACCGAACAATCAAGCGTTTCATGGAAAATAGCCAACAAGGTCGCAGGAAGCGTGTTGGCCTACAAAGGCACAAAATAACTGCCCATGAATTGAGGAAAATCAAGCGTGAAGCTGCCAAGATGCCATTCGCCACCAGTTTTGCCATATTTCAGAGCTGCAACGTTACTGGGGTATCAAAAAGCACAAGGTGTGCAATACTCAGGGACATGGCCAAGGTAAGGAAGGCTGAAAAACTACCACCTTTGAACAAGAAACATAATATAAAACTTCAAGAATGGTTCAAGAAATATCTTAAGACTGATTTTTCAAAGGTTTTATGGACTGATGAAATGAGAGTGACTCGTGATGGGCCAGAGGCTGGATCAGTAAAGGGCAGAGAGCTCCACTCCGACTCAGAAGCCAGCAAGGTGGAGGTGGGGTACTGGTATGAGCTGGTATCATCAAAGATGAACTTGTGGGACCTTTTCGGGTTGAGGATGGAGTGAAGCTCAACTCCCAGACCTACTGCCAGTTTCTGGAAGACAACTTCTTCAAGCAGTGATACAGGAAGAAGTCAGTATCGTTCAAGAAAAACATGATTTTCATGCAGGACAATGCGCCATCACATGCATCCAACTACTCCACAGCGTGGCTGGCCAGTAAAGGTCTAAAAGAAGAAAAAATAATGACATGGGCCCCTTGTACACCTGATTTGAACCCCATAGAGAACCTATGGTCCATCATAAAATGTGAGATCTACAGGGAGGGAAAACAGTACATCTCTCGGAACAGTGTCTGGGAGGCTGTGGTGGCTGCTGCAAGCAATGTTGATCGAAAACAGATCAAGCAACTGACAGAATCTATGGATGGAAGGCTGTTGAGTGTCATCATAAAGAAAAGTGGCTATATTGATCACTAATTATATTGGTTTTTGTTTTTGCATGTCAGAAATGTTTATTTCTAAATTTTGTGCACTGATATTGGTTTACCTGGTGAAAATAAACAAGTGAGATGGGATTATATTTGTTTTTTATTAAGTTGCCTAATAATTCGGGACAGTAATAGTTACCTGCACAAACAGATATCCTCCTAAGATAGCCAAGTCTAAAAAAAAGCACACTCCAACTTCCAAAAATATTAAGCTTGGATATTTATGAGTCTTTTGGGTTGATTGAGAACATAATTGTTGATCAATAATAAAAATAATCCTCTAAAATACAACTTGCCTAATAATTCGGTACACAGTGTAGTTCCCCGTCCCTTGCCACGTGCCTTGCCCATTTTAAATGGAGGACAGTATCTTCCACGCTCACTACAAATGACTGAGTTTGGAGCGAACTTATATGTGAGCCGTTTGACGAGAAAACACAGTTTTAAATACCTGGCCTGTAGGTAACTGTTTTGAACAGCAAACCAGTGTCAAAAACTTTGCTGACACACTGAAATTTTTTTTAATGCAGGCCAGAAATGGCAGTATTTTCTAAAAACGTATATGTGATCCGTGTGACGGAGAAAACAGAGTTTTAAATAGCTGGATTTCTAGCGCTGTAATGTGGAAAGGACCTGGCTGTATTCTGCAGTGCCAACAAGCAAATGGTGCAGAAAAACGGTGTTCTCTGGATTGCTTTTTAAGCAAATTATGAGGATTAAGATGCAAAAAAAATTATTCCTGGCCCCTGAGACCTGGGCCTATTTCTAGAAATATAACAGCAGCAGAAGGCAGAACTGGAATGGAGCCTCTTTTGCTATATGCACTGCAGTCTGCTATATACCCTGCCTGCCTATATACACTGCCTGCCTGATATCTCTGCAGATGGATTAGTCCTCAGAAGGACTGTTTGTTAAGATGGATATGTGTAATGTACGGTTTTTCTCCCTACACTACCTAATACACGATGAAATCTCTCCCTGACACAGCAGCAGCTCTCCCTACACTGTCTGACCCTGAGTGACTGTGACGAGCATGGCAGCGCCAGGTCTTATGTAACGGGTCTGGGAGGCGGAACCTCTGAGCTACTATACAAGGGGGCGGCCCTTGTAAGGGAGCGGGCGGCAGTCTCTGGATGAACGGACAGGGAGATACGGCAAGTGATCAGGGCAGTCTCTGGGTAAAGGGTAGGTACGACCTGTGATGGCAGAGCCTCCGGGTAGGCTAGCAGGCAGATGGTAGATGTGTGCTCCCAGGTGAGCAAGCGAGAGTCTCTGGAATAACAGGTGGTCACGGCACGTGACGGCGGAACCTCCGGGCTGGCAAGCAGGCAGGTAACGGAGAAGCGCTCCCAGGTGAGCGGGCAAGAGTCTCTGAAGTAGCTGATGGTCACAGCACGTGACAACGGAGCCTCCGGGCTGGCAAGCAGGCAGGTAACGGAGAAGCGCTCCCAGGTGAGCGGACAAGAGTCTGAAGTAGCTGATGGTCACAGCACGTGACAACGGAGCCTCCGGGCTGGCAAGCAGGCAGGTAACGGAGAAGCGCTCCCAGGTGAGCGGACAAGAGTCTGAAGTAGCTGATGGTCACAGCACGTGACAACGGAGCCTCCGGGCTGGCAAGCAGGCAGGTAACGGAGAAGCGCTCCCAGGTGAGCGGACAAGAGTCTGAAGTAGCTGATGGTCACAGCACGTGACAACGGAGCCTCTGGGCTGGCAAGCAGGCAGGTAACGGAGAAGCGCTCCCAGGTGAGCGGGCAAGCTGGTCCATAGACAGACTGACCGGAGTTGTAAGGCAGACCGTCGGACCTCAGGAAAGTAGGCAGGTAGCTGATGTGCGCTCCCAGGTGAGCGGGCAGGCTGGTCCTTTAGACAGACTGACAGGAGTAGTAAGGCAGACCGTCGGACCTCAGACTGGCAGACAGGTAACAAGTATTCAGGCAGGAATCAGGCAGGTAACTGGCAGGTAACTGGCAGGAAACTGGCAACGGGACCTGAGGGCTGAAGCACAGGTGAGACACAGGTGCAAACAACATTGCTCGGGCACCTCCATTTTGGAGGAGGTGCCTTATATATGATGAAGTCCTCCGGCCATTGGCCGGGGACTCCTTAGGACGGCGCGCGCGGCCCCTTTAAGAGGAGGGGAGCGCGCGCGCGCCCTAAGCACGGGGGCCGGGAAGGAGCGCGCGCTGAGAGCAGAGCGGGAGGAGGACGCCGGGAAGGAGCGCGCGCTGACAGCAGAGCGGGGAGAGGACGCCGGGCACGGAGCAGAGCGGTGAGGGGAGCAGCGTCCCTGCCTAGCAGAGGGCAGGGACGCCAGCGCTACAGTACCCCCCCCTTTAGGCCCCCCCTTTTTTAGGCCAGACAGAAATTTAGCTAGGATGAGAGGGGCATGGATGTTCTCCCGGGGCTCCCACGTTCTCTCCTCAGGACCAAACCCCTTCCAATCTACCAGAAAAAAGGTCTTTCCTCTTACCCTTTTGGTGGCAAGAATGTTCTCTACCTCAAACTCGTCCTCAGCAGAAACCGGAGCAGGAGGCGTACCTGTAGACTTGGAAAAAGAGTTAAGTACCACAGGTTTGAGGAGAGATACATGGAAGGAGTTAGGGATCCGTAAGTTGACCGGGAGTTTCAATTTATAGGCCACCGGGTTGATCTGACTGATGACCTCCAGTGGGCCGATGAACCGAGGCCCTAACTTATAGGAAGGGATCTTGAGCCGGACATATTTGGACGAGAGCCAGACTTTATCCCCAGGACGGAATTGAGGAGGGTCCAGACGTTTTTTGTCAGCGTGTCTTTTCATACGCTCGGAAGACTGAAGGAGTGCGGATCGGGTACTCTCCCAAATGGAGGAAAATTTGCTAACGAGAGATTCCGCAGCCGGGTTGTCCACCGAGGTGGAGACAGGAAAAGGAATCCGAGGATGCTGACCAAAGACTACAAAAAACGGGGATTTGGAGGAGGATTCGCTCTCGTGATTATTGTAAGAGAACTCGGCCCATGGTAGGAGATCCACCCAGTCAGAATGGTGGGCATTAACGAAGTGCCGGAGGTAACTGGTCAGGTTCTGATTGATCCGCTCCACTTGACCATTGGACTGTGGGTGGTAAGCGGAAGAGAAGTCCAGGGAGATGTCTAGTAGTTTACAAGTGGCTCTCCAGAAGCGTGAGGTGAACTGTACCCCACGATCCGACACGATGTGGAGGGGCAGGCCATGAAAACGGAAGATGTGACGAATAAAGTCTCTAGCTAGCTCGGGTGCAGACGGGAGGCCTGGCAGGGGAACGAAATGAGCCATCTTGGAGAAGCGGTCAGCGACCACCCAAATGACCGTACAACCGGCAGAGGGTGGGAGGTCAGTTATGAAGTCCATTGCAATATGCTGCCAGGGGGCAGCAGGTACTGGGAGCGGAAGGAGGCGACCGGCTGGCAGATGTCTCGGAACCTTGTTGCGGGCGCAGGACACACAGGCAGAAACAAAGTCTATTACATCCTTGTGCAGGGTAGGCCACCAGTAGTGCCGGGAAATAAGCTGGAGGGTCTTCTTCTGACCAGCGTGGCCAGCCAGTTTAGACGAGTGACCCCAGTGAAGGATCTTCTCCCGATCAGGTACTGATACGAACGTCTTTCCGGGAGGAAGACGATTTAGACTCACGGGAGCCACCTGCATTACTCTGGCGGGATCGATGATGTGTTTCGGATCTTCCTCGAGATCAGATACCAGAAAGGATCGAGACAAGGCGTCCGCCTTGACGTTTTTGTCAGCCGGGCGAAAATGAAGGACAAAATCAAAACGAGCAAAAAACAAGGACCACCGGGCTTGGCGCGGGTTAAGTCTCTGGGCATGCTGGAGATAAGCCAAGTTCTTGTGGTCAGTGTAAATTATTACCGGGTGAAGAGCCCCCTCAAGCAGGTAACGCCACTCCTCCAATGCCAGTTTGATGGCCAATAACTCTCGATCTCCTATGGAATAATTGCGTTCTGAGGAGGAGAAGAGTTTAGAGAAGAAGCCGCAAGTTACCATCCTCCCGGAAGAAGATTTTTGAGTAAGTACCGCTCCAGCTCCAGAGGAGGAGGCGTCCACTTCCAGGAAGAACTGCTTGTTGCCGTCCGGGCGATGCAGCACCGGGGCGGAAGAGAAGGCCTGTTTTAAGGAAAGAAAGGCTTCTTCTGCTTCGGGCGGCCACTCTTTGGGATTAGTACCCTTACGGGTGAGCGCGGAAATTGGGGCAGTCCGGGAAGAGAAGTGTGGTATGAAGAGGCGGTAGTAGTTGGCGAAGCCCAGGAACCGCTGAATGGCCTTCAGCCCCTCCGGTCGAGGCCATTTCTCGATGGCAGACAGTTTCTCTGGATCCATTCGTAGGCCGGTCTGAGAAATAATGTAGCCCAAAAACGGTAGCGAGGTCTGCTCAAAGAGGCACTTCTCGTATTTAGCGAAGAGGTGATTCTGCCTGAGCCTGAGCAGGACCTGACGAACGTCCCTCCGGTGAGTCTGGAGATCCGGAGAGAAGACCAAGATGTCGTCCAGGTACACCACAACGCAGGAGTAGAGAAGGTCCCGGAAGATGTCATTGACCAACTCTTGAAAGACGGCAGGAGCGTTACAGAGACCAAAGGGCATTACCAGGTATTCATAGTGGCCGTCCCGGGTGTTGAATGCCGTCTTCCATTCATCCCCTTGACGGATACGAACCAGGTTGTACGCCCCACGGAGGTCTAGTTTGGTGAAGATTCTAGCCCCCCTCAGACGATCAAATAATTCTGGAATGAGCGGAAGGGGGTACTTATTCTTCACCGTGATCTGGTTTAGGCCTCTATAGTCTATACAGGGACGGAGAGAGCCGTCCTTCTTTTTAACGAAAAAGAAGCCTGCTCCCGCCGGGGAGGTAGATTTCCGGATGAATCCCCTGGCCAGATTCTCCTCAATATATTCGGACATCGACCGGGTCTCAGCAGCGGATAAAGGATAAATACGCCCACGGGGAGGAGTAGTACCGGGTAACAGGTCGATGGGACAGTCGTATGGTCTATGAGGGGGTAATGTCTCTGCCTCCTTTTTATTAAAGACATCAGCATAAGACCAATAAGGAATTGGAAGTCCAGGTAGATTAGCTGGGGTAGGAGAGGGACGGACGGGATGGACGGGAACCAGGCAGGTCTTATGACAGTCTTGTCCCCAGCGAAGGACTTCTCCGGTTTGCCAGTCAAGCACGGGTGCATGTCTCTGGAGCCAAGGTAGACCTAGCAAGAGGGCGTGAGAGAGTCCAGGCAGAACATGAAAGGAGATACTCTCAGAATGCAGCATTCCCACCTGCAGAGTAATGGATTCGGTGATGAGTTGGATGGGGCGTGGTAAGAGCCCCCCATCCACGGCAGCCACAGACAAGGGTACAGCCAGAGGTTTGGTGGGGATGCGGTATTTCTCTACCAGGGACTGTGAAATAAGATTCCCGGCTGCTCCAGAGTCCAGTTGGGCTAGTTCGAAATAACGGTTCTCCCCGTAGACGATTGAAACTGACAACAGCAGGGATGGAGAGGATTTATTCTTGTCTAGGTGGACCTCTCTGAGCGAACCTAGACACAGGCGTTTCCCGACCTTTCCGGGCAGGCACGGATCTGGTGCTCCTTACTGCCACAGTAGAAGCAGGTCCCCTCGGCACGGCGTAAGTCCTGTCGGGTCTTGACCATCTTGGTCTGGTCGACCTGCATAGGCTCAGGAGGGTGTACCTGGTTAGAGACAGAAGGAGTGACGGGTTTCTGAAAAGTAGGAGCTAGACGTGGTAACCTCCTCTCACGGGTGACCTCTCTGGCACGCTCCTGGAACCGTAGGTCAATCCGGGTGGCAAGAGTTATTAAGTCATCGAGAGTGGTAGGAGTGTCCCGACCGGCAAGTTCATCTTTAATACGGCCGGACAGACCCTCCCAGAAGACGGAAACCAGAGCGTCGTTATCCCAGGTCAGCTCCGAGGCAAGGGTACGGAACCGTATGGCATATTGGCCCACGGTGAGACTCCCCTGACGGAGGCGTAGCAACGATGATGCAGATGAGGTCTTCCGTCCGGGTTCGTCGAAGACTTTCCGGAAAGCCGTGAGAAAAGCAGGCAAGTTGGACACCAGGGGGTCTCCTCTCTCCCATAGAGGATTTAGCCAGGCCAGGGCCTCCCCGGTGAGATGGGACATGATGAAGGCAATTTTGGCCCGGTCGGAGTTAAACTGGTAGGACAAAAGTTCAAAATGCAGGGTGCACTGATTTAAGAAGCCCCGAGCCTGGACGGAGTCGCCTCCGAAGCGAGGAGGTGCAGAAAGCCGGGGTCCGGGGTAGGATACCATGGTATTAGTGGGCAGCGGAGCTGCCGGATTGCAAGATATGGCACTGGCGGAGGTTGTTGGTGGATCAGACAGAGTGTTCAGGCGAGTATTAACATTCCGCAGGTGACCCAGGATGGACTCCTGTTGGGACCTCTGACGGGACAGTTCAAGACAGAGGTCCGAGAGCGAGGGAGCTTGGGTGCCACCGGGTTCCATGGCCCGAGCAAACTGTAACGGGTCTGGGAGGCGGAACCTCTGAGCTACTATACAAGGGGGCGGCCCTTGTAAGGGAGCGGACGGCAGTCTCTGGATGAACGGACAGGGAGATACGGCAAGTGATCAGGGCAGTCTGTGGGTAAAGGGTAGGTACGACCTGTGATGGCAGAGCCTCCGGGTAGGCTAGCAGGCAGATGGTAGATGTGTGCTCCCAGGTGAGCAAGCGAGAGTCTCTGGAATAACAGGTGGTCACGGCACGTGACGGCGGAACCTCCGGGCTGGCAAGCAGGCAGGTAACGGAGAAGCGCTCCCAGGTGAGCGGGCAAGAGTCTCTGAAGTAGCTGATGGTCACAGCACGTGACAACGGAGCCTCCGGGCTGGTAAGCAGGCAGGTAACGGAGAAGCGCTCCCAGGTGAGCGGACAAGAGTCTGAAGTAGCTGATGGTCACAGCACGTGACAACGGAGCCTCCGGGCTGGCAAGCAGGCAGGTAACGGAGAAGCGCTCCCAGGTGAGCGGACAAGAGTCTGAAGTAGCTGATGGTCACAGCACGTGACAACGGAGCCTCCGGGCTGGCAAGCAGGCAGGTAACGGAGAAGCGCTCCCAGGTGAGCGGACAAGAGTCTGAAGTAGCTGATGGTCACAGCACGTGACAACGGAGCCTCTGGGCTGGCAAGCAGGCAGGTAACGGAGAAGCGCTCCCAGGTGAGCGGGCAAGCTGGTCCATAGACAGACTGACCGGAGTTGTAAGGCAGACCGTCGGACCTCAGGAAAGTAGGCAGGTAGCTGATGTGCGCTCCCAGGTGAGCGGGCAGGCTGGTCCTTTAGACAGACTGACAGGAGTAGTAAGGCAGACCGTCGGACCTCAGACTGGCAGACAGGTAACAAGTATTCAGGCAGGAATCAGGCAGGTAACTGGCAGGAAACTGGCAGGTAACTGGCAGGAAACTGGCAACGGGACCTGAGGGCTGAAGCACAGGTGAGACACAGGTGCAAACAACATTGCTCGGGCACCTCCATTTTGGAGGAGGTGCCTTATATATGATGAAGTCCTCCGGCCATTGGCCGGGGACTCCTTAGGACGGCGCGCGCGGCCCCTTTAAGAGGAGGGGAGCGCGCGCGCGCGCGCCCTAAGCACGGGGGCCGGGAAGGAGCGCGCGCTGAGAGCAGAGCGGGAGGAGGACGCCGGGAAGGAGCGCGCGCTGACAGCAGAGCGGGGAGAGGATGCCGGGCACGGAGCAGAGCGGTGAGGGGAGCAGCGTCCCTGCCTAGCAGAGGGCAGGGACGCCAGCGCTACATCTTATATAGACCTGATGACGCTGTGCGGCCAGCCAATCACTGTAATGCCCACAACCAACATGGCTACGGCATTACAGTGCATGGCAGGCAATCCCTGCATGTTCATTGGCTCTGTAAAGAGCGCCAAACATGCAGGGAGGAGACCTGAGCTCCCGCCGAGCTTGTCGAGCACCATGATGCTCGGGCGAGTACCGAGTAGTGGCGAGCGCGTTCGCTCATCACTAGTTACAATATGTCACCAACTTGTTCATTCTATGGCTAGAAGACTTGATGATGTCCTCAAATATCATGGCGGTCATACAAAATATTAGATGTAGTAGTTGTTGATGTGGGGTGTATTCATTTTTGCATCAACTAATTTGAGCAAAACTTTAGATTTACAGTTCAGTGAATGCAGCTGATATCTTCATACCAAATTATAGTCTGTAGACATGGACCACTTAAAATCTTAAAGGGATTGTCCGGTGTTCTGCTAAAAGTCAGTAGTTACTCTGTATAACTGCAGGCTTGTGAAAGGTCACAGCGCACGCACCGCACGCTGACAGGATTCCCCGGTGTTGCTTTCAGCAATATTTCTACTAGATGAGCCGCACTCAATTCTCTCGTACTCCAGCAATGCCCAAGAACCCTGACAATGTACGGTGTGCTGAGTGACAGCCAACCCCTTTAATGATTTATTATGGTTTTCCAATGTGTCTGCAAAAAATGCTGACTGCTAAATTTTTTTATAAAAATTTTTTTTTAGAAAAAAATAAAAAATTAAGTTGGGAACCTGCTTGCCTCAAGAGCTTGCAGTCTATAAGATCCCACCTGCAGCTGATGTTTGTGGCTGCTCCTATGTATATAAGGACAAGTGCAGTCATGAAGCAGCCCCAGCACAATCACAGCCCCAGCATGGATGACAGACTGCAGGTGTCAAGTTTCGAATTCCTGGACTGCCCCTGCAATCCCATCCCCCAGACGGCAGGAGATGGTCGTCCTTCCCCTGTGCTCCTTCACTTCGCCTTTCTGCTACCTAGGACTGGTGCCTCCTCCCGGGTGACGCCGGGGCAGGCTCCTCCCGCACCATTATTATTACTGCCTGCTGCAGACAGCGGAGCACAGAGGGGACAGCACTGGCACAGGGAGCAGCTGCGGAGGACCGGGTGAGTAGTGCCCAGTGCACAGACCGAGGCTCAGCTCACACCTCTGTGATCACTAGTGTCAGGTGGGAGCTCCCGTGGATGTGGATATCTGTGGATGTGTCACCGCCTGATATCCAGGAATGGGGGATTTCTGCATCTGCTCTTGTCTGAGAAGTTACCAGGACTTATTGAATATTAGAAAACACCAGAAAATATCTGTCTATTGTAGTATATGTCTGTATAATACAGGGTATATCTGTCTATTACAGTATGAGGCGGTATTATATGGGATATAGCTGTCTATTACAGCATGAGGCTGTATTATACGGGGTATATCTGTCTATTACAGTATGAGGTGGTATTATATGGGATATATCTGTCTATTACAGCATGAGGCTGTATTATATGGGGTATATCTGTCTATTACAGCATGAGGCTGTATTATATGGGGTATATCTGTCTATTACAGCATGAGGCTGTATTATACGGGGTATATCTGTCTATTACAGCATGAGGCTGTATTATACGGGGTATATCTGTCTATTACAGCATGAGGCTGTATTATACGGGGTATATCTGTCTATTACAGCATGAGGCTGTATTATACGGGGTATATCTGTCTATTACAGCATGAGGCTGTATTATACGGGGTATATCTGTCTATTACAGCATGAGGCTGTATTATACGGGGTATATCTGTCTATTACAGCATGAGGCTGTATTATACGGGGTATATCTGTCTATTACAGCATGAGGCTGTATTATACGGGGTATATCTGTCTATTACAGCATGAGGCTGTATTATACGGGGTATATCTGTCTATTACAGCATGAGGCTGTATTATACGGGGTATATCTGTCTATTACAGCATGAGGCTGTATTATACGGGGTATATCTGTCTATTACAGCATGAGGCTGTATTATACGGGGTATATCTGTCTATTACAGCATGAGGCTGTATTATACGGGGTATATCTGTCTATTACAGCATGAGGTGGTATTATATGGGATATAGCTGTCTATTATAGTATGAGGCTGTATTATACGGGGTATATCTGTCTATTACAGCATGAGGCTGTATTATACGGGGTATATCTGTCTATTACAGCATGAGGCTGTATTATACGGGGTATATCTGTCTATTACAGCATGAGGCTGTATTATACGGGGTATATCTGTCTATTACAGCATGAGGTGGTATTATATGGGATATAGCTGTCTATTATAGTATGAGGCTGTATTATACGGGGTATATCTGTCTATTACAGCATGAGGCTGTATTATACGGGGTATATCTGTCTATTACAGTATGAGGCGGTATTATATGGGATATATCTGTCTATTACAGCATGAGGCTGTATTATACGGGGTATATCTGTCTATTACAGCATGAGGTGGTATTATATGGGATATAGCTGTCTATTATAGTATGAGGCTGTATTATACGGGGTATATCTGTCTATTACAGCATGAGGCTGTATTATACGGGGTATATCTGTCTATTACAGTATGAGGCGGTATTATATGGGATATATCTGTCTATTACAGCATGAGGCTGTATTATACGGGGTATATCTGTCTATTACAGTATGAGGCGGTATTATATGGGATATATCTGTCTATTACAGTATGAGGCTGTATTATACGGGGTATATCTGTCTATTACAGTATGAGGTGGTATTATATGGGATATAGCTGTCTATTATAGTATGAGGCTGTATTATACGGGGTATATCTGTCTATTACAGCATGAGGTGGTATTATACAAGGTATATCTGTCTATTACAGCATGAGGCGGTATTACACAGGGTATAGCTGTCTATTACAGCATGAGGCAGGGCTGTGTATACGGTACATTGGTGAGATGACGGATGTGTATATCCAGGCGGCAGGTTTGGTGTGGATTGAGCACATGTGAGTTTCTTCATCATGAACTGGGATTACTGCTGTGCCCTGTGTGAATTCACCTAAAGAGGAAATGGCCAGTCACATCTTATCTATTTAACATTGGGTAATTTGCTGCGATTTAACTCTTCGCTGTGAGCAATTCCTTTCCTTTGAGCTAAATTTAAATGTCACCTGGTGAGTTTCAATGAAGGAAGAATTAAAAAGGCAAAACAATGAGAAGACGCATACACGTAATCATCCGAATACCGGAGAGCACCATACTCATACAATGGGATCAGAGGACAGCACTGATGAGCTCAGGCACTTAGGAGAGAATGGTGAGACCCTGTATGGGGGGCTGGGGCAGTGGCTGCAAGGCGTGACCTGATAATGGAAGACATCTTCTATGGTCAGAGAGACTTCTGACCCTGGTGTGAGTTTTATATTGTCAGTGTCCATATAAATCTTGGATGTTGCCGTTGTCAAATCCCTTGTCGTGGTACCCATTACAGATCATCACCCATTTTCTACACAGCAGTATAGATTCTGCGCTCTGGGCATGTTCGCACACAGCATTTTTGCAGCAGATTTTTCAGAGTGTTGGCAGGAACAACGCTGTGCGCTCTGATAGGTCTTTATGTGCGTTTTTGCAGCATTTTTATTTGCATTTTCCATTGATTTAAATGGCTGCAAAACGTTGAAAGAACTGACTTGCTGCAGGTTTCAGAAAACGCAAGGAAAAAAAATGCAGCAAGTGAATGAGAGTTTAGACATCTCATTTACTTTGCTGCTATTGTAAAATACAGCGTTTTTTCCTGGACAAAAAAAACAGGCAGAAAGTATGCTGCAAAAACGCCATGTGTGAACGTATCCTAATGATACAAGTCGCGTCTATAGCTGGTGCAATCCTGACAGGCTGGTGGGTGATGTCCGGTTATTGTGGGTAAGGTTGCCCTATGATGGCACATGGGATCTTGCTGTTTGATGCTCATGGAGTCTGATAGATAAGGCGACACTTTCACTTTTTCTTCTCCTCTAAATGAGGCCCATTATGTGGCCCCTTCATGAGGAATTTCTGGATTTCTTTCATTAGAGTAATCCAATTCATCAGAAGGAAGTTGTGCTTACATCGGAATTCTCCCTAAAGAAACTCGATGCTTTATGTCACTGACCTACACATGAAGCCGGGAAAGGGCAGGTCTTGGGGGCAGTGATTCTGTGTACGCTTCATCTAAGGATGTGGATGTGAGAAATGAGGCCGATCTTCACCTCACTCCCTGGGAATTCTGGATTCCATATATAGTAAAGCTGGATTCTCACTTCCAGAAAACATTTCAGAATCCTCTCCTGACTTTGCACTAATCATTGACTACGTGATTGTAACCTAATAGGCATCTTTGTTTTTCCACCATTATAAACCGCAGCAGTCCTTCTATATTTATTCTTACTTACAGGTAGGTCCAGGAATATTTGGGCGGTGACCTAATCTTCATGATTTGGGATCTGCAGGCCACATTTTTTTTATGTAAAATGAAACAACTGAGATGCAATTGAAGTGTAGACTTTCAGGTTTAATTAAAGGGGCCGGCCCGAAATGATAAGTCTACAGTCACTCTGTGTGTCTGCACTTATGAATCGCCCCCAACGCACGCACTGTGTGCTGCAAGGATTTACCCGTTTCCGAGCCGGTAACAGCAGTGATGTATGTGTTATACATACTCCCGGCCAGAACCCGGCTAGTGGGCGCAGCATCACACCATACACTTGTATTGAGCGAGGCTGCGCCCCTTCCAGAGACGTGGCTGTCCAGTGGGAGTGCCCGAATAGTGGGCAATTACAATAGAGGGCCATACAATTGTATGGAGCGAGGCTGTGCACACTATTCGGATTCTGGTCGGGAGTATGCATATCGCAAACCACCACCACTCAGAAACCGGTGAATCCTTGCAGCCCACAGTGCTTTCGCTGGGGGGGGGATTCATAAGTCTGCAGTCACACAGAGTGACTGCAGACTTATCAATTTGGACTGGACAATACCTTTAATGACGTTGAACAAAAATATCCATTTTTCTACAAAGCCTCCTCATTTCAGGGGCTCAATAGTAATGGGACAAATTAACTTTACCATAAATAAAATGATCATTTTTAATACTTTGCAGAGAATCCTTTGCAGGCAATGACTGCCTGACGTCTGAAAGCCATGGACATCACCAAACGCTGGGTTTCCTTCTTGCAGAAGCTTTGCTGGGCCTTTACTGCAGCTGACTTCCATTGTTGCTTGTTTCTGGGTCTTTCTGCCTTAGGTTTTGTCTTAAGCATGTGAAATGCTGCTCGATGGGGCTGAGATCTGGTGATTGACTCGGCCACTGCAGAATAGTCCCCCTCTTTGCCTTAAAAACTCCTATGTTGCTTTGGCAGGATGTTTTGGGTGTTAGAACCTTGCTCTTAGGTTTTTTTTCCTTTGCTGGTCACATGACCTTGTTGGCCTATTTAATCCTGCTCCGCCCTTCTGGCTTTGCTGGACTTCATTGTATATCTACTTTCTAGCTAGCCTGTGCTCTGTGTCTTGCTCTGTTAGTTTGCTTGGTCTATTGACCTCTATGTTCTATATATTTTGTTTGTTCGTCTGTCTGCTACTATTTCTGTTAGGAGGTGTCCCATACTCCTCCCAGTCCTTAGTACTTGTAGGGATTCCTTCCCCACATCTATAGGTCTCCGTACAGACTAGCTTAGGACTTTAGCAGGTCTGATCGCAGGATCAGGTCCCCTGTTACATCGTAGGGATTAAGCTGAGTTCTATCGTAGGGACAGATCTCCTCTTTCCTTAGCTCTGGTAGCAGAACATAACATTGGGTCATTGTCCATCTGTACTGTGAAGTGCTGTCCAATCAGCCTTGGTGTATTTGTTTGAATCTGAGCAGAAAGTATCATCCTGTACGCTTCAGAATTCATCCGGCTGCTTCTGTCTTCAGTCACATCATCAGTAAACACTTGTGACCCAGTGCTATTGGAAGCCTTGCATGCCCGCGCCATCACACTGCCTCCACCATGTTTTACAGAGGATGTGCTGTGCTTGTTACATGAGCCTTTCCATGCCTTCTCCATACTTTCTTCTTCCCATCATTCTGGTACAGGTTAATCTTAGTTTCATCTATCCAAAAAATGCTTTTCCAGAACTGGGCTGACCTCTTTAGATGTTTTTGGCAAAGTCTAATCCGGCCTTTCTTTTAAGGCTGATTAATGATTTTGCACCTTGTGGTGAACCCTCTGTATTTGCTTTCATGGAGTCTTCACTTTATGGTAGACTTAGATACTGAAACACCTACTTTCTATAGAGAGTGTTTGTCACTTGGGTGAATGTTGTGAAGGGGTTTATCCTTACCATGGAAAGGTTCCTGCAATCATCCACCACTGTTGTCTCCCTTGAATGTCCAGGCCTTTTTGAGTTCCCAAGCTCACCAGTGCACTTTATTATTTTTCCGAATGTACCAAAATGTTGATTAGGCCACTTCTAACACTTCTGCTATCTGCCTAAGTGATTTCTTCTTTTTTTTCCGCCCAACAATGGTCTTTTTCTCTTCCATTCAGAGCTCCTTTGGCTGCATGTTGTGGGTTCACAGCAACATGCAAATGCAAGTTCCAAATGTAAATGCCACACCTGGAATCAGCTCCAGACCTTTTACATGTTTAATAGATGTGGATCATGTGTGCCGGCTTCTGCTTCGGCCGCTAGGAAGCGTTGTGCCTTTGTTGCTTGTGATGCTTGACAGCATCAATCCTGTATTATTGGCCTTGTGGCTATGACCAGTCCAGAAGCCACTGGGTTAATCCTGTTAATATGTAGCAGCTGTCTGCACTGTATGGGGCTGTTACTATATAAACCCCTGAGTGTCAGTTCCCAATGTTAGTCAATGTTTGTGCTATCTGACTTTACCTGTGTGCTGTGCATCTGGGGTTTCTTCGTGAGTTATGTTTCCTGACCTCCTGTTTCCCTTTAACTACCTGCTAGCTTTAAGATTTTGTCCCAGATGTGAACTCTTGTCTTTGACTCTGGTGGGCGACCATTCTTGCCTCTGGTTCACACTTCCGGCTCCTGTTGTAAAATCAGATTCCTGTATAGGGTGTTGTGGTTTCTCTAGAGTGGCTTGTGCAAAGTGTAAGGTAGCCTTATTGAGCCTGTGGCATCTGGAAGACTTGACATAATGATGAATTGACGAGGGAATAGCCCATGCAGCCCATTAAAAAGCTTTTTAGATCATTGTCCAATTACCCTTTGGTCCCTTTAAAAAGAGGCAGCTACATGTTCAAGAGCTGTAATTCCTAAACCCTTACTCCAATTAGGATGTAAATACCCTCAAATTAAGATTGAGTCAGCACTTTAAGCTCACATTGATTATATAACTGCATCATGAATGTTTTGGTAAACTGCTAAAATGCCAAAACTTGTGACACTGTCCAAATATTTCTGGACCTAACTGTATATAGCACCATCATATTCCACAGCACTTTACAGATATAATCATCGCTGTCCCCATTGGGGCTCACAATCTAAATTCCCTATCAGTATGTCTTTGGAGTGTGGGAGGAAACTTTAGTACCCAAAAGAAACACATGCAAACATGATGAGAACACCTGCAGATTGCAGATGTTGTCCTTGGTGGGATTTTAACCCAAGACCCCAGTGCTGCAAAGCAACAGTGCTAACCACTGAGCCTCCATGCTGCCCAATCTGTGCCATGGAAAATACACCACATACATAAAAATACAAAGAATAGGTACGAAACTGTTTCACTTCTTATTTTAGGCTAATATGGGTTTATGTGCGGTGCCGCGCTTCCTCTTCCTACACAGGTAATGAACAAAGCTGTTTTCACACACTGGATTAGTGATACTTTAAGGCTGGGTTCACATAGCGTTTGCCTCTACGTTCAGTTGTTCCATCGGAGTCATTGTGTGCCCTGTTATGCCTAATTTTTGCCCATATACGCATATTGGAGTCGGGCAGCAAAAAGTATTCAGCAGGGCACAAAGTGACTCAGTCTGCATCATTATAGTCAATGGCCCCGTCTGCGCATGCGCCCGAATCCCGTTTTGCCCCGATGGAGCCACTGAACGTAGTGGTAAACGCTTTCACATGTCCAACTAAGAGATCCAAAGTCCAGACCGGCCACAGTTCTCCTGACCCAAACTCATCAGCCTCATATATGACTATGGGGTTCTTGATTTCGGATGAGGACATGTGAAACGGACCTTACATACAGAAGGGAGTGACATTTCTGACTATAGGTTCCACTATATTAGTATTTCTGTTCCTACAGTATAATGAAACAGAATTACTGCTACAACTAGTGCAGAAGTGAATTCTTAAAAATACTATTGTATACCACGTTACCACTTTCCTTTTTTTTTTGCTTCGGAAAACGATATTTTATAAAATGTTGTTAATGGATGGGATTCATTTATATCACACGGTCTTCTGAACCTTTTTGTTTATGACCCGAGTTATTTGGAAAAAAATAATTATCTACATTGCTATCATCTGTTTCCATTTTTGAACAGGAAATGTTCGGCTGTTAGGACAAACTAAGAATGATAGTTATGCAATAGCTGAAAAGTCACAGGTTGGGAAACACTGTTCTTCACAGTAAGGTCTCATACACATGATAAAATGTCCTTAGAGCCTGTAGGGGGCAGACATCCCGCCTTTTGGCATCATAGAGATTCCAGGGATGACCACCTCTGTAGTATGACATGGGCAGGGTTCTGTTCCTTGCATGGAGTAGGTACGTTTCTTTTCTGATTGTAGACAGTATTACCGATTGGCATTTCCATCAGACACAAATACAATTATGGCTTTGGTTTGAATATTCGAGTAGTGGTGGAGAAATTGCTGTAGACCAGAACCCTAGTAAGTTACAGTTCTGTCACACGTGCCAAATATCGAAGGTATTGAGCAAGGTGAGCCAAACTTCATGTGCGCCACCGTAGATTTTCGATTTGTGTTTTTTAGCCACATTGCTTGTAAAGAACCTACAGTGGCATGGAAAAGTTTGGGCACCCCTAGTCCAAAATTTTCCTTTTCGGAATTTTTGAAATGTAAAAGATGAAAATATATACTGTATTTTTCGGACTATAAGACGCGCCCCAAATTTTGGGGTGGAAAATAGGAAAAAAAATTTTTTTTAGAAGATGGGGGTCTGTCTTATAGTCCACATAGGTATCTTACCTAGGGGGTGGCGGCGGTGAGGCAGGGGTCACCGGAGGCATGGCCCCTCAGGAAGTCGGCAGTGGCATTAATGGAGCAATTCTGCAGGCCCTGGGTGGAAGAAGGGGGTGCCCCAGCAGCGGGGGCGGGGGGGGGTGCGGCGGTGGTGGAGTGGCCATTTCCCTAAGGCCCATGACTTCAGGAAGATGTCCTTTGGAGGCGGAAATCGTGTGGCTGAGATCCCAGTCTGCGCATGCAGCCCACGGCTTCAGGAAAATGGCTGCCGGGAAACCTCTGCCTACTAGGGCCCGCAGCATTGCACTGCTTCTGCTGCCGCCGGGTTCCTGAGGGAGGGACCCTGCTTCCTGTGATCCCGCTCCACTGCAACTGCCTGGTAAGCTACATTCGGACCATAAGACGCACCCCCCCCCCCCCCATTTTCCTCCCAAGTTTGGGGGAAAAAAAGTGCATCTTATATATTTTTTTCCTCTAAAATACAAAGTAAATGTGTCATCTTTAACCTTTAGGCCTTTTAGAGATCATTTCATCTTCAACTTTATCTGTTCACAATAACAGTAAGTTTGACCAGCAGTTGCCAAACTTTTACATGCTGTGGATTTCTCGTGTAGCACTCTTGTGGCCAGAAACAAGCATGGTTTTGCCACCTGGTAATTACCTGACAATATAATACAAGTGTTGTTTGGCAGTCTTAGACCCCATAGAGGTGGTCCCCTCTGGTCCTCTATCTATGTA
The DNA here is from genome assembly GCF_046119375.1 of Phyllobates terribilis. Taxonomy (NCBI): domain Eukaryota; kingdom Metazoa; phylum Chordata; class Amphibia; order Anura; family Dendrobatidae; genus Phyllobates; species Phyllobates terribilis. The sequence continues at coordinate 231,812,382 of NW_027362763.1, forward strand.
GGTTTTCCTTGTATTTATGTGACCCCTCAAGCCAGTTATTAGGCCCAACAGTCACGTGCTATTCATTTCGGCATGACCATTGAGGCCTGTGGTTGGCTGCAGATGTTCACATGTTGTTAAACATGACTCCATTGCTGCAGAACCTGCTGGGTCCATCGAAGCGGGTGTTACGTGCAGCTCGCCGCCTAAGTTTAGATAGAGGCGAGACAGGTTTCATGAATGCTCTGGAATCCTGGGGGAACAGTTACTCAGGGCGATCATATACTGCAGCTTCTCTCAGGCTCAAACATGTAGGTGGATTCACTTGCTGACCAAACAAATCTCACAAGAGTCTTCATGAACAGTTGAACAGTAGAGTTTAATCTAGCACTTCCAGTACAATTTAACTCATTTGAAGCAACAGGCTTCCCTACAGTACAGTCTCTTAAAGCAGGCACAGATCAAATCTCTTAGCAGCACACTTCTATTCATATCCAACAGCAGGGCTCCCACCAGCAGTCCCCGGTCCAATGTCACAGGCTTTACCTTCTAGTGCAGTGAAGTATGAGGGGGGGTGGTTAGAACAGAAGGATGAGTCCAGTTCTCAGACGTGGTATTCAATCCTTGCTTCTTCTAAACATCAGTTAACTCCTTTCTCCACTACTTTCTCCTGTAGATACCACTAGCAACCACGGCTGTGGAGTTGGTAAGCCAAACCTCCTACTCCTCAATTTCCATGACACTGACTCCGACTCCCTCATACATGGCTCATGTTTAAGTGATAAATTTAGCACAGATTCATCTCAGCTAAAAGTCTAGACCCTTAGATCAGGAATAGGACCGACTTTTATAGGACATTTCATAACTTTCCCAAATTCTTATGAAAAAATATTCCCCACAAACTGCATTGAACTACTGTACCCAATGTATTATATATTTTAGAAGTCGTAGTTGGTCCATTTTATTCCGACTCCATCAAAATGAACTCCGACTCCACCTCCACCAAAATGGGCTCCGACTCCATGACTCTGACTCCAACTCCACAGCCCTGTTAGCAACCAAGCGGCAATTGCAGTGAGAGAGTCCCAGAACCTTCATCAGCCTGGTGAAGAGGTCTGCATCCTTTAAGCTCGCTCTCCAGCTCAGAACTGACACTACCCAGTCTCTCTGAGGCAGGCCTGCCCACTCCCCCCATAGCTGCACCCAGTTAACCCCTCTAGTTGCTGGATGCTTAACACCATATGTGGTATCTACCCGTCACACGGGGACTTTGGTACTGCGGGGATTTGCATAGTTGGGTAATGCATTTTAATTCCATTGCGTTTCCTGCCTCTACACCAGACAACGTCTTGGTGATAATAAATCTCATAGCCCTGATTCTGACCACAGTCTTGATGGTGCGGCATCGGCCACCATAGAGACTGACTGCAAATACTACCAGTACTGCACGGTAAACTTGTTTGCAATGACCCTTTCTATTTTTTTAAATAGACGTCATGGAGTCGCATACCGGCCAGATAATGGACAGAAGGGAACTTGTTTGCCCTCTTTCTGATGACTGGGTGTGTATGTAGTTTTTCCAGTGTGAAATTACATGCACATACTCAATAGAATTGGTTTACTAAAACTTAGGCTAGCCCTAAATGTGTCAGATATTTACACCATTAATAAGTTGGCTTTTTTCCTCAACTAAGTTACACCAAATTGTGGCATAATTTTAGCTGACGGGATCACAATGTCAGCCATGCCTCTTCTCCACACACTTTCAAATTGGTCATATCTGCTGTTGCGTATGTGAAAAATGTCTCTAAGGGCAGGTGCAGACAAGCGCGAGAGATTCGGGCCGATTATGCAAATGACACTCTGATTAGAGTGTGATCTTGGTGTGATCCGATTCTCTTGGATGAGAAGTGGAGAAAAACATTTCTCCAATGTATCAGTCCGTGGAAATCGGACTGCACTTATGTCATCCAAGTGCAGTCCGATGTTCATTGACTTGTAAGACCAAGTGCGATCCGAGTATTGGATCAAACTCAGGCATGCAGTGGAAAAATCTGACATGTTCACGGCCCCATAGAATAACATTGGTCCGGGTGTGATTCGATGTTTTGTCGGATTGCACTTGGACCAAAAATACGCTCGTCAACACATAAAAAAATGCTGTGAAGGGCAGTGAAGACAGGTTGTTGGGGGCATTAATGTTTTTTTTAGCACAGATTAAGACAGATTTCTGCTGCACATGGCTTAGTAAATCAGATTTAGGCTGTGTGCCCACGTAGCCTTTTTCAAGCGTATATGCTGCGGAATTTCCGCAGCGTAAACACTTGAAAAACGCATGTATATCCGCACCCCATGGTCCCCAATGGCATTCCGCAATGTCAATGCCCATGCTGCGGATTTTTCCGCAGCGTTTATGCTGCGTTCACAAATCCGCAGCATGTCATTTAATTTTGCGTTTCCGCAAGCAGAATTGCCTTTGTCCAATGCATAAAAAATGCAAGGCAATTCCACATGTGGAAAACGCGTGATAAACGCGTGCGGAATTCCGCATGCGTTTTTCCGGGAGAGGACTTGCAGAAATGAAGCAGAAATTTTCTGCTTCATAAATGCAACGTGGGCACATAGCCTTAGTGTTTCCAAAATTTTCAATAGACTCAGCAGATGCCATTAGAGGAAAGTAGGAAAACCATTTGTTTGGGAAATCCTACTGTTGGAATTGTGTGCCATTTGCACAATTGTACATATAAATATTGTGTCAGTGTCATAGCAGTAGTGAATATGGTTGCATCATCTACTGTCCCTTGTGGGCACCTGTACAGATACACAACTCTTGTATGATGTGTATGGAAGTCTCAGTGGGTCAGTTTTAACTCTATAAGGCTTCATTCACACATTCAGTATTTGGGGAGTTTTTTACCTCAGTATTTGTAAGACAAAACCAGGAGTGGGTGATAAATACAGAAGTGGTGACGTGTTTCTATTATACTTTTCCTCTCCTGGTTTTGGCTTACAAATACTGATGCATGAGCGTGGCCTATATCATGAAAAATAAATTCCCCTTTCAATAGTGATCTTTTATTTATTTTTTTTAATAATGTGTCTTACAACTATAGAAAAATTCAAGTCCCGCGGTTTCCCGTCCCCCCTGACGACATCCTTTGGTTCACAGCATTTGTAGTTTGAAAATCGGCTTCTGACTTCAGTATCTCAGAAAATAGCCGGTTTCCCATTACCATAGGGGCCGGTGTAAGAAATTTGCTTGAAGGTGCAGACAAAGGAACTTCCAAACAAGTGAACATTGTGTATGACCTTTCTAATTATACGGGACATTTCCCATTCATTCTTCCCACAACATTGATAACTATAGCAATGGGGCTTCTCTGTTTCATTTTGTAAACCAGGTATTCCAAAACAAAGAATGACAAGCAGGGAAGTAAATTAAGTCCCTCTTCATGGTCGGAATATTCCCTGAAGAACACAACCTTCATGTTCTGTATCACCGTGCTGTGTTGTGTCGGCGCCTGGGAACAGCTCAGTGACTAGTAACCGAAGACCATACACACAAGCTAAAAATCGGCCAAACCCATTGGTTTCATCAGGATTGACCAGCCTGATACTCTCCGGGTTGAGCATTGATGCTTCTACTCTTTCCATTGAGATAAACATGGACGCTCAGTTAAGCTGAGGACGCATGTGCATAGTAAGTTAACTGTTATGTAATTGAGAAATAACTTAAAACTATCTCCCAGATCCTATCCCAATATGTAGTAGGTATAATAATAATAATATTAGCAAATACCTTCAATTAGAAATGTAGTATAGTTTTTCTGATTTGCTATGTCTTTCCTCATGTGCAGGCACTGCAGAACCTTAGGTATAGTGACGGTTAGCTAGTAGTTAGTGGTTGTAACCATAGATACCTAAGGTCCTGCAATGCCTACATATGATTAAGTGACAGTGAATCAGAAAAACTATACTACATTTCTAATTGGAGGCATTTGCTAATATTATTATTACATCTACTACATATTGGGATATGATCTTGGAGATGGGAATACCCCTTTAAGTGACAATAAGTCGCTAAAAATGTCCCTCCGCTGGGTAAAAATATGGTCCTTATCAAGCGCCAATCGGCTTCCTATTTACCCGGTACAGGCAGCTTGTCTACCCATGTAAAAGGTCTCAAAAAATGTTAAATGACCTATTGCCTACATCAGGTTTTTGAGTTAAATGTGTTTCTTTTTTATCATTAACATTGGATTTTTTCTTATCATGATCTGATCTGTATTAAAAAAATATATAAAAAGTGTAATTTTCACATTGGCCACCAGTGATTTTTTTAGATTCATACTTCCAATTTCTTACAGAAGACTTTTCAGCAGCCTTATTATCATCACTGGCAGGATTATGATCACAGACAACACGTCTGTACGCAGCTGATCGGTGACGTCAGATAAGCACAATGACCTTTGCACACGCTCATGTGATGTCTTAGTACAAAACATGAGGTTTAAGGCAGTTTGTTGCTGACAATGTATCTCAGAGCACAAGAAGTGGGAATGGTCCCAGTGACCAGTGTGAAAAGTGCAAGAATTCAATTTAAAAAAACAAAACATAAAACCATAATTTAAACAAGTCATTTATTGGTGACACATTCTCTTTAGGGACTAATATGAAGTACATACATAAAAAATGAGAGAAGGTAAAGATCTCTTATAACATCATTACTAATGCCACCTGCTTCTTGTAGCTTTATTTTTTTCCATATATAAGTGGTTTGTGGGGGCTTGTCTGTGAGCCTCACCTTTATCCTACTTAATGGTAAAGTAAACTTCTGTCTGGAAACTCTAGGTACAGGCCTCTATTATGGCAGGTGCAGACGAGAGGACGTTCGTTTTGAGTGAGATCTGACAAAACATTGGATCGCACTCAGACCAGTTTTATTATATAGGTCTGTGCACATGTTGAGTTTTTTTGCTTGGACTAAGCCTGGGAAAAAAAAAATCACTGCATGCAAGCGTTTGATCCATTATTCAGAAGAAGAAAAAAAAAATCGCTCAATTCCCGAGTTTGCATTCAGCCTGGTTGCACTCAGCCATGCAAGTCAATGAGTCAGTGGAAACCACTGGACTGCACTCTGATGACATCTGAGTGAAGTTCGATTTCCACAGACACATCATGGAGAAGATGGAGAATGAACCTAGAGAATCTGATCACACTATGATCAAACTCTGATCAGAGTGTGATTTGCATAATCTGCCTGATTCTTTAGGATGAGTTACCTAAGGTCTTCTGCAGAAATAATAGCTTGTGTGATCAGAAATGGCAATACCTGCAGGGCCCGCCCGGCCTCTGTGATCTCAGGAGATCGTTTTGCACGCTAGGATTGTTACATGCTGCATTCCATTCATTTAATTAAAAATGATAGATAATAAGGCAACAATCACATCAAAAGAATTAAATTAGTTAAAGGACATTTTGATCAAAGAGGTTCCCCAGCCTTTTTTTAAATTGTGTTACGTTATTAAACCTCACCCTCCGACCCCCCCCCCCCCTGTTGCTCCTGTAGTTCCCCCGCCAGTCTCCGAGCGCCCTCGTCCAGCAATGTCAGACATGTGACTGCTATATTGAACCACTTATGGCAGGAGTAACATGTTGGTCACTGCTGCGGTCAGTGGTCAGTTGCAGCGGTCACATGCTCGACCTGATATATCTCCTGTTCAGGTCTTAATAGAGATTATTTTTGGGAGTGGTGGAATGGGTTCAGTGCACACAATGAATGCAAGTTTGCACATAGTTTGCTTTTATTATCTTTATTAACGTCACTGGAATGCGCGGTGTTATGTGGATTTAGTTATCAAAGATGCAGTGAACAAAGCTTTTAGGAATATCACTGAGAGCAGAACAATGTCTAGCATCCTAAACCTTCATATTTCAGTAGAAGATTTATGAGAATCAAACTGACTGTTTTGCTTGCAGCGGTGTTATTCCGCTCCATTTTTGGTTGAGTTAGTCAAGTCCACTGATAGGGCCTGTACGAAATGCCTCATTGGGCGGGTTACAAATACCGAAATGGGCTGGATCTTATTTTTAAAGATTATGGGCCCTGCCAGAGGCTTTTCCACTTTGCTGAGAGGCATCATGCAAAAAATATATTGCATATCTAATGTGACATTACATCTCAGTGCAGAAAAATAATGTTATGTAGGTGGGGAAGGCACCATGTCCCTCAAGGCTAGACATACACTACAGACCAAAAGTTTGGACACACCTTCTCATTTAAAGATTTTTCTGTATTTTCATGACTATGAAAATTGTACATTCACACTGAAGGCATCAAAACAATGAATTAACACATGTGGAATTATATACTTAACAAAAAAGTGTGAAACAACTGAAAATGTCTTATATTCTAGGTTCTTCAAAGTAGCAACCTTTTGCTTTGACTGCTTTGCACACTCTTGGCATTCTCTTGATGAGCTTCAAGAGGTAGTCACCGGAAATGGTCTTCCAACAAACTTGAAGGAGTTCCCAGAGATGCTTAGCACTTGTTGACCCTTTTGCCTTCACTCTGCAGTCCAGCTCAACCCAAACCATCTCGATTGGGTTCGGGTCTGGTGACTGTGGAGGCCAGGTCATCTGGCGTAGCACCCCATTACTCTCCCTCTTGGTCAAATAGCCCTTACACAGCCTGGAGGTGTGTTTGGGGTCATTGTCCTGTTGAAAAATAAATGACGGTCCAACTAAACACAAACCGGATGGAATAGCATGCCGCTGCAAGATGCTGTGGTAGCCATGCTGGTTCAGTATGCCTTCAATTTTGAATAAATCCCCAACAGTGTCACCAGCAAAGCACCCCCACACCATCACACCTCCTCCTCCATGCTTCACGGTGGGAACCAGGCATGTAGAGTCCATCCGTTCACCTTTTCTGCGTCGCACAAAGACACGGTGGTTGGAACCAAAGATCTCAAATTTGGACTCATCAGACCAAAGCACAGATTTCCACTGGTCTAATGTCCATTCCTTGTGTTCTTTAGCCCAAACAAGTCTCTTCTGCTTGTTGCCTATCCTTAGCAGTGGTTTCCTAGCAGCTATTTTACCATGAAGGCCTGCTGCACAAAGTCTCCTCTTAACAGTTGTTGTAGAGATGTGTCTACTGTGTACCATTGACCTGGTCTCTAATTTGAGCTGCTGTTAACCTGCGATTTCTGAGGCTGGTGACTTGGATAAACTTATCCTTAGAAGCAGAGGTGACTCTTGGTCTTCCTTTCCTGGGGCGGTCCTCATGTGAGCCAGTTTCTTTGTAGCGCTTGATGGTTTTTGCAACTGCACTTGGGGACACTTTCAAAGTTTTCCCAATTTTTCACACTGACTGACCTTCATTTCTTAAAGTAATGATGGCCACTCGTTTTTCTTTACTTAGCTGCTTTTTTTTGCCATAATACAAATTCTGAGGCTGTGTGCACACGATGTGTTTTTAATGCGTTTTTGCAGCTGCGGAAACGCATTAAAAACGCATGGTAGAAGGGCAGCAATGTTCCCCAATGATAATCCGCATGTGCTTTGCACATGCTGCCGAAATTTCCGGTGCGGATTATCATTGCGGAAAAAAACGCAGCACTAACAATTATTTTGTGGAAGTGCTGTGTCTTCGCCGCCATTGACTTGCATTAGACCGCATGGATGACGCATCACTGTATATGTAAATGCGTAATCCAAGCATTCTAATGTGCGGATGGTACCCGGGTGTAGATGAGAGGAGACTCTCCTCCACACCCAGGTACCATTAAAAAATCTGCAAAAAAAAAAATAAAATAAAAAATAAATGTATACTTGCCTTCGGTTGGCCCGCGCACCGCTCCTGCTTGGTTCCCGGCACTTTGCAGTGAGTTGAAGGACCTGCGCTGACGTCAGAGTCATGTGATGGGTCACGTGACGCTGCCGTCGGCAGGTCTTTCAATTCACTGTTGCCGGCAAGGGAGAAAGGAGTGAGCGGGACACTGGGGGCCATCGGAGGGTAAGTATACATTTATTTTTTTATTTTTACCACTCTCTCGGGTCACACTATATAAATCCATGCCGTTTGCATGGATTTATATAGTGTGACCTAGTTGTCACAAGCACTTTCCAAGTGATGCTAATCGCTTGGAAAGCGTTTGTCAATCCGCATGCGGAAATGTCAGTGGGTTACCTCTCCATTTCCGCATGTCCCTGGCCAGAAAACGCATATACAATCCGCATGCGTTTTTTTCTGCCAGGGAGATGCAGAAACGCTCAGGAAAAAATCCTGAGCATTTCTGCATCGTGGGCACATAGCCTAACAGTCTATTCAGTAGGACTATCAGCTGTGTATCCACCATACTTCTGCACAACACAACTGATGGTCCCAGCCTCATTTATAAGGCAAGAAATCCCACTTATTAAACCTGACAGGGCACACCTGTGAAGTGAAAACCATATCCAGTGACTACCTCTTGAATCTCATCAATGCCAAGAGTGTGCAAAGCAGTCATCGAAGCAAAAGGTGGCTACTTTGAAGAGCCTAGAATATAAGACATATTTTCAGTTGTTTCACACTTTTTTGTTAAGTATATAATTCCACATGTGTTAATTCATAGTTTTGATGCCTTCAGTGTGAATGTACAATTTTCATAGTCATGAAAATACAGAAAAATCTTTAAATGAGAAGGTGTGTCCAAACTTTTGGTCTGTACTGTACATACCCATAAGATTAGGGGCTCATGCAAGTAGGTGCGATCACAGACCGCAATGCGTTGACTGGCCACAGGTCTCCCGACTGGAGCATGACTGCTTCATATATTTCTATGGGGCTGTCCCGCTCTGGTCAGGAGACCCACAGATCAATTTGTACAGACATCTCCATGAGCTCTAAAGTTGGCAAAGCTGATTCCTATCAGTCAGGCTCAGTCCAAGACTATCTGTATAGTCAGCTTCACTTCTTTTCCTGATTCCAAACTATTCCCTGTGTTGTCTACCCCCACAGTCCTCTGGAGTTTCTGGATTACTCCCTCTTTTTTTTCTTTAGGCCAAATTTAGATGTAGTTTTTTTTTTCATTTGCGAAAAAGCAAACCATTTTCCTCAGAATTCTGGATCTAATCTCCAGCCCTCTTTGGCCCACGTGTCCTTTTTTACAATCCATGTGTCATCCATTTCTCTCGTATGTAAAAAAAAAAAAAAAAGCGATAGGGTATGTTCACACCAGGCGTTTTTTCGGTGCATTTTGTTTATGCAAATTTTCACCTACATTTTGCAGTACCAGCAAAGTCTATGAGAGCTCAGAAATCTCACGCACACACCTTGGTTTTTGTGTCATCAGTATTTTGTGCTTTGCATGCTTTTTTGCACAATAGAGCATGTCAAGTGTTTCAGCGTTTTTTCAGCATTTTTCATCCCATTGAAAGTAATGCGCAGTGAAGAGACAAATGGACAGTGCCAAAAATGCAGCAAAAAAACAAGCCAAACCAACCAAAACCTGCTTTTTTGAGGCACAAATTTTACTGCCAAGAGATCAAGTTTTGTTGCAGAAAAAAATGGTGCAAAAACACCTAGTGTGAACATAGCTATAGAGGGTTTCCCAGGCTTCTTCTAGCAACCAGTTAGTCAAAAAAGGACAGCACATGAATATATCTCATATGGCATCTGCTGTCCATATAATTTTTTGGTCAGTGGACTCTCATATGTGTCTTTTTTAATCTTTTTTTTTTTGGAGACCAATCAGACCTTGATATTGATGGCCGGTGCATATGATGGGTCTTCAATATCAGATTGGTGTAGGTCTGGCACACTCACTTGTCTGTATAGAGGCTGTCCTCAGGTATCATAGCTCAGCTACTATTCACATCAATAGGAGCTGCGCTCATCCAATGACTCCGGGACCTGGTAACAGCTATCTACCATTACTACCTCTTGTGGTCGGGCATTCCACAGCCTGACTGCTCTGACTGTAAAGAACCCTTTCCTGTTTAGGTGCTGGAATCACCTTTCTTCTACCCGTAATGAGTGCCCCCTGGTCCTTAGTATGCTCTTTGCTAGTCCTTTGTACTCACCACACAAAATATTTAGGCTGTGTGCCCACGATGCGTTTTTTAAGCATTTCCACAGCGGCAAAAGCGCTGCAGAAATGCTTAAAAAATGCTTGGTAGAAGGCCTGCCATGTCCCCCAATGATAATCCGCATGTGCTGTGCACATGCTGCGGAAATTTCCGCTGCGGATTATCATTGCGGAAAAATACGCAGCACTAACAAAAATTTTGTGGAAGTGCTGCGTTTTCGCCGCCATTGACATGCATTAGATCGCATGGATTATGCATCAGTGTATATGTAGATGCGCATTCCATGCGTTCTAATGTGCGGATGGTACCCAGGTCTAGAGGAGAGGAGACTTTCCTCCGGACCTGGGTACCATAGAAAACTGTGTATAAAAAAAAAAAAAATATATATATACTTACCTTCTGGCGGCCCCCGATGCTCCTCCTCCTCGCATGCCGGCAGTTCGCGATGGACTGAAGGACCTGCGCTGACTTCAGAGTCATGTGATGGGTCACGTGACGCTGACGTCGGCAGGTCCTTCAGTGTACCGCTGCTGGCCAGGGAGAATGGAGTGAAGCAAGACACCGGGGGCGATCAGAGGGTAGGTATATATTTATTTTTTTATTTTTTACCATTCTTTCGGTCACAGTATATAAATCATGCCGTTTGCATGGATTTATATAGTGTGACCAAGTTGTCAAGCACTTTCCAAGTGATGCTAAAATCGCTTGGAAAGCGCTTGTCAACCCGCATGCGAAAATGCAAGTGAAGAACGCTTCACATCCACATCTCCCTGGCAGGAAAACGCATGTACAATCCTCATGCATTTTTTTGTGCCAGGGAGATGCAGAAACGCTCAGGAAAAAATCCTGAGCACTTCTGCATCTTGGGCACCTAGCCTTAATGAGATCTCCTCTGAGGCATCGTTTTTCTAAGCCAAAAAGACTCAACTTTTTCACCCTCTCATCATATGAGAGTCCTTCCATCCCTTGTAATAAACTAGTTGCTGCCTTTGTACTGACTCTAACTTCTGAATATCCTTTTTAAAATGTGGAGAACAAAACTGGATCCCATATTCTAGATGTGGCCTCACCAGTGATTTATAAAGGGGTAACAGTACTTTGGGATCGTGGGATTTTATGTCTCTTTTTATACATCTTAAATATTCTTTGCTTTTGCGGCTGCTGCTTGACATTGAGTACTGCTGCTCAGCTTACTTGTAACCAGAATACCCAAGTGTTTATTTCTGCTAATGTTGATGATTATGGCTTACAGCCAATGAAAACACAAAAGTCATTATCTCAGTAAATTAGAATACTTTATAACAGCTTGAAAAATGTTTTTAAAATCCGAGATGTTGGCCTACTGAAATGTATGCTCAGTAAATGCCCTCAATACGTGGTCGGGGCTCCTTTTGCATCAATTACTGCATCAATTCGGCATGGCATGGAGGCGATCAACCTGTGGCACTGCTGAGGTGTTATGGAAGCCCAGGTTGCTTTGATAGCAGCCTTCAGCTCATCTGCATTGTTGTGTCTGGTGTCTCTCATCTTCCTCTTGACAATCCCCCATAGATTCTCTATGGGATTAAGGTCAGGCGAGTTTGCTGGCCAATCAAGCACAGTGATACTGTTGTGTATAAACCAGGTATTGGTGCTTTTGGCAGTGTGGACAGGTGCCAAGTCCTGTTGGAGAATGAAATTTCCATCTCCAAAAAGCTTGTCGGCAGAGGGAAGCATGAAGTGGTCTAAAATTTACAGGTAGACGTCTGCACTGACTTTGGTCTTGATAAAACACACTGGACCTACACCAGAAGATGACATGGCTCCCCAAACCATCACTGATTGTGGAAACTTCACACTAGACCTCAAGCAGCTTGGATTGTGGCCTCTCCACTCTTCCTCCAGACTCTGGGACCTTGATTTCCAAATGAAACTCTGGGACCTTGTGGAGTGTGTCAATGACTGCCTTCTGGACATCTGTCAAGTCAGCAGTCTTCCCCATGATTGTGGAGCCTACTGAAACAGACTAAGGGACCTTTTTAAATGCTTAGGAAGCCTTTGCAGGTGTTTTTTGTTAATTATTTTAATTTGCGCAGTTAATGACTTTTGTGTTTTCATTGGCTTTAAGTCATAATTAAACAGAAATAAACACTTGAAATAGATCACTCTGTTTGTAATGACTCTATATAATGAGTTTCACTTTTTGTATTGAAGAACTGAAATAAATTAACTTTTTGATATTCTAATTTAGTGAGAAGCACCTGTATGTTATTCTGTAATGTCTTATCTTGTCTGTACAAGTCCCCTCTGAATTCTAAAGTGCTGCGGAATATGTTGGCGCTACAGAAATAATAATTATAGTGAATACATGATACTGCATCACACGGCGCTTTCGGGAAAATGTATGTTTGCATGTTCTTATGTTACACAGCGGGAATATTTGGCTTGTAGCCTTCATGTCATTCTTTGTTCTTCCCAGCTTTATACCTAGTTCTGGCAATTTAATTGCAGTTGGCAGCATAGACTTGCAATATATCGCGTGTAGTGTAAGAATAGCCTTTACTTATCTTGTAAATCTACAATACTCACTGCAGGGGAATGACAAAGCCATCCATGTTCAGACTTGCATTTGTGAGGTGTATGTCTTCCTATTTGTTAATCTGGTTCCTGTAGCTTTTGCTCCTACCCCTTACACCGATTCAGGCAATGTGGTGAGAGCCCGGTAGTCATCCGCCACTGACCTGGTCATCACCTATGATGTGGATTAGCAGGAATCCCTCCTTAATTGTTGTATAAATGAGAGGTTCTAGAAGACTGGATTCCCAATTCTAAGTTGTTTTTTGCCTAAGCTGGACACTACTGATGGCAGATTTGTGTATTCACTCCAGTGGTCCGGAGTCCATAGTGGAATCAAAACTTTGCTGCATGTGACTTTTTTGATCCCGTACCTGGAGCAGTCTGCTGTCAGTGACTGAGGACATGTGCACGGCCCGTCCTGCTCTCTGCTGGAGAGCTAAATACACCAGCAGTAGCTGCATGAATCTCTCAGGCAGTTTGCTATGTTTCATTCAGAAGTAAAGGTGTTTAGCCATTTAGGCCCTGTTCACATTGAGTTAAAGGGGCTGTCCAGGAGATAGATTGAAGTCCTCCATGCGGAGATTCAGTGTTCCTCTCCATACATTGCATAAACCTAGGTATGAGCTCATCGATCAGATAGGTGGAGGTGCTGGGTGTCTGATCTCCACAGATCTCATTTTGATGACTTATCCTCAGGATAGGTCAGCAATATCTAAGTCCCGGACAACCCATTTAAAGGATTATTCCCGTCTCCAAGATCCTATCCCAATATATAGTAAGTGTAGTAATAATAATAATATTAACAGATGCCTCCAATTAGAAGTGTAGTATAGTACTTCTGATTCGCTATGTCTCTTACCTCATGAGCAGGGCATTGCAGTAGCTTGGGTATCCATGGTTGCGACCACTAACAGCTAACTATCACTATGAGTGGTTGTAACCATGGATTCCTAAGCTACTGCAATGCCCTGCACATTGGGTGAGGGCATAGCAATTCAGAAATAATAATAATTTTATTTCTATAGCACCAACATATTCCGCAGCACTTTACAATTAAGTGGGGACATGTACAAACTATAAAGACATTACAGAGTAACAAATAGTTCAACAGTTACAGAAGGAGTGATGGCCCTGCTCGCAAGCTTACAATCTATGAAGAAATAGGGTATAAGAACTACTACATATTGGGATAGGATCTTGAAGATGAGAATACACATTTAATGGCTTTTATTATCTGTTTAGATGAGTAAAAGCTCCCTCAAATCTGTCACCCATAGACTAATATGGGATCAGTTCAGGGGATAAATTCTGAGTTTGTTAATGATCTTAAATTGATGCCATTGCAGCCTATGAAAGGCTGTTAAAAAAACTTCTGACGTATCGAATGAATGTATGTTATGGATGCCATACGGTAGTATCTGTCAGCCACTTGCTAATGTGATGTCTGATTAATGAAAACCTATTTTTACAGGCTCTAATCTATAGAAAGTGTTCTGCTCTCGTCCATAGTTCATTTTTTGCAGTATACTGGGTGGATAGAGGCAAAAGACATTAATAGACGCCTACGGCGACATTTAGGGCGTTTCACACGTCCGTATATTTCCACTACCGGAGATATCCTTGTCCCATGTGTCACACATGTGGCCACCGTGTGCTGCATCAGGATCACACGTACCGGCGCCTGGGAATCAGCAGTATAGTTAGCTCTGTCCCCAGGCGCAGGGTGCTAAACGCTGCTGTCATCATTGTCCCTTCTGTGATCAGCACGAGCAAGGGACAATGTTGGGAGTAGTAGCCTGCTCCCGCTGTGTCCATGTGTGAAAATAAGAATAAAATAACAAAATCCTTATACTCACCTGTCCGGGGATGTCTCACTCTGTAATCTTCTGACCCCTGACACCGAGGAGCTGGGGAGAATGAGCCGCTCCAGCGAGCAGGCCCCGGAGATCAGAAGCAGTGTCCGATCACTCAGTAAGCTCCACATAGCTCCGGTGCTGCTGGAGTGGCTCATTCTCCCCTGCTCCTCGGCGTCAGCGGTCTGAGGATTACAGCGGGGGACAGGTGAGTATAAGGATTTTTTTATTCTTATTTTTACACAGAAACAGTGCGGGAGAAGACTACTACTCCCAACATTGTCTCTTGCTCATGCTGATCTCAGCGTGAGCAAGGGACAATGATTAGGTGTTATGATCTGCAACAAGTACTAAGGAAAGAAAGGGGAAAACTGTCCCTACTGTAAGACTAAGCTGAATCCCTACGATGTAGCGGGCTGCGTGTTCCTAGTGAACAGACCCGCCTTTGTCCTCGGCTAATCTGAAAGAAGACCTATAGCAAAAGGAGAGGGGTCCTTAAAAGAACTAAGGACTTGAACAAAAATGGGACACCTCCTAAACAGAGAAGTTGATGCAGAGCACAAAGACAAACTGACAAAAAAGTACTAGAGGTCCCAGAAGGACCAAGCGAACTGACAGATAGGCGCCGAAGCACCTGGCTAGAAAAACAGTCAAGCAACACTGAAGTCCAGCACAGCCAAAAGGGCGGAGCTGGAATATAAAGGCAGGTGGTCACGTGACTGCAAAACACAAGATGGGAAAAAACAAACAAGGGTTCTAACATGAGGACAGTGTTCAGCACTTGGGAACAGCGTTAATTGTACACCGATTCCCAGCCGCCATCACTTGTCACACTGATGACACATGGATGTTGTCTCACGCTGAACACACATGGATATTTTGCGGACCGTGCAGCGTGTAAAAAAACCGGACATGTCAGCGTGTGGAGCACAAGGACACACAATCTGTGGAAACACACTGACATGTGCACAGACCCATAGATTTGAATGGGTCTGTGTTTCCAGTACGTGTGGTAACTGTCACGTACCGGACACACGGACGTGTGAAAGAGCCCTTATGATCTACATCAGGTGCCTTTCTGTCATATAGACTAAACATAAGGGAGAAACCCATCCTCGCTGTCACCGAGCACTGACTCGGCGTGATTTAATGGGCCTTATTTATCAAAACTGTGTAAAGGAAAAACTCTACTTGTCCATAACAACCAATCATAATGAAGCTTTCATTTTACCACATACATTCAGGAGCCCCAGCGTATACTGGTGTCAGCATTAGGTTATATACAGCTTACTTTTCTGTAGTGCTTTGTACAATTTTGTCCAATATTATTATTATTATTATTATTATTATTATTATTAGTGCTAATTAGATGGTTTGACACCTGATTACTCTGTTATGCAGGACATCTGATTAGGAGTTATATTTATGTACCACCATCTTTCATGATGTGATACAGTATATTGCATATACCGGTATTTTCGTTCATGCTCCTGTTTTTCCCATCACATGTCTGTCTGTCCCCCATTCCCCTACCCTTATTTTTCTACGAATAAAAGCTGTTTGCATTTTTTACTATATCAGGGACTGTTGATCGTTATTTTTTATGCCTTTTTATATTACACTTTAAGAATAAGTAGCTTCTTCCGAGTGGTGTGCGCTGCCCTGCGCCACACCACAAATCTTGGTCCAGTCACTGACCTGAAGTAAGATTAAGGCCCCGGTCCCACTATCAGTATTCGGTCAGTATTTTTTCTCAGAAGTGGGAGCCAAAACCTGGAGTGGGTGATAAATGTAGAATTGGTGACTTGTTTCTATTATACCTTTTCTGATTGTTCCTCACCTGGTTTAGGCTCCCACTCCTGAGAAAAAATACTGACCAAATACTTATGGTATAAGTAACGCCACATATCATTGTGAATTAAACGAGCTGTGGCCTCATGCCCCCTTCCCACCCCAGTTCCAGCTATTTTGGCAAAGCTATAAGAAACTTGTGTGAAAGCATCAAAAATCACAACATTTTGGCACAACTGAGTTTTGCATACACGTTGCAACTTTTCAAAGAAATGTACCCCAGAGTTACCTCTGTATCTGTAGATTACCACTGTCTGCAAATATACAGCATTTCTGAAAGTGACTGGTTCCCTTTAATTCACTAGCACCACTTCTGCAGGAAGCGAGGAGCAGCACCTATTTAATGCCACTTATGTTCCTTACAGGCATGCAAAAAGACAGCTTGTATTGTAGTTTTATTCAGTAATTCTTGTGTGTGAATGAACTGGACATTTGCTTGAGTATCATTAATAGTGTCAGGCTTCCATCTTAACTTAAGCTATCAATTTAGCTGTCACAGTTGGTGTGTGTGTGTGTGTGTATATATATATATATATATATATATATATATATATATATATATATATATATATATATATATATATATATATATATATATATATATATATATATATATATATATATATATTACTACTGTCTGTATAATGAATGCCGCCCATATATCAGTTATTTTGTCTCTGCTTATTTACTACTACATATGGGAGTCACAGACTGTAACATTAGCACATTGTGCTGTAAGCAACCAGTCAATTAACTGTAGTTGTTTATGACTAATTTTAGACTAGATGCTCGCAACCGGTGGCTGGCGACAACTGTCCTGTCACTTGTCACTGTATGTCTACTACGCAACAGTGCTGATCCCTTGTGGGTGAACCTTGAGAGACAGAAGCAATGTTGGAAATGTCTGCTGCTATTCTGTTCACTTTTCCAATATAATATATATATGTATATACCATATTTTTCGGACCATAAGACGCACCTAGGTTTTAAAGGAGGAAAAATAGGAAAAAAAATGTAAGCAAAAAATGTGGTCATGATGCCCTGTTTTCAGGGAGGGGTCTGCTGCTGACACTGGTATTGGGGTAATGTCCCCCAATTCTGTTTTAATATCCTCTATCCTGGTATGTATGGCCTCTCCTTCCTGGTATAACTGGCCCCCATCCCATCCTGGTATACCTGGCCCTCATCCCCATCCGGGTTTGCATGGTACCCCTTTATCCCCCATCCTGGTTTGCATGGCACTCCTTTATCCCCCATCCTGGTATGCATGGCACCCCTTAAGCCCCCATCCTGGTATGCGTGGCACCCTCTGAGCACCCATCACGCTGCCTGCAAAAAAAAATAAACAATCATACTCACCTCCTCTCTCCTCCAGCGCTGTCCCACTCTGCTGCCGACACTCTCACTGTGA
Source organism: Phyllobates terribilis (assembly GCF_046119375.1). Taxonomy (NCBI): domain Eukaryota; kingdom Metazoa; phylum Chordata; class Amphibia; order Anura; family Dendrobatidae; genus Phyllobates; species Phyllobates terribilis. Next base: position 231,830,109 of record NW_027362763.1, read on the forward strand.
GAGCCGCGCATGGCAGGGCGCGCATGGCCTCCCTGCCATGCACTCTCACACAGTGTGAGACGTTGTGCTGGAATAGTCACTACTCTCCACGCCGGGACTCTGTGCGTGGGGAGCAGTGACCATTCAGTCTGTTCAATAGCCGGCACACTGTACCGCAGCGCGGCTCCTGCTGCCGCTCTGCGGTCAGTGTGCCTGCTATTAAAGACCATGAATATTCACTACAACCCATGAGAGTGGGTTATAGGGAATATTCATGAGCTTTAATTGTGGGTACATAGACCGCAGAGCGGCAGCAGGAGCCGCGCTGCCGCTCCAGTGTGCTGGCTATTAAGAAAAATTAATATTCATTGCTCTCCACGCCCATGGGCGTAGGGAGCAGGGAATATTCATTTTCTTTAGTAGCAGGCGGCTGCTGCCTCCTCTGCCACGCTGATTCCTCGCTCCCCCTCCCCCACACCCACCACCACGCCCAGCCATGTATATAGTATTTGAACTATAAGACGCACCCCCCACTTTCCTCCAAAATTTTGGAGGAAAAAAGTGCGTCTTATAGTCCAAAAAATACGGTATACACACATACGGTTAGGTCCAGAAATATTTGGAAACAAGTTTTGACATTTTAGCTGTTTTCCAAAACATATTTGATACATGTATATAATCAATATGGGTTTAAAGTGCAGACTCAACTTTAATTTGAGCGTATTCATAATCAATTAAGCAGGTAAAAGGTCTGGAGCTGATTCCAGGTGTGATATTTGCATTTGGAAGCTGTTGTTGTGAACCCATAACATGCTGCCAAAGGAGCTCGTAATAGAAGAGAAACAGACGATTTTTAGGCTGAAAAAAAAGGAAGAAATCCAGCAGACAGGTGGCAAAAATGTTAGGAGTAGCCAAATCAACAGTTTGGTACTTTACATGGTGAAGAAACGCCTTAACAACATCCACTCAAGTTAAGAACTCTCTTCAGAAAGTAGGTGTTTCAGTATCTAAGCCTACCATAAATAGAAGACTTCATGAGAGCAAATACAGAACGCTCACCACAAGGTGCAAACCATTGATTAGCCTTAAAAATAGAAATACCAGATTAGAATTTGCCAAAAAACATCTAAAGAAGCCAGCCCAGGTCTGGAACAGCATTCTTTGGACAGATGTACCAGAATGATAGGAAGAAGAAAGTATGGAGAAGACTAGGAACGACTCATGATCCAAAGCACAGCACACCCTCTGTAAAACATGGTGGAGGCAGTGTGAAGGCATGGGCATACAACAGTGTTTTTTGATAATGTGACTGAAGACAGAAGCAGCTGATGAATTCTGAAGCGTACAGGGCTATACTTTCTGCTGAGATTTAACCAGATTGACTCGGCCATTTTAGATTTAACTGAAATGGCTGAGTCACTCACCAGATCTCAGCCTCATAGAGCAGAATTTCACATTCGTAAGACAAATTTTAAGGCGGAAAGGCCCGGCAAAGCATCACAAAGGAGGAAACCCAGCGTTTGGTGACGTCCATGGCTTCCAGACTTCAAGCAGTCATTGCCTGCAAAGGATTCTCTACAAAGTATTAAAAATGAACATTTTATTTATGGTAAAGTTAATTTGTCCAAATAAAAAAATAGTGGCATGCAGAGCCAAAATCACGAAGATTCAGTCACTGTCCAAATATTTCTTGACCTAACTATATATTTTGCTGGCAGGCATCAGGATTCAGGAAGGAACTGTGTTGCTTTACTTGGCGTGTGGACAGTGACATTGACCTTGTTTCCATTTTTTCTCTAGATTTAATAATTAAGCGCCATCACTTTCTGTTCTCATTTGTATCTCTTCATTTTAGGATCATTACACTTCTCTAGCTGCTTGCTGCAACCATGGAAATGAAAGGTAATGTGGATTGTAATTTAATTGTAAACTGAGCTGGTTTATATTAACTCCATATTATATGAATGTAATGGAATATTTATTATGCATTCCACAATATTAATAATAATATCTTGTATTATTGGGTTTATTTTATAGATGCATACATGTTTTTGCTATCTCAGCAAAGGAATGAACAGATCTGTTTGGCCAATTAATGAATTTTAATTGGACTGTTAACCTAAAATGTGTAAAAGGAAGATATCATGAGAAAATGACCTTTGTTTAAATCAGGATTTTGTGTTAATTGTATTATTTTTGCAATGTTTTTTTCCCCGATTTGGATTAAAATAAAGAATTTAAAACTTTTCACACCTCGGTAGTTTCACGGTATCCACATGTACCTGCCACAATGACCAGACTCTGACGTTATCTTTTTGTATTGTAGCATTTAATGAGAGCGTGCAGTGGTCTTTGTGAGGGGTGGATGAGCAGGATCTGGGGTGACATCGCCTATTGCTATTAGTGAATTTTGGATTATCAGCTGTGTATAGCGAGTATTACCCCTGTCATTATAATCCTGCCTCTGATGATAAAGAGCCTGCTGTAAACTCTGCTTGAAAGAACAGGAAGTATGAGTCTAAGAAACCCCCAGTGGCCACTGTGAAAATTACAAGACTACTAATTTTTTATTTTTTTTTTATTTCTTAAACGGCTTGTACTATGGAAACCATGCCAAAAAGGTTTAAAAAATAAATGTAACAGAAAAACCTGATTTTAAATAAATAGGTAATTTTCTGATGATAGCTTCACTTTAAGCAGCCATCTCTCTGGCCTGACTAATGGAAAGGTATCCAGAACATGGTATCGTTACTTCTGGTAGTTCATGAGAACTCCTTTAAATATCCTTCATAAATAATTGAGCATTTGGTCTTAATATTCTGTTCTTTAAGGGTTGTTAGTTCCGATGTTAAAGATAAGCACTTGTATATTAACAAATGGAAGATTGAAGGGCAAGTAATACTATGTTTTAACTACATAACTTATGTTTCTTTAAATTGACTTTCTATTCATTATAGATGGAAACTACGGACCGAACCCAAATTCTGGAACTGCGTACCCTCCTGCAATGAACCCAGGTCCAGGCCAACCTGCTCAAGGATATCCACCAATGAATTACCCTGCTCCTGGATACCCAGCTCCAGGTCCTTATGGATATCCACAACCCCAACCAGGAGCTTACCCAGGTAAAAGGGCTGTTTGGAATGATTTGAATTGCACTCAAGTTTAAGTAGATTTAAAAAATGATCCAGCTTTGTACCATATACATTGCATTTACATAAATGTGACATACAAACGCAATTCCCAAAAAGATGGGTCGCTGTGTAAAATGTAAAGAACACAAAAATGCAATGATTTTGAAATCTCTTATAGCCATAATTAATTCACAACAGAACATAGGACAAAGATCAGACGGTGAAAGTTAGTTTTTTTTTCAAATTAAATGGAAAAAGGCTGCAAAATTAGGTGGTGCTAATCAAAAACAGCTGGAGGGTTTAATATGATCATACAAATCACTGCATGGGCTCAGGAATTCTTCCCTAAATCATTGAACGCAGTTCACCGTGAAATCCACAAATGCAAAATAATGCTCTATCATACAAAGAAGAAGCCATACAGTCATGGTTGAAAGTGTTGGCACCCTTAAAATTGTTCCAGAAAATGAACTATTTCTCCAACAAAATTATTGCAATTTATTTCCTTTGTGTGTATTGGAACAACACAAAGAAACTGAGAAAAAAGGCAAATTGGACATAATTTCACACAAAACCCCAAAAATGGGCCAGACAAAATTGTTGGCACCCTCAACTTAATATTTGGTTGCACACCCTTTGGAATAAATAACTGCAATCAATCGGTTCCTATAACCATCAACAAGCTTCTTGCACCTCTCATCTGGAATCTTTGACCACTCTTCTTTTGCAAACTGCTCCAGGTCTCATATTTGAAGGATGCCTTCTCCCAGCAGCAATTTTACAATCTCTCCATTGTTGTTTAATGGGATTTGGATCCGGATTCATTGCTGGCCACTTCAGAACTCTCCAGCGCTTTGTTTCCATCCATTTCTGGGGGCTTCTTGAATTATGTTTGGGGTCATTGTCCTGCTGGAAGACCCATGATCTAGTACACAAACACAGTATTCTGCCCCTGGGCACTACATTGTGACCCAAACTCCTTTGGTAATCAGATTTCATGATGCCTTGCACACAATGCCAGGGGCAGCAAAACAACTCCAAAACATCTTTGAACCTCCACCATATTTGACTGTAGGTACTGTGTTCTTTTCTTTGTAGGCCTCATTTTGTTTTCGGTAAACGGTAGAATGATTTGCTTTACCAAAAAGCTCTATCTTGGTCTCATCTGTCCACAAGATGCTTTCCCTGGAGGATTTTGGCTCAATCACGTACATTTTGGCAAACTGCAGTCTAGCTTTTTTTCGCCCCATGTTAGCAGTGGGGTCCTCCTGGGTCTCCAGCCATGCTGTTTCATTTCATTCAAATGTCAATGGATAGTTTGTGCCGACACTGATTTTGAATTTCTTTGTAACTAGATTGGGGCTGCTTATCCACCATCCGGACTATCCTGGGTGTCAACCTTTCATCAATTTTCTCTGCCGTCCACATCCAGGGAGATTAACTATGGTGCCATATGTTGTAAACTTCTTGATTATGTTGCAGACTGTGGACAAAGATCTCTGGAGATGGACTTGAGATGCAAAATTGTTGAATAATATCAACAATCTCAAGGTTGCAAGTCCTCAGACAATTCTCTTCTCCTTTCTGTTCTCCATGCTTAGTGTGGCACACTGACACACCATGCAAAGATTGAGTCAACTTCTCCCCTTTTTATCTGGTTTCAGTTGTTTTTTCTTATTGCCTACACCTGTTACTTACCACAGGTGAGTTTGAACCAGGCATCACATGCTTGAAATAAAGTTGCTTACCCACAATTTTTGAAAGGTGCCAACAATTTTGTCCTGCCCATTTTTGGAGTTTTGTGTGAAATTCTGTCAAATTTGCCTTTTTTTTTTTTGTTGTTCCAATACACACAAAGGAAATAAACATGTGTATAACAAAACACGTCATTGCAATAATTTTCTGGGACAAATACTTCATTTTCTGGAACAATTACAAGGGTGCCAACACTTTCGGCCATGGCTGTATATCCACACAATCCAGAAACACTGCCGTCTTCTCTGGACTAAAGCTCATTTTTCATGGACCAAGTCAAAATAGAAAACTACTGTGGTCAAATGAATCAAAACTAGAAATTCTTTATGGAAACCATGGATGCCATGTCCTGTGAACTGACACGAGCCCATTTTTTCATCCTGTTTGTGTAGTTTGACTAGTTTATACTTAATTGCATTCCACATTCACAGGCCTGCTGTAATGCTGTCAAATGATAGCACTATCTATTACTGCTGATGCTTGCGCTTTGGATCATGGAGCTAATTACTAATGGCGTAGATCAGATTTGCTATTTTTTTTTTTTTCAGGAATGATGACAAATGCACTTACAAGCATTACAGATGAAATCCAATTAGGTTCTGTGTTCAATATCAGCAAGTGCACCTTCTGTGATTGTTCCCTTGTTGGCCCCATCACTGTTTTTAAAGCCCCATTCCGCAGGAAAAAGAAAATAATTTGAGTATAAAACTATTGGTGCATGAAGCCTGCCAAATCTAGACAATTTAAAGGGAATGTGTCATAATAAAATTACCTATTGGGTAAATTGGATTTTTGTGTTTAAATCTATGTTTTAAAACATTTTGGCAATGTTTTTACCCATCTCACAATCTTTATTAAATATATAAATTGGAATTCACTGGCCATTGGGCCTTTTTAGACTTTAACTTCCTGTAGTTTCAAGAAATCTACATGTACATTAGCAGCAATGAACCTTATCTTTTCGATTGAAGCTTCTAATGAGCATGTGCAAAGGTCACTGAAGCGAGATGGAGCAGGGTCAGCTGTGACATCGCCTACTGTGAATTGTGGATCCTATGTTGTCAGGAGGTGTTACCTGGTATTGTAATCCTGCCTCTGATTATCATGAGCCTGCTGAAAGGATAGGAAGTTTGAGTCTAAAATATTCTTACTTGAAAGTGTGAAAGTTACAAGATTGCTATTTTTTTTAAGAAAGCTCATTCTATGTAAAAACAAATTAATCTAAAAAAAATATTTGCAACACAAAAACTTGATTGAAACTATCAATGTCCTGATGACATATTGTCTTCAAGTCCGTTTTTATATTGCTGAAATATGGCTGCATTCTTGGGGTCTATGGCGATCTTGGTTTACTAGAAGTAACGTGTGTCCATATTTGTGTCATCCCAGTGATGTGCCCATATTTTATACACAAAGGCTAGGAGAGTGCCATTGCATTGTATATTGTACCCCCTGTGAAAAATAAATGAAAATCTAATTGTTACCTGGAAGGCCCATTCTTTTGATTGGTTTTCTTTAAAAGTTATGGACACCTTTTGGAGACACTTTTTTTTTTTTTTCCCTATTACTTTCACTGTAAGGCTATGTTCACACATCATGTTTTTTTTCAGTGTTTTTTGCTGCAGTTTTTTTTATGCAGGCTTTCAGCTGCCTTTTGCAGTATCAGCAAAGTCTATGAGATTCCAGAATTCTTAGTTCACACATCATGTTTCGTTCAAGATTTTGTACCTTTCATGTTTTTTTTTTGGAAAATAGAGCATGTCACTTCTTTAAGCATTTTTTCATTTTTTTTAGCGTTTTTTTCACCCATAGGAAGTAATGAGTGGTGAAAAAAAACTCTGAAAAAACACACCAAAGGTCCCAGACACCGGTTTACACGTTTCAGGGCCAAATATGCTCCTTAGTCATAACCTAGTGTTATACCAGTGAGTCAGGGTTTTATATTGACCAAGGATTCAAAAACCCGGCCCCCCGTCACATGATTCCGATTTTTCCACACCCACAACCATTAAAAATCTTTTGCCAGTACAAAAAATACAAATTTATAACCAACAATACAATGCTGACATTATACACAGTTAGAAGGTAAGTGAACAGTATTAATAAAATAAGATTACGTCTGTACGCTTATTTGTACCTGTGGGATGGGCGGTATCCATCAGGATCCAGGGGGTTTCTTGGCTAAGAAGTTTCTGTCGCCAGGCTCCGCCCCTTCTGGGCTTAGTAACCCTTTCTATGCCGAAAAACTGAAAAGCGATGAAACCACCGTCGTGAAATTGTTAAAAATGTTTCGATACGTTAGAAGGATTCGGTGCATCTCAGTTCATTGAATCCCTTAGATGTTCACTGATGCGCTGCCGGAGTTTCCGTGTTGTGCAGCCAATCTAGGAGAGATCACAAATATTGCAGGTAACCATATATATAACACCGGAACTATTGCAGTGTATAAAGTCACGGATAACGATTATTTCAGACCTCACTTTCTTTACAAATTGCTTAGTGTTAGCTGCATATCTGCCTCCCCCACAACTAAAGAAACCTTTAGTAGACAACCAGGACGTTTTAACTGGATTCTCCATTACCATACTAGGTGGTAGGAGATTGGAAAGAGTAGGAGCTTTCCTTGTGGAAAATAAACTCCCTTCCTGGAGAATCCTTTTAAGCAGAATCACTTAAGCATTGGTAAGTATTTATTGATGATCATCTTTATCTGGTTGTATTCTTTGCTATAGATGGTGACAAAAATGGGTTTTTGATTCTCCCGTTTCTTTGCACTTTTTTTAGGGAATTTTGCCATGTCTGTTCTGGAGATTTTTTTTCACGGCTTTTTTTGCTTTTTCCAAAGACTAACTCTGATAACCTCTTTCCCTTGCACAGATTTCTCCTCTCTAATATAGGATTCATGGTCACTGCAGTTTCTTTTAGATCTATATAATTCTCCCCTTGGAATATTAACCCTCACATGTCTGGGATGACAGGAATCCGCTCTCAAAATAGTGTTACCCATAGTTTGCTTGTGGAAAGTTGTAGTGTTTACCTTATTCCTGTCATCCACAGAGATCAATAAGTCCAAAAAACTGATGTTGGTTTTCTTATAGGTGTGAGTAAAAAAAAAAAGGTTACAATTATTATTATTCAGGTAACTTATAAATTTAGAAATATCAGAAACGTCAGCAGACCATATAATAATCAAATCATCCATCTATCTAGCATCGCTGAATATACTAGACTGGAATGGGTTGTTATCAGAGAAAAGGTTTGCATCTTCCCACCAAGACACAAATAAATTAGCGAAAGATGGAGAGAATTTCGCTCCCATGGACGCGTCTGCACTGCAAAAAAATTTTTTTTGTTGTACAGAAAATAGTTGTGTCTGAGTAGGAAGTCAAGGGCTATGCAAACAGAAGAAATCAAATCAGGGCTGTAGGTAGAATACTTAGACAGCATTTCAGAGACAGCTAATGTACCCATATCGTGTGGGATACACGAGTAGAAAGATTCAGGTAACCCACGTGAACTTATCATCCCACACAATATGGTCCAAAACTGTCAGTAAATGGCTTGTGTCCTTAATGTAACCCGGACAAATCTGGACCACAGGCTGTAGGAGAGAATCCACCCATTCACATAATTTTTCACTAAAGGATCCCATCCCAGAGACAATAGGTCTCATGGGTGAGGGGAACCTCTCTTTATGAAGCTTGCGTACAGAATGAAAAATTGGGACCACTGGATCACTTCCGTACATATACTCTACCTCTTTTTCGGACAACACCCCCATAGAACGACCCATATCAAGACGTTTCTTAATTTCCTCATTAAATCTGTTAGTAGATCATTAGAGACTTTAGTGAGGGCAGTTTCAGTAGAATGTAAAGAGCGGAAACCAGATTGTAAAGGGTCAAGAAGAGAGTTGTCTGAGAGATAGCGGATTAGACGGGAATAGACCAGGTGTTCCAGGAGTTTAGAGATAAAGGAAAGATTAGAAACAGGTCGAAAGTTGGCCGTGCAGTTCTGGTCAAGGGATGATTTTTTAAGTAATGGATGTATGCTGGCATGTTTAAAAGAAGAGGGAAAGATACCAGATGAGAGGGAGAGATTGAAAATTTTAGTTAGGTGAGTGGTGACAGCTGGAGAAAGGGACTGAAGGAGATGTGAGGTAATAGGGTCACTGGTGCAAGTGGTAGGGCGAGAAGATGCAAGGAGCCTGATTACTTCATCTTCCGTGACTGGTTCGAAGTCAGGGGGAGAGCATGCATAACGTTTGGGGATTGGAAGAAAATTTCCTGTCGGATATGGTCAATTTTTTCTTTGAAATAATTGGCCAGATCGTCAGCGCTGAGGTCGGTGATCGGGGCCTGTGCTGTTTGAGGAGAGAATGAAACGTGTCAAAGAGTCGTTTAGGATTATTGGAAAGTGAGATTGAGGTTGTTAAAGTAGGTTTATTTGGAGAGGTGAAGCGCAGAGTTATGTTTTCAGCATAAATTTATAATGGAGGAAATCTTCGGGCTGATAAGATTTTCTCCACAGCCTTTCAGCGCACCTGGAGCACCGCTGGAGAAGACTTGTTTGAGGCGTGTGCCAGGGTTGTCGCTGTCTATGCCGAATTGTTCTTTGTGTAGGAGGTGCGGCTTCATCCAGGGCGCATAGCATTATTTAGTTATAATGCTTCAATTCCGAGTCGGGACATGAGAGGGAGGAGATTGGGGCCAATGATTGCAACTTTTTCATAAATTTCTGGGTGTTAATGGCGCGTATATTTCTAGAAGTGTGGAAAGTGGGGGTGTCTTGAGTACAGTCACAGTTGTTGACAGAGAATGAGAGTATTATGGTCAGAGAGTGGAAGGGGAGAGTTAGTAAAGTCATGTACTGAGCAAAGCCGGGAGAAGATCAGGTCCAATGTGTTCCCGTCTTCATGTGTAGGAGAATTAGCAAGCTCCGAAGGAGGAGGTTAGTGATAAAAGGTGAGCGGTAGATGGGGAAAGAGAATCGCCAATTGGGATGTTAAAATCTCCCATGATTATCGTGGGGATGTCGCAGGATAGAAAATTTGGAAGCCAGGCAGCAAAGTGATCCAGGAACTGACGGGAGGGACCTGGAGAGCGATAGACAACCGCCACTTGCAGGGAGAAGGGCCGGTAGAGTCTGACTGTGTGGGCCTCAAAAGAAGGGAAGATATGGGAGGGTACTGGGGGGATAACCTGAAAAGTACATTTTGTTGAAAGAAGCCGACCAACACCTCCACCTGATCTGTTGTCAGGTCTCGGAGTATGAGAGAAGTGTAGGCCACCATAGGAGAGAGCTGCAGCGGCGGTGGTGTCCGACTGCTGGATCCAGGTTTCTGTGAGAGCCAGAAGGTTGAGGGAATTAGAGAGGAAAAAGTCATGGATGTAAGAGTTTATTACATGCTGAGCGCGAATAAAGTTCGTAGGGGTGTAACCTTTTGGTGCTGGATTCTTTACTACTAATTGGATTATTCTGGGATGGTAGCCATGCACAAAGAGGACAGGTGAGCTGAAAAATACTTTCGCCCCTTTTCTGAAGCCTCAGTGTTGCACTGTCTGATGCTGGCTGCAGAATGTGTTAAATAAGAATCAGTCAGTGAGCTCATTCTGGCAGAGCGTTTGTAACTCTTCTATGCTTGTGAACGCTGCAATTTTAGGCATGCAGTGTGACCTCAAGACTCTGGCATGTAAGTAGAAGTCTATTACTCTATTGCGTATTCCCGAAGTCGTGGTGTTCACAAGCAGACGTGGGATACCATGTTCTGGGAGAAGAGTTTGAGGCCGGATTAGATATCTCAGTAACACCTCAGTGGGCATGCTATCAGCAAATGGGGCAGGACAAGTTTACCCATAGTGCACACCTTTTCGACTAGCCAAAGTCTTTTGGATACTTGGCAAAAGAAGTTTGAATATTTGACTATCATTATATACTGTGTACTATATACTGTAAGAAGGCAAAGAAGACAAATCTACAAGGAAGACAAAGATACAAAGAAGAGAAAGATATTGACTACTGCCAGGTATGACAGCGGCACACATTTGAGATGGACGGCAACGAACTGGAAGTTGTAGAAGACTTCAAACTACTCGGATCAATAATCATTCAAGATGCAGCTATGACATCAGAAGTCAATAGGAGAATAGCTATGGGCAAATCAACAATGAAGTCAGTTGACAAGGTCTTCAAATCGAGGAACATTTCACTGGTGACAAAGACACGGCTTGTACATGGTTTGGTCTTTTCTGTGGTAACATATGGATGCGAAACCTGAACGATAAAGAAACAAGACAGAAGAAGAATCGACAACTTCGAAATGTGGTGCTGGAGAAGGATGTTATCAATACCGTGGATGGCAAGAAGAACAAAGAAATCAATTTTGGAACAAATCAAGCCAGATATGTCACTCGAAGTAAGGATCATCGAGCTACGACTTCCCTACTTAGGACACATCATATGAAGAGAGCAATCACTGGAGAAGGACATCATGGTCGGAAGTATAGAAGGAACAAGGTGAAAAGGAAGATCAGGGACTCGATGGCTTGATACTGTCAAGATAACAGTGGAGAAGACCCTGTTGGATCTATGCTTGCAGTAGATTGATCTTCCTATAGAGCGTTCATCCATCAAGTCGCCATGGCTAGAGAAAAAGCTGAGGACCGTATAATACTAATAATAATAATATACTGGAAACTTTTTCCAGAAATTGGGGTTGCATGTAATCAGTCTAAAAAGAAAGACACAGCCATATAATTACTGAATAGCCATTGATACAGCTGTCAGATTCCCTGTAAAAGCTAAACTGTTCTAAAATTTTAATAAAACCCAATTACAAAAATTATTTTTAGCCCTAAAAACATGCATTCAAGTAAAAAACAATGTCCTGAAGATGTCCATATCATTGAAATATGCCCCTTACTTAATTTAAATTGGGGAGGTTAATGTTTCTATTGGGCAAATGGATCATACTTAAAATCATGCAAGGTTTAATCATTTGATACAATTGCAGTTGCTTATTAGAGCTGTTCTACATGAATATAATTGCAATTTTTATTTTAAATCGCCAGTTTGGACTGAAATGTTTAGGCCTTTTAGTGAAGTGACTATGAGTTTTGTCTCATGAACTTTGTTCATATTTGGAAACTTTTCAGTACTGAAACCTTAAGGAAATAAACATGGCTTGAGAATATTCAAACCGGCATGATTTGTCCTTTTTCTTGGCACTGTAGTACTCTGTTTCTATAATTAACTGTATTAAATGATCTGATAGAGGATCATGGTGTGGGCTCTTAAGCTTTGGTATGTACATTTTAAGTATGTATGCAAAAACCAAGAATTTTGCCAAGCGACAGCCTCAAAATCTGAATGATTTAGAGATGATCTGCAAAGAGAAGTGGACCAGAATTCCTCCTGACATGTGCCCAAACCTCATCAACTACAAAAAAAGTCTTACAGCTGTGCTTGCCAACAAGGGTTTTGCCACCAAGTATTAAGTGTTGTTTGCCAGAGGGATCAAATACTTATTTCTCACTGCAAAATGCAAATACATTGTATAAATTAGATAAATGTGATTTTCTTGTTTTGGATATTCTATCTTTCAATGTTAAAATTAACCTACCCTTAAAATTATAGACTGTTCATGTCTTTGTCAGTGGGCAAACTTACAAAAACAGCAAGGGATCAAATACTTATTTCCCCCACTGTAAGTACTCCAGCATCAGCATTAGAGATTGAAGCAAAGGAGCTATAAATTACTATTTTATCTACGTGGAACCTGTCAAGATATTTTCCCTTGTTTAACTTGAATTATTGCTTATCAATCTCAGGTCCCCAAGCTTATCCTAACTATGGCCCATACGCTGGAGGACCTCCTGTTCAAAACCAACCAATGGGTCCAGGTGGCCCACAAGGTGCATGGATGCCACCACCTCCAGCAGCAGATCCCAACTGCCCACCAGGTTTAGAATATCTGTGCCAGGTAAATGGTAAACTATATTTGTGGGAAAAGTGATCAGGCCCAAAAAATGGTAGGGAACTTCTGCATAGGACATTACTTTCTTAGCTAAAGCTGACATCTCTTATTTGTTATGCCATCTATGTGAACTGCTTCTCGAAGGGATAGAAGCTTAGTTTCCTCTCTGAGGGTGGATGCTTGTGTTATGAACATGTGCTCAGCTTTTTATAGGGAAACCTACTATGTAAATTAGAGTTTCATGGAGTTAGCCTATGTTCACACATCTTGTTTTTTTTTCAGCGTTTTTGTTTCTGCAGCAAAACCTGATCTCTTGCCAGGAGGTTTGTTCAGGATTTTTCTTGCTTTTTTGCTTGTTTTTTTGGTGCATTTTTTCAGCATTTTTTCACCATCCTTTTGTCTTTTATGCATGTGCATAAAGTTCAGTGGAAAAAAAATCGCATTCTGGTTTTGGCACAAAAAACGCTGAAAAACCTGACACCTACATTTTTGGTGCGTTTTTTCACTACCCATTACTTCCAATGGGTGACAAAAACGCTGAAATAAGGGACATGCTCTATTCTGCAAAAAAACATGCAATGCACAAAATCCTGATTAAAAAAAAACCATGATGTGTGCATGAGAATCTCAGACTTTGCTGATACTGTAAAACGCAGCTGAAAATTTGCATAAACGCTGAAAAAGCCAAGATGTATGAACATGGCCTGAGTGTTACAAAGAAACAAAAACTTACCTAAGAGTGCAGCAAATGTGAACAGATGCAAGCTGCTGTGACTGCAATACATGCATACCAAAGAGTGCAGCCACACATTGTCTGTGCCAAGATATGTACAAACACTGAATCTATGATTTTTATATGGCATTACTGCAATTTAGAATATAATTAAAAAATGTTGGTACTTTGCACGCAAATTGGCATGTGTGCCCATCAGCCATGACAAGTTTTTTTTTTTTTTTTTTATAAATAGGATCATGTCTCTAGCGGACTAAAAGCATACACCTTTAAAGAACAGGAAGGATCCAGCACTCATTAAACCAGTCTTAGTCTGAGAGGAGGAGTGCTCAGACAAGTATGGAGAAAGTCACCACCTCCAAACATTTCTATGGAGCATGCATTTGGAGGTTGTGACTGACTCAATAATTGGCTGAGCACTCCACCCTTTAGTCAAAGACTGTTTTTTAATTAGCACTGGATCCTACTCGCACTTTAAATTTGTAGGTTTACAGCCCTGGAGAGGTATGTGTGATAGAAAAGGGTAGGGTCCCATCAAATAAACATACACCTTGTCGGGCTAGTGGGCACACACGAATGGGCCATATTAGTACCTTCGTTTTACAGTAGATGGCCCATCCCTGGACATAGACTGTAATATAAAATGCATCCACTTAATGGCAGCGTTCGTGCCCCAGGACAATGACTACAATCTATATCCACTAGACTGATGAGTGAGTGGGGCATCATCGTTCGCCCTCAACCCCCACCTCGCCCATGTGGTGAGCGCTGCTCAGTGTGCTCTATAGTATAAAGAATTAGGTGTCAATCAAGACCCCCTCTATTGACTGACCTATATAAATGCTTTAGTGTACCAAGTAGTTATTCAACCACATGGTGGCTGTATTTCGGTTACAAATCAACACCGGACCCGCTTAGGCGCATATCTATATTATATATATATATTAGATGGCAGTAATACAGCTTATCTTTCCTATCTTCACTGCTTGCATATATCTTGGCGCACAGTGGAGCAGCATTAGTCGCCATGTGGTTTTGCGTCCAAGGTTTAGGGAGTCTCCTAACTGGAAGACCTTTGTGTGGCATCCCGTGCACAAGCCTTGTACAGAAAGCCAGTCTTCTCTGCCCAGATCACTCTGTTTAGTGGGTCATACACATTAGATAAATGTCCGAAAATATAGATTATTTTAAAGTGCTCATAGACCTGCCTAGACACACGTGAGACGAACTCTCATTTGGCCCACGGCTATCTCTCCCGATTTCCCCATATACATGAATTCTCAGTTTAGCCGAGGATTCATGTGTTCTCTATGGTAAAAGCAGAATAAGGAGCTGACAATCATCTCTGCCAGTGGCCTATATATCTGGAGAGCAAAGGATCGGGCGTGTGAACTCAGATTGCCTGATCCTTATCTTCCACCTTGTCATCTGTCCGAGGACTCCATGCACATGTGATAGTCTTCTGGTCCTACCAAAATCGTCAGCTCAACTGACCATAATCTGAAGTATATGAGGGACTTTTCGTTTCCAGGAAGATATGCACTGCAAGAAGTGTCTAGCATTGTTTTAGCTCTTTTCCATGTGAAACTGTTTTGGTGACAGCGTTCCCCTGTCCATGTAGAGTTAAAGATGAGCGGTCATCAGGTCAAAAGTGGCCACTTTTTCTCTTATTTTATTCTTGATGCTCCCCTGAGTATTCTGCTTTATTTATTTTTTTAAATCCACCATACGGTTCCAGAGATATAGGCCTTTTTATTTAGTGCTACTTTTTATGGTCTTTTCCATGAGGGCGAAGCTCACAAAATTATCTATGGGTGTGTCGTTGAGCTGTTCTGTGAGCAACGCCCCCTTGGTAAAGAACAGGAAAGGTAGCACTAAATAAAAAGGCCTATATCTCTCAAACTGTATGGCGGATTTAAAAAAATAAATAAAACAAGTACTCAGCGGAGAGGCAGGAATCAAATAAGCGCATATCCTGGCCACTTTTGACCTTTTTGACAGGTTCTCTTTAAAGATCTGTCATTTAAATCTCTTTATGAGATTAAAACAAATCGTAATTAGACCCCTCAGTAAAAATTCATTTTTGTTAACTTGTTGATTTATTTAGTATTTGTACAATAAATGTAGATTATATACAGTTGAAACCATAAGTTTACATACACTCTATAAAAAGACACATGCATGTTTTTCTCAATATCTGACATGAAATCAGGATAAATCTTTCCCGTTTTAGGTCAATTAGGATTACCATCATTTTTAATATTTGTCAAATGCCAGAATAATAAAGAGAGAGAATGTTTTTAAGGCATTTTTATTACTTACTGCAAAGTCAAATGTTTAAATACAGTAAGATTACTATGTCTTTAAACAATTCTGGACTGCCCATATGATGTCATGTGTTTGAACGCTTCTGAGTTTTTTTTGGCAACATCTCAGTTTAGGCTGCGTGCCCACTATGCGTTTTTCAAGCGTTTTTGCCACGGAATTTCCACAGCGAAAACTCTTAAACGCTTGGTAATACGGATTATCATTGCGGAAAAATCTGCAGCATGTCCATTAATTTTGCAGATACGCGGCGTAATTTCCGCCATTGACTTGCATTGAATCGCATAATATCCACATGAGTACATGTGCACATGCGGATATTAAGCGATTCAATGTGCGGATGGTACCCGGGTCTGGAGAAGAGGAGACTCTCCTCCAGACCCAGGTACCATAATACCTGTAGTTAAAGAATTAAAATAAAAAAAAAAAACATTATACTCACCTTCTGATGGCTCCCGGTCTCCTGTACGGTACGTCCGGTGTCTTCGGCAGCACGCGGTAGTGTAAAGGGACCTTCCATGACGTCATTTAGTCATGTGACAGGTCGCGTGACCTGTCACATGACTAAATCACGTCATGGAAGGTCCTTTTACACCATCGCGAACCGCCGAGGAGACCGGGGGCCATCGGAAGGTGAGTACAATGTGTTTTTTTTTTTTTTTTTTTTTTTACCATTTTTATTCCTTTTTTAACTATTAACTTGGTCACACTTTATAAATCCATCCCGGTTGCATGGATTTATATAGTGTGACCAAGTTGTCAAGCACTTTTCCAAGTGATGCTAAAATCGCTTGGAAAAGCACTTGATAACCCGTATGCGGAAATGGATGCAAAAATGCTTGACAAACGCTTCTACCTGGCAGGAAAAACACATGTAAAATACGCATGCTTTTTCCCTGATGGGGAGATGCAGAAAAAATCCGGAGCATTTCTGCTTCGTGGGTATTTAGCCTAATTAGAGACACACCTGTGGATGTTTTTTAATGCACACCTGAAACAGACTGCTTCATTGTGTAGCATCATGGGAAAGTCTAAAGAAATCAGTCAAGATATCGGGAAGAGAATTGTGGACTGGCACAAGTCTGGCTCATCCTTGGGTACAATGTCAAGATACCTGAAGGTGCTTCGTTCATCTGCACAAACCATTATATGCAAGTACAAACAATGTGGGAATGTCCAGCCATCATACCGCTCAAGAAGGAGACTGGTTCTGTGTCCCAGAGATGAACGCGCTTTGGTCCAACATGTGCATATCAACCCAAGGACAAAAGCAAAAGATCTTGTGAAGATGATGGCGGAAGCTGGTAAGATTGTGTCAATATTCACTGTGAAACGAGTACTGTATCAACATGGGCTGAAAGATCACTCTGCCAGGAAAAAAGCCATTACTCCAAAAGAAACATAAAAAAGCCAGATTAATGTTTGCAAATGCACACAGGAACAAAGACCTTAATTTTTGGAGACATGTCCTGTGGTCTGATGAAACTAAAATTGAACTTTTTGGGCATAATGACCACCGTTATGTTTGGAGGAAAAAGGGAGAAGCTTGGAAGCCTAAGAACCCCATCCCAACTGTCAGACACGGGGGTGGCAGCATCATGTTGTGGGGTTGTTGTGCTGCAGGAGGGACTGGTGCACTTCACAAAATATATGGCAACATGAGAAAAGAAGATTATGTGGCAATACTGAAGCAACATCTCAAGATGTCAGCCAGGAAGTTTAAGCTTCGGTGGAAATGGGTCTTCCAAGTGGACAATGACCCGAAGCATACTGTCAAAATGGTAACAAAGTGCCTTAAGGATAACAAGGTCAATGTTTTGGAGTGACCATCACAAAGCCCTGATCTCAATCCTATTGAAAATTTATGGGGAAAGTTGAAAAGGCAGGTGCGAGCAAGGTGACATACAAACCTGGATCAGTTACACCAGTTTTGTCAGGAAGAATGGGCCCAAATTCCAACCAACTATTGTGAGAAGCTTGTGGAAGGATATCCCAAACGTGTGACCCAAGTCATTCAGTTTAAGGGCAATGGTACCAAACACTAATGACATGTATGTCAACTTTACCAAACACTAATGACATGTATGTCAACTTTTGACTTTGCAGTAAGTAATACAAATGACTTAAAACATTCTCTCTCTCATTATTCTGGCATTTGTCAAATAATAAAAATTACGGTAATCCTAATTGACCTAAAACAGGAAAGGTTTATTCTGATTTCATGTCAGATATTGAGAAAAACATGCATGTGTCTTTTATATATAGTGTATGTAAACTTCTGGTTTCAACTGTAATTATTTCTGCCCTGCCTTATAAAACAACAATAATGTATCAGGCGATTAATCATGCCTAACCATCTTTTGAGGTTACCATCAGGGTTATTGTGATTATTGCATTTGACAAGGATATTGTTTTATAATATATATTTTATGTGCTGTTTTGCTTGTGGTAGGTATTTATGAAAGGAGGGATTGAAAAGGTCCCAAGAGTGATTTACTTCTCCTCTTCCTAATCGATGCCAGAAGCATTTTTTTATTTGTCTGTGGACTGTTCTGATCTCAGAAGCATAAATTGTCTGGCCTGATAATGCGATTCCTACGTCTCATAAACCGCTGCTTATCCATTTAATAAATTACTGATCACTTTATGCTTTGGATTTTGCAGATAGACCAACTTCTTGTCCATCAACAAGTAGAGCTACTGGAAGGTAGGTTATATTTTACTAATGAATAAATAATTACTAAATTATTAGGATTGTTTTTCGGTTTATGAGATGATGTTATATTATTATGTTACACAGACTGCATTTGTGTAAGCTACAGAAATGTGGATAAAGTCTCTCCAAGACTCCTATATTAAGTATTGTAATAAATGGGAACACTACATTAAGACGTATGTACTAAATATCGGGTATTAAAAACAGACAGGGCATGTTTAAATCAGATTTAAAGGGAGCCTGTCACGTGATAAAAACTCTAGTAACCTGCAGATATGGGGTTAATAGTGTTCTGAACCTGCCCGGTACCCCCAATTTGAGCTCAGCTGCCGGAAGGAAATGAACTTTATTCCTACAGTCAGCGTTCGGGTTTGATCCATGGGGGCGGCGCTGGCGTAGCTTCAGTCACCGCTCTGTGTAACAGCAGCAGCTGTAACTTCGCCTTCGGCACTGACTGACAGCCGACCTAAAGCTGTCAGTCAGTGCTGGGTGGCGCGGTTACAGCCCCCACTCTCCATACTCAGAGCGGTAACTGAACCCGCGCCAGCACCACCCCCATGACTGAAACCCGAACGCTGACTGTAGGAATAAAGTTCATTTCCTCCCGCAGCAGGGCTCAAAGTGCAGGCGTCGGGCAGGTTCATAACGCTATAAACCTGCCAATTAATCCAGTATCTGTAAATTAATAGTGTTTTTTGTTGTTGTTTTTTTAACGTGACAGGTTTCCTTTAAATCAGAGGCGGAATTACAAACTATAGCGTCAGTCTGTTCATTGTGGCTATGTACATGTGGTGTTTCCTGAAACAACAAGAAGTTAAGAGTCTAAAAAAAGCTGAGTGGCCAGTGTGAAAATTGCAAGATTTCTATTTTTTATCCTTAATACCGATTGTAATGTGGGAAACAAAAACATTGCTCCCAAAAAAATACATTTAACACAAGAACCTGATTTAACAAGTCATTTTTTGATGTTGGTCCAAATGACGAATGACAATTTTAGATATTTATAAATGTATCTTACCATCCCTTTAATCCGTCATGCTGTAACTTTTTGGTTGTCTTTGGGTCCTGCCGGTGATGTCTGTTGGTCAGATGCCCAGGAATGGCATGTGTCACCTATAGGCTGCAATAGCATCCATTTAATGGATACATCATAGAAAGCTGTTGAAAAACTTATCAGATATCCATGGAGACCTTTCTAGTTTTAGGGTGATGCATGCCAGCGTTACCTCTCCATCACAACCTTCGTTTAATTTATACATCTAGAACTTTTCTTGGTGTATACCGCAAACCAACACCGGAGATTCCCAGATATAAATACTGTAAGGGGAAGTTTGCCTTAAATTTTGTGAGAAGCTGCTCCTACTGAGGTGATAATTAATAGGGGTTCTCCAGTAGCTACAATTGAATAAAAAAATGTTTACTTGAACCCTATGTAACGTGCACTGCATGAATGTACATACATATACCGTAAGGCCTGATCATCCATACATGAGCTTATATATATGGATTGGAAGCTGTACAGAAGTCACTACATGTGCTACTGGATCATCTCCTAGAAGATCTTTCTGAGCATCAAGCCCAGAAGTAATATTTGCATGAGGATAGTTCTGTTTGATAACGGCTTTCTTTCTTTTATCTCCATATTAAGCTTTGATTGGCTACGAAAGCAATAACAAATATGAGATAAAGAATAGCTTGGGACAGAGGGTGTACTTTGCTGCCGAAGAAAACGATTGCTGCACTCGGAACTTCTGTGGAGCCGCTCGCTCCTTCACTATGACCATCATTGATAACACCGGTCGGGAAATAATTCGGCTCATCCGACCTTTCAGGTGCTCTGCATGCTGTTTTCCCTGCTGTCTACAGAAAGTAAGTAATAGAGTATTTCCATGGCTTTTACACCACTAATAGCCAAGAACTGGTCTCTGCTTAGTGTTGTAATGCTGTCATCTGCTGGACTGACTTCTGGTGCCCACATTGCTGGAACAGTGTCTGTACGGGAGGGAAATAAACGTGTTTATGTTACATGAGGGAATACAGAGTTTAAGAAGCTCTTATCCAAGTAGTAGTTGTTCACCTATCATTTGAATGTTTAACATAAAATGTCATTAAAATGAGAGAGCATTTTCTGACAGTTTGCTTCTCTTAAAGGAAATCTGTCAGCAGGTTTTTGCTACCTTATCAAAGAGAAGCTGACTCCAATGATATTTCACTGGGATTAATGGGTGCTGTCGTTCTCACCCAATCAGAACTTTTAGATGTAGCATGCTGCAGAGCTGAGGAAGCTAACCCCGCCCACAGCAGGCTCTGTATATACAATGTCCTTAAACAGTGAGCTGCTTATCACAGGAAGGGGCGTGGTCAGATCAGAGCTCACATGTCTAGCTAGTCACAGCAGTGATAAACTACTGGTGATAAAACAATCATTGTAAGCGAACAAAACCACACAGCTTGATAAGACAGGCATAGCTGAAATCTGTTTTAACCCTTACCTCATGCTATCTTCAGATTACAGAACAAAAACCTGGTGACAGTTTACCTTTAAGGCATTTGGCAGTCGATTATGATGATGACATACTGTACAATGCAACTTTCAAGAGCTCTCCATAAGAAGAATAATTACGGACTTAAAATATAATGTTGCCTTTTTGATTATTATATTTAATAATGGTTACTAACACAATTATTTCTTTGTTCACTTACAATGAGCTTGCAAAACAAGCAGTTTAGCGATTAGAATAAAAAGCTGAGAACAAATTATAGGGGTTGTACCAAGTTTCTAAATGATCCCCTAATTATTGGAGAGAAGATAATTTAAAGATTGCTGGCACTCCCACTGATCCCTAGATTTTCGAGCCCCTGCTTTATGAATTGGAGGTAGAGCTTTGTACTCCGTTATCATTGGCATGAGAAGAAAATCACAGTATGCTACAGGTGCATCTGATGATCGGATCACACGCACCCATAGAAGTCTATGGGTGCTTGTGAAACATCGGCCCGCACTTGGATGTCATCCCAGTGCAGCGCGATTACCGCAGAAAGAGACGATGGAGAATTTGATTCTCCATCTTCTCCGTACCTGTGGTACAATTCTATCTGATCCGAGTAACATTAGCATAATCTGCCCGATTCTCTCGCATGAGAGAATATACGGCAATGTGACCACGCCTTAAAAAGAAAACGGCACATAATCTCACGAAACCCCTTTAAAGGGAATCTGTCACCCCCTGGGACTTATCTGACCTCTAACATGGGCATACAGGTGATAGAAATGTGAATCTATACCTACCTGTATGCCTCATATTAGAGATCTTGTTGCTGTGAAATGTCTTTTTATTCCTACAAGTTTCTGATATGTTCCAGTCCTGGAGACTGGAAGAAATCCCGACTCCTGTGTGAATTACAATGTTTCCTCCCTCCCCTGCACGTCACAGTGCCTGGATTTGGCTGCTGCAACTGCACGTCACAGGGCACTGTGATGTGCAGGGTAGGGGGGAAACATGGTAATTCACACAGTAGGCGGGGAGTTCACTGCAACAAGACCATTAATATGAGGCATACGGGTAGGTATAGATTCACATTTCTCTCACCTGTATGCCCATATTAGAGGTCAGATAAGTGCCAGTGGGTGACAGATTCCTTTTAAGATCTTTTTGTGTCTGGCAGAGGTAGTGGAAACTGCACCTGGCATCATTGAACAATAACCAACATTCCTGTCATTCAGTCTCCTCTTTTCCATCCAGTATGTATAGGATACTACTTCTGACTCCTGCTTAGATTTTTTTCTTTTTTTTTTTAGAACTTATCTAAAACTCCCTCCACACTGACGTATAGGAATTCCTCTTTGTTATCTAGCATGATACACAGTCTGTTATGAAAGACTTTAAGTTGGCTCTAAAATTAGAGAGCGACTATGATGTTTTGCTTTTCTCCTGACAGCTTGAAGTGCAGGCTCCTCCTGGAAACACAATCGGATATGTGAAACAGAACTGGCACCCATGTCTACCCAAGTTTACTATACAGAATGAGAAGGAGGAGGATGTTCTTAAAGTGCATGGACCTTGCATCCCCTGTAGTTGCTGTTCAGATGTGAACTTTGAGGTATTGAATGTCCTATCAAGATATGTTTGTTCACTGATCATATTGAGGAGTAGTGGTTACAACGCCTTACAGTGGTGTGAAAGTGTTTGCCCCCTTCCTGTTTTGTGATTACTTTTTATATCTTCGTCTAAGATTTAAATTTGTTTTGTGATCTGAAACATTTGAGTGTGACAAACAAGCAAAATAATACAAAATCAGGAAGGAGGCGAAAACTTTTTCATGCCACTGTATATGGCAGTCAGAACACTGCATAAATTCAGCCTTTTCTATACCTTTCTTAAGAGAAAAAAACAATGCCTTCTTACACTTTTTGGAGCCTATCAGTGTAAAGAGGTTGTCCCAAATGGGCAAGTTATTACCTATCCACTGAGGCAATGATCACAAGGGGTCAGACCACGATCTATCTCTAATTATCACCAGTTACAATGGAGCAGTGCATGCACTGTACTCCGCTGACTTGTAGTCAATGAATGGAGCTCCTTTTTTACAAGGCATTTCAGAGCCTTGTTCTCAGGATTGGTGGATGAGGTCCCAGCAGTCCGACCCGACCGATCAGCACATAATAACTGAAATTACAACACATTTCAAAACGAATAATACCTTAATACAATGAAAAAGGGTGAGATTCCCTCATCCTATCAAAACCTATAGATACTGCCTGGAGAAAAGAAACTACCCCAACTTCTCAACATACCTCAGTTAACCCTAATTAGGTGCATTTACACTGAAAGATTATTGTGAATGAACGTTCCTAGTAACACTCGCTTTGTGATAATCTTGCAGTCTAAATTGGTTGATGATCACTCGATGAATGTGCAAAACGCTTGTTCATCTTTTACAAAAGATCATCGTTCTTGGTGTTGCATGATTGTGAGGTGTAAACAGGATTTGCACCTCCGCGAGCAACGGCAGCCTGAGTGATCTGCTACACATTGTGTAAATCGCTTATTAACGATCATAAAAACACCTTTTAAGGATTTTTTCCACAAATAGATAAACTGCCCATAACCAGCGCAGATTGACAGTATAGGTGGTCAATTGGTACTGAATCATAGCATCATAAAATGTTAGAGTTGGAGGGGACCTCCAGGGTCTTCGTGTCAAACACCCTGCTCAATGCAGGATTCACTAAACCATCTCAGACAGTCCAGCCTCTGTATGAAGACTTCCATTGAAGGAGAAGTCACCACCTCTCGTGGCAGCCTGCTCCACTCATTGATCACCCTCACTGTCCAAAAGTTTTTTTAATATCTAATCTGTATCTTCTCCCTTTCAGTTTCATTCCATTGCTTCTAGTCTTTCTTTGTGCAAATGAGAATAAGGATGATCCCTCTACCCTGTGACATCCCTTCAGATATTTGTAGACAGCTATTAAGTCTTCTCTTCGCTTTCTTTTTTTGCGAGTTAAACATTCCCAGATTCTTTAACTGTTCCTCGTAGGACATAGTTTGCAGTCCGCTCACCATCCTGGTAGCTCTTCTCTGAACTTGCTCCAGTTTTTTGAGTCTTTTTAAAATGTGGTGCCCAGAACTGGACACAGTATTCCAGATGAGGTCTGATCGAGGAGGAGTAGAGGGGGATAATTACTTCCCGTGATCTAGACTCTATGCTTCTCTGAATACATCCCAGAACTGTGTTCTTCACTTTTGTTACATGGAGATAGTAAGGGGGTTTTCACGGGGGAGTCTTTCTCTCCAGATCTATATCGATATTATCAGCAGCACATTTATATGAAAGGATGTGCTGACAACCAACATTAATTTTTAGATGTACATAAAAAGATGCAAAAAATGACAAATTAAGTCTCTTTTCGCTTGAGTAAGTTTACACTAAGCAATGTGAAGCATTGTACACATGTTATTTTGGGCAGTCATCGTCACTACACATTTTCCAATAGTTTATCAGGGGACACAATAAAAAATAATAGATTTGTTAGCTATCCAATAAAATGAGCTCTCAACCTATATGGAAAAATTCATATGAAAGTACAGTTCAATGATTACACATTATAGCCTGTTAAAGGGAACCTGTCATGTACCTCAACTAATGACTTGTAAGTACAGGGGCTTTCATGCTGATTAAATCCATACCTTGCTTGTAGAAATCCATTTTACCGTCTCTGAGAAATCCAGCTTTAAAATCATATACAAATGAGCCGCAAATGCTTTGGGGTGGGGCAATGCACTTGCAGCTCTCCTGCCCTCTCTCACTATTCCCCGCCTGCTGCCTGTCTCATGTCTCTAGCTGACAGGTCAGGAGAAGCAGGTTACTGGAACAAGTGAACTGTCAGTCATACAAAGGAGACAGGTTGTGTGTGGGGAATAGGGAGAGCGGCAGGAGAGCTGCAAGTGCAATCTCCCATCCCAAAGCACTTGCAGCTCATTTCTATTCGATTTCAGCATTGGCTTTCTCAAACTGCAAAACTGATTTCTACAATTAAGGTTATGAGTTTAATCCGCATGAAAACCCCTGTACTTACATGTGAAAAGCTTGATTTATAAAATAATAGGAACTTGTCATGCTGTTCAAAAACAGCAGGTTGATGGGTTTTAGATGTTCCAATGGATATTGCCAGATATTCCATGAGCACAGATGACCCTTCGGGTATATGTTTGACTTTAATGGTTAATGTATAATAGCCCATAGTGCTGATGCGTCAGCCCTGGGATTTACCTTTGCTCTTCTGTTCCATTTCTTTCTTTTTTTTATATAGCGCAGTATCATGCGATAAGATTGTGGAATGTTTTCAAACACCATATCCAAAAGGTTATTATCCAAGAATTAAACTCCCCAATAAGGCATGTTCTATTCTGCAGTGTATCTAGATATAAATCCTAACTTACCTAAACAGCTTCCTGTCTGCTTTTCACAACGTTTCTACTTAATTTCTCCCTTTAGCTGAAAGCACTCGATGAGCAATCTGTAGTCGGGAGGATTTCTAAACAATGGTCTGGACTAGTAAAGGAGTATTTCACAGATGCTGATAACTTTGGAGTTCAGTTCCCCATGGACCTTGATGTCAAAATCAAAGCTGTTATTCTTGGTGCCTGCTTCCTTATTGTAAGTATTATTTGTTCAGCGTCTTATTTCTCCTGCGGAGGCGGGGGGAGGAGTTGTGATTAAATATATGGGTTGTTTGCTGGAACTATTTTTTTTTTTTTTTTTTTAAGCAATCTATGGCTTGTGTAGAGTGCAAAGGGATTTGATTAGATCGAACCCATTCTGCTCTTATTTTTTTTATAGCCTGTAAATGTTCCTAGCCTGTCCTTTACACTCCAGTGTTAAAAATACAAACTGTGATTGATGCAGGAAGGTAGGTAAATGGTTAAAGCCGTCAGACGATAGTAAAATATTCTAGAGGGGAGAAAAGGTGGAAAGCGACAGAAGCAGGGCTGCGGAGTCGGTGTCCATTTTGGTGGAGTCAGAGTTGGTATAAAAGGGAGCAACTCCTAAAATATATAATAAATTCGGTTTAGTAGTTCAGTGCAGGATGTGCTGTAAATGTTTTCATAAGAATTTGGGAAAGTTATGAAATGTCCTAAAAATGTCTGTTCTGTTCCTGATCTAAGGATCTAGGCTTCTAGCTGAGATGAATCTGTGCTGCACTTTATGTACACGCTCAGTGTTGAGGCAGAGCTGTGGAGTCGGGAGTCATGGCAGTTGAGGAGTCGGGAGTCATGGCAGTTGAGGCGTCGAAGGTTTGGCTTACCGACTCCACAGCCCTTGACAGAAGGCAACAAGAAAACAAATGCTCTAGAAAACGCTGGCAGAAGCATATAGGTGGCCCATAATCCATGAAGCTTGCTTAAGTGGGTGTATCTGATGTTAGGTGAATCATTACACAATCTGTAGTCACAGGGGCAGGGACTTCATACCAACCAGTGAAAATCGTATGACCTCAATGCAAAATGTGCTTCAGGAAGTAGTGGAGGAATGGAGACATTGTGACTTGAATCCAGCACTCTAAGGGTGCATTTACACAGTACGATTATCGTGGGCGAGTATTCCTAGGACAAGAGACTTCAGATCTGACTTAATTCTGTCGGCGCGTCAGTTTTTCTCGAGCATTGCTATAATTAACTCCTGCTAGTTTGCTCGATTATACACCAAGACAACTGATCACGTTCACGGTGTTGAAACAGGAAACCACAGTTGTGACTTGGAGAGGTGGAGAAAACAATGTAACATCCTGTAGTAAGGCGTTGCTCCACCTGTGGTTTGGGTTATGTCTCTAGAAGCAGGTTCTGTTCACACTGGCTCTCTCTTGCAGCAAATCCTAATGGATATCATTGCATCATAATGGCTCCCTCAGGTTTTTATCAGGTTTCTCTTTGCTTATAATGCAGCTGATGGTAAAAAAAGCAAGCTCAAGTGAGCCTAACAATCTGCAATTGACATTTCTGAATGATTTCGTGGTTCCTGTTTTTGGAAGGCATTTTTTTAAAGTTTTTGAAGTATATGGGCATATTATCATTACATACAATATTTTGGCATGTGCCATTTTTTATCAAAAACGTGGAAGTTTTTTTTATAATTTTTACAGATTGTATCACCTTTTACAGTACATTTAACCTTTTCTATTATTGCCATTGCTCTGAAAATGGCTTGAACAGTAATGTGTGCTGCACCTTCCCTTCTACATCTAGCTCTGCTCCCTCTCCCTTCATTGAAACTTTGCAGCCGTGTAGCCTTTTTTTTAGCAGGATCAAGGTAGATCCGCAATGTGGCCATATGGTAGTCAAGTACGCTGGAAGATGCACTGAATTTATTGCCCCAGCTTGAACAGTCTTTTGCTGCTCACTGACTCCATTTTAAAGGGTTATTCCCATCTTCAAATGTGGTTATTGTCGGAGAGTTCTCTTAAATATTAGAATTGAGATATTAAAGGGATTCTGTCACCAGATTTTTGCCACCTAATCTGAGAGCAGCATAATGTAGAGGCCGAGACCCTGATTCCAGAGATGTGTCACTTTCTGGGCTGCTTTCTTTAGTTTTGATAAAATCACTGTTTTATCAGCAGGAGATAAGCTCTGTAGAACTTCGTCCCTACTATTGATTGACAGCTTTCTGTGTACACTGTGCATAGGCAGAAAGCTGCCAATCAGTGGTGTGGGCGGGGATATACAGAGCTCTGCTTTCAGAGAACTGCTAGATCTGCAGCAGAGAAAACAGTGATTTTATCAAAATGACCACAAGTAACTCCGTATATCTCTGTAATCCGGGTCTTTACTACTACATTATGCTGCTCTCCTATGGGGTAGCAAAAACCCGGTGACAGATTCCCTTTAACAAGCAATATCGGACAATATACACCCATGAAAATGGGAATAACCTGTTTGTTAGTGGGCCAACAAGTGGGTAATACGTCTGAAATGTGGATCATCCGGCTTCTGCTACAGTGCACAATGCTGTGATTATACTCTGCCACCTAGTGGTTGTCTAGCTCTAAGCAACTCCTTGCACTTTATAGAACCTAGGATAAAGACAAAATGAGCAAATACTCTGTAGTAAGGAAATAAATAGTAATACTACATGTAAATTAGATGGGGTACTTAGTTAATACTATATTGATTAAAAAAGCGTAAATGCCATCCCACCTCGACAAGGTGCATCTATTACTATACTATGAAACCCCGTACTATTACTATTCACTTACTGCAGGGTATGTGCTCATTGCTTTTCTCCTAGGTTCTGTCTGTTAATGGCCACAGTGTGAATGTGCACCTACACATTGCACTTATACCAACATATATTCCAGGTCATTCTTTTGGTTTTCCTGTCACTTTCTGTCTCTCTGAATATCTGCTCCTGGTCATGTAACTCTTCCAAGTCATTTTCCCTGATTACTAGAGGACACTAATTCTTCTTTCTTTTCTACAGGATTTCATGTTTTTTGAAGACAAAGGAAATAAACATTAGAATGTGAAGATGGATGTAACAGAAAGAAAAAAAGTCCCTATAGAAGAATTTGCCCTGTTTTTTATTTTTTTATGTATATTTTATTTTTCTCAAGTTTTTAAATATGTGGTTCAAATGTTATTTTTATGTATTTTCTATATTTTTTTCAAGTCACATAAGTTTCAAGTTCCTAATAGCCTGAGTGCTTTGACTTTTTTAGATTTCATCTAGAAGTAAAAAAAAAAAAAAAAAAAAGGGCAGATTGTTATATCTGTGCACCGTTTTTCTTTTTCTGGTGCTGCTGGGACCAGTGTGGTGTCTGAATGGTGGATTTTACTGGGACCTATCAAACCAAATAGAACCAAATAACACATTTCTGTAACAGGGGGCCATGTTCATTTCTATCCTGCTTAGAGGACTTCTCTCTGATGACCAGACACTTAGGTCCCGATTCCTCAGGACTGGCGTTGTGCACACCGGTATTAGTGAAGGAGTAAGATGCTCCAAATTCTTTAAGGTGATTGCCTCCTAATGAATCTGTCCCATCTTACAACTGGTGCGCACCACTGCCAGTGGTGTAATTTACGCCACTTCATGGTGCAAATAATAGTGAATTTGATGTACGGGCTTTATCGCGCCCCTGTACCGCCCCGGCTCCACCTATTTTGATAGAGACAAGCATAGAAATGTCAAAAGTCAGAACCTGCAAAACTTTAGTAACATTTGAAAGTTTTGCATCCTAATTCAGGCGAAAACACCTTGATTGTAGGGTTTTTATGCTAATAATTCCTTATGAGAATATTGTTTATAAAATTTACAAAACTTTGCACATTTTATTATAAAATATTACACTTTTAGGCTGTGTGCCCACGTAGCGTTTTTCAAGCGTATATGCTGCGGAATTTCCGCAGCGTAAACGCTTGAAAAACGCATGTATATCCGCACCCCATGGTCCCCAATGGGATTCCACAAGTTCTATGCACATGCTGCGGATTTTTCCGCAGCATTTATGCTGCGTTCAAAAATCCGCAGCATGTCATTTAATTTTGCGTTTCCACAAGCGGAATTGCCTTTATCCAATGCATAAAAAACGCAAGGCAATTCCGCATGTGGAAAACGCGTGATAAACGCGCAAAAAATGCGCGATAAACGCGTGCGGAATTCCGCATGCGTTTTTCCGGGAGAGGACTTGCAGAAATGAAGCAGAAATTTTCTGCTTCATAAATGCAACGTGGGCACATAGCCTCATGCAATTTAGTTGTTGTTGGCATTTCAATGCCCTTTCTTTTATTAAGACCTTTGCCTTTAAAGTGAAAAGTCTACCTCTTGTAAGCCAATGTACAATGAATGTACTGTTTAACGTCTGGGCATTAAATAAAAAATAATTTTCCAATTTCTTGACATCCATGTGCCAAAAATATCAATGTAATGTATAAAAACTATGTACTGCACATTAGATTTTTTCCAGTTTCAGAGGAAGAATATTAAGAGTCAGATGCAAGAATATATTCATTAGTCGGGGTTCAAACACAATTTAAAAGGAATCTGTCAGTAGGTTTTTTGCTATGTTATCTAACAGCAGCATGATGTACAGACAGAGTCCATGATTCCAGCGATGTATCACTTTGTTTAGTGGTTTCAGCAGTTCTGATAGAATCAGTTTTCTTTGCTACTGATCTGGCAGAGCTCTGAATGCTGAGCCCTGGATAACCCCGCCCCCACCACTGATTGGCAGCTTTCTGTGTACATTGGCAGCTTTCTGTCACTGTACAATCAGTCCTGGGGTTGTGGTTGGACTAAGAGGCACGAGAGCAGCTTGTCCTGTAGTGATACTCTCCTGCTGATAAAACACTGATTATTTAGAAACCGCAAAATACAGCCAAGTAAGTGACACATCCCTGGAATTAGGCTCTTTTCCCCAACATGCTGTTTTCAGATTACATGGCAAAAACCTGGTGATAGATACCCTTTAATATAGTTTGAGTGTTTTTAACTTCTTTTTGGAGCCAATCTTGATATTGACTGCCAATAGATTCTTCAAAACTAGATAAAAACGCCGAATTAACAATGCACCCAGTGCCCATATCCACCCTCGTACCTTGTACTCGTTTTTATATTTGTGAGAAAATGCATTCTAAATAATATTTACTTTCTAATTAACTAGTATTAACCATGTAAATTATAATATGTAGTGACATTCTGTATAATCTACACTACCGGTCTCCAATCTGTGCCTGAGAGTCACATTTGGTTTGCAACTCTCTGCATTGTGGCTAGTCATGTGCATCCTGACCATATATACTATGTACTTGCTACAATACGGCATCCACATGCACGATATTACCAACCTACCCTATACCCAAGTCAGCGCTACTTTAGGTAGTGTAATGCCATTGTATTCAATTTTAAAATTCAGAACGTTCATTCATGATTTACTGTTTCTCCATGTCAAAAGGGGTTTTCTCATAATCATAAATGGGTTAAATTGCAGATTACGTGTAAAAACAAGGACCTTTGCGATCTACTTCTCATTAAAGAAGTTAGAAATGCCTTGAGAAAGGAGATTTTTAGTTTACTGCTCATTGCCTAGTTACCGGCCACCTTTGCAGTCTATCAGCGGTGGTGGGTCTTCTAGACAAGGAGCGCACACTTGCAAGCTGTTTGCTTTAGAGCTTGTAAGCACTGCTTTGAAACTGGCCAGAGTGCTGGATCTGGTCACCCTGAGTGACCCTGTGCTTCTCTGATGCCGGAGAGTGTACAGTTTGGGCCAGCGATGAAATCATGCCATTGGCCCAAACTGTCAGCCTTCGGGGTTGCAAAGCCACTGGCAAGCAGAAATCCGGGAGGCAGGGGAGCTGTGTGCTCTTGAAGAAAGATAACAAAAACCTTTTCACCTGCTAAAAATTTTGAATTGAATGTGACTACTTACAGCTCATTTTGGCTTACAAGGTTGGGGACTTTCAGCCTTGTACATGTAAAATGTGTAACACTGTGTTCAAATGTAGTTTTAAGTGTCCTTTACTTGAAAGCTTACACTCTCCTCATGTGCCGGCGCCGTTCTAGAGGTGTCAGCACTCGCGGTCCGGGGGTACTTGTGCTGTTGTTGTAACAGGTGACCCCGGCACCCAAATCAGTGACCTTGGCGTCACTGTCCCCGCCTTCGTACAAATCGAACATGAAGAGGAAATCTGGGCTACGGCTGATCTCTGATTTCCTCTTCATGTTAAATTCAACATGAGGCGGGGACAGTGACGCCAGCCCTGATTGGGCGCTGGGGTCACAACGACGGCACGGGAACCCTGGAGAGAGCGAGTGCCGACCCCGCAAAAACAGCGCCGGCACAGGAGGCGAGTATAAGCTTTTTTATTTTGGGGGATGACAAGGAGTTGTCCAAGTAGTGGACATCCTCTTTATGTCAAACTTGCCTATAAAAATATTTACCAAAGTAAGCTGGTCTGTGGCCATATGGCCTTTCCAAACTTTTTATCTGCAATACTATTAATACTGTGTTTGTTAATAGAAGGTTAATCTTCTAGTCTTATTCTGGGATCAACATATATTTTTTTTAAGACCTTACATTGATGGGGTTGTCTGGTTGTCTTAAACATTCAATCATAAATCTCAACTTTTTTCATAATCTTTTGGAAAATTCACTTTTATATTTTTTAAAATAAGTTTTCTTGTATTTTATATGTGTATTTTATTGAATGACCAAACCCACTTGTGCATCTGTCAGCTACAACGGCATCACTATGAATAATTGACATACACATGACCGCTATTATTTACCTAGCCATCATGTGCCTTTAACAGCCGCAGATACCCAAAAATGGTATCCCTAAAATCGTCAGCTCAGGGCGCAAAAAATAAGCTTTAACACAGCAACATATCCCGAAAAATCAAAATGTTATGGGTCTTGGAAACTGGCAACAAAGGCAAAAAAAAAATTTCTTCCGAATTTCTGAAATTGTTTTCACCACTTAAATAATAACAAAAAAACTATACAGGTTTGTTATCTGAGTACTTGTACTGTCCTGGAGAATCATAGTGCCAGATCAGGATTACCACATAGTGAACATGGTCAATAAAAAAAAAAAAAAAATCCCCAAAAATTTGTCGAATTGCACTTTTTTTTTGCAATGTCAATGCACTTGGAATTCTTTTTCCCGCTTTCCAGTGTATCACATGGTAAAATGAATGATGTCATTCAAAAGTACAACTTGTCCCGCAGAATACAAGACCTCATACGGCTATGTGAACAAGAAAATAAAAAAGTTATGGCTTTTGGAAGAAAAGGAGGAAAAACAGGAGGGGGGGGTAAGGGTGAAGGGGTTAAAGGATATCCAATATCATTCCGAACTGATTACCTTTTCTTCCAATATTGTGACGATTAGAGTTGGAGCAGATTTATTTGCATGCCCATTCTATCAGCCACAACAGCCTTTGCGGCCCCTGTATTGGAGTGGGGGGATACCGCTCGTTACCTCTCGCTCTGCAGTAACCACAGACCACTGCTGTGGCTGATGGAATGGGACATGCGAATTAATTCCTACCAACTCTAGTGATCATTTCTGCTCATTTTCTATATTTGGGCATAATTTACATTAAGCTAAATTACTCAATAACGCTAAGTTTGAAAATTTGGTGTAACACTTTTTGGGAAGATTAGATCAATGTGTTATCTGTTATTTTTCATAAGGTAACTGGTAAATCTCTTTTGGTTGTCTTTAAACGAGTGAGATGTTTTATGATGCTAAAGAGAAACCATTCAATGACAAATTTAGTTCTGCCAACTTTGTACCGATACCAAAGTCTTTTCTGATTACTGCAGTTTTTGAACCACAAAGGAAATCCGTTATCAGGTTTTTGCCACCCCATCTGATGTAAGGACAAAGATGTCGATTCCAACGATGTGTCGCTTACTGAGCTGCTTGCTGTCATTTTGATAAAATCAGTTTTCTCTGATGTAAATGTAGCAATTCTCTGAATGCTGAGCCCTGTATAACACCACGTCCACCACTGATTGGCAGCTTTCTGCCTATATACAGTGGACACAGAAAGCTGTCAATCAGTGGTGTTGGTGGAGTTATCTAGGCCTCATGAATATGGTGGAGTACATGACAGCAGGTTTACAAGTCCTCTAGCGATAATCTCCTGTGATATTATAAAAACTACACTAAGCAGCTCAGTAAGTGACACATCGCTGGAATCAGAATCTCTGACCCCACTTTATGCTGCTCCCAAATTAGGTAGCAAAAACCTGGAGACAGATTCCCTTTAAAGGGTGTCTGTAAGGGCAAAATTACATTATGAATTAAGCACATCTTTCCTTGAGAAGAATAACCGTAGCTCCAAAATCCGTGGGCTACTATTTAAGAAAATAATCGATGACTTAACTTTCATATTAAGTGCTCAGAGCACTATGGCTGGTTCAGCGCTCCACTCCTCAGTCAAGCTGGCCACACAACTCTTCATTGATTGACAGCTCTATCCAGAATGACGCCAGTGCTGTCAGTCAATGCTGCCTTATGTGGAGATGTGCTTAGTCCATAACATCATTTTCCCTTTAAGTACAATCCCTTCACTATTTTTATCTCGTGTCATGGACATGTGAAGTGCCTAAAGAACATTGATTTTCATCTTTTTATTCAACAACTACAAATGATTTTACGGTATATTGCAAGCATTTTATCACTATAATCTCTGTAAAACTATTACACAAATGCGTGACACTATGTATAATATTCAAATAAATGTTACTATTTTAATCCAAATTGGGTAAACTGTTTGTTGTTGCACCCATAACATGGCATATGTAACATCCTCTATTGGTCATTCTCTGAAGTCTAAGTCCACTCTTAGACTACAAGTCTGCAGTCAATCTATATGACTGCAGACTTGTGAATCCTCACATCACGCACACTGCCCACTGTGAGGATTCTCCGGTGCCAGAAGTGGGCGGTACGTGACCTCAGGTATGAGATTTGTATACCTCTGTCCACATTCTGGCTAGACTTGTCTGGCCTCTCTCAATACACTTGCACTGAACGACACCGGGCCAATCTAGTTGACACGTGATCTCATGTATATAGATCACATACTTACGGTCATACATCCACCACTCACGATGCTGGCACCAGAGAATCCTCACAGCAGCAGTGCACGTGATGTGAGGATTCACAAGTCTGCAGTCACATAGACTGCAAGCTTGTAGCCTAAGGCTGGACAATCTCATTAAAGTGTGATGATGGACCTGTATCTTTGGTATGTGGAATATTTGTGATGCTGTAGCATTAAAACAATCTGCTGTTGGTTCATTTGCAATTATACGTCAGTATATCATTAAAAAAGGCTATTTTGAAACTAAACAAACAAGAAAACCCTCATGACTGGCATTAGAGATTTATAAAATGCCATCTTTATTAGATCAATGCTGGACAAAATTGGCGTGAAAACACCAAAAGTCGCAGAATTTTAGCTCAACTCCATGTAATTGCTTTGATGTGTCTGGGCCTTAGACTTTGAGACTTGTAAGTGTCCTTGCCTCTTGACTGTCCTTTCTGGATATGTCAGAAAGGTGAACACATCAAGATATGCTAGAACATTTCTAAAACAACCTTGTGTGCAAAACATCAGACACCAATAACTAGAGCACCTCTGGGACTATGATACAGAAGTAAACAACTCCTAATAGATGCCCAAAGCACCCTACAAAAAGTGCTACCAAGCTAATGATTACAGTACAGAATGCACCTGCAAAAACTGAACATGAAACACACATGCAACGATCACCTCTGAAATAACAGGCAAGAACTGGGAAGAGCACCTCCATCAGACAACCAGCACCTCTGAGAATGATCATGTCATTCTTGGCACTATGCAAAGTGCAAATACACTAGAATGTCAGCCACCAAATCACCATCATCAGTTTGTAAGGAGGGCGGAAAATGAAACCTGATGCACCTTATGGACTGTTCATGTATCTTTTCATTGTTACATGTTCCTTTAAGTCATGGAGTAGATGGCTATCTAGGATCTTACGTTCTACAGTCTGGGGCTCAGAAATGAGGTGACCTGCAAATGTTTTGTGTAGACAGTTTCATATCGTCGGCTCTAGTGGATAGCTTTATAGAGTCTGCTAGAACTATGGAAAAACCTCTCAAAGAAGGAACCAATAGTGGGTGAGTCGGCGTGCTCAAACCGAGAGGGGTTAGGAGTAGTGATGAGCGAGCATGCTCGCCACTGCTCGGTACTCGCCCGAGCATCTCAGTACTCGAGATGCTGGGAGCTCGCCGAGTACTTGCGCGATGCTCGGGCGGGAGCTCTGATCCCCGTCCTGCATGTTTGGCGCTATTTAGAGCACCAATCATGCAGGGATTGTCTGCCACTCACTGTAATGTCACAGTCATGGTGGTTGTGGCATTACAGTTATTGCCCTAATCGATGGGAACAGTACTCACAGTGAAACATGAAAAGCCGGCAATTCAGCAGCGGCATACACCGGTACCCGACAATGTAGAACAGAAAGAATAGAGCTTCCCACATAGATTAGATTAGATAGAAAAATGTCAGTCACATATATAATAAGTATAGTGACCGTGTTGGTTACTGTACTTGTCATTTAGTGTTAAAATAAAGGATTTATTAAAAAAAAAAAAATAGTGTTTTCATGCACCCGTCTCTTTAAAAAAGCCGGCCGGCAATTCAGCAGCGGCATACATCGGTACCCGACAATTTAGAACAGAAAGTATAGAGCATCACACATAGATTAGATAGATAGAAACATGTCAGTCAAATATATAATAAGTACAGTGACAGTGTTGGTTACTGTACTTGTCATTTAGTGTTAAAATAAAGGATTTATTAAAAAAAAATTGGCGTAGGGTTCCCCGTAATTTTAGTCTCCAGCGGAGGTTAAGCAGACGGCTGGGGCAGATGTTTGAAGCCTGGGAAAGGGGTAATACCGACGGAGCTTCCCAGGCTACTAATATCAGCCCCCAGCTGAATACCTAGCCTTTACCAGCTATTAAAATGGGGGACCCCCCCAAAAAATGACCTGGGGTCCCCCCTATTTTAATAGCTAGCAAAGGCTAGGCAGACAGCTGGGGGCTGATATTAATAGCCCAGGAAGGGTGCCATGAATATTGGCCCCCTCCCAGGTTAGAAACACCAGCCGTCAGCCGCCCCAGAAATGGGGCATCCATAGGATGCGCCCATTCTGGCACTTAGCCTCGCTCTTCCCACTGCCCTGTAGTGGTGGCAGTGGGGTAATAGGGCTGGGGTTGATGTCAGCTTATAATGCCAGCTGACATCAAGCCCAGGTTAGTAATGGAGAGGTGTCTATAAGACACCCCCATTACTAACCCCATAGTCAAAGTTAAAAAAAACACAAAGACCCAGAATAAAGTCCTTTAATTGAAATAAACACACAATTCTTTAATGTTCTAAATTAAACCATACTTACCATCACGCCCATTCAAGCTGAAGCCAACGATCTCCTGCAATAAAAATAAAATAATAAAGCAACCTCATCCTTACCTTTCAATGGTTCCCAGGACAGCTTCAGCTCTGCTACATTCACATGACAGGCTGGATCGCAGCCGAAAGCTGCCATCCAGCTTGCCATGCCGCAGACACTGAGAAGCGCAGGCATGCTTGCGCTCCTCAGTGTCTGGCTGTGACGGCATCCAGATGAGCCGAGATCATGTCTAATGAACTCAGCTCACCTCATGCACGTCATTGACAGCGTGGGAGAATTCTCCTGCGCTCAGCGCTGTCAGTGACGTGCATGAGGTGAGCTGAGTACATTGGACATGATCTCGGCTCATCTGGATGCCGTCACAGCCAGACACTGAGGAGCGAAGCATGCCTGCTCTTCTCAGTGTCTGCGGCATGGCAAGCTGGATGGCAGCTTTCGGCTGCGATCCAGCCTGTCATGTGAATGTAGCAGAGCTGAAGCTGTCCTGGGAACCATTGAAAGGTAAGGATGAGGTTGCTTTATTTTATTTTTATTGCAGGAGATCGTTGGCTTCAGCTTGAATGGGCGTGATGGTAAGTATGGTTTAATTTAGAACATTAAAGAATTGTGTGTTTATTTCAATTAAAGGACTTTATTCTGGGTCTTTGTGTTTTTTTTAACTTTGACTATGGGGTTAGTAATGAGGGTGTCTTATAGACGCCTCTCCATTACTAACCTGGGCTTGATGTCAGCTGACATTATAAGCTGACATCAACCCCAGCCCTATTACCCCACTGCCACCGCTACAGGGCAGAGGGAAGAGCAAGGCTAAGTGCCAGAATGGGCGCATCCTATGGATGCCCCATTTCTGGGGCGGCTGACGGCTGGTGTTTCTAGCCTGGGAGGGGGCCAATATTCATGGCACCCTTCCTGGGCTATTAATATCAGCCCCCAGCTGTCTGCCTAGCCTTTGCTAGCTATTAAAATAAGAGGGACCCCACGTCATTTTTTTTTGGGTCCCCCATTTTAATAGCTAGTAAAGGTTAGGTATGCAGCTGGGGGCTGATATTAGTAGCCTTGGATGCTCCGTGGGTATTACCCCCTTCCTAGGCTTCAAACATCTGCCCCAGCTGTCTTCTTAACCTCCGCTAGAGACTAAAATTACAGGGAACCCCACGCCAATTTTCTTTTTAATAAATCCTTTATTTTAACACTAAATGACAAGTACAGTAAGCAACACTGTCACTGTACTTATTATATATGTGACTGACTTGTTTCTGTCTATCTAATCTATGTGTGATGCTCTATTTTTTCTGTTCTAAATTGTCGGGTACCGGTGTATGCCGCTGATGAATTGCCGGCTGGCTTTTTTAAAGAGACGGGTGCATGAAAATAGGAGGGCACTAGTGTGTTCCAAGTGCCCTGCTATGTTTTT
Source organism: Phyllobates terribilis (assembly GCF_046119375.1). Lineage (NCBI taxonomy): Eukaryota > Metazoa > Chordata > Amphibia > Anura > Dendrobatidae > Phyllobates > Phyllobates terribilis. The sequence continues at coordinate 231,868,618 of NW_027362763.1, forward strand.
CATGCACCCTCCTATATACCCTGCCTGCCTGTCTGCCTATATATTCTGCCTGCCTGACTTTAATTGAGCACTGTTCCCATCGATTTGGGCAATTTTTGACCTTCTGCAGACCGTCGGGGGGAACCGCCAGAAAAATGCTCGAGTTTCCCATAGACTTACATTGGGCTCGTTGCTCAGGTCGAGCACCCGAGTATTCCAATGTGCTCGACCCGAGCTTCGAGCACCCGAGCATTTTAGTGCTCACTCATCACTAGTTAGGAGGCTTCATGTGGGCCTATACACACTGCAGTGAGATCTGATTGCCCTGTAGACCTAAGATGTTTCCTAGTAGTACAGTCTTGAACTTTACTGAATTGTGTATGGACAAAATGTTAGCAGAAAGTGTAACGGGTCTGGGAGGTGGAACCTCTGGGCTACTATACAAGGGAGCGGTCCTTGTAAGGGAGCGGGTGGCGACCAGGCAGGCAGTCACAGCAGGTGACCGGGACAGTCTCTGGGTGTACGGGCAGGAGGTCACGGCAAGTGATCAGGGCAGTCTCTGGAAGAACGAGCTGGAGGTCACGGCAAGTGACCGGGGCAGTCTCTGGAAGAACGGGCTGGAGGTCACGGCAAGTGACCGGGGCAGTCTCTAGGTAAAGGGTAGGTACGACCTGTGATGGCTGAACCTCCAGGTAGGCTAGCAAGGCAGATGGAGGATGTGTGCTCCCAGGTGAGCAAGCGAGAGTCTCTGGAATAGCAGGTGGTCACAGCACGTGACGGCGGAGCCTCCAGGTAGGCAAGCAGGCAGGTAGCGGAGAAGCGCTCCCAGGTGAGCGGGCAAGAGTCTGGAATAACTGGTGGTCACAGCACGTGACAGCGGAGCCTCCGGGCAGGCAAGCAGGCAGGTAGCGGAAAAGCGTTCCCAGGTGAGAGGGCAAGAGTCTGGAATAGCTGGTGGTCACAGCACGTGACAGCGGAGCCTCCGGGCAGGCAAGCAGGCAGGTAGCGGAGAAGCGCTCCCAGGTGAGCGGGCAAGCTGGTCCATAGACAGACTGACCGGAGTTGTAAGGCAAACCGTCGGACCTCAGGCAAGCAGGCAGGTAGCTGACGTGCGCTCCCAGGTGAGCGGGCAAGTTGGTCCTTAGACAGACTGACCGGAGTTGTAAGGCAGACCGTCGGACCTCAGGCAGGCAGGCAGGTAACAGGAAATCAGGCAGGATTAGGACAGCAAGCTGGCAGGAATCTGGCAGGTAACTGGCAGGTAACTGGCAACGGGACCTGAGGGCTGAAGCAGAGTAGAACGGTGCAACAACATTGCTCGGGCACCTCCATTTTGGAGGAGGTGCCTTATATATGGTAAAGTCCTCCGGCCAGAACGGGAGAGGGACGCCGGGCACGGAGCAGAGCGGTGAGGGGAACAGCGTCCCTGCCTAGCAGAGGGCAGGGACGCCGGCACTACAGTGCCCCCCCCTTTAGGCCCCCCCTTTTTTAGGCCAGATAGAAATTTAGCTAGTATGAGAGGGGCATGGATGTTCTCCCGGGGCTCCCACGTTCTCTCCTCAGGACCAAACCCCTTCCAATCTACCAGAAAAAAGGTCTTTCCTCTTACCCTTTTGGTGGCAAGAATGTTCTCTACCTCAAACTCGTCCTCAGCAGAAACCGGAGCAGGAGGCGTACCTGTAGACTTGGAAAAAGAGTTAAGCACCACGGGTTTGAGGAGAGATACATGGAAGGAGTTAGGGATCCGTAAGTTGGCCGGGAGTTTCAATTTATAGGCCACCGGGTTGATCTGACTGATGACCTCCAGAGGTCCGATGAACCGAGGCCCTAACTTGTAAGAAGGTATCTTGAGTCGAACATATTTAGATGAGAGCCAGACTTTATCTCCTGGACGAAATTGTGGAGGATCCAGGCGTTTTTTGTCAGCGTGTCTTTTCATACGCTCGGATGACAGAAGGAGTGCGGACCGGGTACTCTCCCATATGGAGGAAAATTTGCTAACGAGAGATTCCGCAGCCGGGTTGTCCACAGAGGTGGAGACAGGAAAAGGAATCCGAGGATGCTGACCAAAGACTACAAAAAACGGGGATTTGGAGGAGGATTCGCTCTCGTGATTATTATAAGAGAACTCGGCCCATGGTAGGAGATCCACCCAGTCAGAATGGTGGGCATTAACGAAGTGCCGGAGGTAACTGGTCAGGTTCTGATTGATCCGCTCCACTTGACCATTGGACTGTGGGTGGTAAGCGGAAGAGAAGTCCAGGGTGACGTCTAGTAGTTTACAAGTGGCTCTCCAGAAACGTGAGGTGAACTGTACCCCACGATCCGACACGATGTGGAGGGGCAGGCCATGAAGACGGAAGATGTGGCGGATAAAGTCTTTAGCCAGCTCGGGTGCAGACGGAAGGCCTGGCAGGGGAATAAAGTGAGCCATCTTGGAAAAGCGGTCAGCGACCACCCAAATGACCGTACAACCGGCAGAGACGGGGAGATCAGTTATAAAGTCCATTGCTATATGCTGCCAGGGGGCAGCAGGTACAGGAAGCGGAAGGAGGCATCCGGCTGACAGATGTCTCGGGAGTTTGTTGCGGGCGCAGGACACACAGGCAGAAACAAAGTCTATTATGTCCTTGTGCAGGGTAGGCCACCAATAGTGCCGGGCAATAAGCTGGAGGGTCTTTTTCTGACCGGCGTGGCCAGCTAGTTTAGACGAATGGCCCCAGTGTAGGATCTTCTCCCGATCAGGTACTGAAACAAACGTCTTACCGGGAGGGAGACGATTTAGACTCACGGGAGCCACCTGCATTACTCTGGCGGGATCGATGATATGTTTAGGTTCTTCCTCGAGATCGGACACCAGAAAGGATCGGGACAAGGCGTCTGCTTTGACGTTTTTGTCTGCCGGGCGAAAATGAAGAACAAAATCAAAGCGAGCAAAAAACAAGGACCACCGGGCTTGGCGCGGGTTAAGTCTCTGGGCATGCTGGAGGTAAGCCAAGTTCTTGTGGTCAGTGTAAATTATTACCGGATGAAGAGCCCCCTCGAGTAGGTAACGCCACTCCTCCAACGCCAGCTTGATGGCCAATAACTCTCGGTCTCCTATGGAATAGTTGCGCTCAGAAGAGGAGAAGAGTTTGGAGAAGAAGCCACAAGTTACCATTCTCCCGGAAGATGATTTTTGAGTAAGTACCGCTCCGGCTCCAGAGGAGGAGGCGTCAACTTCCAGGAAGAACTGCTTGTTGCCGTCCGGGCGATGCAGCACCGGGGCGGAAGAGAAGGCCTGTTTTAGGGAAAGAAAGGCCTCCTCTGCTTCGGGCGGCCACTCTTTGGGATTAGTACCCTTACGGGTGAGCGCGGAAATTGGGGCAGTCCGGGAAGAGAAGTGCGGGATGAAGAGGCGGTAATAGTTGGCGAAGCCCAGGAACCGTTGAATAGCCTTCAACCCCTCTGGTCGGGGCCATTTCTCGATGGCAGACAGTTTCTCAGGATCCATTTGTAGGCCGGTCTGAGAGATAATGTAGCCCAGAAACGGAAGCGAGGTCTGCTCAAAGAGGCACTTCTCATATTTAGCGTAGAGATGGTTCTGCCTGAGCCTGAGCAGGACCTGACGAACATCCCTCCGGTGAGTCTGGAGATCCGGAGAGAAGACCAAGATGTCGTCCAGGTACACCACTACGCAGGAGTAGAGAAGGTCCCGGAAGATGTCATTGACCAACTCTTGAAAGACGGCAGGAGCGTTACAGAGACCAAAGGGCATTACCAGATATTCATAGTGGCCGTCCCGGGTGTTGAATGCCGTCTTCCATTCATCCCCCTGACGGATACGAACCAGGTTGTACGCCCCACAGAGGTCCAGTTTGGTGAAGATTCTAGCCCCCCTCAGACGATCAAATAACTCCGGAATGAGCGGAAGGGGGTACTTATTCTTCACCGTGATCTGGTTAAGGCCTCTATAGTCTATACAGGGACGGAGAGAGCCGTCTTTCTTTTTGACGAAAAAGAAGCCTGCTCCCGCCGGGGAGGTAGATTTCCGGATGAATCCCCTGGCCAGATTCTCCTCAATATATTCGGACATCGACCGGGTCTCAGCAGCGGATAATGGATAAATACGCCCACGGGGAGGAGAAGTACCAGGTAACAGGTCGATAGGGCAGTCGTATGGTCTATGAGGGGGTAGTGTCTCTGCCTCCTTTTTATTAAAGACATCAGCATAAGACCAATAAGGAATCGGAAGTCCAGGTAGATTAGCTGGGGTAGGAGAAGGACGGACGGGATGAACGGGAACCAGACAGGTCTTATGGCAGCCCTGTCCCCAGCGAAGGACTTCTCCGGTCTGCCAGTCAAGAACGGGTGCATGTTTCTGGAGCCAAGGTAGGCCTAGCAAGAGGGCGTGAGAGAGTCCAGGCAGAACATGGAAGGAGATACTTTCAGAATGCAGCATTCCCACCTGCAGAGTAATGGATTCGGTGATGAGTTGGATGGGGCCCCCATCCACGGCAGCAACAGACAAGGGTACAGCCAGAGGTTTGGTGGGGATGCGGTATTTCTCTACCAGGGACTGTGAAATAAGATTCCCGGCTGCTCCAGAGTCCAGTTGGGCTAGTTCGAAATAACGGTTCTCCCCGTAGACGATTGAAACTGACAACAGCAGGGATGGAGAGGATTTATTCTTGTCTAGGTGGACCTCTCTGAGCGAACCTAGACACAGGCGTTTCCCGACCTCTCCGGGCAGGCACGGATCCGGTGCTCCTTACTGCCACAGTAGAAGCAGGTCCCCTCGGCACGGCGTAAGTCCTGACGGGTCTTGACCATCTTGGTCTGGTCGACCTGCATAGGCTCAGGAGGGTGTACCTGGTTAGAGACAGAAGGAGTGACGGGTTTCTGAAAAGTAGGAGCTAGACGTGGTAACCTCCTCTCACGGGTGACCTCTCTGGCACGCTCCTGGAACCGTAGGTCAATCCGGGTGGCAAGAGTTATTAAGTCATCGAGAGTGGTAGGAATGTCCCGACCGGCAAGTTCATCTTTAATACGGCCGGACAGACCCTCCCAGAAGACGGAAACCAGAGCGTCGTTATCCCAGGCCAGCTCCGAGGCAAGGGTACGGAACCGTATGGCATATTGGCCCACGTTGAGACTTTCCTGACGGAGGCGTAGCAACGATGATGCGGATGAGGTCTTCCGTCCGGGTTCGTCGAAGACTTTCCGGAAAGCCGTGAGAAAAGCAGGCAAGTTGGACACCAGGGGGTCTCCTCTCTCCCATAGAGGATTTAGCCAGGCCAGGGCCTCCCCGGTGAGATGGGACATGATGAATGCAATTTTGGCTCGGTCGGAGTTAAACTGGTGGGACAATAGTTCAAAGTGCAGGGTGCACTGATTTATGAAGCCCCGAGCCTGGGCTGAGTCGCCTCCGAAGCGAGGAGGTGCAGAAAGCCGAGGTCCGGAGTAGGATATCATGGTGTTAGTGGACAGCGGAGCTGCCGGATTGCGAGACATGGCACTGGCGGAGGTTGTTGGTGGAGCAGTCAGAGTGTCCAGGCGAGTATTGACATTCCGCAGGTGACCCAGGATGGACTCCTGTTGGGACCTTTGACGGGACAGTTCATGACACAGGTCCGAGAGCGAGGGAGCTTGGGTGCCACCGGGTTCCATGGCCCGAGCAAACTGTAACGGGTCTGGGAGGCGGAACCTCTGGGCTACTATACAAGGGAGCGGTCCTTGTAAGGGAGCGGGTGGCGACCAGGCAGGCAGTCACAGCAGGTGACCGGGACAGTCTCTGGGTGTACGGGCAGGAGGTCACGGCAAGTGATCAGGGCAGTCTCTGGAAGAACGGGCTGGAGGTCACGGCAAGTGACCGGGGCAGTCTCTGGAAGAACGGGCTGGAGGTCACGGCAAGTGACCGGGGCAGTCTCTAGGTAAAGGGTAGGTACGACCTGTGATGGCTGAACCTCCAGGTAGGCTAGCAAGGCAGATGGAGGATGTGTGCTCCCAGGTGAGCAAGCGAGAGTCTCTGGAATAGCAGGTGGTCACAGCACGTGACGGCGGAGCCTCCAGGTAGGCAAGCAGGCAGGTAGCGGAGAAGCGCTCCCAGGTGAGCGGGCAAGAGTCTGGAATAACTGGTGGTCACAGCACGTGACAGCGGAGCCTCCGGGCAGGCAAGCAGGCAGGTAGCGGAAAAGCGCTCCCAGGTGAGCGGGCAAGAGTCTGGAATAGCTGGTGGTCACAGCACGTGACAGCGGAGCCTCCGGGCAGGCAAGCAGGCAGGTAGCGGAGAAGCGCTCCCAGGTGAGCGGGCAAGCTGGTCCATAGACAGACTGACCGGAGTTGTAAGGCAGACCGTCGGACCTCAGGCAAGCAGGCAGGTAGCTGACATGCGCTCCCAGGTGAGCGGGCAAGTTGGTCCTTAGACAGACTGACCGGAGTTGTAAGGCAGACCGTCGGACCTCAGGCAGGCAGGCAGGTAACAGGAAATCAGACAGGATTAGGACAGCAAGCTGGCAGGAATCTGGCAGGTAACTGGCAGGTAACTGGCAACGGGACCTGAGGGCTGAAGCAGAGTAGAACGGTGCAACAACATTGCTCGGGCACCTCCATTTTGGAGGAGGTGCCTTATATATGGTAAAGTCCTCCGGCCATTGGCCGGGGACTCCTTAGGACGGCGCGCGCGGCCCCTTTAAGAGGGAGGGAGGGCGCGCGCGCGCGCCCTAAGCACAGTGGCCGGGAAGGAGCGCGCGCTGCCAGCAGAGCGGGAGAGGGACGCCGGGCACGGAGCAGAGTGGTGAGGGGAACAGTGTCCCTGCCTAGCAGAGGGCAGGGACGCCGGCACTACAGAAAGCTATCCATTGGAGACAAAACCCTGGAGATACAGGGAACAGTCACAACGTCAGAGGAAATGGTGGCACAGAGATGGATCCTTTTGAGAAACTTGATGAACAAAGCCATTGAAGACTGAATCCTGGAGATGCAGAGAGAAGAAGAGCGAGAATGATGAGGTCAAAGTGTGTGCTGAATATGTAGAGCCCTAGGAGTAGGTCATTTGTGAGATACTGACCCTAAGCCATGATGGAAATGCAGAGTGTAGTGGAAGGCAACACAGTGTTTGTTTTGGCGAAAAAAAAGAGACCAAAAAGAATTTCATCTATTATAAGATTGTTGAAACCATTACGCACAGTGGCGTAACTAGAGTCCGATGGGCCCCACCCGCATGAGTCCGATCGTAGTCGAGATCTCTGTGACCGCGATCATAATGCCCCTGATTACGCATATTCCAAAAGTTAAAGTTACAGAAACCTGCTTTGTGTGCCACTGTATATAATTATTATTTATATAGCACCAACATATTCTGTAGCACTTTGCTGTTCAGAAAGTACAAATAATATCAGACATTACAGCAGAAGGCCTCATTCAGATGTCCAATATACATATCACAATTCAATCTGTATTGTTCAAGGTTGAACTCATACTCATTATACTGTTTGTGGCTGTTCACATGTCCGTATTTCTTTTGTCAACCGAGTGATCTGTAAAAAAAACAACCAAAAAAAACCCAGACATGTCTGGTTTTGATCTGAGTCCTGGATCAAAATCACCCACACACCAGACAAGTCTATGGGTCCGAGAACATGACAGAGAATGGATGCCAACTGTGTGCAATCCATGTGTGGTCCGTTTTTAACTTTTTAGTGGGTAGAAGAAGTTTTAAAATTTTTTTTTGATTAGTAAATGAGAAAATCACTAATGGTACAATCAAATGCACATGAAAATAAATCTGATCCAGCACATTTATGAAAATTGGTTCTTATTTTCACATCATGAAAAATCATGGATTTCTGAATAAGGTCTAATACATAAGACAGGAAGTGGGAGGAGGCCTGACAGGAAGTGGTGGAGGCGGAGCCTGCCGTGTGCTGCAAGAGTTGTGCTGTGTGTGGAGAGAGCTCCTGGGAAGGGAGGAGAGCCAGGCGGAGGTGACCGAGCGGACCGGGAGGACCAGTAGGAGGCGACCGGAGGGACGAGCGCAAGAGAGCGCTGTGGCAGCGTGCAGTGCCGGCCAGCGGAGGGTACCAGGTGGTGGTGACCAGGAGGTGATCAGGAGGACCGGTAAGAGGCGACCGGAGGGACAAGCGCGCTGTGATAGCGTGCAGCGTCCCTAGAGGAGGTGAATGAGGGGCAGGAGGCCGCGATAAGCGGCCCTACTGAACCCAAGTGTGTACTGTACTGTATTGTATTTGTATCTGTATTGTAATTGTATTGTATTCCCTAGTCCATATTTAATTGATTACCCCCCCGTCCATATTTAATTGATCACCCCCGTCCATATTTAAATTGATTCCCCTGAACACCCCCGTCCATATTTAACTGATCCCTCTGACCACATTAAATTGACCCCCCGTCCTCATTTAATTGATCCCCGACCACCCCCCGTCCATATTAAAGTGATCCCCCTGACCACATTTAAATGATTGACCCCCCCAGCCCATAATTGATTGATCCCCCTTGTCCTATTTAATAGATTCCCCTTGTCCACTTTTACTCATCCCCAGTCCCTATCTATTTGCCTTATCCCCCACCATATTTAATTAACCCCTGTCCATAATTAATTGATTGATTCCCCAGACCACAATTAATTATTTCCCCAGTCCATATTTATTGATATTATTGATACTTATTGATCCCCAGTCCTTAGTTAATTGACCCACCGTCCATACCTATTTATTTGCTTTACCCCCCATCCTATTTTAAACCCCCTGTCCATAATTAATTGATTGATTCCCTAGTCCACAATTAATTATTTCCCCAGTTCATACTTATTGATCCCAGTCCATAGTTAATTGATCCCCCGTCCATACTTAACTGATCCCGCGCCGATATCTAATCGATACACTTGCACATCCCTAATTGATCCCCGTCCATACACCTATATATAAATAATTGTGTTTTGTACTTGTACATATATACTGACTGTATCCCCATATTTAGAATGACGTCCATGTTGGCCGGAGCCGTGCAGTGTACATCTTGCGCAATGTATGCATTCCCTGAGCTACCGCTCAGGGATCCATACTGCTGCGAGAGATGTGAGCATATCGTGCACTTGGAAGCCCAAATCCTGGATCTAAGTGCTCAGATAGCGGTACTGAGGAGCATCGACAACATGGAACGGAGTTTGCTGCTCACCGAGCAGACACTCAATGGGTCAACACTGGGGGTGGAGCTTAGTGGGGAAGCGCAGGCTGAACAGGCAGGGAGCTGGGTAACAGTTAGAAGGGATAGAGGGAAGAAGTATAGGAAGGCTGGTTCAGAACCGGCATTATTGGAGCACGACAGATCCTCTGACCGCCGGGGGAGTGTATGCTCCAGTAATGAGGGGGAGGGGGGAAGTGTAGGGCAGGCTAGACAGGTCCTGGTAGTGGGTGACTCTATTATTAGGGGGACAGACAGGGCAATCTGTCACAAAGACCGGGATCGCCGAACGGTGTGCTGCCTCCCTGGCGCTCGAGTCCGGCACATCGCGGATCGGGTTGACAGGTTACTGGGTGGGGCTGGCGAAGACCCAGCGGTCATGGTCCACATTGGCACCAATGACAAAGTGGGTGGTAGATGGAGGGTCCTTAAAAATGATTTCAGGGATCTAGGTAGGAAGCTTAGGGCAAGGACCTCCAAGGTAGTTTTCTCAGAAATACTACCAATCCCGCGAGCCACACAGGAGCGCCAACGGGAGGTTAGGGAGGTGAATAAGTGGCTAAAGAGTTGGTGCAAGGCAGAAGGGTTTGGGTTCATGGAGAACTGGGCCGACTTCGCTGTCGGCTACAGGCTCTACCGTAGGGACGGGCTGCACCTCAATGGGGAGGGTGCAGCGGTGCTGGGGAAGAAGATGGCTAATAGGTTGGAGGAGTTTTTAAACTAGAGACGGGGGGGGGAAACCAAGGAAATAGGTGGGATGTGAGGCAAGCAAGGGGGAAGGGGAGAAGTGAATATAATGAGGGTGGAGAGGGGGGTGGGGATAGTACAGTTAGATCGTTAGAGAAGAATAGGATGCTAAATAACCCCAAAGTTTTATCTTGCATGCTGACCAACGCAAGAAGCCTGACCAATAAGGCGGATGAGCTGCGGGCGCTTATATCGGAGGAGAGGTATGACATCGTAGGTATAACAGAGACTTGGCTAGACGATAGCTACGACTGGGCGGTAAATTTAACAGATTATAGTTTATTTAGAAGGGACCGGAAACAGGGAAAAGGCGGAGGAGTCTGCTTATATGTAAAGTCACGTCTAAAGCCCAGACTAAGGGAAGATATAGGAGAGGGAGAAGAGGGGGTCGAGTCCATGTGGGTAGAGATAGAGGGGGCAAAAAATAATAATAAAATATTACTGGGGGTCTGCTATAAGCCACCCAATATAACAGAGGAGAATGAGAAACTGCTATTAGGACAAATAGACAAAGTAGCAAAACATAATGAGGTGATTGTAATGGGGGACTTCAACTACCCGGATATTGACTGGGAAACAGAAACCTGTAGATCGCAGAAAGGAAAAAGGTTCTTGACAAATATCAAGGATAATTATCTCTCCCAACTAGTGCAGGAACCAACGAGAGGGAAGGCCGTGTTGGACTTAATATTGACTAATAGGCCTGATAGAATAACTGAGGTACAGATAGGGGGGCACCTAGGTAATAGCGATCATAATATTATCAATTTCAAAATGCCCTTCAGTAGGGTTATCAATAAGAGAACAACTAAAACATTAAACTTTAGGAGGGCGAAGTTTGATCAGCTGAAAGAAAACCTTCAACTTATAGACTGGGACAAAGTTCTTAATCAAGGAAATACGAATAGTAAATGGGAAACCTTCAAAAGAATTCTGAATACTCAGTGCGAGAGGTATATACCGTATGGGAATAAAAGGGCCAGAAATAAGAGGAAACCAATATGGTTGAATAAGAACGTAAAAGGGGCGTTAAATAGCAAAAAAGAGGCATTCAAGAGATTAAAACAGGAAAACAGCAAGGAGGCACTAATGTGTTACAAGGAAAAAACGAGAACCTGAAAAAAATAAATAAAAATAGCGAAGGAGGAAACAGAGAGACGTATTGCTAGGGAAAGTAGATCAAATCCCAAACTGTTCTTTACGTATATAAATAGTAAAAGGATTAAATCGAATAATATTGGACCGATAAAAAGTGATGAAGGCAAAATCATAGAGAAAGATAAGGATAAAGCTTATCTATTAAATAAATTTTTTTCGTCAACTTTCACAAAGGAAAAAGAACTAACAGGAGAAATGAGAAGTGACAAGCTTAATCCTCCACTAAGTATGACAAATCTAACCCAAGCTGGGGTACAGAAACGCCTCAGTAACATTAAAATAAACAAATCACCAGGACCTGATGGCATACACCCACGGGTACTAAGGGAACTAAGTAATGTGATAGACAGACCGTTATATCTTATATTTAAGGACTCTGTTGAGACTGGGTCTGTACCACTTGATTGGCGACAGGCGAATGTAGTGCCAATATTCAAAAAGGGAGCGAAAAGTGACGCCGGAAACTATCGGCCGGTGAGTCTGACGTCCGTTGTGGGCAAAATTTTTGAAGGCTTTATTAATGAGGCAATCATGGAGCATCTTGATGCTAATAATCTATTAACCCCGAACCAACATGGATTCATGAGGAATCGTTCCTGCCAAACAAACCTGATTGACTTCTACGAGGAGGTTAGCTCTCGAGTAGATCAGGGGGAACCAGTGGATGTCGTGTATCTCGACTTCTCAAAAGCGTTCGATAGCGTGCCACATAATAGGTTGGTATACAAAATGAGAATGATGGGACTGGGGGAAAATGTCTGCAAGTGGGTAGCTAACTGGCTAAAGGATAGAAGGCAGAGGGTGGTTATAAATGGAATATACTCAGATTGGGTAAGCGTCACTAGTGGGGTACCACAGGGGTCTGTACTAGGCCCAATGTTATTTAATATCTTTATTAACGACATAGTCAACGGGATAAATAGTAAAATATCAATATTTGCAGATGACACAAAGTTATGTAAAACAATTAATACAAAAGAGGATAGTGAAGACCTACAGAGGGATTTGGATAAGCTGGGTAGGTGGAGCATTAAATGGCAAATGAGGTTTAACGAGGAGAAATGTAAGGTCATACATATGGGAAGGAAAAATGGAAGTCACCAGTACACACTGAATGAGAAATCATTGGGGAATTCAGAGATGGAGAAGGACTTGGGCATCTTGATTGATAGCAAACTAAATTGGAGTGCCCAAAGTCAGGCCGCTGCTGTAAGGACAAACAGGGTAATGGGATGTATCAGAAGAGGTATAGCTGCAAAGGATGAGAACATTGTTCTTCCACTGTACAGAGCACTGGTCAGACCACACTTGGAATACTGTGCTCAGTTATTGGCCCCAATATATAGAAAGGATATAAATGAGCTTGAAAAGGTACAAAGGAGGGCAACAAAATTAATAAGGGGAATGGAGGGACTGCAATACCCAGAGAGGTTGGCAAAACTAGGACTATTCAGCCTGGAAAAGAGAAGGTTGAGGGGGGACATAATAAATGTGTACAAATATGTTAGGGGACAGTATAGAGACCTTGCCCGGGATTTGTTCAAAAGGAGGGATATTACGGTAACAAGAGGGCATTCACTAAGACTGGAAGAGAAAAGGTTTCAGCACCAGCATAGGAAGGGGTTCTTTACGGTAAGAGCAGTGAGAATATGGAATTCACTGAGTGAGGAGACGGTAATGTCGGATTCACTAAACCAGTTCAAGCGGGGACTGGATGCTTTTCTAGATACCAGGCAGATTTCTGCATATACTTAAAAATAGAATAAAATAGTAGGTTGATACAGGGATTTATTCTGACTGCTGGTTTCAGAGTCGGGAGGGATTTTTTCCTCAGGTGAAGATTGGCTAAATCATTTGGGGTTTTTGCCCTCCTCTGGATCAACTTTAGCAATTACAGAACTAACAGGTCGAACTTGATGGACGCAAGTCTTTATTCGGCTTTACTAACTATGTAACTATGTAACTATGTAACTATATAATTCACAGAAGAGAAGTGAGGGCCCTGCTCACAAGAGTTTGCACTCTATAAACAGCTTTTATTGAATGGAGAACTGGGCCGACTTCGCGGTCGGCTACAGGCTCTACCGTAGGGACGGGCTGCACCTCAATGGGGAGGGTGCAGCGGTGCTGGGGAAGAAGATGGCTAATAGGTTGGAGGAGTTTTTAAACTAGAGACGGGGGTGGGGAACCAAGGAAATAGGTGGGATGTGAGGCAAGCAAGGGGGAAGGGGAGAAGTGAATATAATGAGGGTGGAGAGGGGGGTGGGGATAGTACAGTTAGATCGTTAGAGAAGAATAGGATGCTAAATAACCCCAAAGTTTTATCTTGCATGCTGACCAACGCAAGAAGCCTGACCAATAAGGCGGATGAGCTGCAGGCGCTTATATCGGAGGAGAGGTATGACATCGTAGGTATAACAGAGACTTGGCTAGACGATAGCTACGACTGGGCGGTAAATTTATTAGATTATAGTTTATTTAGAAGGGACCGGAAACAGGGGAAAGGCGGAGGAGTCTGCTTATATGTAAAGTCATGTCTAAAACCCAGACTAAGGGAAGATATAGGAGAGGGAGAAGAGGGGGTCGAGTCCATGTGGGTAGAGATAGAGGGAACTAAAAATAATAATAAAATATTACTGGGGGTCTGCTATAAGCCACCAAATATAACAGAGGAGAATGAGAATCTGCTATTAGGACAAATAGACAAAGTAGCAAAACATAATGAAGTGATTGTAATGGGGGACTTCAACTACCCGGATATTGACTGGGAAACAGAAACCTGTAGATCTCAGAAAGGAAAAAGGTTCTTGACAAATATTAAGGATAATTATCTCTCCCAACTAGTGCAGGAACCAACGAGAGGGAAGGCCGTGTTGGACTTAATATTGACTAATAGGCCTGATAGAATAACTGAGGTACAGATAGGGGGGCACCTAGGTAATAGCGACCATAATATTATCGACTTCAAAATGCCCTTCAGTAGGGTTATCAATAAGGGAACAACAAAAACATTAAACTTTAGGAGGGCGAAGTTTGATCAGCTGAAAGAAAGCCTTCAACTTATAGACTGGGACAAAGTTCTTAATCAAGGAAATACGAATAGTAAATGGGAAACCTTCAAAAGAATTCTGAATACTCAGTGCGAGAGGTATATACCGTATGGGAATAAAAGGGCCAGAAATAAGAGGAAACCAATATGGTTGAACAAGAACGTAAAAGGGGCGTTAAATAGCAAAAAAGAGGCATTCAAGAGATTAAAACAGGAAAACAGCAAGGAGGCACTAATGTGTTACAAGGAAAAAACGAGAACCTGCAAAAAACAAATAAAAATAGCGAAGGAGGAAACAGAGAGACGTATTGCTAGGGAAAGTAGATCAAATCCCAAACTGTTCTTTACGTATATAAATAGGAAAAGGATTAAATCGGATAATATTGGACCTATAAAAAGTGAGGAAGGCAAAATCATAGAGAAAGATGAGGATAAAGCTAATCTATTAAATAATTTTTTTTCGACAACTTTCACAAAGGAAATCGAACTAACAGGAGAAATGAGAAGTGACAAACTTAATCCTCCACTAAGTATGACAAATCTAACCCAAGCTGGGGTACAGAAACGCCTCAGTAACATTAAAATAAACAAATCACCAGGACCTGATGGCATACACCCACGGGTACTAAGGGAACTAAGTAATGTGATAGACAGACCGTTATATCTTATATTTAAGGACTCTGTTGAGACTGGGTCTGTGCCACTTGACTGGCGACAGGCGAATGTAGTGCCAATATTCAAAAAGGGAGCGAAAAGTGACGCCGGAAACTATTGGCCGGTGAGTCTGACGTCCGTTGTGGGCAAAATTTTTGAAAGCTTCATTAAAGAGGCAATTACGGAGCATCTTGATGCTAATAATCTTTTAATCCCGAACCAACATGGATTCATGAGGAATCGCTCCTGCCAAACAAACCTGATTGACTTCTACGAGGAGGTTAGCTCTCGAGTAGATCAGGGGGAACCAGTGGATGTCGTGTATCTCGACTTCTCAAAAGCGTTCGATAGCGTGCCACATAATAGGTTGGTATACAAAATGAGAATGATGGGGCTGGGGGAAAATGTCTGCAAGTGGGTAGCTAACTGGCTAAAGGATAGAAGGCAGAGGGTGGTTATAAATGGAATATACTCAGATTGGGTAAGCGTCACTAGTGGGGTACCACAGGGGTCTGTACTAGGCCCAATGTTATTTAATATCTTTATTAATGACATAGTCAACGGGATAAATAGTAAAATATCAATATTTGCAGATGACACAAAGTTATGTAAAACAGTTAATACAAAAGAGGACAGTGCAGACCTACAGAGGGATTTGGATAACCTGGGTAGGTGGAGCATTAAATGGCAAATGAGGTTTAACGAGGAGAAATGTAAGGTCATACATATGGGAAGGAGAAATGGAAGTCACCAGTACTCACTGAATGGGAAATCATTGGGGAATTCAGAGATGGAGAAGGACTTGGGCACCCTGATTGATAGCAAACTAAATTGGAGTGCCCAAAGTCAGGCCGCTGCTGTAAGGGCAAACAGGGTAATGGGATGTATCAGAAGAGGTATAGCTGCAAAGGATGAGAACATTGTTCTTCCACTGTACAAAGCACTGGTCAGACCACACTTGGAATACTGTGCTCAGTTATGGGCCCCAATATATAGAAAGGATATAAATGAGCTTGAAAAGGTACAAAGGAGGGCAACAAAATTAATAAAGGGAATGGAGGGACTGCAATACCCAGAGAGGTTGGCAAAACTAGGACTATTCAGCCTGGAAAAGAGAAGGTTGAGGGGGGACATAATAAATGTGTACAAATATGTTAGGGGACAGTATAGAGATCTTGCCCGGGATTTGTTCAAAAGGAGGGATATTACGGTAACAAGAGGGCACTCACTAAGACTGGAAGAGAAAAGGTTTCAGCACCAGCATAGGAAGGGGTTCTTTACGGTAAGAGCAGTGAGAATATGGAATTCACTGAGTGAGGAGACGGTAATGTCAGATTCACTACACCAGTTCAAGCGGGGACTGGATGCATTTCTAGATACCAGGCAGATTTCAGCGTATACTTAAAAATAAAATAAAATAGTAGGTTGATACAGGGATTTATTCTGACTGCTGGTTTCAGAGTCGGGAGAAGATTGGCCAAATCATTTGGGGTTTTTGCCCTCCTCTGGATCAACTTTAGCAATTACAGAACTAACAGGTCGAACTTGATGTACGCAAGTCTTTATTCGGCTTTACAAACTATGTTACTATGTAATGGCCCAGCCATCTGTATAGTAAATAACGGTATTCAGTTAAAAGCGACTTTTTTAAAAAAAAAACTTAATATGGAAAACAAACAGTAAAAAACCCTCAGAATCTCACTATTATTTATTCCTTTGTCCCTTTAGGTCCATTGCCTTCATTTCTATTTGCAGCATTCCTAAAGTAAGGGGCGATCTCTCTGTGCTCCATGTGTGAGTGCGGTGAAACGACAGTTCCCATGAGATCCACATGTATGTCTCCCTTCGGCTCCCATTCTTATTTTTATAACTCCCTTGCGTCAGGTGAGTTTAGTCAGTGTCAGTGCTGTCAGCATCTTATTAGACAGCACAACAGTGCAGGAAGATTTAAGGGGTTTTATAATTTCAGGAGAGTGGACCCTAAAAGCTCTAAAATAAGTGAATAACAGAAAAAATACTTACGTTCCCCAGGTCATGCATGGCTCCCTGCTGCTACCCGAATCTCAGTGCTTCAGCTGCAGCGGTGGCAACACATCACAAGCGAGCATCACTGCTATAGCCAATCACTAAGCCTGGCAGCTTGTGACTGACCCCAGCAGTGATGCCCGCTGTCAATATTGCACCCAAAAATTTGAGACACCAGTGGTGGTGGAGAGCTGGGACTGGACCGAGAGAAGGTGAGAAGCTCCTCTGTTTGTTATATTAAAGCGTCTGAGGTGCACTTTCCTGAAAAAGGAAAACTCTTTTAATCTTCTGACTGATGTACCTGTCGATTAATTATGTTCTACATGATAACAGTTAAATCACGCGTCCTGTAGTGCAGGCTTACAACTGACTTCTTGCTCTCCATGCTGTAGGATTTTTGCATCATCTACTGAGGGGACATGATAAAGCTGTTGCATGAGCAAGGTCCTCATCATATCCACTCAGCCTCCTGTACCAGGAAACTAGCAGTGTGCTTCCTCCTGACAGTTACAGGTGCTGTAACTACAGGAAGCACTGTGCTAGGACAGCAGACTGCACATAGCAGAAAGGTGAGCACATAAGACATAAAATGGCCACAGACTGTGTGTACTCAACCTGGAAGACAAAAAACAGCTACAGGATGGAAGGGTGGTGAACTGCACAGTCACATTCCTACCCCTGAAGACACCAATCGTGTTGTGTTGTATTGTAATGCATCTTTTCTATATATTGTGA
This sequence comes from Phyllobates terribilis, assembly GCF_046119375.1. Taxonomy (NCBI): domain Eukaryota; kingdom Metazoa; phylum Chordata; class Amphibia; order Anura; family Dendrobatidae; genus Phyllobates; species Phyllobates terribilis. The sequence continues at coordinate 231,886,145 of NW_027362763.1, forward strand.
TGTGGTTATGTACAGTGTGTAGTAATGTATAAAATAAGTAATGTAAGATGGAGTTAGTTGACTGTAGCATAGGTAGCGATGTTCGGGTAAGATAGGATAGAGTTAATGTTTGGAACAAGTCCATAAGGGGTGGGGTTAGTGTTAGGGTAAGTGACTGCTTCCTATAGGAAGGGGAGTTCGAGTTTGGAGTGCTAAGTGAGCAGTGCTGCCTAAAGCATGATCCATAGAAAGAGGAGACCAAAGGTTATTGATAGTAAGATCCTGAAGAGAAGTGACTGAGCTCGTAGGACTAGTAGGGGTCCCGAGCAGTAGATTCAGGGCGCCAGTAGTGGAAGAAGTAGGATGCTTAACCACTGAGCAAGTAGGTAGACTTACTGATCAGGACTGTGGCATTGAAGCTAGGTTATGGAGCAGTAGGGTGAAACAGTGTGCCTCACAAGCACTGGCGTAGACTACAGTGAAAGGTTACTATGTGAAGGAAAATGCTTTGTACGGTAAAGGATACATCCATAAGACTTTATACCAAGTTATCGTTCAGTTAAGACTCTATTTTTGAACGACGGTCTCCTTTTTTACACTGTGGTATTGGCCAGCCCACACCACCGGCTACATGTGTGGCACCCCAGGGGTCCGGTTGCCACAGTGGCATTGCTTCCCTCACAAGAGGTGATGCCATGCCTGGAAGCAAGCAGGGGTCCCCTAGTCAGTATACTAGCATGCAACACTTTCCTGGCTCCAGACCAGCAAGGGGAGCGCCTCCCCATAGCAACTGGAATCTGGAGGCGGGGTTAGTTAGAGTTAGTGAGAGGAGTTGAAGACAGGACAGCGAAGAGGAAAGACCTGGGGAGTGGAGCTGCACGGCAGCTCACCCCAGAGAGGAGCGTAGAAGAACCGGACACCGGAGTCCGAGGTTGTGGGGTACTGAAGGCCCAGCAGCAGAAACCGGAGGGCAGGAGACTGCAGGTCTCGTGGCCCCATCAGACACCCGGAGGCTCAGCAGCACATAGGGCCCAGCATCGCCACATGGGAGCGACGCTCCAGGAAGGCCCGAGCTGCCTGCCATATGGGTGAGCACAAAGACGTTTTACTCAGGGACGAGGGCCACAGCACAGCTATAAGCAGCAGGGCCAAAGAGATTAACACAAAGGGAAGGCCTCCAACTTCACCTGGCGAGGTGGATTCCCAACTTGCTTCCAGGCCGCCCGAACCTCTACTACCAGCTAGTACCCATGCCCCGGTCTGCCTAACCACCGCAAATATTGATAAGAGGAAACCGCCATTAAGTTGTGGGCTGGTTATTATCTACGCCATCACCTGCACTACACTGCACAGCAACATCTATAACATCACCATTTCCTGCCCTAGAGCTAAGCTCTGCCTGTGGAGAACTGAACCAACTCTGCTGCGTCACCATCAGCTTCAGAGGATCTGCACCGCAGCCGCGGCTCCATATAGCTGCATACCACAGGTGGCGTCACGAACATTAAACTATAAAAACTATAATCCCCTTTTATTGACCTCCCTGGGTCATGGACCGGGTCACTGCCACTGTGACATCCCCTGCACCGACTGGCCCGGCACCGAGTACCCCACGGCCCAGGGGGCGCGTCACATGCACCCTCACAGCACAAGTCCACGCACCCAGCCAGTAGCCACAATTTCATGTAGCATGCTGAAGCGTAAAATTAGACGAGTGCTTTGTCCCCGCTTACCGCTCTGCTCCGAGCTACAGGGTGATAACTCATGAGCCAAGTAAAAGACACACAGAACATGTTGTATTCTAGGGATGAAATTACAAAGGAACTGTTGTTTTTTCTGTTGGTTTTATTTGCAAACATTAGTTACTTTAAGGGCAGGTGCATGCGAGTGTATATTTGGTTTGAATGTGATCCAACAAAACACCTGATTGCACTCTGACCAATGTTATTCTATTTGGCTGTGCATATGTCAGATTATTTCCTCAGACCGAGCCGGTCAGAGGAAAAAATAGCTGCATGGCTGAATTTGTTCTGATATTTGAATCAAACTCGGCCATGCAAGTCAATGAGTTTGTGCAAACCATCAGACTGAACTTTAAATGGAGAAGCTGGAGACATTTTTTTCTCTATCTTCTCCTCATCTGAAAGAATTGGATTACACTGTGATCACCCAGTAATCAGAGTTTGATCAGAGTGTGATTTGCATCATCAGCCTGATTCTCTCGAATGAGAGAATACACGCTCGTCTGAACCTGCCCTAAGGCTTGTGCATTGCCTCATAGAACAGCATTGGTCCGATGTTTCGCTGGATTACACTCAAACTGAAAATACGATCGTCTGCACCTGCCCTCAAGCTGCATGAACCGGTCAGTATGTACTGTATATATGCCCAGGTACATAGTGAGACGGTAAAGACATATTATGTACAAGTAATTTACAAAGCAGACCAATTCTTGTGATTCTTGTGAATGCTGCATGCATTGACCTTCCTGGGTACCTAAGTGGTGCTTCTCCAAGTCACTAGTTTGTGGCATAACTTCCTGGACCCTGAGAGCAAAATGCTAGACAAAACCCAGCTGAACTGGTGGGGGAGGGAAAGATGCCTAATAGTGATGAGCGAGCGTCCTCCTTTAACCCTTTCACCATGCACGCTGGGGTGTTTTCCGAGTATCTTAGGCGTGCTCGTATATTAAGTTCGAGTCCATGCGTCTGCATGATTTATGACTGTTAGTCAGCCTCAACACATGCACAGATTGCCTGTTTGTTAGGGAATCCTCAAACGTGCTGAGGCTTTCTAACACTCATAAATCATGTAGACGCAGGAACTCAAACTTATTATACGAGCATGCCGAAGATACTTGGAAAGCACCCGAGCGTGCTCGGCGAAAGGGTTAAACGAGCACGCTCGCTCATCACTAATGCCTAACATACCGTACATACAGAATTAAAAGGAACCTGTCTTGTAATTTATGCTTCCCAGAGAAAAATACACCTAGATCCTTAGGAAGCATAAAACACCAGCCCTCACCACTTCTGTAAATAAATAAATAAATAAATAAATGTGTATGAGGTTCTAAGGCTGCTTCACACATACATTAGTGGGTATGTGATGATCTCGCTAAAGGCCCCGTCGCACTAAGCAACGCTACAGCGATCCCGACAACGATACGACCTGTCAGGGATCATTGCTACGTCGCTATGTGGTCGCTGGTGAGATGTCAAACAGTCAGATATTCCCAATGACGCAGCAACGATGCGGCGACCCATAACGATCTGTATAACGATGCATGCCTATGTGTTTCTGTGTCTGAATCGTCAACAAGGTCGTTGGTAAGGTGTCAAACACAGCGATGCACGCTACCCAGCGGGACCTCAACGATGAAAGAAAGGTCCAGACCATTCCGACACGACCAGCGATCTCACAGCAGGGGCCTGGTCGCTGCTAAGTGTCAAACGTAGCGAGATCGCTGCTGAGTCACAAGTTCTGTGATGCAACAGCGACCTCAGCAGCGATCTCGCTACGTTTGACACTTAGCAGCGACCAGGCCCCTGCATGTTTGGCGCTCTTTAGAGAGCCAATGAACATGCAGAGATTGCCTGCCACTCACTGTAATGCCGTAGCCATGTTGGTTGTGGCATTACAGTGATTGGCTGGCCGCACAGTGTCATCAGGTCTATATCAGACCTGGCGCTGCCATGCTCGTCACAGTCACTCCGGAATCAGACAGTGTAGGGAGTGCTGCTGCTGAGCTAGGAAGAGATTTGCTTGTTCTAGTTAGTGTATGTGTACAGACTATATTAGAGACACATATCCTTCTCAACAAACAGTCTTTCTGAGGACTAATCCATCTGCAGAGATATCAGGCAGGCAATGTATATAGGCAGGCAGGCAGTGTATATAGGCAGGCAGGGTATATAGCAGACTGCAGTGCACATAGCACAAGAGGCTCCATTCCAGTTCTACCTTCTGCTGCTGTTAGATATTTCTATACAAAGGCCCAGGTCTCAGGGGCCAGGAATACTTTTCTTTGGATCTTAATCCTCATTATTTGCTTAAAAAGCAATCCAGAGAACACCATTTTTTCTGCGCCATGTGCTTGTTGGCACTGCAGAATACAGCCAGGTCCTTTCCATATTAGAGCGCTAGAAATCCAGCTATTTAAAACTGTGTTTTCTCCGTCACACGGATCACATATACGTTTTCAGAAAATACTGCCATTTCTGGCCTCCATTAAATTTTTTTCAGTGTGTCAGCAAAGTTTTTGACACCGGTTTGCTGTTCAAAACAGTTACCTACAGGCCAGGTAATTAAAACTGTGTTTTCTCCGTCACACAGATTACATATACTTTTTCAGAAAATATTGCCATTTCTGGCCTCCATTAAAAATTTGTTTCAGTGTGTCAGTGAAGCAATTGACACCAGATTGCTGTTCAAAATAGTTGCCTACAGGCCAGGCATTTAAAACTGTGTTTTGTCCTTCACACGGATCACATATACATTTTCAGAAAATACTGCCATTTCTGGCCTCCATTAATTTTTTTTTTCAGTGTGTTAGCCAAGTTTTTGACAACAGTTTGCTGTTCAAAACAGTTACCTACAGGCCAGGTATTTAAAACTGTGTTTTCTCCATCACATGGATCACATATACGTTTTCAGAAAACGTTGCCATTTCGGATCTTCATTAAAAATTTGTTGCAGTGTGTCAGTGAAGCAATTGACAGCAGATTGCTGTTCAAAATAGTTACTTACAGGCTAGGTATTTAAAACTGTGTTTTCTGCGTCACATGGATCACATATATGTTTTCAGAAAATACTGCCATTTCTGGCCTCCATTAAAAATTTGTTTCAGTGTGTCAGTGAAGCAATTGACACCAGATTGCTGTTCAAAATAGTTACCTACAGGTCAAGTATTTAAAACTGTGGTTTGTCCGTCTCACGGATCACATATCCGTGTGATGGAAATGTTCGCTCCAAATTCAGTCATTTGTTGAGAGAGTGGAAGATATTGTCATCCATTTAAAATAGGCAAGGCACGTGGCAAGGGATGGGGAACTGGACGTGATGGTGATGATAGTGCATGCAGAGGCCGAGGCCGTGGGCAAGCTGAAATTGTGCCACAACAAACACCCACATCTTCTCGCTCGACCTTCCTGTCCCAATTAATAAGCGACCGCAGAACACCACTATTGAACACAGAGCAGTGTCAAAAGGTTATTGGTTGGATAGCAGATAATGCTTCCAGTCACTTAACCACCACCACCACCACCTTGTCTTCCACACGGTCAAGTCTCAGTAGCTGTGAGTCTGGACCACATATTCCTCACCCTGAACCTCCTTCCTCCCACCATTCCTAGAGACAACTGATCCCACACTTGGACATGCCAAAGAGCTGTTCACTTTCCCATTTATAGATTAGGGCCTCTCGCCTGGTCCACTTGAAGCGGGTCAAGAGGAGAACGCATATAGCGATGCCCAAATATTTGAGCAGCCATGGTCACACGAAGGCGACAGTGGGTAAGTGTCCCCAGAGGTGGACTATGATGAGACACAATTGCCAGAAAGTCAGGAGGAGGACCAGAGTGCGGAAGTGGAAGATGAGGTGGTGGATGATATAGTAACTGACCCAACCTGGCAGGAGGACATGCAGAGCGAAGACAGCAGCACACAGAGGGAGGGAGGCAGAGCAACCCAACAGGCAGGAAGAAGCAGTGTAGTGGTCGCAGAAAGAAGGCAGGCAACCGTTTCCCGTTACACCAACACGAAGTAAGCTGCCAGTACAACCGGTAGGTCTTCCCGAGTCTGGTTGTTTTTAAAGACTCGGCCGATAACCCCAAAAAGGCCATTTGCACCACCTGCCAGGCCAGCATCAGCAGGGGTGGCAAAACGACCAGCCTGACCACCACCAGAATGATCAGGCACATGGCAGCAAAGCACCCGACTTTGTAGGCCGGACCCAAGGGTTCAGGAATAGTGTCTGCTGGTGGCACCATTGCTTCTTCCGCTGTTGTGCATGCAAGCCAACCCCCTGTCCATGGTGCATGCGAAGACGCCTCCTGCCCTGCATCTGTCGTTGCACATTCTCAAGTAGCAGCATCAGGAAGCATGTCCACGTCCTTATCCCAATGCAGCGTCCAGTTGTCCATACCCCAGTCCTTGGAACGCAAGCGCAAATTCGCAGCCAATGGCCCACAGGCCACACTACTAAATTCCCACATTTCACGACTGCTTGATCTCAAAATGTTGCCTTTTAGGCTCGTGGAGACGGAAGCATTCCGCAACCTGATGGCGGCGGCCGTCCCTCAGTACTCGGTTCCCAGCTGCCACTATTTCTCCCGGTGTGCCGTCCGCGCATTACACAAGCACGTGTCCCAAAACATCTGCCGTGCCCTCAACAACGCAGTTACCGGGAAAGTCCACCTAACCACAGACACGTGGACAAGTGCTTGTGGGCAGGGACGGTACATCTCACTGATGGCACACTGGATTAACATAGTGGAAGCCGGGACCAAGTCGGACCTTGGGACGGAACATGTCCTCCCAACGCCGAGGATTGGGGGCCCTAGGTCAATCAGGATTGCTCCCAAAGTCTATTGCTCATGCAACTCATCCTCCATAGCTTCCTCCTCCTCTTCAGCCTCCATCTCTGAAATGACCACATCAGTCACAAGCTGGAAGCACTGCAGCACTGCCTCAGCCAAGCAGCAACAGGCTTTGCTGAAGCTAATATACTTAGGTGACAAAACGCACAATGCTGAAGCATTGTGGGCAGCTCTGAAAGAGCAGGCAGATCTGTGGCTCACACCGCTGAACCTACAGCCAGGCATGGTCGTGTGTGACAATGGCCGAAACCTGGTGGCGGCTCTAAGGCGAGGCGAGCTCACACAAGTACCATGTCTGGCCCATGTGCTTAACCTCGTGGTTCAGCGGTTTCTCAAATCCTACCCAGAGCTGCCGGATCTACTTGTTAAAGTACGCCGCCTGTGTGCCCATTTTAGAAAGTCACCTACAGCTTCCGCCGCCCTTGCCATGTTTCAGCAGCGTTTGCAGCTTCCGGCTCACAGGCTGGTATGTGATGTCCCCACGCGTTGGAACTCCACACTGCAGATGTTGGAAAGGATTTCTGAGCAGAAGAGGGCAGTTGTTGAATACCAGCATCAACAAGGCCGTCGGTATTCAGTTCAGACTCCACACATAAGACCACAGGAGTGGCCATGGATGTCAGACATATGTACCATCCTCCAAAACTTTGAGGACTCCACCAAGATGATGAGGGGCGATGACGCCATAATTAGCATCACCATCCCGCTTCTCTGTCTTCTGAAATGCTCTCTGCTCACAATCAAAGAGGATGCATTGCAGGCGGAGCACAATGAGATGGAGCAAGGAACCATACAGGGTGATTACACACAGCCCAGCCTCATCTCATCCCAACGTGGATTGAGTGATAATTAGTGTTGATCGAGCACTAAAATGCTCGGGAGCTCGAAGCTCGGGCCGAGCTCACCGTGATACTCGGGTGCTCGACCCGAGCAATGAGCCCAATGTTAGTGTATGGGAGCATTTTTGCGGCGGCACCCCTGGCAGTCTTTTAAAAGCCTAACAAGTGCCCAAAACAATAGTGACAGTGCTCAAATGACATGGGGACAGCATGGGGATCGCCCCAGGAAGCATTTATGACCCCCAGGTCACTGCTGTCAACAACGTGGTCAGAGGTATTAAGCCACTTTTACGGGCTCACAATAAAACGTTCAAAAACGAAAGTGAAACTGTTTTCCTGTGAAATATGTTAAGGAACATCCTTTCCAGGGTAAAGACTTGTGTATAAGATAAAATAAATAACCAAAAACAAAAATACTCCTCCACACTTTGGGCTATGTTCACAAGTAGCATTTTTTATGCGTTTTTGCACTTTTGTATTGCTTTCAACCGTGACAAATGCATTCACCGGGAAATGTCATTTTAACATTTTACAATCTTATCTGGCCATGTGCTGTGTGACACATGCATACAGTGCTGAAAAGACATGGGAACAGCATGGGGAAGACCCCTGGAAGCATCTCTGACACCCAGGTCACTGCCTAAAAGTGTGCCCATCAGAAGTGATCCTTGCCGCATCAGAAGATGCAGACTTGCAACTATCCCCATGCAAGTCCTTGTCCCAGGGCAATGTTCAACTGTACCTCCCCCATTCCTTGCAATGCAAGCGCAAGTATGCAGCCTGCCACCCACCAACCCCCAGTCTGCAATACCATACTGCTTGATTGCTTGCACTTGAAATTGGGCCTTTTAGGCATGTGGAGGCGGAATCTGGCCACCACGTCATGGCTGCGTCTGCGGCCTGGTATCCATACTCAGTCCCCAGCCGTCCGGCGGCCGGGTGTCCATGCTTGGTCCCCAGCCGCCAGGGGGTGGCCAGGTGTCCATACTCGGTCCCCAGCCGCCCCTATTTGTCCCGGTGCGCCTTATACACAAGCACGCATACCAAAACATTACCTGTGCCCTCCCCAGTGCATTTAGTGGGAAGGACAGCCTAACCACAAACACGTGGACAAGTGAATGTGGCCAGGGATGGTCCATCTCACTGAAGCCTTCACACTGGGTAAATATTGTGGAAGCCAGGACACAGTTGGACACTGGGATGCCACATGTCCTCCAGACATAGAGGATTGCGGGTGCTCGGTCAATCAGGCTTCAACAAAAAGTTCTTAAGATAGACAGCAGCAGTGGTCAGACTCCTACACAACGAGTAAATTATTCATGATTATAAGGCCATCGATCTCCTTAGCTTTCTGTTCCTTGGAATGCAAGCGCATGTATATAGTCGCGACTAGGCCTGAGGATGTCAGCGTTTTGGCGCATATCCTACCTCCTCAGAGTTTTGCTGGATGTTTTCCTGCTACTATCCCAGTTATATGATTCCCGTTAAAACTAAGCTTCAGTTGATGAATGATGGATGAGTTGGTGGCAAAGGAGAAAGAGCAGGAGGAACAGGGACCATTCACATCAATATCAGGCCAGTCAACTACACATGTGTTGTAGGATATGTTTCTGTACCAAAAGGAGTTGTTCGGCTACACAGTTAAAGGGCATGCAGTGAGTGCAATGCCTAACAAAAATTTCGAGGCACTCCAATGCCCCTTGGAAGTGACATGGAGGTCAGAGGGCCTTAACTAAACCATTTTTTCCATTTATAGCAACTGGGTCTCCAGTGCACTGTTGGCCTAAGCAGTGAATGGAAGGCTTTCCAAAAATTATGAGGAACTGCAATGCCCCTTGAAACAGACGTGAATTACAGCATATTAAATACATTCTACCCATTATTGGGAAGTGGGTCTCCCTTAGTGTTCGCCTATGCATTGAAAAGCAAAAGCTGACTAAAATTAGGAGGAAATGCAACGCCCGTTGGAAGAATGGTGGAGGTCGCAGTGGAATCAAAAGACAATATCAATGCCCCTTGAAAATGTGGTGGAGGTCGCAGTAGCTTAACAGGACGGTTATAATGCCCCTTGGAAAAGTGGTGGAGGTCACAGTAGCTTAAAAAGACGGTTTAAATGCCCCTTGGAAGAGACGTGGAGGTAACAGTGGAATAAAAAGACAATATCAATGCCCCTTGGAAGAGTGGTGGAGGTCACAGTAGCTTAAAAAGACGGCTTAAATGCCCCTTGGAATAGACATGGAGGTCACAGTGGAATCAAAAGACAATATCAATGCCCCTTGAAAATGTGGTGGAGGTCGCAGTAGCTTAACAGGACGGTTTTAATGCCCCTTGGAAAAGTGGTGGAGGTCACAGTAGCTTAAAAAGACGGTTTAAATGCCCCTTGGAAGAGACGTGGAGGTAACAGTGGAATAAAAAGACAATATCAATGCCCCTTGGAAGAGTGGTGGAGGTCACAGTAGCTTAAAAAGACGGCTTAAATGCCCCTTGGAATAGACATGGAGGTCACAGTGGAATAAAAAGACAATATCAATGCCCCTTGGAAGAGTGGTGGAGGTCGCAGTAGCTTAACAAATGGTTTTAATGCCCCTTGGAAGAGACGTGGAGGTCGCAGTGGAATAAAAAGACAATATCAATGCCCCTTGAAAATGTGGTGGAGGTCGCAGTAGCTTAACAAGACAGTTTTAACGCCCCTTGGAAGAGACGTGGAGTTCAGAGTGGTTTAACAAGACCATTTTAATGCCCCTTGGAAGAGACTTGGAGGATCCAATAGCTTAACAAGACGGTTTTAATGCCCCTTGGAAGAGACGTGGAGTTCAGAGTGGTTTAACCAGACGGTTTTAATGCCCCTTGGAAGAGACGTGGAGGTTACAGTAGCTTAACAAGACAGTTTTAATGCCCCTTGGAAGAGACGTGGAGGTCACAGTAGCTTAACAAGACGATTTTAATGCCCCTTACAAGAGCCATGCATTACAGCATATTAAAAACATTATTCCCATTATTGGGGAGTGGGTCTCCCATAGTCTTTGCCTATGCCTTCCAAGCAAAAGCTGCCAAAAATTAGGACGGAGGAACTTGCAATGCCCCTTACAAGAGCCATGCAGTACAGCATATTAAAAACATTATTCCCATTATTGGGGAGTGGGTCTCCCATAGTCTTTGCCTATGCCTTCCAAGCAAAAGCTGCCAAAAATTAGGACGGAGGAACTTGCAATGCTGGCAACAAGGACCACGGTCACCCTGGTGGTATAGTGGTGGTGGAGGCTGAGGATAAGTAGAAGAGCAAAAAACAGCCGAAATGAGGAAGCGTATACCCATGTGTGGGTGTGAAGCGATGCATGGGAATACACCTCCCGAAATAACACAGTGGATTTGACTTTATATTACTCTGCTGTCATTTGGTGGTGATGAGAAGTCTGACCCAATCCAGCCATTGTTAATTTTGATAAGGGTCAACTTTTCAGCATTGTCAGTTGACAGGCGACTGCGCTTATTAGTTATAATTCCCCCAGCGGCACTAAAAACACGCTCCGATAACACGCTAGCGGCAGGGCAGGTCAGGACCTCCAAGGCGTACAGAGCGAGTTCATTCCAAGTGTCCAGTTTGGATACCCAATAATTAAAAGGCACAGAGGAATCACGGAGGACACTGGTACAGTCGGCAAGGTACTCCCTCACCATCTTTTGAAACTTTACACTCCTTGTGAGAGTACCCCGCGCCTCAGGGCCTGTAAGCAGGGGGGGGGGGTCAGAAAACTATCCCAGAACGTTGACAGTGCTTCCCTGCTTCTGCTGGATTGGAGTTGTGTCTCTCTCGCCTGTACGCCTTGGTTGGGCAACGAACTGTGACCTCTGCCGCTAGTGTGTTCAGATGGGAATTTTTTTAACAGTTCTGCAGCAAAGGCCTTCTGGTACTGCCCCATTGTTGTAGACCTCTCCACCTCAGGAATAAGAGAGTGAAAGTTCTCCTTGTAGCGGGGGTCTAAAAGTGTCACCAACCATTAATGACCGTCACCCAACATTTTGACAACGCGAGGGTCACGATTAAGGCAGTATAACATAAATTCAGCCATGGGTGCCAGACTGGTAACGGGCAAGACTTCCGTGTCCTCACCCAGATTACGACTGACCATGCTCTCCTCCTCCTCCTCCTCCCCCCTGTCCTCAGGCCACCCACGCTGAACCGAAGCTGCAAACGCTGCTGCAACGCAGCAAGGGCTGCGGAAGCTGTAGCCGACTTCCGAAAATGAGCTGACAGGTGGCATACTTTGATGAGCAGATCTGGCAACTCGGGGTACGATTTAAGAAACCGCTGAACCATGAGGTTAAGCACATGAGCCAAGCATAGTACGTGTGTGATCTCGCCTCGCCTCAGAGCCACCACCAGGTTCAGGCCATTGTCACACACGACCATGCCTGGATGTAGGTTCAGCAGTCTCAGCCACAGATCTGCCTGCTCTTTCACAGCTGTCCACAGCTCACAAGCAGTGTGAGGTTTATCACCTAAGCTTATGAGTTTCAGCACAGCCTGTTGCCACTTGGCTGAGGCAGTACTGCAGTGCTTCCAGCTTGTAACTGATGTGGTGATATCTGAGATGGAGGCTGAACTTGAGGAGGAGGATGATGCGCAGGAGCTGTACACTGTGGGAGCAACTCTGACTGACATAGGGCCCGCAATCCTCGGTGTGGGGAGGATGTGTTCCGTCCCAAGGTCCGACTGGGTCCCGGCTTCCACTATGTTTACCCAGTGTGCCGTCAGGGAGATGTACCGTCACTGGCCACAAGCACTTGTCCACGTGTCCATTGTCAGGTGGACTCTCCCAGTAACTGCATTGTTGAGGGCACGGCAGATGTTTTGGGACTTGTGCTTATGTAGAGCGGGGATGGCACACCGGCAAAATAGTGTCGGCTGGGGACCGAGTACCGAGGGACGGCCACCGCCATAAGGTTGCGGAAGGATTCCGTCTCCACCAGCCTAAAAGGCAGCATTTCCAACGCAAGCAGTCGTGAAATGTGCGAATTTAGGACTGTGGCCTGTGGGGCGTTGGCTGCGAATTTGCACTTTCGTTCAAAGGTCTGGGATATGTACAATTGAACGCTGCGGTGGGATGTGGACGTTAATGCTGTTTCTTGAGAAACTGCAATAACAAGTGAAGACTGAGAGGAGGGGGATTGCCTTGCATGCACAACGGGGGGTTCTCTTACACGCACAACAGCGGAAGAAGCAGTGGTGACACCCACTGACACTAGTCGTGGACCCTGGGGTTCGCCCCACAAAGTCGGGTGCTTTGCTGACATGTGCCTGATCATGCCGGTGGTGGTCAGGTTGGTAGTTTTGTCACCCCTGCTGATGCTGGCCTGGCAGGTGATACAAATGGCCTTTTTGGGGTTATCAGCAGAGTCTTTAAAAAAATGTCAGACTCTGGAAGACCTACCGGTTGTACTGGCAACGTCCCTCGTGTTGGTGTTACGGGGAACGGTTGCCCGCCTTCTATCTGCGGCCACCACACTGCTTCTTCCTGCCTGTTGGGGTACTCTGCCTCCCTCCCCCTGTGTGCTGCTGGCCTCCCTCTGCATGTCCTCCTGCCACGTTGGGTCAGTTACTAGATCATCCACCACCTCTTCCTCTTCCACTTCCGCACCATAGTCCTCCTCCTCACTTCGTGGCAATTGTGTCTCGTCATCGTCCACCTCTTGTGACAAATTGCCAGCGTCGCCTTCCTGTGGCCATGGTTGTTCAAATATTTGGCCATTGCTACATGGGATCTCCTCTTCCACCACTTCAAGCGGAGCAGGCGAAGGGCACAAATATGGAAATGGACCAGTGAACAGCTCTTCAGAGTGTCCAACTGTGGGATCAGTTGCTGTCTGACGACACTCGGCATGGTGGGAGGAAGGAACATCAGGGTGAGGAGGAGTATGCGGTCGAGACTCATGGCTACTAACACTTGACCGTGTGGAAGACAGATCGGTGGTGGTGGTGCCCAGGTGACTGGAAGTATTATCTGCTATCCAATTAATAACCTGTTTACACTGATCAGTTCGCAATAGTGGTGTTGTGTGCTTCCCTAGTAATTCGGTCAAGAACTGGGAGCGAGAAGATGTGGCTGTTGTTTGTGGCACATTTTCACCTTGGCCACGGCCCCGTCCTCTGCACGCACCATCACCAGAACGTCCAATTCCAAGTTCCTTGCCACGCTCCTTGCCCATTGTAAATTAAGTAAAATAGCTTACACTCGCACTATCAATGGCAAAAGGGTAATAAAAAGGAGATTAGAAACGTTGAAGAGGAAAACCACAGTTCTATTTCTCTGGCCTACACCAGAATTTTTTAAACAGATATATTTGTGTCTGAACAGTCAGCGATACACTCAAATTGGTTTTTTTTATGCAAAAAGGTGGATTACACCCAGATTTGAACCATGGAAGAGGAAAACCACAGTTCTAGTTCTCTGGCCTACACCAGAATCTTTTAGACAGATATATTTGTGTCTGAACAGTCAGCGAGACACTCAAACTGTTTTTTTTATGTAAAAAAGGCAAAAAGGTGGATTACACCCAGATTTGAACCGTGGAAGAGGAAAACCACAGTTCTAGTTCTCTGGCTGAAACCAGACTCTTTTAAACATATATATTTGTGTCTGAACACTCACAGACACACTCAATTTTTTTTTTTTGGGGGGGGGGGATATCAAAAGGTTAATAAGATGGGTATTTGTACAGTCTGACTGAGGAACAAAAAAAAAGAGGATTTAGATGAAGAAAAAAAAGGACTTTTCCTGGCCCCTGAAACCTGGGGCTAAGTCTAGCAATTTGAGAAGCAGCACACAGGACTGTAATGCAGTGCTTGTTGGTATAACCACTGCATCTCCTATACAGCCTGCCAGCCTGCCTGCCTGATATCTGGGATGGATATTAGTCCTGAGAAGGACTGTTTGTTTGATTTTACAGGCTTTAGAGACCCTACACTACCTATTTCGCAGTATAAATCTCTCCCTAGCTCAGCAGAACTCTCCCTACACCATCTGATCCGGAGCGACTGTGTCCAAGATGGCGGCGCCCGGTTTTAAATACTCGAGGTGACATTGTGCGGCCAGCCAATCACTGTAATGCCCACAACCAACATGGCTGCGGCATTACAGTGACTGGCAATCCCTGCATGTTCATTGGCTCTGTAAAGAGCGCCAAACATGCAGGGCGGAGACCTGAGCTTCCGCCCGAGTAACCCAAAAATACTTGGTGCTCGCCGAACATCTGGAATAGTGAGATGCTCGGGCGAGTACCGAGCAGTGTCGATCGAGCATGCTCGCTCAACACTAGTGACAATGAGGAAGAGGAGGAAGAACAGGAGCCAGTTTCGTGCGCTATAGATGGTACTACCTGCACAACTATCATACCATCTGTTCAGCGTGGATGGCCAGCGGACAGAGAGGAGGAGGAGAAGGAGGATTAGAGCATGGTCAGTTATCCTCTTGGTGAGGACATGGAAGTTTTGCCTGTTAGCAGTCTGGCATGCATGGCTGAGTTTATGTTACGCTGCCTTTCCCATGACCCTCGCGTTCTCAAAATTTTGGGTGACAGTCATTACTGGTTGGTGACACTTCTAGACCCACGCTACAAGGAGAACTTTATATCTCTTATTCCTGAGGTGGACAGGTCTACAAAAATGGAGCAGTACCAGAAGACCTTTGTTGCGGAACTGTTAAAAAAATTCCCATCTGAAAACGCTGGCGGCAGAGGTCACACTTCGTTGAAAAACCAAGGAGTACAGGCGAGAGAGACACAAATGCAATCCAGCAGAGGCAGGGGAACACTGTCAAAGTTCTGAGACAGTTTTCTCAGACCCTCCCATCGCACAGGCCTAGAGGCGCGGGGTATTCTCACAAGAAGTGCAAAGTTTTGGAAGATGCTGAGGGAGTACCGTGCCCACCGTACCAACGTCCTCCGTGATTCCTCTGTGCCTTTTAATTATTGGGTATCCAAGCTGGATACGTGGAATGAACTGGCTCTCTACGCCATGGAGGTACTGGGATGCCCTGCCGCTAGCGTTTTATCAGAGCGGGTTTTTAGTGCCGCTGGTGGAATTATAACTGATAAGTGCATCCGCCTGTCAACTGAAAATGCTGACAGGCTGACTCTTATAAAAATGGGCTGGATTGGGCCAGACTTCTCAACACCACCGAATGATAGCAACGTAACATAAACTCAAACCCAGTGGTTTTTTTTGGGAGGTGTATTCCCATGCACCTCTTCACACCCACACATGGCTTCCTGAATTTGGCTATTTGCTTTTGTCCTCCTCCTTCTCCTCATCCTCCACCACCATATCACCAGAGTGACCGTGGTCCTTGATGCAACTCCCACATAATTTTTTTAAAGGTTGTTTATGATGCCCGAAAAAAAAAAAATTATACAGCATGTTCATGTATACCCCCCAAGGGTAAATGTTTGTCAGCCCATACACTTAGTGCATGGGTATTCCAAGTATAGGAGACCCGCTCGTTTCTAATGGAAACATTTTTTTATGAGGCCCTCTAAGTCTCTTCTAGAGTGCCCCCCAATTTTTGGCAGCCCTTGCATTCACTACATAGGCCAACACTATGGGAGACCCTATCCTTTCTAATGAGAATTTGTCGTTACTGTGGCCCTGCTCTATGTGTCTTTAAATTTTTTGTGGGTTTTTTCCTAAAATTGGTCAGCCGTTGGACTCGCTGCATACCCTATAACTGTATAGCAGACTCTCCCCTTTCTAATGGGAATTTGTCGTTACTGTGGCCCTGCTTTATGTGTCTTTAAATTCTTAGTGGGGTTTTTCCTAAAATTGGTCAGCCGTTGGACTCGCTGCATACCCTATAACTGTATAGCAGACTTTCTTCTTTCTAATGGGAATTTGTCATTACTGTGGCCCTGCTCTATGTGTCTTTAAACTCTTAGTGGGGTTTTTCCTAAAATTGGTCAGCCGTTGGACTCACTGCATATACCTATAACTGTATAGCAGACTCTCTCCTTTCTAATGGGAATTTGTCGTTACTGTGGCCCTGCTCTATGTGTCTTTAAATTCTTAGTGGGGTTTTTCCTAAAATTGGTCAGCCGTTGGACTTACTGCATACCCTATAACTGTACAGCAGACTTTCTCCTTTCTAATGGGAATTTGTCGTTACTGTGGCCCTGCTCTATGTGTCTTTAAATTCTTAGTGGGGTTTTTCCTAAAATTGATCAGCCGTTGGACTCACTGCATACCCTATAACTGTATAGCAGACTTTCTCCTTTCTAATGGGAATCTGTCGTTACTGTGGCCCTGCTCTATGTGTCTTTAAATTCCTAGTGGGGTTTTTCCTAAAATTGGTCAACCGTTGGACTCACTGCATACCCTATAACTATATCGCAGACTCTCTCCTTTCTAATGAGAATTTGTCGCTACTGTAGCCCTGCTCTGTGTGTCTTTAAATTCTTAGTGGGGTTTTTCCTAAAATTGGTCAGCAGTTGGACTCACTGCATACCCCATAACTATATAGCAGACCCTCTCCTTTCTAATGGGAACATGTTGTACTTGTTACTGTGGCCCTGCTCTATGCGTCTTTAAATTCTTAGTGGGGTTTTTCCTATAATTGGTCAGCTGTTGGACATACTGCATACCCTATAACTGTATAGCAGACTCTCTACTTTCTAATGGGAATTTGTCGTTACTGTGGCCCTGCTCTATGTATCTTTAAATTCTTAGTGTTTTTTTTACAAAATTTTGGCAGCCCTTGCAGTCACAGCATGGGCATTACTACTATAGGAGACCCCCCTCCTTTATAATGGGAACATTTTTTTTACTTAGACCCTCCTCTATGTCTCTTCAAAGGGGTATTGGGTTGCATCCAAATTTTTGGCAGCCCTTGCAGTCACTGGATACGCAATAACAGTATAGGAGACCCATTTGTTAATAATAGGAACAACAAAGCATATCTGGCTGATGGCTCTCTAGCAATAGCAAGGGCCAACTGCTGGCCTATTAAGAATAGTAAGGGCCGTCTGATGGCCCTATAAAAATAGGCTTTATGACTTTCAGAGTCCCTCCATCATAAATAAAACAGGATGTGTCTGATGATGTGTCACAGACCACATTGCCAGATAAGGTTGTAAAATGTTAAAATGACATTTCCTCGTGAATGCATTTGTCTTAAAAAATAACATAAAAAACCCCCAAACAATAGGATCTTTCTTCAGTATAAAAAACAGCGTCACCAATTTAACCTCAATGTAATCACATTGTTCAGCTCCGGCACCTCATCCTCCATCTCCGAAGTGACCACATCAGTCACAAGCTGACAGCACTGCAGCACTGCCCTGGCCAAGCGGCAACAGGCTGTGCTGAAGATAACATGCTTAATGCTTAGGTGACAAACTGCCCAGCGCTGCAGAGTTGTTGAAAGCTTTAACAGAGCAGCCTGATCTGTGGCTCTCAACGCTGAACATACAGCGAGGCATGGTCGTGTGTGACAATGAGCGGAACCTGGTAACGGAGAAATGACAGCCAGAGTAGATATGGTTTCCCTCTATGCCAGTCCTTTCACTGAGCTAAAGAATATGGCTGTGGTAAAATACAACTTCCACTGAGAAGCTGTTTCAGATTGAAAAACATTGTGCCCACCAGAGGATTTAATTCTGAGGGCTCACCTTTCTCGCCCGCTCAAGAGCCCCATAGCAGCTGCAAAGTTAGCGCTATCATGAACTCTCCTGAGGTAGAAGCAAAGGCACACCAGAGGATTCTCTGGTGGGACCGTCCAACCCTGCTGAGAAGCATTCCTGGCTAAGAAAAGTGTGGGGGAAGGTTCCCGGACACTCTATGGCTGCTTTTTTAATGCGGATCAGACGTGTTTATTCATGTTATTTCTCAAACCATATTGCAGATCAGGCCATTGCCCAACTCTGTAGTCATGAAATTAAATGCGCAAAGAAAGATGTGCGTGTGCCTAAGCACCACCGACAAGTGGGGGTTGATGTTGGACGGGCTGCCATTGCTTCTGCAACAAGCTGCATTAGAGGACTTCCTGGGAGAATTTACACCCAGAGTAAATACAGTTTCCCTCTATGCCAGTCCTTTCGCTGAGCTAAATACAAATCAGAAAAAAAAGCTGTGGACTGCCTCCGTACCGTCCCTGGCCACATTCACCTGTCCATGTGTTTGTGGTTAGGCGGTCCTTCACTGTAAGTGCACTGGGGAGGGCATGGGTAATGTTGTGGGACCCGTGCTTGTGGAAGTCGGAGACGATACCGGTAAAAATAGTGGCGGCTGGGGACCGAGTATGGATACCTGGTCACTGCCGCCATAAGATTGTGAACAGCTTCCGTCTCCACGAGCCTAAAAGGCCACATTTCAAGTGCAAGCAACTGTCAAAAATTTGGCAGGATAGTATTGCAGCCTGTGGGAGGGTGGGTGGCTGGCTGCATACTTGTGCTTGCATTCCAAGGAATGGGGTAGGGACAACTGAATGCTGCACTGGAACAAGGACATGGACGGTGATTTTTGCAAGTCTGCAATGACAGGTGCATGGCGGGAGGCATCTTTGCATGCTCCAAGGATCACTTATGATGGGCACACTAGGCAGTGACCTGGGAGTCAGAAATGCTTCCAGAGGTCTTCCCCATGCTGTTCCCATGTCTTTTCAGCACTGTATGCATGTGTCTGATGATGTGTCACACACCACATGGCCAGATAAGGTTGTAAAATGTTAAAATGACATTTCCCAGTGAATGCATTTGTCTTTGTTGAAAGCAGTGCAAAAGTGCAAAAACGCATCAAAAATGCTACGTATGAACATAGACCAAGTTGTGAAGGAGTATTTTTTATTTTAATTATTTATTTTGCCTTATACACAAATCATTACCCTGGAAAGGATGTTCCTTAACATATTTGCCAGGAAAATCCATTTTGTTTTTGTTTTTGTATGTTTTATTGTGAGTCCATAAAAGTGGCGTAATACTCTGACAACGTTGTTGACAGCAGTGATCTGGGAGTCAGAAATGCTTCCAAGGGTCTTCCCCATGCTGTTCCCATGTCATTTGAGCACTGTTCTCATCGATTTGGGCAATTTTCAGGCCCTCTGCAGACCGCCGGGAGGAGCTGCCTGAAAAATGCTTGATTTTCCCATAGACTTACATTGGGCTCGTTGCTTGGTTCGAGCACCCGAGTATTCCAATTTGCTCGACCCGAGCAACGAGTACCCGAGCATTTTAATGCTCGCTCATCACTAATCCACACGAAATGCATTTATAGAAGAAGACAAAGGCTATTGTGAAATCATTACTTATAAACAGAGATGAATATCATTGTGAAATATCAAAATAAAACAGTTGAGGAATAACTACACACGCTCACTTCATCCCAATAGAACTCAGCCTATGAAAAGAGAGACAAGCCATTAATAACATATATAGAATGTAAGAACCACAAGTCTCAGAAACATATTCAGTGGACAGACCTCTACAAAAAATTGCAGATGGGTTTCACTGAAACAACCACTTCAAACGCATAGAATAGAAAAAAGGGAAATGAAGTCTTAACGGTTGGTACAAAAATATAACAACTTTATTGATTCAAAAAATACACATTTAAAAGTCTGCAAGTGCAAGGGATGTGTGTACAAAAGAATGGCAATACCGAAAAGCAGCAGGGACACATAGAGGTAGAGAATCGATCAATCAATCCTGCCTTTATCAGAACGCATGGGACTCGATAGGGATAGATGGAGAGGAACAATAGTATATCACAAGAGATAAATATATAAACAATATTGTAAAGCTTAGTGCTCTATCTCCTGCATGATATAGTGCAATCATATAGGCAGTAATGCTCGTCTCCTAGAGCCCACAGCTCAATGATATAGCTGTGCCTTATCATAATCAATCCCCCTAAGTACCCTATGAACATCCATGTATATCAACAAAATCATTACCTCAAAGTATAAAAATGTGCCCCACCAGGTGGTAGGAAGGACTAGGAAGATGTGCCTGCTAGTCTGACTCCGCCCACTCCTGTGATAAGCAGCTCACTGTCAATAGACAATGTGCATACAGTGCCAGGTGTGGACGGGGTTAGCTGTGGTGTGGGCAGGGGCAGCTTTCTCAGCTCTGCTGCATTCTACATCTAAAAACTATGTCATAACTGCTGCACAAGTAAACTAAGTGATACATCGTTGGATTCAGGGTCTCTTTGCCTACATCATGCTGTCCTCAGATAAGGTAGCAAAATCTTGGTGACGGATTTCCTTTAAGAAACACTCCCATGAAGTTTTTTTTTTTTTTTTTACTAAATCTGTGTATGTGTAATTTAGTGTGTGCGTGTTACTATACTCACCTACCGTCGCATTCTTCATTCTGTTCCTCTTCTCAGTGGCATCATCACACTTCAGACTATCCGGATCATACTATGCGCTATGCGTGAGCCCAAAGTGTCTTTTAGGGTATGTTCACACGAGTGTATAAAAAATGTTCAAGTTTCATCCAGAAAAGTTGGACGATTTGTTTCTCTCTTGTCATCCATATGCAATTCATTTTTTACAGCAGCAAGCTATTAATCATTTACAGGACCATTTACAGTTTCCTATGTTACAGAATTGCAATGTATCTGTAAAAATCGGATGCTATACTGTGGCTCCATATGGCATACAATTTTTTTTTTTGCACACCTACCCATAGACTTGAATGGGAGAAACTAGTGCATGTTGCGATTTTTTATTTTTTTTTCACAAGCAGATTTGGTCTGTGAAAAAAAAATTACTCATCTGCACTGCCCCATTAAATAGCATTGATCCAAGTGCTGTCCGTTTTTTTGCAGACTGAAAATATGGTTATGTGAACAAGCCTTTACAATGTAAATCTATGGAGCCTCGTTCTGATGTATACACTGTATGTAACATCGCTAAAGCGACTTCCAAGTCAACGCAGTGTGACCCAAAGAGTCTGAAGAATGGTGACGTCACTGAGAACGGCGCTGGACATCAGAGAGTGCAGCGGTAGGTGAGTATATTAATGCACATGTATACAGATTTACTAAAAAAAAATTAATGGAAGAACTTCTTTAAATGTTTTCTTTGAAATTTGAATCTTCCTCTTTAGGTTATTTTTAGGTTTGTACAATGGCAGTAATATAATTGTTTTTGGCTACATAATTTCATCAATTTCTGTATACATGTAGTTTTATTCTCTTTTTGTAACACCTCTGGTTGCTGCAGAAGTACGCAGATTTGCTGTTATAATACTCGCTAAAAAAAACAATACTAAAACATAATAAAATTGAAAAAAGGCCTCTGTGCAGATGGATAGATGGATATGTGGTGCATTCTTTATAAAGTGTTTATTGATGCCAGCGAATCTGTTCATATTTTGACCTAAAAACAATGACGTTTTAGGTCTTGTTTTTCTCTTTCGAAGTAGATATATACAATATCATTAAAAAATGCAATACAGCTTTTAATAAAAATAGTTCCAGGGATAACATTTAATCAATATGTACTGTAATTGTATTATCATTCTGTAGCTGTTTTTTTCAGCATTGATGTAGCTGTTTGTAACACCTTAAATAATATGATTTAGACAATAAGGATATTGTCGAAAATCAGTTATGTATTTTCAGGAAAATCTGTATCAGAAGTCCTAGACTGATATTCGGGTTTTTAACACGGCTTTGTAGTTTGGACTAGAACAGCTCCACAAATGGATTAGCCCTATTTAATGGGGGTATTTGGCGATCAACCATGGTTTACAGGCAGGATCCACATGGGAACTTTGTTTTTAAAAAAAGATGTAACTTATTGAATCACCTTTTGGATTTGGGAAGCATTGTGTAGTGGATTTCATAATATGCACCAGAATCTACAGTATATGAAAAAACTGTGTCCGGCTGAGTCACAATAAGCAAATAAACATATAACAAATGAATCACTTAAACATTGTATGGAAATTACATACGATAAAATAGTAAAAAACAGCTGTGACATTGGCTTTGGTAAAAAACTGAGAAACTAAAGTGATAGTTATTTTTTTAGGCAGTTTATTGAGCATAAAATTAACTGCCTAAGAAAGTGACCCAAAAACGTATTTTATTCCACTTAGTATTGCAAAAGTAAATGATCTACAAGTATTTATTTCACGGTAATAACTTAGCTGGAAATGTACTGCCCCCTAGTGGTCACTGCACATGCATACAGCCATACTACATGGCATTTGTCTTTCAATACTAAATAAAATTAAATAATGTTTGGTACAACCCCAATTCCAAAAAAGTTGGTACGCTGTGCAATAACAAAAGAAAGGAAATAAAAAGAAAACAAAAATGCAAGAATTTGGAAATCTATTCTCAACTTTTTTGAGATATGTTGCTGCCTTCAATTTCTAAATGAATAGGTTTTTTTTTCAAATGAAAAGGAAGAACGTCGTTGAACTTCTAATCTTTGTTCTATGTTGTGCTATGAATAAAATATTGCTGTAAGAGATTTCCAATCATTGCATTCTTGTGTTCTTCACATTTTTCAGAGTTTCTTTTTATGGAATTGGGGTTGTAGATAGTAGATACTAGAACCAGTATCTTTACTGTTAAGGATGAGCTGATAATTAATAATAGTAATCTTTATTTTATAGCACCAACATATTCCGCAGCACTTTACAATTCAGAGAGAAAAATGTACAGACATTATCTGACATTACACATTGTGAAGAATCCTCGCCACCTGCCTGACGTCGCTATTACATCAGATGGATCACGTGATACGGGTCCGCACTTTGCACCAGCTTGATGTTTCACACCCCTCCAGGACACATAAGGTCAGATTCAAAGAAAATGATAAAGTCCGCTCACCTATAAACTCCTTCCCATTGTTTCCTCTTTTCTGCTCGGATAGCAGGCAACTGCATTGAACACAACTTCAGACCAAAATTCAGTGAGTGAGGAGAGTCCAGCCATGTGGTGTAATTAAAATTTCCATTTATTTGAAAGATGATATTTATGGAAATATCATCCTTCAAATAAATGGAAATTTTAATTACACCACATCGCTGGAGTCTCCTCACTCACTGGATTTTGGTCTGAAGTAAGGTCAGATTGGTACAGTTTTACACAGACACCCCCTGTTCGCATGGGTTCAGGAAGGTACCAAGAGTGAGAAGAGGTAGCCCACTCAATCACTGACATAGCACCACACTCGCTCACACCTCTGACAGGTTGAGAGACCCCTTTTCACTAGCCCTAGTGAAAAAAAGAACCTTAGCCCAGTAGAGCTGCTACCAGTTCCTATTGGATATAAGCCCCGGTCAATTCATGGGAATTATATCAGGGCAGAATCCAGCCCCGGTAGCATGAGAATTAACCAAACAATGGACGTGTGGATTCGTGGATCAAAATAAAAGAGCAGCCCAATGTTAAATTATATATAACTGCACACTAGACAATACACTATATACACACAATGGTTAAACATACATATACAATGGTCAGAAATGCAAATACAACAGTAGTGGTACAAAATTATGCAGATATTAAGAGTCAGTTACAAGTCAGATGAAAGACCTGGCTTGCGGGGGAGTGCTGCCACATGGGAGGCTTGTGGTTCCCTCTGTTGCGTGACTTCTCTCACACGATATGTCGTCGCGACCTCCGAGAGAAAAAGCACTAAGCCAAGATCTGCAGGAGCATTTAACCCCTCTGGGTAACTCCCCTCCTGTCCCCTGGGCTGAACCTGAGCCCCCTCCTTGTGTCCCTGACAGATAATAACTCCAAAACATCAGATGGGTCATAACACCTTAATGGATGGTCGGCGGTTCTGGGGTCATTGGATCCAGCCGGACCCCTGCTACCCATGGAAACTAAACACAGCTGTATTATTGGTTTCTGAATAGCTGTTCTATGTCTTCACCATGTCATGGGGATATCAGTAATATATTCGATGTGTGGCTAGGACATATAGTATTTCCATAACTCAATATGGAATTATAGCTGTCTGAAAAAAGGGAGACCGCATGGCTTGGATCCACAGGGGTCTTCCTGTAGTAGCTCACCAGCTAGCTGGTGGGTGGTGTAACTCCTTTGTTTGAAGCTGACCAGGTCTCTTGTTACAACTACACATGCTTACAGGATGATTGTGAGCTGCCATTACATCCCACCATCCTTCACACACATCAATACCTGATTCTACAATTTCCAAGAGCAGCGAGGGCCCTGCTTGCAAGCTTACAATCTATCAGGAAAAGGTATAAAGTTTTTGTGGTTCATCCATCACTATAATAAATAAATAGCATTGTTCATATAATGCTGCATGACCAGGTCATCAGTCAGTATCTCCATATATACAGATACAAAGTCCTGTTGAGTGCGTGGAGAGTGTGGACCCAGGTGAAAAAAGGGGTCAGATTTTTGAAGAAAGTTTATGAAAGAAGAAAAAGGGAAGAGTTATATTAATGAGGTGAGGTGATAAGCCAGTCTAGAGACATATGTTTTTATGGACACTGAAAATTAACTGAATTGACCTTGGTAGAGCATAGCGGTACCACTCGAGAGAAGATTTGGAGATGGGGTGAAAGATTTGGAATATAAAGGATGTTAGTCTTAAGTCATTAGCAGGATGGAGAGCACGGGTAGCATTGTAAACAGAGATTAGAGAGGTGCTGAATTGTGCACAGTTTTTTGGATGAATGTGATAAGTTTATAGTATATTCTGTGGCAGATGAGCATATAGTGTAATGATTGGCACAGGGTGGAGACATCGGTGTAGCAGCTGGATAGAAATATGATCCTGGCTGCTGCATTCAGAATAGATTGGAGAGGTTTTAATAAAAGGAAGACTGATTAGTAGAGAGTTGAAATAGTCAGGACGAGAATGAATCAAAGCATTAGTAAGAGTTTTTGCAGTGTCAAATGTAAGTGTGTCACCCCAGGCCTGGAAATATTAAAGGCTGTGTCTGAGAGCAGGAGGGAGGTTCCCTGGTCAGGGACAATTAGCATACAGCACCTCCTGTCCCCGGCCAGTAGGGGGAGCTGGCTGCCCCTATAAAAGCTGGAACTGAGGGCAGGGTTAGAGAGAACTGGACGACCTAGCTCAGGACTGAGACTAGTCCCAGAGAAGGAGGGACAGTTGAGCTGTAGCCAAGGAGTCCGTGAGGCAGAGGAGAAGCTGCGAGCCAGGGACAGAGGCGACGAGAGCCGGTCCTGGCTGAGAGAATCACCACCGGACATTGGGGTTCGAGGCTGTCAGGGTTGCAAGCCCTGCAGCAGATAACCAACCCGCAAGGAATTTCAGGTTCCTTGGCCTAAGAAGCCTGGAGGCTCTGCCACACAGAGGGACCGGTACAGCACGGAAAAGCAAAAGGTACCCAAGGCCCGAGTCGCAAGCCATACAGGCGAAGTACATGGCCAGCTCAGGGATGTTGGCTATTACACCACGAAAAGGTGTATAGTCAGCAAGGGCAGAGAGAGAACGGTAGGTCTTCACACTCACCCTGACCAGTGGGGCTCGCCCAAATGCCCTCAGACACCCAGGCCCATTCCTGCCCGGTACTCCTGTTGGGTCAGTAGTAATACCTACAATAAAGACCCTGGACTGTTTGAAGCGGACTCTGAACTCTTATTACTGCGACCTACACCATCACCCCCAGCATCCACCTACATTGCCCTGAGGCTACACTCTTCCCGTGGGGAGTTATCCTATCCCTGTGCTGCACACCAACACCAGCCTCAGCGGTCTGCCTTGCAGCGGCGATCATCCATGACCGCAATCCACTGGTGGCGTAGTCGGACATTCATAGCTCTACAAATAGACTGTCACAGCATTTGGTCTGACCACCCTGAGCCACGGGATCGAGTTGCCACTACTACCCCCATCATCGCACTGAAGCCCGGTTCCGGGTGCCCCACGGCCCAGGGGGCGAGTCATAAGCAGTGTCGAACTGGGATGACAAGGGCCTACCAATAACCAACTCTAGGGCCCCACTTGTCAGCTACATTGTTAAATGAATAAGATGCTGCCTTTGTCTGTACATAGTGATTCAAGTGTAAAGTGGCAAGTACTGCTCATACAACACCTGGCAAAAATTATGGAATCACCGGGCTCGGAGGATGTTCATTCAGTTGTTTAATGTTGTTGAAAAAAAGCAAATCACAGACATGTCACAAAACTAAAGTAATTTCAAATGGCAACTTTAGGGCTTTTAGAAACACTAAAAGAAATCAAGATTAAAAATGTGGTACTCAGTAAGGGTAATTTTTTTCAGACCAAGCAGAGGGAAAAAATTATGGAATCACTCAATTCTGAGGAAAAAAATTATGGAATCATGAAAAACAAACACACAAAAGTACACTCCAATGCATCACTAGTATTTTGTTGCACCACCTCTGGCTTTAACAACAGGTTCCAGTCTCTGAGGCATGGACTTAATGAGTGACAAACAGTACTCTTCATCAATCTGGCTCCAACTTTCTCTGATGGCTGTTGCCAGATGTGCTTTGAAGGGTGGAGCCTTGTCATGAACCATTTTCTTCAACTTCCACCAAAGATTTTCAATTGGATTGAGATCTAGACTATTTGCAGGCCATGACATCGACCTTATGTGTCTTCTTTCAAGGAATGTTTTCACCGTTTTTCCTCTATGGCAGGATGCATTATCATCTTGAAAAATGATGTCATCATCCCCAAACATCCTTTCAATTGATGGGATAAGAAAACTGTCTAAAAAATCAATGAAAACTTGGGCATTTATTGAAGATGTACTGACAGTCATCTCCCCAGTGCCTTTACCTGACATACAGCCCCATATCATCAATGACTGTGGAAATTTGCATGTTGTCTTCATGCAATCATCTTTATAAATCTCATTGGGACGGCACCAAACAAAAGTTTCAGCATCATCACCTTGCCCAATGCAGATTCGCGATTCATTACTGAATATGACTTTCATCCAGTCATCCACAGTCCAAGATTGCTTTTCCTTAGCCCATTGTAACCTTGTTTTTTCTGTTTAGGTGTCAATGATGGCTTATGTTTAGCTTTTCTGTATGTAAATCCCATTTACTTTAGGCGGTTTCTTACAGTTCGGTCATAGAAATTGACTCCAGTTTCCTCCCATTCGTTCCCCATTTATTTTGTTGTGCATTTCCTGTTTTGGAGACATATTGCTTTAAGTTTCCGGTCTTGACGCTTTGATGTCTTCCTTGGTCTACTAGTATGTTTGCCTTTAACAACCTCCCCATGTTGTTTGTATTTGGTCCAGATTTTAGACACAGCTGACTGTGAACAACCAACATCTTTTGCAACATTGTGTGATAATTTACCTTCTTTTAAGAGTTTGATAATCCTCTCCTTTGTTTCAATTGGCATCTCTCGTGTTGGAGCCATGATTCATGTCAGTTCACTTGGTGCAACAGCTCTCCAAGGTGTGATCACTCCTTTTTAGATGCAGACTAACAAGCAGATCTAATTTGATGCAGGTGTTAGTTTTGGAAATTATAATTTACAGGGTGATTCCATAATTCTTTCCTCAGAATTGAGTGATTCCATAATTTTTTCCCTCTGCTTGGTCTGAAAAAAATTTCCCTTACTGAGTACCACATTTTTAATCTTGATTTCTTTTAGTGTTTCTTAAAGCCCTAAAGTTGCCATTTGAAATGACTTTAGTTTTGTGCCATGTCTGTGATCTGTTTTTTTTCAGCAACATTAAACAACTGAATGAACATCCTCCGAGCCTGGTGATTCCATAATTTTTGCTAGGGGTTGTATAAGAGGGTCGTGGCCCCCTCTTGTACAGGGGTCCATCGGAGGAATCTCCTGTTCTCCTGTGGATGAATCCAAGCCTGAATGTAAGGATAGATCAAATTTTGGAGATGTTATTACGGTGAAGGTGACATGAGTAAGTGAGTGAATGATTATATATAAGGAGTGAAGGAAAGATTTGAGTCCAATATCAACCCTTGATAGTGAGCTTGCTGATTGGGAGTTATGGTAGATCAACCCACAGAATGATTTGAAAAACTGTCTGGGCTTTTTATATCAGCAATTGCAATGATTGATTAAAAAGCCTGGTTAATATTCTGG
This sequence comes from Phyllobates terribilis, assembly GCF_046119375.1. Lineage (NCBI taxonomy): Eukaryota > Metazoa > Chordata > Amphibia > Anura > Dendrobatidae > Phyllobates > Phyllobates terribilis. Next base: position 231,914,621 of record NW_027362763.1, read on the forward strand.
GAAGAGATGAAAGTGCCAGCAACCTTGAAGCTTTCATTTAATTCCGTGACAACAATAACATAAAAAAATACCTGTATTGAATGGGAATAGTCAAACTGATGACAGAAGTTACAAATATGTACAGTTATTGACAACAAAAAGGAATTAAGATTTAATTCTATATTTCCAATAAAATATTTCAAATGGTCTAGAAAGATGCAGTCAAAACACATATAGTTTAGCGTATATCAGGGCCCTCACTCACCTTGCGTGTTTGCAGTCTATTGTGGAGTATTGGGCAGCTACAAAGATGACGTAAGGGAATGTGTGGACACTGTGCACTGCGCTCAGGTGAGTAGGACTGACACATGATCTCAAGGTGTGGTGCCATTAAAAAGTTATTGAAGACTTTGAGTATAATCATTAATGGCGTACAGAGACAGGAGAAGGCTTGAACTTGCTCACAAGGGAATAGGTGGATCCCCCTTTGGGCCCCTGGACAGATGTAGGCACCACATCACCTACAAAAGTTGTGCTTGGCACAATACACTTGGTGCATTATATACAGGAAGGCGACCTATCGTGGTACGAACATGTATCAGCAATGCTGCCGTAAGAGCAACCTATGGGATCCTCACATATCAGGTAGACGGCGATCGACCTATTCCACCTCACTGCTCCTTACATATATTTGCACACACAACACAGCCATTTTTTCATTTACATGTAGAATGTGTTGGCTGGATATTTGCGAACAAGGGTCTGGCCAGCTGTAAATTAGTCCCCCACTTTCAGTGTTACTGGTGGGCCCTTTTCAAGAATCGGAGCACTAGACTTGTAGGCACCACATTGTATAATGAAGGTGCCAGGGACTGCAAAGAGTTACTAGTAAGAAAAAGATGGCAATGTGTTTTCAAATAAGGAAAAAGTTTGAATGGATTAACTAAGGGTCAAAAAGGGGTCATTAAGAATAAGCGAGGAAAAGACCCACCTGTCCTCCTACCTCTGCCTGTGGATGCACAGCATCAGGAGCGGGTACCATGATGGGTGACACCTTAGAAAGTTTGGTCCTCTAAAGAGTCACCCAGCAGGGATCTGCTATTCTGCATGACATGCTGGCCAGCATCTGCAGGGAGAGGCAGTGACTAGTGTTGAGCCACTAGTGTTCAAGTTCGGTTCGGTTCATCGGTTGTGTTCGCCGAACTGTTCGTCGAACACCTTCGAACACCATTAAAACCAATGGCAGGCAAAAACACATAGAAACACATAGAAAACACTTTCAAAGGTGTCCAAAAGTTGACAAACTGCTCAGAAGACATAACTAACACATGGAAAAGTGACAAGTACATATAGTCATGCGAAAAGAAAAGAGGTGGAGGAGTAAAAGGAGGGGGAGACACAGATATAGGCATGTCATGTCCTTCTAAAATCCAAAAAGCGAGAAGCCGACACGGCCAGTCCGTTCCTGCCCGTGCCACCTCCGCGTCGCCGCTTTTGTGCCAGAGCTGCGGTGGACCCTGACGGCCAGCCCCCCTCTCCCAATACTGGTGCCTGTCCGCTGGTGGGTCGAGAGAGCCCCCCTGTGGTGGAGGCAGCTCTAAGCTTTTTAATTTAAATTGTCTCTCTAATTTGAATGAATACACTTTAAATCCTTTTACAAGGATCTATTGGAGGGCAAGTCTCATGCCAGCAGCCGCGTAATTCCAGCTCCAGTAGCATCCACTAAAGCTGCTGCAGTTAAAAAGCTTTTATAAGGATCGAGCTCGGCGGTCCACCGCAAGGTGTCCTACCGCCAGTCCCAGCCCCTATGCCTTGGGGTGCCTCCTGATGCTCTTCACAGAGTATCCTGGGGTCCCGAAGCATTTCCTTTGAAAAAATTAAGTGTCCAAACTACAGGTGGTGTAGCTTGCTTAACAGCTGGGATAATCCGCTGACTAGCAGACACTGCTACTAGGCACAAAGTATTTCCTGGGCTAGATGCAGTTAAAAATTTGTAATTAGATACTCTCACTGGATGCTAAGAAAGCATTCCATAGAGTCTCCTGGCACGCCATATATTATTCTCTTCAAAAGCTTGGGGTAGGGGTCTAGGGGACCCTTTTATAGCCAAAATCACGGCCCTGTATCGCAATACGTCACCTAGGCTGAAGATAAATGGAACTGTAGCACCCCGAGGGCTAGGTTGCTACAGAGGTATTGCACCTCACCCAGAGGTGTGATATCTCACTCTCAGGTAAGGATGGAGTGTGGATCAGGACCCCGACACCTGCATGCATTACACCACATTGCCGTGGGGCAGGGTGACCAATATGCCCCTGAGATGGGCACGACAGTTCCTGTCCCTGGCTGGAGTGGGGGGAGGGAACACTGAAGAAGGGGAACCCTGTAGTGCAGGAGCAGGGAGGAAGCAGTTCCTGGGTGCATTGAGAAGGGAGTATAAAAGGTGGGCATCATCTTAGTTCAGTGCAGAGAAGTCTGAGCAGAAGTGACAGGGAGCAGGGGCTCTGCATGAGCTCTGCTCCGGAAGAGGGCCTAGTAACAGAGGCCCAGGCCTGGAAGAGGGAGAAGGAAGGAAGAGGAGTGGATAAGGCTCCAGGAACGAGGAACGAAGGGATCCCAGGGGTATGGACGGGCGAGTCGCCACTGCACGCCCGAATCCACCTGCGTGGAGGGGTCAGGCCAAAGGGGAGACCGGTCCCTGAAACTAGTGGAGGCGGGAAACGACTCTCAGCTAGAAACTGGAGGCTGTGACATTTTATGTGGCGCAGCCCCTCGCTACACCCGCTAGGAAGGCACCACATAGGGTCAGGGAAACTGGCGCCAAGTTTACCAAGAGGAGGCCCGAGGCAGCCGGACAGAAGCGTTGGTAAGAAAGGCCAGACAAGGACACACAAAGAGGGTCCTGTGAAGCGCTCCAAAGTTATCTGGGAGTTGTCTGAGCCCCTCACCTGGTGAGCACAGTACGACGTGGGCAGCCGTTACCTGCAGAAGTGGTCTGGATAATAAGAACTGTGAGTAAAGGCCCTAGACTGCATCACTGACTCCATGTCGTTACTGCTGCTGCCCTGCACCATCACCCCCATCCTCCGCATACACTGCCCTGAGGCTATACCCCTCCCGTGGGGAGTTATACTACGCTCTGCTGCACCCACAACACCAGCCTCAGCGGTCTACCCTGCAGCGGCGGTTCACTCTGACCGCAATCCACGGGTGGCGTAGTAGGACATTTAAACATCAAAACCACATAAATAGTTCTGCCACTGGTTTGACCGCCCTGAGCCACGGAACCGGGTCGCCACCACGGAGACTACAACCACCAGTATCCACCAAAAAGGGTCCGGCTCCGGGTGTCCCAAGGCCCAGGGGGCGCGTCAGAACATTTTCATCACCTTTCATAATCACCAATGGGACAAGGCAGGGATGTCCTCTGTCCCCTCTCTTATACATTCTAGTGATGGAGCACCTGCTCTCATCAATTCGCCATAACCCCAATATTAGGTGGATTGAGGTGGGAGGCACCTGTTATGTTCTGCTACCAAAGCTAAGGAAAGAGAGGAGATCTGTCCCTACTATAGGACTCAGCTGAATCCCTACGATGTAACAGGGAACCTGATCCTGCGATCAGACCTGCTAAAGTCCTAATCTAGTCTGTACGGAGACCTATAGATGTGGGGAGGGAATCCCTACAAGTACTAAGGACTGGGAGGAATATGGGACACCTCCTAACAGAAATAGTAGCAGACAGACGAACAAACAAAATAGATAGAACATAGAGGTCCGTAGATCAAGCAAACTAACAGAGTTAGATACAGAGCACAGGCTAGCTAGAAAGTAGATATACAATGAAGTCCAGCAAAGCCAGAAGGGCGGAGCAGGATTAAATAGGCCAACAAGGTCATGTGACCAGCAAAGGAAAAAAAACCTAACAGCAAGGTTCTAACAGTACCCCCCCTTCTAAGAGGATCCTCCGGATCCCCTAGGACCAGGCTTATCAGGAAATCTCCTGTGAAACGCTCTGATAAGTCTGGACGCGGAAACATCATCTGACCTCACCCAAGAGTTATCCTCGGGTCCGAAACCTTTCCAGGCCACAAGATACTGCAAACTACCTCTATACCGTCTAGAGTCAAGGATGCGAGAAATTTCATATTCCCCGTCCTCCACCACCGGAGGAACAGAGGCAGAGGCGTCACCATCCGACACAACAGCTTTTTTTAACAGAGAGACATGAAAGACCGGATTAATTCTCCAGGAGGTAGGAACCTCCAACCTAACAGCAGATTGGTTGACAACCTGAAGCACCTTAAAGGGCCCTACAAACTTGGGACCCAATTTCTTAGAAGGAATCCTCAACCGCAGATTCCTAGAGGACAACCAAACCATGTCACCAACAGCGAACAAAACCTCCTGTCGTTTCCTATCAAAGTAGTCTTTAGATTTTCTGTTGGCCTCCTGAAGATTACCACGCACATCCGTCCAAACTCTTTCCAAATCACCGGAAAAATTCTCCTCCTCAGGCACGGCAGATCCCAACTTGGAGAACGACCCAAACGACGGATGTCTCCCAGAACAACAAAAAAAAGGCGAACAACCAGCAGAAGAAGATGTATGATTGTTCAGAGCAAATTCGGCAAGTGGCAGAAACTCAGACCACCCCTCTTGATTGTCTGCCACAAAACAACGCAAGAACTGCTCAACATCCTGGTTTTTCCTTTCTGTCTGGCCATTAGATTCAGGATGATATCCGGACGAAAACGACAAATGAATTCCCAACCTGTCACAAAAGGCACGCCAAAAACGAGCCACGAACTGAGGACCCCTATCAGAAACAATGTCAGTAGGAACGCCATGAAGTCTGACAATTTCCTTGACAAAGGCCTTAGCGAGAGTTTTAGCGCAGGGCAGTTTGACGAAGGGAACCAAGTGACACATCTTGCTAAAACGGTCCACGACCACCCAGATGACAGTAAAACCCTCAGACGGGGGAAGGTCAGTTATAAAGTCCATAGCCAAATGTGTCCAAGGAGCACTGGGGACCTCCAAAGGACAAAGCAACCCCGCAGCAGGAGTATGTGAGGACTTAGATCTAGCACATATAGTACATTGGCGCACCCACTTAATGACTTCCTTCTGCCATCCAGGCCACCAAAAACTGCGACCCACCAGTCTCTTGGTCTCAGAGATTCCGGGATGACCTGCCAACCGAGATTCGTGACACTCAACAAACAAATCTCTCCTAAAGGTCCCAGGCACAAACAACCTCCCATGAGGAGTGTTAGATGGGGCATTCTCCTGAGCTTTAAGAATCTCATCTTCCAAAACGGAGTCTAAAGCAGCTATCACAACACCTTCTTGTAAAATGTTTTCCTCTTTCTCAGCACCGACTATGGGAGAAAAACTGCGAGACAAGGCATCCGCCTTAACATTCTTAGTACCAGGGATGTAAGTAACGGAGAAATTAAACCGCGAGAAAAACAGTGCCCACCTAGCCTGACGGGCATTCAGGCGCTTGGCAGCATCAAGATATATCAGATTTTTATGATCCGTAAGAACCTGAACGGGAAATTCCGCACCTTCCAAGAAGTGGCGCCAGTGTTCAAATGCGAGTTTAATAGCCAATAATTCCCGATTACCAATATCGTAATTCAGTTCAGTCTCCGAAAATTTTTTTGAAAAAAAGGCACAGGGATGTAATCCATCCCCGTTATCCTGAGACAATACTGCGCCAACCCCCACAGAGGAAGCATCAACCTCAACCAAAAACGGCCTAGTAACATCAGGCTGCATAAGGATGGGAGCAGAGGTGAACCTCTCCTTGAGATACACAAAAGCTTCAATGGCCTCAGAAGACCACTGAACCGCATCAGCACCTTTCCTGGTGAGATCAGTCAGAGGTTTGACAATACTAGAAAAATTTTTTATGAATTTTCTGTAGTAATTGGCGAAACCCAAAAACCTCTGTATCGATTTCAAACCAATAGGCCTAGGCCATTCCTGCACAGCCTGAACCTTAACCGGATCCATCTCAAAACCTTTGCTGGAGATAATGTAGCCCAAAAAACTAATTCTCTGTACAGCGAACTCACATTTCTCCAGCTTAGCAAAAAGCGAATTGTCCATTAATAACTGTAATACCTCACGTACGCTCCGCCAATGAGACTCCAGATCTGGCGAATAAATCAAAATGTCATCCAAATACACAACCACATTTTTACCGATCAAAGGTCTAAGGATGTCATTAATCAGATTCTGAAAAAATGCAGGAGCATTAGTAAGACCAAAAGGCATAACCAGATTCTCAAAATGACCCACAGGAGTGTTAAAAGCAGTCTTCCATTCATCACCCTCCTTCATGCGCAACAGATTGTATGCCCCCTTAAGGTCAATTTTAGAGAACCACTTGGCCCCCAATAACTGGTTAAACAGATCAGGAATCAATGGCAGTGGGTAAGGATTACGTACCGTAATTTTGTTAATCTCACGAAAATCCAGACAAGGACGTAAACCGCCGTCCTTTTTTACAAAAAAAAATCCAACCGCCACAGGAGACTTAGAGGGCCTAATGTGACCGGCGGCCAAACTTGTCTGTATGTATTCCTCCAAAGCCTTCCTCTCAGGAATAGTAAGGTTAAATAAACGACTTTTAGGAAGAGTCGCTCCAGGGACAAATTCAATAGAACAATCATAGTCTCTATGGGGAGGCAAAACCTGCGATTCCTTCTCAGAAAAAAACTCTCCAAAAATCCTGAATAGGAACAGGCAATTCTCCCCTATCCAAAGCTGCAATACGCCCGTTACAACACTTGTCATAACATTTATGGCTCCAGGATTTAATTTCACTGGTAGACCAATCCAGTACAGGATTGTGAAATTTTAACCAGGGCAAACCCAATATTACTGGAGAAGGCAAGTTATTCAACACTACCAAATCCAATTTCTCATGGTGAACACCATTAATAGTGAGAGGAAATTCACTGACCTTGAGAGTAATATTCTTCAAAGGGGAGCCATCCACAGAAACCACAGCAATGGGGGATGATAAAGGTTCAGGTTTTAAATTGAGTTTTTCCACGAATCCCCCATCAATTACATTCAGTGTAGACCCGCAATCAACAAACACCCGAAATTTCATTAATTTTTCCTGAGCAATCATGGAAGCAGCTAAAAATATACCCTTGGAATTTAAACAGGCAATACGGGCGTGACTGACCATTTTTTTTTCTTTCTTCATACGAAGCTCACAGCCTTTAATCAAATGACCAGATTTTCCGCAATAGAAACACAAGCCTTCCGAAAAACGACGGTCTTTTTCTTGAGAGCGAGGTGCCACCGATCCAATCTCCATCGGTTCACCACTGTTAGTACACACATTATCATAACCAGAAACTGACATAGCAGAGGATTTGCTCTCATTAACCCTAGCACGCAGTCTTCTATCCACCCGTATAGCTAATTGCATAGCCTGTTGCAAATCCTCAGGTGTAGGATAAGCAATTAGCAGGTCTTTAACCCTTTCACTGAGCCCAGCAAGAAATAGACTTTTCAGAGCAGAATCGTTCCACCCTGTTTGAGTGGACCAACGACGAAAATGAGTACAATATTTTTCGACATTACCTGATCCTTGTTTTAAACGTCTCAACTCAGTCTCAGCTGATGCCACACGGTCAGGATCATCATATAATAGTCCTAAAGCAGAAAAAAAACTATCCACTGATCTGAAGCATGTATCACTAGGTTGCAAAGAAAAGGCCCACTCCTGAGGCTCTTTGCGCAAAAGTGACATTATGAACCCTACGCGCTGGGATTCATCCCCAGAGGACTTGGGTCTCAAACGAAAATACAATAAGCAAGCATTTTTAAATGAAAAAAATTCTCGATGTTCACCAAAAAATAAATCCGGCAAACATACCTTAGGCTCCAAGAAATATGCTCCAGGACAGTTACTCACGTGCTGACGGAGCTCGGCCACTTCCAGAGAGAGTCCCTGCAGGTGTTTAGCCAAATCCTGAACCGACACCATGATGGAACAAAAAAAAAAAAAAATCTTTCCTTAGAGAATTTGCAGGCTGGACTTACTGTTATGTTCTGCTACCAAAGCTAAGGAAAGAGAGGAGATCTGTCCCTACTATAGGACTCAGCTGAATCCCTACGATGTAACAGGGAACCTGATCCTGCGATCAGACCTGCTAAAGTCCTAATCTAGTCTGTACGGAGACCTATAGATGTGGGGAGGGAATCCCTACAAGTACTAAGGACTGGGAGGAATATGGGACACCTCCTAACAGAAATAGTAGCAGACAGACGAACAAACAAAATAGATAGAACATAGAGGTCCGTAGATCAAGCAAACTAACAGAGTTAGATACAGAGCACAGGCTAGCTAGAAAGTAGATATACAATGAAGTCCAGCAAAGCCAGAAGGGCGGAGCAGGATTAAATAGGCCAACAAGGTCATGTGACCAGCAAAGGAAAAAAAACCTAACAGCAAGGTTCTAACAGCACCGAGTACAAGTGCTCTCTATTTGCTGATGATGTCCTAGTATATATCACTCAATCACATATATACATCCCTGCTGTTATGGCTGAAATAGATCACTTTGTTACATGGTCAAATTTTAAAATCAATGCAGCGAAGTCTGAGGCCCTCGATGTCTCCCTCCCCAAATCCATACAGGATTCCATCCAGTCCAACTTTTCCTTTGCCTGGCCCTCACAGGGTATCAAATACTTAGGAATTCCTATTCATAGAGACCTCTCCCGTCTATGTTATCTTAATTTTGGGCCCTTTATTGAACAACTCCATACAGACCACGGTTGGCAAGTTAGAACTGTAAGATTCACTACGTGAACCACTGGTGTTTTGTGGAAAAGCACATGTACACTGTGTTCCAAATTATTATGCAAAAAGTGTTTAGGAGTGATAAGGTAAGAATTTTTTTGTTTGTCAGTTAAACTCATTGATGGTGATGTGTGTCAGGGCTCTTTATATCACTGTAAGCAATTGCAGACACCTGTGCTAATTAGTTTGGCAGGTGTGTCCAATGAAAGGCAAGACTACTTAAGAAGGCTGTCCCACATTATTAAGCAGCCTACATTTTCTGCCAAAATGGGAAAGAAAAAGGATGTGTTGGCTGCTGAGAAGCAACAAATTGTGGAGTGTTTAGGTCAAGGCATGACTACAATCAACATTGTGCGATGATCAGGATGAAGTGTCTTGGCAATCAAGAAGTATGTAGCTGATTCACAGTACACACGTGTGTGTGCTGATAAGGGCAAATTGAGGACTCTTTCCTACAGGCTATTAAGTCTGGTTAAAAGAGCAGCGGCAAAAAAGCCTTGTCATAGCAGCAGACAAGTTTTTGAAGCTGCTGGTGCCTCCAACGTCCCCCGAACAACAAGATGCAGGGTCCTTCAGAGGTTTGCAGCTGTGCGTAAGCCATCCTGTCGACCTCCTCTATCCACTGCACACAAGCAGAAAAGGCTCCAGTGGGCCAAACAATACATGAAGACTGACTTCAAAACTGTTTTGTTCACGGATGAGTGCCGTGCAATGCTCGATGGTCCAGATGGATGGAGTGGAGGATGGCTGGTTGATGGACACCCCACGCAAGCACGGCTACAGCGCCGACAAGGAGGAGGTGGAGTAATGGTTTGGGCTGGAATCATGGGGAGAGAGATTGTCGGCCCCTTTAGGATCCCTGAAGGGGTAAAGATGAACTCCATAATGTATGTGGAGTTCCTCAAACAGCACTTCCTGCCATGGTTCAAGAAGAAGAACCGTGTATTCCACAGCAAGATCATTTTCATGCATGATAATGCACCGTCTCATGCTGCACATAACACATCTGCATCTCTGGCTTATATGGGCATAAAAGGGGACAAACTTATGGTGTGACCCCCATGCTCCCCTGACCTCTACCCGATTCAGAACCTCTGGAGCATCATCAAAAGGAGTGTCTATGATGGCGGGAGGCAGCTCACATCTAAGCAACAGCTCTGGGAGGGTATTCTGTCCTCATGCAAAACAATTGAAGCAGAAACCATCCAAAACCTGACAAATTCAATGGACGAGAGAGTTCAGAAGCTCCTTTCGAACAAGGGGTCCTATGTGCAAATGTAACATCACCTAGAATAAAGTTTTGAGTTGAAAACTGTTTGATTTCAGTTTCTAATAACCTGCTAATGCTTATAATTTCAAAAATGACCATTTTTTTGTTCTTTATTAAAATGAAAAGGTTGATCGAAGAGTGTGGGGGATCTAAGCGTGTGGCAACCCAGTAGTCAGGATTACTTCGAATTCTGACAATCTGAGGGTCATGTTGCAGGTAGTGCAGCAAGAAGGCACTCATGTGTCTTGCACATCTAGGAGCCCCAAAATTATTTTCCGGGTTAGATGCAGCTAAAAATTATTATTAATTTTAAATCTGGTGGAGCTTAGTATAGATGGCCTAATAGAGTCAGTACTGCACACTGCTACAAAGCCCAAATAATTTTCCAGCCAAGATACAGATAAACATGATTAGTAATTTGAAATCTGGTGGAGCTTAGTATAGATGGCCTAATAGAATCAGTACTGCACACTGCTACAAAGCCCAAATTATTTTCCAGCCAAGATACAGATAAACATGATTAGTAATTTTAAATCTGGTGGAGCTTAGTATAGATGGCCTAATAGAATCAGTATTGCACACTGCTACAAGGCCCAGATAATTTTCCAGCCAAGATACAGATAAACATGATTAGTAATTTGCAAGCTTAAAATGGTTGGTGAGGTGATTTTAACCAATCATCAAGCTTTTACTCTCCCCAGGATTACACAGGGGTAGAAAAGTCATTTCAGATCCATGATTTGTTCATCTTTATGAACGTGAGTCGGTCTACATTATCAGTGGAGAGCCGCGTGCGCTTATCTGTCAGCACACCACCAGCAGCGCTGAACACACGTTCAGACAGAACGCTGGCTGCGGGGCATGACAAGATCTCCAAGGCGTAAGTGGCGAGCTCCGGCCATTTATCCAGATTGGAAGCCCAAAAAGAGCAAGGGTCCAGTGACACAGTCATGGCTTCAATGTTTACTTGGAGATACTCCTGTACCATCGTCTCTAGGCGTTGACTATGTGTCAGACTTCTTGTCTCCTGTGGCCTTGCAAAGGATGGGCTAAAAAAGTGGTGAAATGATTCCGCAAAATTGATGTTACCAGCAGATACTGTGTTTCTGTTATGGTTTGAGTGCTGAACACTCGACGGTCCCATGGTTGGCAAGTTGGAACTGTGAGATTCACTACGTGCACCACTGGTGTTTTGTGGAAAAGCACATGTAAGATTCTGCAACAGTCTCTGCTGACACTCCTGCATCCGTGCATCCCTTTCTATGGCAGGAATAATTTCTGCAAATTTACTTTTGTACCGGGGATCTAACAGTGTGGCAACCCAGTAGTCAGGATTATTTCTAATTCTCACAATTCGAGGGTCATGTTGCAGGTAGTGCAGCAAGAAGGCACTCATGTATGTTGCGCATCCAGGAGCACCAAGTCCCTGTTGTGTTGGTGGCGAGGTAACAATCATGCTTCCTTCCTCTGTCCTCTCCCCCCAACCTCGCACAACAGAAATGTGATCAAGGTCTCCCTCATCTGATGAGTCTTCCATCAGTTCGTCCTCCACTTCTTCCTGGGCTCCTGCACCTTCCTCACTAGTTTGGCTGCTACCATGCACCCTGGTAAAACCATCTCCCCCACCCTCACATGCCTGCCGCCTTGGTGCTGCCGAGCGTCTGGACCTTGCAGATGTTAGCCCTTCCGCATACAACTCCTCCTCCTCTACTTCCTCCACCTCCTCTTGTGCCACCACCTGACTCCGAATTCTGTTTAACATGTGCTCCAGCATGTAAATCACCGGAATAGTCATGCTGATAATGGCATCGTCAGCACTAAACATCTTCGTTGCCATTTCAAAACTGTGCAGAAGGGTGCATAGGTCCCTGATCTGAGACCACTCCTCCAGCGTGATTTGCCCCACCTCTGGATCTCGTTGGCCCAGGCTATACGTCAGAACGTATTGCACCAGGGCTTGTCGATGCTGCCACAGTCGTTGCAACATGTGCAGAGTTGAATTCCACCGGGTAGGCACATCGCGTTTTAGCCGGTGAAGTGGCAGGCCCAACGACTTCGGTAGAGATGTAAGTCGCTGAGCTGCGGGATGCGAACGGCGGAAGTGAGCACACAGCGACCGTGCCCTCTGCAGAAGGCCATCTAGTCCGGGATAGTGGGCTAAAAATTGCTGGACAACCAGTTTCAACATGTGAGCCATACAAGGCACGTGTGTGACATTGCCCCGGCGAAGGGCCGCACCCAGGTTTGCAGCATTGTCATACACGGCCTTCCCTGGTTTCAGGTCCAGTGGAGACAACCATTCATGAAATTGGTTCTCCACAGCTGACCACAACTCCTCAGCTGTGTGACTCACATTTCCCAGACATTTCAAAGTAAAAACCGCCTGATGACGTTGAGCCCTACTGGCAGCATAGTAAGTAGGTGTGCAGGATCACTTCTGCGCAGTTAGAAAGCTTGTGGCATGACCAGACAAGCTTTGGGTGCAGGTGGAGGACCGAGAGGAGGTTGAGGAGGCAGAAGCAGTGCAGGAACTTTGAGATAAAGAGGATTGACGCACAACTCGTGGGGACGGCAAGACTTGGACAGCAGCCCCTTGTCCTGCTGTCACCATAGTTACCCAGAGCCCAGTCAGCAACATGTAACGCCCCTGTCCATGCCTACTCGTCCAAGTGTCTGTGGTGAAATGCACCCTGTCACACACAGAGTTTCTCAAAGAAGCGGTGATGTTGTGTGCGACATGCTGGTGGAGCACAGGCACACCTTTCTTTGAGAAGTAGTGCCGACTGGGCATCTGGTACTGGGGCACTGCGATGGACATAAGGTCTCGAAAATCCTCTGTGTCCACCAGGCGGAAAGGCAGCATTTCTGTAGGCAAGAGCTTGCAGATGGTGAAATTCAACCTCTTAGCTTTCTCATGGCTAGGAGGAAATGGTCTTTTACTTGTCCACATCTGAGGGACCGAGGGCTGACTGTTGTGCTTAGACGGGGTTGATAAGGGTGTCCCCGGCAAACTGCCGGTCTGTGAGGAAGATGCAGGCGGACATGTTAGGTTGCCTTGATCCAAAGGTGGTGCTATCGATGTCGGACAGCGCTCAACACCAGCTGGTGTTACCACCTCCAAAGAAAATGATGACCTGCCAATCACGCTGGCTTTTGCGGGTAAAGAGGTGGCAGGTCTGCGTCCCAAAACAGGTGTGACTGCTGTCCCCCCAGTCACAGAGGATGAAGAGGCCGCGGATGCACAAGATGTGGCAGACGGCGGTTGGCCCGGCCGGCTAGGCCGCATTGTAGCACAGTGAGCTTCCCACTGCAACTTATGCTTCATGTCCATGTGGCGGTTCATGCATGAAGTACTCAAACTGTGCATTCTTTGGCCTCTACTTAGCTTTTGCTGACAAATGTTACAGATAACACGAGTTGGGTCATCTTTATCGATCTGAAAAACTGCCCAGGCTATGCAAGGCTTAGCACCCATGCGGCCTGAAGAGCCACCACGACTTGTGGTCAGAGGCAGAGTTGTGTTTGAGGATGCAGTTATTGACGTGCTTCCAGTACTACGTCTCTGTCCAGGAAGGCGCAACCTGACCTCGTTGTCACTAGCATCCTCCTCCACCTCCTCTGCTGACCTCATCTCTTGGCTGACTGTGGGTTGACAGTAAGTGGGATCTCCAACCTCATCATCATCACCCTGTGTGTTATCACACCCATCGTCCTCAGAGCCAACCTGTTTCTGCCCTAACAAAAAACTAAAGTTGTCGCTCCAATCAGGTATTTGAGTCTCATCATCGTCTTCCTCATTGTCTCCACCAACAGGAGTTACAGTTTGGGAATGAGGGTCTACATTATGGTCAGAACCTTCTGCGTCTGGTCCTGGATCCGACTCATAAAGATTCTGGGCATCAGTGCAGATCATTTCCTCATCTGGATTCACAGAAGCTCTGGAGCCGACCTCTGATTCCCAGGCTATAGTATGAGTAAACAGCTCTGCAGACTCAACCATCTGTTCTACCCCATACTCAGACGGGCAGCTGGAGATTTGGGAGCTGTGAGGAAGCAAGTGTGATTGGGGTGACACCTTTGAGGACTGGAGTATTTGTGATGTTGAAGTTGAGGTGGAGGAGAGCCCACTTAAAGGAGCACTTGATATCCGTTGAAGCACCTGCTGTTTTTGTGCCTCATCTGGAATTTGTAGCGATTGGCGTGGTCGTAAGAAAGGGATCTTATCACATTGTCCGCTAAAAGAAGTAGACATTTTAGTTTGGCTGGAAGATGGTCTTTCTTCTGCAGATGTTACTGTTGCTTTAACACCTACCCCACGGACACAACCTTTTTTCCCCTTCCCAACACGCCTATTCCCCTTTCCACCAGCAGCAGGCCTTTTTCCACTCATTTTGGTGGTTAACTAATTCACAACTCTGGAGTTGATTGCACAAAAAAAAGATGGATGGGAACCGAGCAGAGCTGAGTGGCCAAACTGTGGTATTAGGCCAAAAGTATTGGCTGGGTTAGATGCAGATAAAAATGATATTGAATTTGCAACCTGATGGAGGTCAGTATAGATGGACTAATAGAACAAGTCCCACACACTGCTAGAAGCCCAAATATTTTTTCAGAGCTAGATGCAGAAAAAAATTATATTGAACTTGCAACCTGATGGAGGTCAGTATAGATGGGCTAATAGAACAAGTCCCACACACTGCTAGAAGCCCAAATATTTTTTCAGCTAGATGCAGATAAAAATTATTTTTAATTTGCAACCTGGTGGAGGTTAGTATAGATGGACTAATAGACCAACTCCCACACACTGCTAGAAGCCCAAATATTTTTTCAGAGCTAAATGCAGATAAAAATTATTTTTAATTTGCAACCTGGCGGAGGTTAGTATAGATGGACTAATAGACCAAGTCCCACACACTGCTAGAAACCCAAATATTTTTTCAGAGCTAGATGGAGAAAAAAATTATATTCAATTTGCATCCTGATGGAGGTCAGTATAGATGGACTAATAGACCAAGTCCCACACACTGCTAGAAGCCCAAATATTTTTTCAGAGCTAGATGCAGAAAAAAATTATATTGAATTTGCAACCTGATGGAGGTCAGTATAGATGGACTAATAGACCAAGTCCCACACACTGCTAGAAGCCGAAATATTTTTTCAGAGCTAGATGCAGAAAAAAATTATATTGAATTTGCAACCTGGTGGAGGTTAGTATAGATGGACTAATAGAACAAGTCCCACACACTGCTCGAAGCCTAAATATTTTTTCAGAGCTAGATGCAGAAAACAATTATATTGAATTTGCAACCTGATGGAGGTTAGTATAGATGGACTAATAGAACAAGTCCCACACACTGCTACAAGCTGAAATATTTTTTCAGAGCTAGATGCAGAAAAAAATTATATTGAATTTGCAACCTGATGGAGGTTAGTATAGATGGACTAATAGAACACGTCCCACACATTGCTAGAAGGTGAAATATTTTTTCAGAGCTAGATGCAGAAAAAAATTATATTGAATTTGCGACCTGATGGAGGTCAGTATAGATGGACTAATAGAACAAGTCCCACACACTGCTACTAGCTGAAATATTTTTTCAGAGCTAGATGCAGAAAAAAATTATATTGAATTTGCAACCTGATGGAGGTCACTATAGATGGACTAATAGAACAAGTCCCACACACTGCTAGAAGCTGAAATAATTTTTCAGAGCTAGATGCAGAAAAAAATTATATTGAATTTGCAACCTGATGGAGGTCAGTATAGATGGACTAATAGAACAAGTCCCACATATTGCTAGAAGGTGAAATATTTTTTCAGAGCTAGATGCAGAAATAAATTATATTGAATGTGCAACCTGATGGAGGTCAGTATAGATGGACTAATAGAACAAGTCCCACACAGTGCTACAAGCTGAAATATTTTTTAAGAGCTAGATGCAGAAAAAAATTAGATTGAATTTGCAACCTGATGGAGGTTAGTATAGATGGACTAATAGAACAAGTCCCACACACTGCTACTAGCTGAAATATTTTTTCAGAGCTAGATGCAGAAAAAAATTATATTGAATTTGCAACCTGATGGAGGTTAGTATAGATGGACTAATAGAACAAGTCCCACACATTGCTAGAATGTGAAATATTTTTTCAGAGCTAGATGCAGAAAAAAATTATATTGAATTTGCAACCCGATGGAGGTCAGTAGAGATGGACTAATAGAACAAGTCCCACACAGTGCTACAAGCTGAAATATTTTTTCAGAGCTAGATGCAGAAAAAAATTATATTGAATTTGCAACCTGTTGGAGGTTAGTATAGATGGACTAATAGAACAAGTCCCACACACTGCTACAAGCTGAAATATTTTTTCAGAGCTAGATGCACAAAAAAATTATATTGAATTTGCAACCTGATGGAGGTCAGTATAGATGGACTAATAGAACAAGTCCCACACACTGCTACAAGCTGAAATATTTTTTCAGAGCTAGATGCAGAAAAAAATTATATTGAATTGGCAACCTGATGGAGGTTAGTATAGATGGACTAGTAGAACAAGTCCCACACACTGCTAGAAGCTGAAATATTTTTTGAGAGCTACAGGCAGAAAAAAATTATATTGAATTTGCAACCTGATGGAGGTCAGTATAGATGTACTGATAGAACAAGTCCCAAACACTGCTACAAGCTGAAATATTTTTTCAAAGCTACATGCAGAAAAAAATTATATTGAATTTGCAACCTGATGGAGGTTAGTATAGATGGACTAATAGAACAAGTCCCACACACTGCTACAAGCTGAAATATTTTTTCAGAGCTAGATGCACAAAAAATTTATATTGAATTTGCAACCTGATGGAGGTCAGTATAGATGGACTAATAGAACAAGTCCCACACACTGCTACAAGCTGAAATATTTCTTCAGAGCTAGATGCAGAAAAAAATTATATTGAATTTGCAACCTGATGGAGGTTAGTATAGATGGACTAATAGAACAAGTCCCACACACTGCTAGAAGCTGAAATATTTTTTCAGAGCTAGAGGCAGAAAAAAATTATATTGAATTTGCAACCTGATGGAGGTCAGTATAGATGGACTAATAGAACAAATCCCACACACTGCTACAAGCTGAAATATTTTTTCAGAGCTACATGCCGAAAAAAATTATATTGAATTTGCAACCTGATGGAGGTTAGTATAGATGGACAAATAGAACTAGTCCCACACACTGCTAGAAACCTAAATATTTTTTCAGAGCTAGATGCAGAAAAAAATTATATTGAATTTGCAACCTGATGGAGGTTAGTATAGATGGACTAATAGAACATGTGCCCACATTGCTAGAAGGTGAAATATTTTTTCAGAGCTAGATGCAGAAAAAAATTATATTGAATTTGCAACCTGATGGAGGTCAGTATAGATTGAGTAATAGAACAAGTCCAACACACTGCTACAAGCTGAAATATTTTTTCAGCGCTAGATGCAGAAAAAAATTATATTGAATTTGCAACCTGATGGAGGTCACTATAGATGGACTAATAGAACAAGTCCCACACACTGCTACAAGCTGAAATATTTTTTCAGAGCTAGATGCAGAAAAAAATTATATTGAATTTGCAACCTGATGGAGGTTAGTATAGATGGACTAATAGAACAAGTCCCACACACTGCTAGAAGCTGAAATATTTTTTCAGAGCTAGATTGAGAAAAAAATTATATTGAATTTGCAATCTGATGGAGGTCAGTATAGATGTACTAATAGAACAAGTCCCACACACTGCTACAAGCTGAAATATTTTTTCAGAGCTAGATGCAGAAAAAAATTATATTGAATTTGCAACCTGATGGAGGTTAGTATAGATGGACTAATAGAACAAGTCCCACACATTGCTAGAAGGTGAAATATTTTTTCAGAGCTAGATGCAGAAAAAAAGTATATTGAATTTGCAACCTGATGGAGGTCAGTATAGATGGACTAATAGAACAAGTCCCACACACTGCTACAAGCTGAAATATTTTTTCAGAGCTAGACGCAGAAAAAAATTATATTGAATTTGCAACCTGATGGAGGTTAGTATAGATGGACTAATAGAACAAGTCCCACACACAGCTACAAGCTGAAATATTTTTTCAGAGCTAGATGCAGAAAAAAATTATATTGAATTTGCAACCTGATGGAGGTCAGTATAGATGGACTAATAGAACAAGTCCCACACACTGCTACAAGCTGAAATATGTTTTCAGAGCTAGATGCACAAAAAAATTATAGTGAATTTGCAACCTGATGGAGGTTAGTATAGATGGACTAATAGAACAAGTCCCACACATTGCTAGAAGGTGAAATATTTTTTCAGAGCTAGATGCAGAAAAAAATTATATTGAATTTGCAACCTGATGGAGGTCAGTATAGATGGACTAATAGAACAAGTCCCACACACTGCTACAAGCTAAAATATTTTTTCAGAACTAGATGCAGAAAAAAATTATATTGAATTTGCAACCTGATGGAGGTTAGTATAGATGGACTAATAGAGCAAGTCCCACACACTGCTACAAGCTGAAATATTTTTTCAGAGCTAGATGCAGAAAAAAATTATATTGAATTTGCAACCTGATGGAGGTCAGTATAGAAGGGCTAATAAAACAAGTCCCACACACTGCTACAAGCTGAAATATTTTTTCAGAGCTATATGCAGAAAAAAATTATATTGAATTTGCAACCTGATGGAGGTTAGTATAGATGGACTAATAGAACAAGTCCCACACACTGCTAGAAGCCTAAATATTTTTTCAGAGCTAGATGCAGAAAAAAATTCTATTGAATTTTCAACCTGATCGAGGTTAGTATAGATGGACTAATAGAACATGTCCCACACATTGCTAGAAGGTGAAATATTTTTTCAGAGCTAGATGCAGAAAAAAATTATATTGAATTTGCAACCTGATGGAGGTCAGTATAGATGGACTAATAGATCAAGTCCCACGCACTGCTACAAGCTGAAATATTTTTTCAGAGCTAGATGCAGAAAAAAATTCTATTGAATTTGCAACCTGATGGAGGTCAGTATAGATGGACTAATAGAGCAAGTCCCACACACTGCTAGAAGCTGAAATATTTTTTCAGAGCTAGATGCAGAAAAAAATTATATTGAATTTGCAACCTGATGGAGGTCAGTATAGATGGACTAATAGAACAAGTCCCACACACTGCTACTAGCTGAAATATTTTTTCAGAGCTAGATGCAGAAAAAAAATATATTGAATTTGCAACCTGATGGAGGTTAGTATAGATGGACTAATAGAACAAGTCCCACACATTGCTAGAAGGTGAAATATTTTTTCAGAGCTAGATGCAGAAAAAAATTCTATTGAATTTGCAACCTGATGGAGGTCAGTATAGATGGACTAATAGAACAAGTCCCACACACTGCTACAAGCTGAAATATTTTTTCAGAGCTAGATGCAGAAACAAATTATATTGAATTTGCAACATGATGGAGGTTAGTATAGATGGCCTAATAGAACAAGTCCCACACACTGCTAGAAGCTGAAATATTTTTTCAGAGCTAGAGGCAAAAAAAATTATATTGAATTTGCAACCTGATGGAGGTCAGTAAAGGTGTACTAATAGAACAAGTCCCACACACTGCTACAAGCTGAAATATTTTTTCAAAGCTACATGCAGAAAAAAATTATATTGAATTTGCAACCTGATGGAGGTTAGTATAGATGGACTAATAGAACAAGTCCCACACACTGCTAGAAGCCTAAATATTTTTTCAGAGCTAGAGGCAAAAAAAATTATATTGAATTTGCAACCTGATGGAGGTCAGTAAAGGTGTACTAATAGAACAAGTCCCACACACTGCTACAAGCTGAAATATTTTTTCAAAGCTACATGCAGAAAAAAATTATATTGAATTTGCAACCTGGTGGAGGTTAGTATAGATGGACTAATAGAATGATGCTATGCCCAAAAGGTTTTACTTCACTAGGTGCAGTAAAAAAATTTGTATTCTATACACAGGTGGTGTAGCTTGCAACACAGAAAGGCTACTCCACTGACTAACACACTCTGCAATAGGCCAAAAAGGATTTGCTTTGCTAGATTTAGCCAAATGCTGTGATAAAAACTTGCACAGCACTGGCACAGACCTGCCTGGCAAAAAGTGATAGGAACTGATGTAACCTAGCCCTGAAAAGGACTGCAATTACAATTAGTCTTTACTCCCAACCTATCTATTTAAGAGCACAGACCTGCCTGATAAAAGTCGTATGAAATGATGTAACCTAGTCCTTAAAAGGACTGCAATCACAACTCTTCCCTCCTCCCAAGCTATCTGTAGATTTGTGCGAAAATTGGCTTGAAATTAACAAAGTATAGCGCACACAGAAACAGCGGTGCCGTCTAACACGCAACTGCAGCAGTGAGAAAATGGTGGCGACTGGGAAAATGGCTGGGTCTTATAGGGCAAGGACATGTGACATACACTGCCAATGACACATGCCCTTGCTTGTGTGAAAAAAAGCAGTTCGCTCCGTGTGTGCGCTGCTGATAGGCTGACAGACTGCACCTCCCCACTGTAAATGCGGGAAAGAGAAAAAAAAATGGAGATCTTCATTATTCCTGCAGAGATCCATCCCCTGCCCCTCCACTCGCCCCGCTGTACACTCAAACTGCGTATTAACATTAATTTTCAGCATTACTGAGAAAAAATCCAGTTATGATTTTGGTGCACGATCAGTTATTGAACATAACCTCGAACAGCCGAATTTTTTTCAAATCGTTCGTGTTCGCCGAACGGCTCGAACACCGCCCAAAACAGCTCGAATTTGAGATTGGCAAAAAGTTCGAGTCGAACACCGCTCATCTCTAGCAGTGACCTGCGGTTACAGTCGAGTCCTTACCTGCCTCCCGTTTGTCTCCCGGCCCCCATCTGCAACCTGCATGGATTTTTGGGATTGGCCATTCACAGAAAGGCAGCAGCAGTGCTGGTCCGAGCTCCTTGAGGCCATCACAGCAGCTGGAGCCGGTGCGCTCCAAGAATACAGAAGTGGTGGGCGGGGCCCTTGCAAGTGGGGAACCCAGGGCTGTCATGCCTAGTTTTGTGACCTATTCAACTGCCACAAGCTCCACTGAAAGTGCCACTGCTAGGCTGGCCAGGGCAGGGAAGGGTAATTTGACAAAGGATAATGTGCAGAAGGGAAAAAAAATGGAGAAGTGCCAAAGGCAATTGGAAATATGCCAGTGTTGGATGAAGCAATATCCCTCAGCCAGGGCCCAGGAGGTACAATCCTACAGGGCAGGTGTCAGAACCTGTGCCCGAGTATTTCAACAACTATATGCAGGTCAATCGCCAAATCACTTTCATGCCTCCCAATTCTTGCCGAGGCGGGTCTTCACCGATTGGAAGGACAGGGAGGCATGGAGTGGGGACTGTTTTTGTCAGGCTGGTTTCTTGCTCTCCTTTTTCTTTCACAGGCAGTGAGCATGGCAGACAAGGGCGGTGACGTGACCGCTTTCACCAAAAGTATCGCCGAATGTATGGGAAGAAGCATGTAAGGTTTCTATGTTTTGTGGAGTGGCTCCACTATGTACTCATGTGTCCATGGAAATGAGGGAAAAAAAGTTTTAAAACATGAATTTGTGGATATTTGGTCTCTCGTTCCCGTGGATCACGTGACAGTTGACAAGGAGCAAATTTTTGAACACGGTTCTGATAAGAAAGCCAAGGTGGCTAAGGCATTTGGCAATAGGATTCAAGGTTTTGCTACATTGCGTATGTACTTTGCCAGCGTTTTTCTGAAAAAGGTGCAGAACTTTTCATCTATCTCCATACCATTCATGGCGCCCACAAGTTGCACGGAGGTGCGAATTGGTGGAGTTATGATGAGGACTTCCATCATGGGTTGGCTTTGTCACCATGGATAGGCTGGGTGTCCATGGAAACAGACATATGGATAGATCTGATGTTGTCACAATGATTGCAGCAGCGCACCTCCTTTCACGGAGGAGCCACTGTGGAAGCATTCTCAACTCTCGGGGTGGCTCAGGGCCCAACAGGCGCATGTTGGCTCTTCAATGAAGTTCAATGAAGAACACTGTAGGTTCTTTGCTACAGGAAATTTTCGACATGAGTGTTCCATATGTGGAGACGCTCACTCAGCCCTCTGTTGCTTTAGGTGAAATAGACAATTTGAAAAAGCTCCAGTATCCTGCGCAGATGAAAACGCCAATGCACATAAACACTATGATGCATTGGTTAAACATGTATCCTAGGTAAAAGGAAGCATGCTTTGTATTTTAAAGTTCTTCTTGGGGCTTCCAGATTCCTTTTCAACCTGTGGCTGAATTGTTTAAAGAGGTTGAAGCGATGCTAGCCCCTTTTTGCACCCATTTTTCTTGAAATTTAGGATATCTCCATCAGGCCTGAAAGGAAATTTTGCATCATACAGCATCTTTCTTATCCTCCTGGGGACTCTGTAAATGATGGAATATAAAAGGAGGAAGCTGCAGTATCTTACATATCATTTGACATGGTTGTGCAATGGTTTCTGCGTTACGGTAGCAGGACATTGTTGGCCAAATCTGATATTGAATCAGTGTTTTGGCTATTGCCAGTGCATTTTACGTGTTACCATCTCTTGGACTGTAGTTTAGATGTTTTTTATTTTGTGGACATTGGTTTACCCATGGGATGCTTAATATATTATTACTTTGAGGTTTTTGCATCCTTTTTGGAGTGGTTGGTATGTTTCGAGACAGGCATACCATAGTTTTTCCATTACTTGAACGACTTTTTGTTTATAGATCCACGACGGTACGTGTGCTTATTTGTTGCACGAGTTTTGTTGTCTTATGAAGCACATAGGGATACCCATTGCCGATAACAAAACAGAAAGCCCAACAACAACTCTTTCCTTTCTGGGGATTGAATTGTATATGGTTGCCATAGTTTTTAGGTAACCAGAGGAAAAGTTGCAGAAATTGACGTTGTTGATTGATCAGTTTTTAATTGTCAGGAAAGTGAAGTGAAAACAGTTCCAATCTCTATTAGGTCTTTGCATGCAGGATAATCCCTATGGGTTGTGTTTCTCCAGATGTTTGTCATTGACGACTTGTGGCATTTGGAAACCAGAACATTTAGTTAGAATTACAAAACCCATAAGGGATGATTTGTTGGTATGGCAAACCTTTTTGCATAATTTTAATGGCAAGTTAATGTGTCAGGAGGCAAAAGTTTTTAATACGGATTTGCAGTTGTTTATGGTGGATGTGCATGTGGTCATTTCGGTTTCGGGTCATTACTTGGCTCAATGTGGTGTCAGTCAGCTTGGCCCATAGCTTGGCAGGAATCACCTTTAATTGAGAACATGTGGTTATTGCAGTTATTCCCCATAGTTGAAGCCATTGAAATTTGTCGACACTTGCTGGAGAACAGGGTCGTACGGTTTTGGTCTACCAACTTATCTGTGGTGAACCCAATTAATTCATTATAAGCTTCATCATTGCTGGTATTAGCCTTGCTGCGTCACTGGGTGCTACTGTGCCTTCAGTTAAATGTGTGGTTTAGAGCTCACCATATCCCTGATATTGACAATAAAGTTGCGGATGGTTTGTCCCATTCGCAGATGGATCAATTCAGGGAGCTGCACCAAGGGGCGGCGGAAACTGGTTTCCATTGTCCGGACCACTTATAGCCAGTGGTAACTTTCTTTCATCTGACCAGCATCGCTTAGAAATAATGTTATCTCTGTTAGACCTCTGGAGGAGTAAGGCCATGTGCCCACGTAGCGTTTTTGTAGCGTTTTTGCGGCTGCGAAAATGCCGCGAAAACGCTTGTTAAACAGTCTGCCATGCAAAGCAATGTGAATTCGGATGTGCTCTGCACATGATGCGCTAATTTACACGCCGAATTCGCATTGCGTTGCAAAACACAGCAGGACCATTTCTACCGTGATTACGCTTTAAATTCGCGGCCATTGAGGAACATTGAAACGCAGCAAACCCGCAGGTATATGTGGATTTGCTGCGTTTCAATTAAATTTAATGGCCGTGAATTTGCAGCATAATCGCGGTGCGTGTGGTACCCGGGATAAAGAGGAGACTACAACTCCTCTTCATCCCGGCTACCACGCAGTGAAAAAAAGAAATAAAAAAGTTAAAAATAAACAAAACCTGTATATTCACCTCTCCGGCAGCCCCCGGTCTGCTCCCAGCCACGTCCTCTCTCCTTGGCGTCCCGCAGTGTACTGTCAGGACCTGCGGTGACGTCATTTAGTCACCTGATGGTCACGCGACCACTGATATCGGCGGTCAGGTGATGGTCGCGTGACCATCAGCTGACTAAATGACGTCACCGCAGGTCCTGACAGTACACTGCGGACGCGGCAGGGAGCAGACAGGATGCGGCCGGGAGCAGACAGGTTGCGGCCGGGAGCAGACTGGAGGAGACCGGAGAGGTGAGTATACAGGTTTTTTTTATTTTTAACATTTTAATTCTCTTTTTTTTACTATAGATGCTGCATTTAAAGCATCAGTTGTTCACACATTATAAATCCATGCTGGTTGCATGGATTTATATTGTGTGACCAACTTGTCAAGCACTGTTCCAAGTGATGCTCAAAATTGTTTGGAAAACTGCTTGAAAAAACGCATGTAAAAACGCTGAAAAAATGCTACTCTCTGGCAGAAAAAATGCATGTAAATCTGCATGCGTTTTTTTCAGCCAGAGAGAGGCAAAAACGCACTGCATCAAATCTGCTACGTGGGCACATAGCCTAAAGGTTTGTCCGGTACTAGTGTACAGAAAGGGCTCACAGGTATTGCTTTCATGTTAAAGTTGTGGGGCCTGCAAGACACAACAAAATAATTTGTGGTATAGCAAATTTTGAACGGCTGGAAAAAAGAGAATCTGACACAAGATCATAGACATCAGGTGTCCTTTGCACTATTAATTTGCCTAATGGCTAATCTGTCAGCAGTGACTAATCGTCCTTTTGAAGACAGTCTTTTTGGCTCCGCTTTTTCTCTGGCCTTCTATGTAGTGTTGTGGGCTGGAGAGTTGGTCGTGCTAGTCGTAGAGGGAGTTTATCAGACAAGGATGTAATTACGCAATATCAAAGTCTGTGTGCAAAGGTCGAAAACTGATCAAGAGGGGAAAGGGCATTGACTGTCAATACAGGCCTTGGAAGGCACCTTTCGCCTGGTACAAGCAGTACAGAAATACACGGCTAATTTCCCAGCTTGCTCACAGTTTTTAATAAATGAGTTGGGCACCTACTTGACATTATACCAGTCTAATGCTGTATTTAAGTCTTGTTAGTGTCAGTTGCATCGATTTGGGATGCACTATTTCCGGTTTAACGCTGCAGGGGAGGCTAAAGCATTTGGTTTGGGAGACGATGCAATAAAAACTTGGGCAGATAGAAATCTTCATGTATTGTTACCTATGTTAGTCCAGACCTGTTGTGAGACTTAGTGGCTTAGGAGGTTTAAGATATCTTCCAATTGGATGTTGTAGCGCTGGCGTCCCTGCCCTCTGCTAGGCAGGGACGCTGCTCCCCTCACCGCTCTGCTGTCAGCGCGCGCTCCGTCCCGGCGTCCTCTCCCCGCTCTGCTGTCAGCGCGCGCTCCGTCCCGGCGTCCTCCTCCTGCTCTGCTGTCAGCGCGCGCTCCGTCCCGGCGTCCTCCTCCTGCTCTGCTCTCAGCGCGCGCTCCTTCCCGGCCCCTGTGCTTAGGGCGCGCGCGCGCTTCCCTCCTCTTAAAGGGGCCGCGCGCGCCGCCCTAAAGAGTCCCCGGCCAATGGCCGGAGGACTTCATCATATATAAGGCACCTCCTCCAAAATGGAGGTGCCCGAGCAATGTTGTTTGCACCTGTGTCTCACCTGTGCTTCAGCCCTCAGGTCCCGTTGCCAGTTACCTGCTAGTTACCTGCCAGTACCTGCCAGTTACCTGCCTGATTCCTGCCTGAATACTTGTTACCTGTCTGCCAGTCTGAGGTCCGACGGTCTGCCTTACTACTCCTGTCAGTCTGTCTAAAGGACCAGCCTGCCCGCTCACCTGGGAGCGCATATCAGCTACCTGCCTGCTTGCCTGAGGTCCGACGGTCTGCCTTACTACTCCGGTCAGTCTGTCTATGGACCAGCTTGCCCGCTCACCTGGGAGCGCTTCTCCGTTATCTGCCTGCTTGCCAGCCCAGAGGCTCCGTTGTCACGTGCTGTGACCACCAGCTACTCCAGACTCTTGCCCGCTCACCTGGGAGCGCATCTCCGTTACCTGCCTACTTGCCAGCCCGGAGGTCCCGTTGTCACGTGCGGTGACCACCAGCTATTCCAGAGACTCTTGCCCGCTCACCTGGGAGCGCTTCTCCGTTACCTACCTGCCTGCCAGCCCGGAGGTTCCGCCGTCACGTGCCGTGACCACCTGCTATTCCAGAGACTCTCGCTTGCTCACCTGGGAGCACACATCTACCATCTGCCTGCTAGCCTACCCGGAGGCTCTGCCATCACAGGTCGTACCTACCCCTTACCCAGAGACTGCCCTGATCACTTGCCGTAACTCCCTGTCCGTTCACCCAGAGACTGCCACCCGCTCCCTTACAAGGGCCGCCCCCTTGTATAATAGCTCAGAGGTTCCGCCTCCCGGACCCGTTACAGTTTGCTCGGGCCATGGAACCCGGTGGCACCCAAGCTCCCTCGCTCTCGGACCTCTGTCTTGAACTGTCCCGTCAGAAGTCCCAACAGGAGGCCATCCTGGGTCATCTGCGGAATGTTAATACTCGCCTGAACACCCTGTCTGATCCTGCAACTACGGCCAGTACCATGGTATCCTTTTCCGGACCCCGGCTCTCTGCAGCTCCTCGCTTCGGAGGCGACTCCGTCCTGGCTCGGGGCTTCATAAATCAGTGCACCCTGCATTTTGAACTATTGTCCCACCAGTTTAACTCCGACCGAGCCAAAATTGCATTCATCATGTCCCATCTCACCGGGGAGGCTCTGGCCTGGCTAAATCCTCTATGGGAGAGAGGAGACCCCCTGGTGTCCGACTTGCCTGCCTTTCTCACGGCTTTCCGGAAAGCCTTCGACGAACCCGGACGGAGGACCTCATCCGCATCATCTCTGCTACGCCTCCGTCAGGGAAGCCTCACCGTGGGTCAATATGCCATACGGTTCCGTACCCTTGCCTCGGAGCTGGCCTGGGATAACGAAGCTCTGGTATCCGTCTTCTGGGAGGGTCTGTCCGGCCGTATTAAAGATGAACTTGCTGGTCGGGACATTCCTACCACTCTCGATGACCTAATAACTCTTGCCACCCGGATTGACCTACGGTTCCAGGAACGTGCCAAAGAGGTCACCCGTGAAAAGGGGCTTCCACGTCTGGTTCCTACTTTTCTGAAACCCGTCACTCCTTCCGTTTCTCCCCAGGTACACTCTCCTGAGCCTATGCAGGTCGACCAGACCAAGATGGTCAAATCCCGTCAGGACTTTCGCCGTGCCGAGGGGAGCTGCTTCTACTGTGGCAGTAAGGAGCATCGGATCCGTGCCTGCCCGGAGAGGTCGGGAGAACGCCTGTGTCTAGGTTCGCTCAGAGGACTTGATCTAGACAAAAATAAATCCTCTCCATCCCTGCTGCTGTCTGTCTCAATCATCTGCGGGGAGAATCGTTATTCCGAACTAGCCCAACTTGACTCTGGAGCAGCCGGAAATCTTATTTCACTGTCCCTGGTGGAGAAATACCGCATCCCCACCAAACCTCTGGCTGTACCCTTGTCTGTTGTTGCCGTGGATGGGGGCCTCTTATCTCGCCCCATCCAATTCATCACCGAATCCATTACTCTGCAAGTGGGTATGCTGCATTCAGAGAGTATCTCCCTTCACGTTCTGCCTGGACTCTCTCACGCCCTCTTGCTAGGTCTGCCTTGGCTCCAGAGACATGCACCCGTGCTTGACTGGCAAACCGGAGAAGTCCTTCGCTGGGGACAAGACTGTCATAAAACCTGTCTGGTTCCCGTCCATTCCGTCCGTCCCTCTCCTATCCCAGCTAATCTACCTGGACTTCCGATTCCTTATTGGTCTTGTGCTGATGTCTTTGATATGGAGGAGGCAGAGACATTACCACCTCATAGACCATGTGACTGCCCCATCGATCCCGCCAGAGTAATGCAAGTGGCCCCCGTGAGTCTAAATTGTCTCCCTCCTGGTAAGACGTTCGTATCGGTACCTGATCGGGAGAGGATCCTACACTGGGGTCATTCGTCTAAACTAGCTGGCCACGCCGGTCAGAAAAAGACCCTCCAGCTTATTACCCGGCACTACTGGTGGCCTAACCTGCACAAGGATGTTATGGACTTTGTTTCTGCCTGTGTGTCCTGCGCCCGCAACAAGGTTCCGAGACACCTGTCGGCCGGCCGCCTTCTTCCTCTGCCAGCACCTGCTGCCCCCTGGCAGCATATAGCGATGGACTTCGTAACTGATCTGCCCGTCTCTGCCGGTTGTACGGTCATTTGGGTGGTCGCTGACCGCTTTTCCAAGATGGCTCACTTCATTCCCCTGCCAGGTCTTCCGTCTGCACCCGAGCTGGCTAGAGTCTTTATCCGCCACATCTTCCGTCTTCATGGCCTGCCCCGTCACATCGTGTCGGATCGAGGAGTACAGTTCACTTCTCGTTTCTGGAGAGCCACTTGTAAATTGCTAGACGTCACTCTGGACTTCTCCTCCGCTTACCACCCACAGTCTAATGGTCAAGTGGAGCGGATCAATCAGAACCTGACCAGTTACCTCCGGCACTTCGTTAATGCTCACCATTCTGACTGGGTGGATCTCCTGCCATGGGCCGAATTCTCGTACAACAATCACGAGAGCGAGTCTTCCTCCATATGGGAGAGTACCCGGTCCGCACTCCTTCTGTCATCCGAGCGTATGAAAAGGCACGCTGACAAAGGACGTCTGGATCCTCCTCAATTCCGTCCTGGGGATAAAGTCTGGCTCTCGTCCAAATATGTCCGGCTCAAGATCCCTTCCTATAAGTTGGGGCCTCGGTTCATCGGCCCACTGGAGGTTATCAGTCAGATCAACCCGGTGGCCTATAAATTGAAACTCCCGGCCAACTTACGGATCCCTAACTCCTTCCATGTATCTCTCCTCAAACCTGTGGTACTTAACTCTTTTTCTAAGTCTACAGGTACGCCTCTTGCTCCGGTTTCTGCTGAGGACGAGTTTGAGGTAGAGAACATTCTTGCCACCAAAAGGGTAAGAGGAAAGACCTTTTTCTTGGTAGATTGGAGGGGGTTTGGTCCTGAGGAGAGAACGTGGGAGCCCCGGGAGAATATCCATGCCCCTCTCATCCTAGCTAAATTTCTGTCTGGCCTAAAAAAGGGGGGGCCTAAAGGGGGGGGGTACTGTAGCGCTGGCGTCCCTGCCCTCTGCTAGGCAGGGACGCTGCTCCCCTCACCGCTCTGCTGTCAGCGCGCGCTCCGTCCCGGCGTCCTCTCCCCGCTCTGCTGTCAGCGCGCGCTCCGTCCCGGCGTCCTCCTCCTGCTCTGCTGTCAGCGCGCGCTCCGTCCCGGCGTCCTCCTCCTGCTCTGCTCTCAGCACGCGCTCCTTCCCGGCCCCTGTGCTTAGGGCGCGCGCGCGCTTCCCTCCTCTTAAAGGGGCCGCGCGCGCCGCCCTAAAGAGTCCCCGGCCAATGGCCGGAGGACTTCATCATATATAAGGCACCTCCTCCAAAATGGAGGTGCCCGAGCAATGTTGTTTGCACCTGTGTCTCACCTGTGCTTCAGCCCTCAGGTCCCGTTGCCAGTTACCTGCTAGTTACCTGCCAGTACCTGCCAGTTACCTGCCTGATTCCTGCCTGAATACTTGTTACCTGTCTGCCAGTCTGAGGTCCGACGGTCTGCCTTACTACTCCTGTCAGTCTGTCTAAAGGACCAGCCTGCCCGCTCACCTGGGAGCGCATATCAGCTACCTGCCTGCTTGCCTGAGGTCCGACGGTCTGCCTTACTACTCCGGTCAGTCTGTCTATGGACCAGCTTGCCCGCTCACCTGGGAGCGCTTCTCCGTTATCTGCCTGCTTGCCAGCCCGGAGGCTCCGTTGTCACGTGCTGTGACCACCAGCTACTCCAGACTCTTGCCCGCTCACCTGGGAGCGCATCTCCGTTACCTGCCTACTTGCCAGCCCGGAGGTCCCGTTGTCACGTGCGGTGACCACCAGCTATTCCAGAGACTCTTGCCCGCTCACCTGGGAGCGCTTCTCCGTTACCTACCTGCCTGCCAGCCCGGAGGTTCCGCCGTCACGTGCCGTGACCACCTGCTATTCCAGAGACTCTCGCTTGCTCACCTGGGAGCACACATCTACCATCTGCCTGCTAGCCTACCCGGAGGCTCTGCCATCACAGGTCGTACCTACCCCTTACCCAGAGACTGCCCTGATCACTTGCCGTAACTCCCTGTCCGTTCACCCAGAGACTGCCACCCGCTCCCTTACAAGGGCCGCCCCCTTGTATAATAGCTCAGAGGTTCCGCCTCCCGGACCCGTTACAGATGTCTCTTTAAAGGTTCTACAATTCCGCAATTGTGGATCCTCAGACACTCATATATATTGGGCTGAGTAAAGAGCGCATTTTCTGGTATCTGGAATGAGTTTAGTCCTGCAGAATGTTGAAGTACATTGACAAGGTTATCGTGGCTTGCATTGGGCGCAGTTGCTGGTGCGTCTCAAAGTGATAAGTAGGTTATGCGAACAACCCATTGTTTTGGGCATACACGCCGGCGGCAACAACTTAGTTAAGATAAAATTGACCAAGTTCATTGGTCTTATCAAATCCCATTTTCATAGGTTCAGAAATTTGCACAAAATGCGTGCTGGTTTGGTCGAAAATAGTGCAGTGGCGTGTTTGGTAGGGAGCGTGGAACCTAGCATCTTCAGAATGAGCTTGAAGGTTACTCAATATGCAAGTGTCTCATTTTATTAAGTTTACGGGTACTATTGCGGTCTGACATCGTATGTTAGAAGGAAATTTGTTGTTGGCTGATGGCGTTCATTTGAATGCCATCGGAAATTATATACTGCTAGCTGGACTGCGGGATGGTGTTGAAAGTGCTTTACTTTGCTGGGTGGCAGTGATCAGTGTGTTAAATAGGCTTTTCGACATCCTCCCCTGGTGGAATTTGTCCCTGAAATTACATGCTCACTGCTTTAGGCAGTGACTTTTCATGGTGGAAAGTTTGGAAAGCAGGTGTCACGGGGTTACTGCGACAGGTTGGAGCCAGGAGACCTCAGAGCCAGAGGTCTCCTGCTCCAACTCCGAGAAGAAGCAATTCTCCGTCATTTTAAATGTATTTATTTCTTCAGCAGAACAGGGGTTAAGCAGCCATGTTGGAATTCCCAGTGCTCACAGCTGAGCTCGGTTAGCCACTCCCTTTCCCTTTATAATCTGGGCTCTGATACTAAGTCCTTGTCAGAGCTAGCATTTACTGCATGGCTAAGGAGAGTGAGGAGTTCTATTAGAAGGAGTTTGGGAGGAATAACTTGTGACTGGTGTCTGGTTTGTATGTGTGGTTATTCCTTATCCTTCTCCATTTTGGTTTATTCCCCCTACCTACACACCCCGGTGCTTCCCTCTGTTATATGTGAGAGAATATTTTGTGTGCCTGGAGTTTTCTGTTTATCCCTGTCCGTGTTGCCTTGTTTGTCAGGTGGGTGTACTTTGGTGCACAGTAGCGCCCCTCTTCCCCTGGTAGGGGAGGAGAACAAGCAGAGGGCTAACTCAGAAGTTAGGGCGAGGGCGGAAGCGTCAGCATCCTCACCTTCAGGGGTGTCCTGGGGAATAGGGTGAGCTAGGGTGCCGGCTAGTGTTAGGGTAGGAGCCCCTGATCCCTGGTCACCCGACAGCTGTGTCGTGACAGCAGGGTCATAAAAGTTTGGAAAGATGGATTGGTTAATAAAGCTGTGGCCACTCGTTTCACCCAAGAATGGAGTCCTGTGTATTATTTGGTATATGTTTACATTTCAGAGTCATCTGGAAAGGTAATGGCCAGTTAAAGTAGTCCTGGCTTCATTTCACTAGCACTAGACAGCATGAGAAGAGAGGTAAGCGAACAACAGGAGTCACCATAGCAAGTACATAACAGCAATATCCAAACAGAAGAAATATTTTTATTACTGTAATTGAAAATTTATATTTTGCTTAATTCAACAGAGAATTGTAATATTTAATGGTGTGACAACCTCATTAAATCATTATCTGTAAGTCTACCTTCCTTGTTCTTTCGGTTTGTGACTCATTTATGAAACTTGATGAAATCCTCCTTCTGTCACTGCTTATTCTTGTGTTACCATGCATCACGGCCTTCACAAGTCTTGAAAACAGATACTACCAACATTACTGTCATTAGCAAAGCACTTCACCCACGAGGCAGTTGTAGACCAGGAGGCTGGTGAGCGACGTAAGTACCAGGGTGTATCTAGTGATGTGTGCAGAGGATGGTATGCTTTCATTGTTTTATTATCACATGATATACAATGATCTGATAATTTTTTATAATAATTTAGCTTTTATCCATTCATGCAATGACATCATATTGTCTGTTAATAGTTAAAATTGTGTATTTACCTGGAAGTCGGACTTTAATAAAGAAAATAAACATTTTTTTTTTTTGGAAAACAGATGTTTTTGAGAATGCCATGCTCAATAGGGAAATCTCCGTAAATAGTTAAAAGTCTATGTTTATCCATTAAAAAATAAAGTTTGAGGATTCTTTATGATGTGTTCTTCAAATCCATATATCATTAATTGTCCCTCCAGACCCTAATTGATGTTGTGTTATAACATTATCAGACCAACATGGACTTGAGTCCATTTGTTTTTGCGGAAAAATGAAGTTTCGTGAAGTGAAAAGAGCCCTATACTATAATGTGTCCATGTGCTGTTTTTTTTAAAATAGATTGCATATATCCTAAAATAAATAAACCGTGCGTGTAAAGGAGGCCTTACTGGTACAATTTGTGTCTGGTGCTGCAGCGCTGTGTCACTGACGCTAATATTACTCTTTTTGATTATGTACCGGTGCCACATTTTTTGTGTGTGTGCGAAGAAAGCAGCCATGTTTGTTAAACCTTTACAACTTTGAATAATGTGATGTTTTGTATCCAGATTGTTGTGTCCAGTGTACACCTTGTTTTTTTATATAAGGGGATCAGTGGGGATCCAACACCCAGCACGGAAACCCCACCAATTAGCTGAAATCTGCAACCTTTTCTCCTGTACATTGCTTAGTGGCCACTACCATGTACCGCACATTATTTGCAATTCACATGCTTTCAGCCTATCGATAGATCATCAATAGTTCAGTCCTGGACAACCTTTAACATCAATTCTACTTGCATATAGTGACCAAGGTAGAAATATGTAGCGCATCTGTGCACAGTGGGCTGTCAATCAAAGTGCCAGGGCATGCTTATGGCTGCCGCTCACAGTATATCGAGTGGTGACTGTAATCGCTGCCTGCACTTGCCCTTTGACTGAAAGCTAGCAGTTCCAGGGAGGAAATAAGCTAATTTTCTCCTGGTAGCTGCACTTTCAGTAAGGCAGCCAGGCCGCATTATAATGCTATTTTCCTGCAGATAAGCCCTATATCTGCAGATAAATTCTGTTTTCTTAGATTACAGGTTTTTTTAAAAAAATGGAACGATTCTGGAAAAAGTGGGGGAGCGATTGAAAATTATATTTCATTTAAAATCTTATTTAGATATTTTTACTGTTTTTTTACATTTTTAAGTAGATGATATCTTGATTGCCTATTCAACATGCTACCAAACGATTGTGTTGTAGTGAATTGTGATATTCATTACGTACTATGAAGCCCAGCCACAGGCTGCGCTTCTTAGGGTATGTGCACATGATGTCTTCTGCTTCGAAAACCATATGGAAAAGCGTTAACTAAACACTCTAAGAATGAACATCTGGATTTCTATGTAAAAACAACCTACTGTTCAGTCTTTTGAGCGTCTTTTAACAGTTTTAGGTGTCCAAACACGCCAAATGGTTAAAAGAAGTGACCTGAATATTCTTCAAGTGTTTTCCGCTCTGAATACGCTCTATACTTTGTAATAGAAGTCAATGGGAAGCCTTAAAAAAACCTGGCATCTTTTTGAGTGTTTTCACTTTGCTTTTGCTGGAGTAACCTTTAGTGGTTTCTTCATTGTTGAATAGAGTTAAAAAATCAACTGGAAAATGCCTTTAAAAAATTAGCCACAAAAATTCTTGAAAAACATGAAAAAAAAAATAGGCCTGCTGTGCTGACAAAAAACATTGAAAAAGCACTCAGGAAATGACCCATCCCCCCAAAAAACACAAAAAAATACTCTACGGGAAAAAAATTATGGTGTTTACTTGACCATCTTCTTGGAAAATTCGGCGGCAGTACCCTTAAGTGTTCTCACATGGCATACAAAGGCTCTCCAACTATAGTGTACCAAAAACTCTATTGGGGTAGAGGTAACTAGAGTGTATGTAAACATGAAAAAAACCTCTAAAACTATCAATTTTATTCTGATTCTTTTTAAAAACCATCAAAAAACCCTTGTGATGTGCGAGTTAAAAAGTTCATCACTATATCAAAATCCATCCAGTATCCCTTAGGGACTATTTTTCAAATATGAGACAATGGAAGTAGATAACCAGACATGGGCCAGTAAAGTCTTAAACATGGTAAACATTCATATACAATACAGACTTAAATCTGCCCTATCATAAAACGCCTCAACTGATACTACCTGTCATGGAGGTTCACACCCTAATATATGAGTTTGGCGCCCCCATTCAATGGTGGCTGTCCCTCACTTTCCCTGTTTTCCATGTCAGGTTATCTACTTCCATTGTCTCATATTTGAAAAATACTCCCTAAGGGAAACTGGATGGATTTTGATATTGTGATGAACTTTTTAACTCGCACATCACAAGGGTTTTTTGATGTTTTTTAAAAAGATTCAGAATAAAATTGATAGTTTTAGAGTTTTTTTCATGTCTCCAACTATAGTGCCCTTGCCAAGCCTTTGACAGACCTCACCAAATTGAAGCTACCATAAACAGTCAACTGGACGGCTGACTGAGAACAGTCCTTCACAGCGCTGAAAGCCGCCCTTGCCAATTCTTCAGTTCTACAAGCCCCAGACTACACCCGGTGGTTTGCAGTTCAGTGCATTGGGCCTAGGTGCCCCGCTCAGCCAGATAAACGAGGAGGGGGAAAAGCACTCGGTGATGTTCCTCAGCCATAAGCTCTTATCCTGGAAAGTGGCCTATGCCACTGTGGAGAAGGAGTGTCTTGCCATAGGGTGGGCCCTGTGGAAGCTGAAGCCCTACCTATACAGATACAATTTCACCATAGTGAATGAACACAACCCTCTCAGCTGGCTGTATCAGGGGGCCATCGATGGTGAATGGTAAACTACTGCAGTGGAGCTTGGCTGTACAGCAGTACAATTTTACCATTCAGCACAAGAAGGGTATCAAACATGGCAATGCTGACGAGCTGTCCCACCAGAGGGATGCTGGAGAAATGTGTTTGGATCCAGTTGTATGAACACGTATGTGAGCTTTATCAAGTGAAAAAGCCAAATATTCAAAACATGACAACAGATGGGTTTTTAAAGGTCCAAAATGGATGCTAATTACATAGGAAACACCCACAGAAACACTTAAACCAATAGGGAAATTGGGAAGGGGAGAGAAGTTCAACTGGCAATTTCAAAATGATTAAAGTTAGAGAAAAAAAGGGAGACCATATTTATTGATGATAAATTTTAAATACAGTAGATAAATAGAGGAAAAAGTGTTGAGGGGAAATGATTGGAATGTAGGAGAAGCCGTATAAGAACACGGGTGGAGCCGGTGAATAGAAGCTAGAAAGGGAACATTTAACAGAGGAGACACCTAGGCAGAAGAGGGAAAGGGGACAGGAAAGAAGTGAACTATACATATAAATGATAACACATAAATAAAGGACAAATTGTTGAGAAGAAATGATTGCAGTGTAGGAGAAATGGGATTAGAACCCGGGATGGGCCAGTGAATAGAAGCCTGAAATAGAACATTTAATGGAGGCGTCACTTCGGCAGATGAGGGAAAGGTAATACAAAAAAAGGGAACTATACATATACATGATAAAATATAAATAGATGAACAAAGGGCAAAGTATTGAAAAGAAAGTAATAAAAAGATCAGTGAAGAAGAAATGGGATTAAAATGCAGGATGAGGCCATAAATAAGAACCAGAAATAGGATATTAAACAGAGGAGACACCTAGGGAGATTGTCTAAAGGCAACAACAGAACAAAGGTAAACTATACATATACATAGATATAATCAATGTAAATAGAGGAAAAGCGACAAAGTGTTCAAGAGAAAGGAGTAAAATGATAGAAGCCAGAGAGAGAACATTTATCGGAAGATCAATCTGGGGAGATACTGGTAAGGTGGGAAAGAGAAAAAGGGGATGAAAATTGTGAAATAAGGAATAGATGGAGAATTACAAGTGAAATACTGTAGTGTGAGAAAGACTCAAGAGAAGATCTTCAGGACTCAGATGAAGGTGCAGTGAGATGATCTTGAATAGGAAACTAGTGGGCTAAATATTGGCCTGAAATGGGGTTTTGTGCAGTAAATGGTGCTGTAGGGAGTGGTGAAAAATGAATAGATATTTCATTTAGAGAGGAAGTTATTTCAACCGGAAATTATAAGAGTAGAAGGATAGAAGGATGAAAAAATGAACTAAGCGACTTGTCACTTAGAATGAGAGAATTATATGATGAAAATTTAAGCTTCTACGCTTCCAATGATAAAATGCATAGTAAGGTTCAGTGAGGCTGTGCATGGAAAATAACTAAAAAAGAATTAAAAAATTCTCAATTTCCAGTGGGTATATATAAATAGGATAATTAAATAAAATAAATAATTAAATAAAAATCTCAGTAATTTAATTGACTCCATAGGGTTTAAGGGTGCTGATCCTGTATATCAATATATTTCTTTTTTCTTCAAGGTTTCCCTAGGGCTTGGGAGTTCAAGGGAAATTGATTCAGTTGGTGTGATGCAGATGCCTGTGCCATTCTTACCGTAAACCAATGTGCAATGCCGGGATAAACCATGCTTTATGAAACCTTTTACAATATTGGACCGATGAGAGTTAAGCCTTCGGTGTAGTGTCTGGGTGCTCCTGCCCACGTATTGCAGGTCACATTGGCATTCTATGAGATGCATAATAAAGCAAGATTTTTTTGATAGAATGGATTGAAACAACTTCATCTGTATGGTTAAATTTAAAAGTTTGGGTGCTCTGTTCAATGCTTTTGCAACAGAGGCATTTTCTTGCAAAGCTTTTAAAACTCCAATTTTTATAAGAAAGTTTATTAGTGCCTGTACCACTGGGGGTAGCGTGTTTCAAGTGGCTGGGGGCTAGTATGTTTCTCAATGAAGGTAACTTTAGTCTGTTTAGGAATGACAGAACAAAGAAACGGATCTTTTAGAAGAATGTGCCAATGTCTCTGCAGAGAGATACAAATGGACTGATGTGCTGAATTAAAAGTTTTGATAACATTACAAGCAAAATCATCTCCTGCATTAGCCTGTGGGGAAGCTTTGGTCTGGATGTTTTTGTGATAAGTTCCTAGTTTTTTGGTAAGCGCGCTTGATAAGCTCCTTGGGGTAACTTTGCCTATGAAAATGCTCAAGCAGGATATTGGCTTGTGATTCAAAATAAACTTCAATGTTGCAGTTCCATTTTATGCGATGAAACTGGTTAAAAGGGACATTTTCAAACCACTTTTTATAGCGACCTCTGTAAAAATGGATGTAACTACTGACATCCACGTCTTCAAAAAAAGTTTTAGTAATTACACGTGGTCCCTGATGAGAGATCGTAATATCTAAAAAGTTAATAAAATCTTTCCCCCTAGAGGGAGTAAAATAAATCCCCCAATTGTTGAAATTAAGATCACATAAAAAGCATGAAACTGTGTGTCCCCTTTCCAAATAATAAAAATATCATCTGTAAACCTCTTGGCATTATATCTGGAATTGTATATAAATTTTTCTTCAAAAGTTTCCATAAATAAGTTTGCATAGCTTGTGGTTACCCATGTACCCATTGCGGTGCCACTTTTTTGATGCTAAACATTATTTTGGAACTTAAAAAAATATTTTGTAAAATAAAATCCAAACATTCCAGAAAAAAAAGTTTTGTGTGGTTCACTTTAGCCTTGCATCTTTCACCCAAATTAGATTAATGCAATGTAAACCAATGTTGTGCCTGATATTAGTGTATAGTGAGGCAACATCAAGTGTATTAAATAAATATGAAACTTCCCAAGTTATGCCCTGTAAAATCCAAATCAAGTGGGCAGAATCATCTAAGTGACTGGATAGGCTTTTGACATGAGTCTGGAGAATGGTGTCAAGGTAAAAGGATAAATTATTTGTAAGTGATCCTATCCCAGATATAAATAGTTGTCCTGAAGAGTTTTCAAAAGATTTATGTATCTTTGGAAATGATACATGAATGGTATGTTTGGATCATTAATTGTCAAGAACTATTTTTTCTTTCTTATTTAATCAAGCTGTTCAAAAACTTTGTAAAGGAGTTGGAATATTTGGGTATATACAGTATATGGGTGGAAATGGATCTTTCTGTTTGATTTCATATTGCTCTGTGCTACATAAAATATTAAAAGCTTCTTTAATATAGTCGTCTTGCTCCTGTACCACTACACCATGCACCCTTGTCGGCAGACCGTATGACGATGTTGGGGTTATTCTTAAGGGATTGTATCGCCATTTTTTCTTGCTTTGGGAGATTGGTCTTGGAATATCCATGTGTGTTACGTTTCATATGTTTAAAATCATCAAGTACCAACTGCATTGTGAAAGTATTTGGCCCCCTTGAACTTTTCTACCTTTTGGCACATTTCTGGCTTCAAACATAAAGATATAAAATTCTAATTTTTTGGGGAAGAATCAACAACAAGTGGGACACAATCATGAAGTGGAACGAAATTTATTGGACATTTTAAACTTTTTTAAAAAAAAAATAAAAAATGAAAAGTGGGGCGTGCAATATTATTCAGCCCCCTTGAGTTAATACTTTGTAGAGCCACCTTTTGCTGCGATTACTGCTGCAAGTCGCTTGGGGTATGTCTCTATCAGTTTTGCACATTGAAAGGCTGAAATTCTTGCCCATTCTTCCTTGCAAAACAGCTCGAGCTCATTGAGGCTGGATGGAGGGCGTTTGTGAACAGCAGTTTTCAGCTCTTTCCACAGATTCTCGATTGGATTCAGGTCTGGACTTTGACTTGGCTATTCTAACACCTGGATATGTTTATTTTTGAACCATTCCATTATAGATTTTGCTTTATGTTTGAGATCATTGTCTTGTTGGAAGATAAATCTCCGTCCCAGTCTCAGATCTTTTGCAGACTCCAACAGGTTTTCTTTCAGAATGGTCCTGTATATGGCTCCGTCCATCTTCCCATCAATTTTAACCATCTTCCCTGTCCCTGCTGAAGAAAAGCAAGCCCAAACCATGATGCTGCCACCACCATGTTTGACAGTGGGGATGGAGTTTTGAGGGTGATGAGCTGTGTTGCTTTTACGCCAAACATATCTTTTTGCATTGTGGCCAAAAAGTTTGATTTTGGTTTCATCTGACCAGAGCACCTTATTCCACATGTTTGGTGTGCCTCCCAGGTGGCTTGTGGCAAACTTCAAATGAAACTTTCTATGGATATCTTTGAGAAATGGCTTTCTGCTTGCCACTCTTCCATAAAGGCCAGATTTGTGCAGTGTACGACTGATTGTTGTCCTATGGACAGACTCTCCCACCTCAGCTGAAGATCTCTGCAGTTCATCCAGAGTGATCATGGGTCTTTTGGCTGAATCTCTAATCAGTCTTCTCCTTGTTCGAGATGAAAGTTTAGAGAGATGGTAGATTTGCAGTGGTCTGATACTCCTTCCATTTAAATATGATCACTTTCACAGTGCTCCTTGAGATGTTTAAAACTTGGGAAATCTTTTTGTATCCAAATCCGGCTTTAAACTTCGCCACAACAGTATCTCGGACCTGCCTGGTGTGTTCCTTGGTCTTCATGATGCTCTGTGCACTTGAAACAGAACTCTGAGACTATCACAGAGCAGGTGCATTTATACGGAGACTTAATTACACACAGGTAGATTCTGTTTATCATTACCAGTCATTTAGGACAACATTGGATCATTCAGAGATCCTCATTGAACTTCTGGAGTGAGTTTGCTGCACTGAAAGTAAAGGGGCCGAATAATATTGTACGCCCCACTTTTCATTTTTTATTTTTTTAAAAAGTTTAAAATATCCAATAAATTTCATCCCACTTCACAATTTTTCCCCAAAAAATTAGAATTTTATATCTTTATGTTTGAAGCCAGAAATGCGGCAAAAGGTAGAAAAGATCAAGGGGGCCAAATACTTTCACAATGCACTGTATTTACAAAATGTCCCTGACTTTCAAGTGGATAAAAATTTGACTTGGGCTGAACATCAACTTGAAAATCTGTAGGTGGACCATCTTGAGGAGGTGGTTTGTTTTTATTGATGGAAAGTGTATTTTCAAAGTTAATTTTCTGATAAATGTATGAAGGTCAAGAAAAATGTTGAAATCATCAACTGTGTTGTTGGGACAGAAAGAAAGCCCTTTGGACAATACCGATATTTAAGTGGTGCTCAGAGAATAATGAGATAAATGAAATATAGTGTTTGTTGGAGGACTATTTTTTACATTCTGGTTTAATTGGGAGAATTTTTTCCTTTTATATTGCTATTCCCTTCTCTTCTACCCCTCCTAGATTTTTCCTTTTTGTGGCTTTTGGTAGAAAAAAGTATTTTATTGATGAGGGGTTTTGAGAACTAGCAGGTGCCGAAGCAGAGTGAATGAGAATGAAGAATGGCATAACCCTATGTTTACTGCTTTGGTGTTATCCACAACAATGGTGTTGCTGGTGGCTTGAAAGTTGTTTGTAACGGTGGGGGAGTTTTCAACTTGTAAGTTTTAAAAAAGTGGGGAGAAAATCTGTGGAAGTCTTGTGAACTGAGAAATCAAGATCAATATTAGAGTTGCTTGGTGGAAGTGAAGTGTGTGATAGTAGGGCTGGGGTTCATGGGAACTGGTGTGAGTGATCTTTCATTCAGTATGTGAGTGGACAAACAATAAATTGGACGGGATTTGGAATTAGGGAATGTTATGTTCAGTGCGCAAATGGTGGATTTTGTCTTTGATCTCATGCAAATATTTATCTGTATTGGATGCAGAGTTGGCGAGAGATGTGATGTGATTGGCAGATGTTGGTGGAATAGAATTGTCAGGAGGAGTTAAAGAGGGAACTCGATGTGAGATCGATTTTTTTGTATTGTTTTTCAAATTGTATTTACTGTTTAAAATGGTGGTGAATTGTTTGAATTCATACGTGGTATATTGCTATCAGATTGGATGGATTTAGTAGAGCTGGAAGTTCTCCTCTTAATAATATTACTAGAGATGGGTTTGTAGGCTTTGGCGGGAGCATTTCCACCATGATAGTCTAACCTGTCACTAATGAGATTTTTGAATATTTTTGTAATCATCTTGTGTTCCAAAGTGAGTGTCCTAGATGTAATATCGGAATTTTTGGGGAGATGTGCTTGAGAAACGAACTGTAAATCAGTCTCCCATGCTATCTCTAAAAGGGGGAGGTGTCACAGATGAATTGTAAAATCTATAAAGCTATCTCATAGTTCTCATAGTAACATCAAAGCCTGGCTTCATCATGGATTAAATTGAGCAAAATCTAGCACTATATTAAACTCCACATGACCCCTGCAGCGGGGAACCCCCCTGCTACAAACAGGTAATTAAAATTGGTCATCTGATAAAATGTGGAAGGTGACAGATTTATGGCCTGTAGAGATGCTCTATAGCCTAGTTTCCCTATGTCACAAACTGCTTGAGTTTCTTTGCTCCTCTTTCCAAATTATGAATATTAGTTTTTTTTATGAACGGCAAAGATATGACAGATATGTGACACATATTTTTGGTGTTGTAATGAAGTGACAAATTGTCTTACATCACTGGGCAGTCGTGGCAGCACCTCCAAATTAATATTGGACAGATAGATGACAACATACAGTATATGCCATGTTTACTGTCTATGGATAGCTAAAATCATGATGGAAAATATGGCATTAATATCTCCTATCTGGGATCTCCAGGGAGTGGAGATATCGTAAAAGTTGGAGAACTCTTAATTTTTGAGACCCTAGCCACATCCTAAGACCAGCTCCCATAGGATCATCCCCAACGAGGAGAGATATGTAGGAGAGGTTTTTATCTAATAAAATCAGATGTTTGAGTTTTTGTCATAGTCAGTCCTGGAAGACACAGTGCTCTGTGGTCCTGTACCATTTTCCTAAAAAAGAAAAAAAAGGTCTTCCCTCCACTATGATCTGTGCCATTTCCATGACACAGGTTTAGTACAATTCTTTTGTTTATCCTTATTTTCTTTTATGTGACTATATTACTACTGTTTTGTCCATTTTTTAACATCTTTGTATATTTTTATAAACACTTCCTACTTTTCGGATTAATTATATAAAAATTAAAGAGCTTTGTCTAAGACTCAATTCTGAAGCCATATGCTAGCTGTAACAGGTGTCCAATCGGCCTGTATAAATGATTGGTGTATACATATATTCCATGTGTTGGAATCGGATGTGTATATACTCTACGTTCACTATGAGCTCCCCAATAAATGGCATAATAGTGAAAACAGCCGTGGCTTCGTCCATCACTCGTCAGTGAATTGCTTAATTGTTCCGGTGATTGGAGGCAACGGACTGTGTTCTCATGACATATTGGTGGCAGCAGTGGGATCTGTGTGACCTCCCTGCTGTTCCCCTGACAAGGGGAGAGACAGTTGACTTGTTGAATGATGCCTTGAGTAGTCAGTTCATTGGTGAATACGGATGAAAAGTGCCTGTTTAATATCTCAGTCTTTTTTTGTCCTCTATAATTATCTTACCATCTTTTATGGGGCCAATACCATCTGTTTTTTTCTTTTTGGCAGAGATGTATTTATAACATTTTTGGGGATTCATTTTAATGTCACTGGCGATTTGTGTTTCAGTAGCTAACTTTACTATGTTGATTTATTTTTTACATTTCTTATTTAGGTCTTTATACTCCTGAAATGCTATTTCCGTATTCTCTGCCTTCAAGATTTTGAATGCTTTTGGTTTTTGTCTTATTAAACTTTGTACTGTCTTATTTGTCCATAATGGTTTCTTTTTATTCCTAGACATTTTATT
This sequence comes from Phyllobates terribilis, assembly GCF_046119375.1. Taxonomy (NCBI): domain Eukaryota; kingdom Metazoa; phylum Chordata; class Amphibia; order Anura; family Dendrobatidae; genus Phyllobates; species Phyllobates terribilis. Next base: position 231,958,068 of record NW_027362763.1, read on the forward strand.
ACCAAAGGGTATAAGTTTTCTACAGCATTCTAGTAGTATTTCCTTAAACATGTCCCATTTATGTTTGGTATCCCCAGTTACCATGCCATGGTCCCAGTCTACATGATTCAGCTCTTACCTTAGTTTGTTGAAATCAGCTTTCCTAAAATTTCAGGTTATTGCATTTTCCCTTTGAAATGTTTCATTGAATATTATATTGAAACTTACCATATTATGGTCACTGCTGCCCAGATGCTCCCTGACCTGTAGATCTGAAATTGTATCTGGTCTATTTGACAGGACAAGATCCAGCAGATTACCTCTCCTGGTTGGCTCATCTACCAGGTAATTGTCTTGAACTGCGGATAACAGCTTTTAACACAACCAGAAGATTCTATGTCTCATTAAATGTATGCATAGTTAAAATCCCCCATAATAAGGACCCTTTTATTATTAGCTGCCTTTTTAATTTGTTGCAGCATTTCATCCTCTACCTGTTCAGCTATATTAGGTGGCTTGTAAAATAACTCCAATTAGCAGCTGTCCATTATTGCCATCCCCATGTACATTTACCCAAACTGACTCTACATTGTCGCAGTTCTCCCCAATGTTGTCATTGAGCACAGGTCTTAAGTTGGATTTAACAAAAATACACATCCCTTCACCTTTTTTGCCTTTCCTGTCCTTTCTGAATGTTGTGTAACTCTCTACGTTTGTCACCAAGTCATGGCTCTCATCCAGCCAGGTTTTCATAATGCCCATCACATCATATTCTGTGGCCGACATAAGAGTCTCCAATTCATTCATTTTGTTTGCAAGACTTCTTGCATTTTCCAGTAGACATTTAATATTATTAGCACATTTATTACTCATCTTCACCTGCCTACTTTCTCTGCCCCCTAAATCCTCTTTGTCCCCTATCATTTCACTCTCTCTGTCTACTCTATCTATCCCCTTATTAGCAAAAATAACCTCCCCCCAGATCCTAGTTTAAAAGCTCCTTCATTCGTCTGACCATTTTTCCCCCCAGCACAGCTGCACTCTCCACATTGAGGTGCAGCCTGTCCCTACCGTAGAGCCTGCACCCAACAGAGAAGTCGGCCCCGTTCTCCATGAACCCAAACCATTCCTGCACCAATTTCTAAGCCTTTCATTTATCTCCCTAAGTTCCCACTGTCTTTCTAGTCATGCTGGTGGCACAGGCAGTATTTCTGAAAATACCACCTTGGAAGTCATGGACTTCAGCTTCTCTCCTAGTTCCCTGTAATGATTTTAAGGACCTTCCACCTTCCTCCTTAGCTTTGTCATTGGTACTGATGTGAACCATGAGCACTTGTTTTCCCCAGCCCCACCCAGCAATCTGTCTATCTGATCTGCAATATGCCGAACTCGAGCACCTGGCAGACAACACACTGTTCTGTATTTATGGTCTAGGCAGCAGATGACCCTGTGTCTTCCTAATTATAGAGTCCCCTACCACAACATCTGTATGGCCCACGCTGCACTCCTATTTCCCTCCTTCCTACAGCAGTCGTTTTCCTGGTTGCTAAGAGGAACGTCCTGCTGTAGTAATCCCAACCTTGGGCTTGCAATCCTAATATCAGCCAAACAGGGTATTTACTAGGTTGTGCTAGCTTAGGACTGGGCTCCCTAACACTTTTCCCCCTACTCCTTCTTCTAACTGTTATCCAGCTACCTACATCTCAGTCATGATCTTACCCACCTCCACCCGCCAGTGCATGCTTAGTGAGCTCTAAATTCCTCTCCAGGTTTGCAATGCTCCTGAGTGTTACAAGCTGCATATTTAGATCCATTGCCTAGGCTTCCAAACATGTAACTCGCTAATATCGAGTGCAGATATATTCACCCTCAAATAGTTGTTCAAGGCATGCATACATCTTACAAGATGCACACCTGGTGGCATTGTCTATGGAGCACATACTAAATGGGGATAAACAGTACATAAAAAGCAGAAAAACAATGGAAAACTAATAAGGAAAACACCAAACTATGCTCTTGTGTTAAACTATGATATTGTGTTTAATTATGTAGTTATCTGCAAACCCGCACTTAAAATCCAACCCCCGCTCTGCTCAGCAGCCTTGCTTAGAGTACCTGGGACTAGTAGTTCTCCAACCAGCAAAGCATAGATGTGTGCTATTATGTGCTAGTATTAACCAGACCATCAACTGCAGCAAACCTCATAAATATAATTTCATTACTATATGATATTTATATAAAGAATCGGTTTCATTATAAAATATATATTCAATACATCGCTCCATCTGTTGTTTCAGACAAGAGTATATCTGTTACTGACACACCGATGCTTCATAAATAATGGATTGTGTAATAAATAATTTATCTAAGTAATGTCGTCTACATTTATGTTAGTTCTCCTTATATTGGCTTCAAATATTTAATGAACCCAAGCAAAACGTGAGAAGCATTCATATCATTATCAAGCAACGTACACAACACTACAATATAAATCTGCACATAAAACAATGATGATTAATGATGATAATAAACTTATTTATTTATTTGGATTCTAGGGACATTTATTATTGTGGAATGGAACCAAATGGTAAGTACATGAGTTTTCTCATATATTGTTTCTTTTATTCATAAGTATAAGACAACAAGAACAATTAATTTAAATTATTCATTGGTGGGACACTCTTCTAGTAGCAGCAGAGTTTGATCTGAGTGTCACCATAGTGTGATCCAATTCTTTCGCATGGGAGAAGTGTATCACAGGTGCAGGCAAGACAGATAACTTAATTTCTCCATCTTCTCCATTGTCTGAGTCAGCGGATGTCGGACTGCACTATGATGACATTCGAGTGCAGTCCGGTGTTTCACATTGACTTGTATGGGTAAGTGCGATCCTATTACTGGATGCACTATGAGCATGCTGCAATTGTTTTCAATCTGCATGAGAAAAATATCGCAGATCTGCACTGCCCCATAGTATAACAATGGGCCGAGTGCAATCCGATAAAACATCAGATAGCACTCAGCCTTGTTATATGGTCGTGTGAGCGAGACCTTACATGCAGTTACAGAAGTGCAAGATTATCTCATTAATATCATTGTCTACCAGGAACCATTTATCCCATTTTTTTAAAAGATAAGGCCAAACATACCAGAAGAAGGAAAAATTTAAAGTTTGTGTCCTTCTAAGATCTGTTCCTTAGGTTACACATTGCATTTTTGAGTGCATTTTTTTGCAATGCGTTTTTATAGTGTTTTTTTTCTGCAGCATATTTGTCCCTTTTTGGAATGTTATGTTTTACCTTAAGTTGCTATGTTTTGGATACTTCATGTTACGAAGCTTTGATAAAACTTCAGTTATGTGCGGATTAGATACGGTTTTTGACATGTGGATTTTCCATATCTAATTCAAGTCTATGGGGAAAATCCACAAATGAAAGGCTTATTTATCAATCTCTTTCATTTTGCTGGAATACACTTTGTTTTTTTTTTTGCGCAGTCAAATTATGAAGTTTCAAAAACGCACCAAATACTCATCATGGGAACTTTGTCTTCCCCTTTGTGCTAAGCCTATTAATATATTATTATTTATTGGATTAAAGACAGAAATAATTGTAAGATGAGAGAAACATGCAACAGATATCACTATATCAATATGCAGTTATCCTTCAGACTTTAGGCTTGTTTTCGTAGGTTTTTCTTTCTTTTCCCTGTTGTCCTTATCTTATGCATTATCCACATACAGGATATATTAATCATTGTTCACACACTTCAGTTTTGATGCTTTTTCATATATTTCCTTTTAGTCCTCACCTGCTAGACGTCACTGTGTAAATCTGTTTTTTTATGTAAATGTGATGCTGAAAATGGGTCAGATGCTTTGTATAATGCCAAATGTAATGCAGTAAGATGCTCTACATTTACTATATTTATCAGGTATACCTGGGCAAACCAGCTATGGATTTTATGGTGAAAATCCCACTTTCCAGAACCAACCACCACATTCAGGTGATTTCAGAAGTACATGGATGCCAGCACCTCCGGAACTTCCCAATTGTCCTCCAGGAGTAGAATATCTTAGTCAGGTCAGAAAACATAATGATTCTTATGACTGCAGCTTCCTCTAAATACTGCTAAAATATGTTCATAAATCATGAAACGTTTTGCGTGGAAACATTTTTGTGCTGCAGAATAACACATAAAAAAACAAATAAAGAGTAGAAGTGTAGGAGATCAGAAATCCTATATAGAAATTACTCCAGAAGAATACAAAAATATATAATTTATTAATTATTGTTGATAAACGGAGAGAGGGAGAGGAAGGGAAAGAGAGAAAGGGAGGGAGAGAATAGGAGAGAGAAGAGTGTGAGATTGATGCAGGAGAAATATCCAAGCTGGTGCAGTGTGTTACCAGAATTGGTCACTAGATGGCATAGTAAATATAAAGTAGTGGTGTATTTACATATAGTGCAAGGAAAACCTAAGATTAATGTCATTAAATACACAGTCAGGCAGGATTATACATACAAATATATAAGCAAGGAAAATAAAAATTGTTGCAAGTCTTTAATTGCACTGGTCTTTTTATATTGGACAAAGGGATTTTTCTGGCCCCCTAGGCTCCAGGAATGAGGTGCGATTGCAACCCCTGCACCCATTGTAGTTACAACCCTAGCACCCATATTCAACATAGGCTTGCCCTAAAGAGACCTACAGTCATGGCCAAAAGTGTTGGCACCCTTGAAATTGTTGCAGAAAATGAAGTATTTTTCCCAGAAAATTATTGCAGTTTCACATGTTTTGCTATACACATGTTTATTTCCTTTGTGTCTAATGGAACAACACAAAAAAAAACCTGAAGAAAAAAGGCAAATTGGATACACAAAACCCCAAAAATAGTCTGGACAAAATTGTTGGCACCCTCAACTTAATATTTGTTTGAACACCCTTTGGAATAAATAACTGCAATCAATCGCTCCCTGTAATCATCAACAAGCTTCTTACACCTCTCAAGTGGAATTTTGGACCACTCTTCTTTTGCATACTGCTTCAGGTTGCTCATATTTGAAGGGTGTCTTCTCCCAGCAGCAATTTTAAGATCTCTCCTTAAATGTCACACAAGGGGAGGGAAAGACTAAGTACACAACGGTGGGAGAAGGGGGAGGAAGCCCAAACACTAGGGAAAGGGGGAGTGGAGACCCCTAGGCAGATCTGACAGTCACCCTGACTCCCCTAACGTCCCTAAATGGGTTCCACACCTATCGCCGAGCAGGAAACCTAATCCCTGACAGCCCCTAGCAATAGGGGTGAGCACTAGTCAGCCCCCACTACAACTAAAGACAAACAGGTAAACAGACAAGGAAACCAGCTTGAGAAGACACCAGAGAGATCACGGTAACTATCCTCTAAGGGAAGTCTAAAAAGACACTGGCCGACTAACTCTGGAGAGACTGAAGGGTTTTAAACATCCAGCAAGGATGTGTAAATTAGCAGCAGAAGGTGGAAGTCACTGCTAGGTCCTAGATGGTGAAGGATATAACTACACTACAGAGATGAAAAGGTCAAGAATGTGCCTGCAGAGCAAAGCGCAATGAATTTCTACAGCTGGATCCAGAACAACTGTCTGTCACACCTGACACACCCACGACAGTACCCCCCCTTCTACGAGTGGCCTCCGGACACTCAGGACCAGGTTTCTCAGGATGAGAGGCATGGAATGAACAAATCTGCCTAGGGGCATTCACCTCTGATGCTGAAACCAACATCCTTTCTTCTGGACCATAACCCTTCCAGTGCACCAAGTACTGTAGGGAAACAATGCTGGAGACGGGAATCAATAATCCTCGAAATTTGGAACTCAAAATTACCGTCAATCATGATTGGGGATGGCAGCAGGGGAGAGGACTCAAGAGGTTCTACATATTTCTTGAGCAGAGACCTATAGAACACATTGTGTATTTTAAGAGCCTGAGGTAACTCAAGATGAAATGCTGCAGGGTTAATGACAGCAATTATTTTATAGGGGCCAATAAACCTAGGTCTCAGCTTCCAGGAGGAAATCTTCAACTTGATATTCCTGGTAGAGAACCACACAAAGTCATTCATACTTAGGTCCGAACCTAGCGAGCATTTCTTGTCAGCCATACGTTTCTACCTGCATCCCATGATCTTCAAATTACTCTGAACCCCCTGCCACACAAAAGACAGCGACAAAGCAAAACGTTCCTCCTCAGGGACTCCTAATGACCCTCCCCCACTAAAAGTACCGAACTGTGAATGGAAACCGTATGCACCAAAGAACGGTGACCTGCCGATAGATTTTTGGTGATGATTATTAATAGCAAATTCGGCCAACGGTAAGTAAGATGCCCAATCCTCATGGTTTTCAGAGACAAAACACCTGAGGTAAGTCTCTAAATTCAGATTAATGCGCTCGGTCTGTCCATTTGACTGAGGATGGAAGGCAGAGGGAAAGGACAGCTACACTCCCAGTCGAGTACAGAAAGCTTTCCAGAACGTGGAAACAAACTGGGTCCCTCGATCTGACACCACATCGGAGGGAACCCCGTGAAGTTTCACAATCTCATTAATAAAAACCCGAGCAAGAGTTTTTGCTTTCGGAAGTGCCGGTAATGTGATGAAATGAACCATTTTACTGAACCTATCTACAACCACCAAAACCACAGTCTTGCCTGCAGATATCGGTAGGTCAGTAACAAAATCCGTGGACAAGTGTGTCCATGGCCTGTTAGGAATAAGCAGTGGAAGACGAGGACCAGACAGAAGGTTATGCGATACTTTGGAACGCGCTCAAATACTGCAAGCAGACATATGTTCAACCACATCCCGATGCAACCCTGGTCACCAAAAACGACGAGAAAGGAGGTCCATGGATGCCTTACCATCTGGATGACCAGCAAGCACCGAGTTATGATGTTCCCTAATTACTTTACAGCACAAATTAGATGGTACAAATAACCTCCCCGAAGGGCAGGAGGCAGGGGCGTCCCTCTGAGCCTCCAACACCTCATCCTCCAGGTCAGGGTACAACTCCAAAATGACTACGCCCTTCTGCAAAATTGGGGCAGGGTTCTCATGGTCACTACCACCAGGGAAGCAACGGAAGAAAGCATCAGCTTTGATGTTTTCAACCACTTGATGGAAAGTGACAACAAAATTGAACCTAGTAAAAAACAGGGACCACCTAGCTTTCCTAGGGTTGAGACGTTTAGCAGACTTGATATGACAGGTTCTTATGCTCCGTGATAACAGTAATAGGATGGACTGCCCCCTCCAACCAATGTCACTAGTCTTCGAACTCCAATTTAATCGCCAAAAGCTGCCTATTACCCACGTCATAATTTCTCTCAGCCAAAGGTAATTTTTTGGAAAAAAAAGCGCTTGGACGCCATTTACCAGGGTACGGACCCTGAGACAACACAGTCCCAACCCCCACCTCCGACACATCAACTTCTACGATGAAAGATTGAGAAACATCAGGTTGAGTATAGGTGCTGTGGTAAAACAACTCATAAGGGAGAAAAAAGCCTGTTGGGCGGCATTCAACCACTTAGAAAAATCAGTTCCCTTCCTTGTCATGTCAGTAAGGGGTTTCACAATTATCAAATAATTTTGAATACATTTCCGGTAAAAATTAGTAAAACCCAGAAAGCGCTGTAATGCCTTCAGCTTCTTGGGACGGTCCCAATCAAGTACAACACGGACCTTCTCCGGATCCATCCGAAAACCCGAAGATGACAACAGGTACTCCAAATACTGCATCTCCTGGACGGCGAAAATACATTTCTCTAATTTGGCATATAGTTTGTTATCCCTTAATATCTGAAACACATGTTTAACATGCCCGATGTGTCTCAAAATCAGGTGAATAAACCAAAATATCATGCAGATAGACTACCACAAATCTGCCCACCAAATGATGAAAAATATAATTTATGAAATGCTGGAACACCGCAGGTGCATTGGTCAGACTGAAAGGCATAACCAGACTTTCGAAACGTCCCTCACAGGTACAGAACGCCGTTTTCCATTTAACCCCTTCTCTGATTCTAACCAGGTTGTAGGCCCCCTTAAAATCCAACTTGGAGAACACCGTAGCTCCCACAAGCTGGTTGAATAAATCTGGAATCAGAGGAAGAAGGTATGAATCTCGGATGGTAATTAGATTAAATTCCCGGAAATCTAAACAGGGACGGAGACCGCCATCTTTCCTCTTCACGAAGAAGAACCCTACTGCCACGGGCGAAGATGAGGGTCTGATACGTCCCTTCTTCAGACTCTGGGCAATAAAACCCTTCATAGCTTGTCTCTCAGGGCCAGAGAAGATTGTACTGTCTGGACTTTGGTAGTTTAGCTCCGGGAGTCAGGTTAATAGGACAGTCATATGCACGATAAGGAAGCAAATCCTGACACCCCTTCTCAGAAAAAACATCCTCAAAAACAGACAAAAATGCAGATAAGGTCTGCATAGAGACTGTAGAAAGGGAAATGTTTAAGCAGTTCTCATGGCAGTAATCTCCCCATTCAACAATCCCTCTGGATTGCCAATCCACTATCGGATTATGTTTCACCAACAAGGGTAAAACCAGTACAATTGGAGTGGGAAGACCTTCCAGAACAGAACAAGGAATTACCTCATAATGAAAAGACCCTCAGTCTTATACTATGTCCAATCTGAGTCAAAACTTTCTGTGCAAGTGGTGCTGCTGAGTTGATGGAATATATAGGAATGGGTTTAGCTAAAGTACAGCGAGAAAGCCCATGAGCTCTCGCAAACTCAGCATCAACCATGCTGACTCCAGCTCCACTGTCAATAAACACAGAAATTTTCTCAGTCCTGCTCTCTAGCACCACCTCTGCTGTCAGGACAAACCGAGAACTGCAGGTTTAAGACAAACATACACCTTGGTCATCAAACTCCAGACTCTCAAGGGTTAAACGAGTATCTTTTTGCTTAGAAATAGAAGCACAGGCCCCAATAAAATGTCCTTTCTTCTGACAAAAAAAACACGCCTTTTTCTTGCGAATGTCAGGGGAAACACATGATGAAGAATCAACCCCTAACTGCATGGGTTCCTCTAACTCCACAAGTACTGGTTTACCCCCAGACCGCCCCCCCGGCAAAGGGGCATTGCCCCGGAAAGAGGGCTCAGGAGAAGGTGGTCTTACCCACCTATCCCGCAGGTGTCTATCCACACATATAGCCAATGACATGGCAGCCTCCAAGGATTCCGGGGTTTCGTACACTGCCAAAGCATGTTTCAACCTTTCTGTAAGGCCCTGACAAAATTGGCTTCTAAGAGTCGGGTCATTTCATTTGGTATTGGTTGCCCACCTAACGGAATTCAGAGCTTTAAGTCTCCACTGACCAATTCCCCTGCTGAAGGTGATGCAGCTTGGATTCAGCCAAGGAAATTCGGTCAGGATCATCATAGATAAGGGCTAAAGCCCCAAAAATCCCTTCTACTAACTGGATTGAGGATCTACTTGCATCTCCAGAGGAGTAAGGACAAAATTTGAAATACAATTTACAAGCTTACTTCAATACCAAAAAACTTGTCCCTACCTCCCGAAAACCTGTCCGGGAGGGCAACTTTGGGTTCAAGCTGATCCGGCCTACCCGCAGAGTCCCCAACAATAGGAGCCTGCAGCCGCTGCTGTTGCTGCAGAACCTCAGATTGAAGGTCATTCACCTATAGGGACAACCTCCGCAGCTGCTCTGCCAGCACAGAAACGAGATCCATGAACCAGGGGAGAGAAAAAAAAAACACCCCCCCCAAAAAAAAACCACACACACAAAAAAACCACATGTCACTTTTTTTTTATATATACAGTATGTGTATGGTCGGTGATAATGTCACTCAAGGTAAGGGAAAGACTAAGTGCACAACACTAGGAAGAGGGGAAGGAAGCCCAAACACTAGGGAAAAGGGGAGTGGAGACCACTAGGCAGATCTGACAGTCACCCTGACTCTCCTAACGTCCCTAAATAGGTTAAACACCTATCGCCGAGCAGGAAACCTAATCTCTGACTGCCCCTAGCAATAGGCCCTAGGTAGGGAGGGGATGGGGTGAGCCCTAGTCAGCCCTCGTCAGCCCCCACTGCAACTAAAGACAAACAGGTAAACAGACAAGGGAAACAGTTTGAGAAGACACCAGAGAGATCACACCAACTATCCTCCAAGTGAACTCCAAGAAGACACTAGCTGACTACTAGTAGTTTAAGCCTGGACAGAGGAACCTAGAGCTATAAAGGGTGTGTCAATTATCAGCAAAAGGTGGAGGTCACTGCTTGCTCCTAGAGGGAGAAGAATATCACTACACTACAGAAATGAAAAGGTCAAGAAGGTCCCTGCAGAGCAAAGTGCAATGACCTTCTATAGCTGGATCCAGAACGATTGTCTGTCACACCTGACACACCTGTGACAACAAGCGTTCAATGGGATTTAGATCCGAACTGCTTGCTGGCCACTTCAGAACTCTCCAGCACTTTGTTTCCATCCATTTCTGGGTGCTTCTTGAAGTATGTTTGGGGTTATTGTCCTGCTCTGGAAGACCCGTTACCTAGGATGCAAACCCAGGTTTCTAACACCGGGCACTATATTGCGACGCAAAATCCTTTGGTAGTCTTCAGATTTCATGATGCCTTGCACACAGTCAATGCACCCAGTGCCAGAGGCAGCAAAACAACCCCAAAACATCTTTGAACTTCCACTATATTTGACTATAGGTACTGTGTTCTTTTTTTTGTAGGCTTCATTCTGTTTTTGGTAAACAGTAGAATGATGCGATTTACCAAAAAGCTCTATCTTGGTCTCATATGTCCACAAGATGCTTTCCCAGAAGGATTTTGGCTTACTCAGTTACATTTTGGCAAACTGAGCTTTTTTTATGCCTCTGTGTCAGCTGTGGGGTCCTCCTGGGTCTCCTGCCAGGAGAAGACCCGTTACCTAGGACGCAAACCCAGGTTTCTAACACCGGGCACTATATTGCGACGCAAAATCCTTTGGTAGTCTTCAGATTTCATGATGCCTTGCACACAGTCAATGCACCCAGTGCCAGAGGCAGCAAAACAACCCCAAAACATCTTTGAACTTCCACTATATTTGACTATAGGTACTGTGTTCTTTTTTTTGTAGGCTTCATTCTGTTTTTGGTAAACAGTAGAATGATGCGATTTACCAAAAAGCTCTATCTTGGTCTCATATGTCCACAAGATGCTTTCCCAGAAGGATTTTGGCTTACTCAGTTACATTTTGGCAAACTGAGCTTTTTTATGCCTCTGTGTCAGCTGTGGGGTCCTCCTGGGTCTCCTGCCATAGCGTTTTATTTCATTCAAATGTCAATGAATAGTTAGCGCTGACACTGATGCACCCTGAGCTTGCAGGACAGCTTGAATTTCTTTGGAACTTGATTGGGGATGCTTATCCACCATACAGACTATCCTATGTTGCAACCTTTCATAATTTTTTTTCTGCTGTCTAAATCCAGGGAGATTAGCTACAGTGCCATGGATTGTATACTGCTTCTTATGTTGCGCTCCATGGACAAAGGAGAATCAAGATCTCTGGAGATGGACTTGTAACATTGAGACTGTTGATATTATTCAGCAATTTTGGTTCTCAAGACAGTTTTCTTTTCCTCTTTCTGTTCTTCATGCTTAGTGTGGCACGCAACGACACACAATGCAAAGACTGAGTCAACCTATCCCTTTTTTATCTGGTTTCAGGTGTGATTTTCACATTGCCCACACCTGTTACTGGTCACAGGTGAGTTTGAACGAGCATCACATGCTTGAAACAAAATTGTTTACCCACAATATTGGAAAGGTGCCAACAATTTTGTCCTGACCATTTTTGGGGTGTTGTGCGAAATGACGTACAATTTGCCTTTTTTTCCTGTTTTTTTTGTGCTGTTCTAATACACACAAAGGAAATAAACATGTGTATAACAAAATATGTTTAATTGCAATAATTTTGTGGGAGAAATACTTCATTTTCTGGAACAATTTGAAGGGTGTCAACACTTTCAGCCAAGACTGTAATATGCCCTAATATATACCCTACATGTAATGGAGAAAGAGGGCCGTTATCAGCATGCACTACCATTTCTAACCCTCTTGAACTTTAGTGTGATGAGTGGAGCAGTATTGACTGCTGCAGCGTTACATACTCCACTCATGAGCTTGAATAACACATGCTAAGATATCCAGACCCCACTGATACTGAGGGCCCCATAGCAGTCGATATGGCTATAACGTCACCATATTTTTACTCAATTTTCTAAAACAGATATTGCCTTTATTGCACTGATACTTTCAAGACAGGGTCCCCATATTTTATAACATTTTTCAATGTGACTTGGAATTTATTGATATGCTAAGCTTCACTTTAGCCGTAATTAATATACCCTTTCTGAGGAAGCATTGATGTGAAACATACATCAGAGTGTCTATTGTGGTAATTATCATATGTAAACTTACCTTCTAATATGTTTTCTTTGTATATGTTTACTCAGCCCACTTGGGTGCGCCTGACATTTGTGTGCTTTTGCTTGTACTGCCCCAGTAGTTTGCCACTGTTACGCCCAACGGTGGTGCATGTAGACTTGTGGACCCATTGTGCCATTGAGCCAGGCCTGCCTAGGTAGGGGCAGAGCTAAGTGGCTAACTGATGTTCACTTGAGCTCCTGATGGAGGAGACAGACTGACCTGCAGGTAGACGCCGGGTACCACTCCTAGGCAGAACCCAGTACTGCAGCTGCTGACACCAGGGGTCAAGTTAGCTGACACTGATTAGGGCTACGTTCAGACACACCAGTCTAGGATATTGGATCAGGGACTGGCTGCACACAGACCGGGGGACAATCTTCAGGCACTGGCCACACTGGGGCCAGGGATTCTGGTTCAGGGCACTGGGCACAGCGGGACCAGGGATTCGGGTTCATGATTGCTGATTGCTATTGGCTGGGAGCCATCTTGCAAGCATACTAATTATACTAAATGCCTCTAAGCTACAAGCTGAGGGCATTTACTATAAGCGCGAGCTGCGCCTTTAAGAGTGTGTGTGCAAACACACTAGGCACGTCTAGGAGCTGTGGCATGCACAGCAGCAGAGGAAAGGGAGCACGCCAGGGACCACGACAAGGGCTGGGGCGATGAGAAAGCCAGCGTCCTTGCATGGAAGGGAAACCATGCAGGAGCGCAGGCAATAGTGTTACAGCCACTATTATGTTTATTGCACTAGAACTTTACATTTTATTCATTCTATACTATTTGACACTCTCTGGGGTAGTCTAGCATCTTCACATTAAACGTTGTTTCAAACCTTTTTTGATTACCTATTTTGCATTGCATCCACTTCATGTGGTAATTTGTATACGGTTTAACATTATACCACTAGGGGGAGAAACTTTGTGTCCTGTGACAGCTTTCAGCTGTGTTTTTCACACAGTTCTGAGCCACCTGGTATACATTTCTCCATGTGGGTCATAATATATCTCTTAGTTTTGCATATTTTTTTATTTTATATTTGCTGTTGAGCACATTATTTGAAGGGTACAGAAATGTGCTGTATAATTACCACTTTCATCAGTCTCTGCAGTTAACCTTTTTACCTTTTTAATTGTCTGTGCATTTGTAACAAATTTATTTTTTATTATTTATTATGCTTTTCTTATATAGCGCTATCATATTCCACAGCACTTTACATACATTATCCTCGCTGTCCCCAATGGAGCTCACAATCAAAATTCCCTATCAGTATGTCTTTGGAACGTGGAATGAGGAAGCCAGAGAAACTGGAGGAAACCCACGCAAATGACTCGCCCAGGGGGATATGGGGGACTCGGTACCCGGGCCTTTACCTTCTTGGGATATCACGGCAGTCGGCTCCCGGGCCCGTACCCTGGGGTCACTCTTTAAAAGGGATTTGTTGCTTGAAGGGACGAATAATATTTTTTGTCTCGTGCCGCCATCTGTGGTTCCCGGTAATGGGTACCGGCGCTGCTGCAGACCTCTGGAGCAGATGTTAGGGCAGCTTGGTTGGTGCGGCTCTCCACAGGCAGAGCACAGCTCCAGGGCAGTGTAGGTGCAGATGGTGATGCTGGGCGTTGTAGTGCAGAAGCGACAGTGTGGTAGAAATAACTGACAGAAACAGTGTGGTGCAGTCATCCGAGTTTACTCACAGTTATTTAGGTTCTTCAGGTGGCACTGTACAGGTGACCATCTCCCACGTCGCACTGTGTTTACCAGGCAGGGGTTCAGCACTCCCTCAAGTATATCAGAAGCACTTAACGGGACCCCCTTTCTGTATGTTCCTTCCTTAGCCAACTTCCCATGCTGGGTCTCTCCCTCCTGCCCTGCGCCTCGCCACACAAAGTCCCGATCGGGTACCTTGAGATCCCTCTGGGCAACTTGAAGTTCCCGGAACTGATTTGGTGCCCTTTTCTGCGGCTTAGGTGCGTGTATGGCTACTGCACCCTGTAAGTGCAGAAGCCTCCGGTTTTCCAGCCGAGACTTGAAGTAACACGGCTGGTCCAGGGACCGGTTCCCTTCTTGTGGCCTGATCCCTCTGACACTTGGCAGATTCGGGCGTACGGGTGCCGTCCTGCACTCACCGTACCCCCTGGGATCCCTTCTATTACTGGAGCCTTCTTCCCTGACTCCCCTCTCACTCTTGGGCCTCTCTTACTCGGCCCCACTCTGGAGCAGAGCTCCTGCGGAGACTCTGCTTCTCTCCTTTTCTCTCTCACTGAATAAGTAACTGACCTCCTACTCTAAGATGGCTCCCCTTTATATACACCCTCTATTCAAGTGCTCCCCTGGTCTACGTCCTCCACCCACACCCACTACTTGGTTCCCCCTCACTTTTGGTTCCCCCCACTCCAGCCAGGGACCGGGCAGCAAAAGAAGTGCATAATGCTCTTCCAGCCGACCTGGAGTAGTGTAGTGTTGAGTGCAGGTGTTGGGGTCCCGGGCAGTGCTCCATCCTTACCTGAGAGAAGGAGATGCCACACCTCTGGGTGAGGTGCAGTACCTCTGTGGCAACTGAACCCTCAGGGGCGCCACACAAACATGGGGAGAACATACAAAATCCTTGCAGATGTCTCCAAAGTAAGAGGTTCAAAATTATTCATAGACTAATCCAATTTGAGTATTTATCAAAAATTTACTTTTATTTGATTATAGTTAAAATTCCAATGCTAAATGAAATTTGCACCATGTTTGGCAGAAATGGTTCTTATATAGCGCCATGAGTTCCACAGCGCTTCACAGACATTATCTGAACTGTCCCCATTGGGGCTCACAATCTACATTCCATATTAGTATGTCTTTGGAGTGTGGGAAGAAACTGGAGAACCTGGAGGAAATCCATGCAAACACAGGTAGAACATACAAACTCCTTGCAGATGTTGTCCTTGGTAGTATTGAACCCAGAACCCCAGCTCTGCAAGGCTGCAGTGTTAACCACTGAGCCACCATGTTGCCCGCAAAACTGAATAAAGATCATTATTGTTTTCCCATGGAGTTTTCCTCTTTTTTTCTAGTTTGTTGTGTTATCTAACTCCTAGTTATTATTTTTTGGACCTCATTAGGTACTTTAATTAAGCCAGTAAATATCTTAGTAAAGTCTCTGTATAGGGTTTCATGCCTTCAACCTCTCTGTGATTTGATATACAGTGGGTATGGAAAGTATTCAGACCCTTTTAAATTTTTCACTCTTTGTTTCATTGCAGCCATTTGGTAAATTCTAAAAAGTTCATTTTTTTTCTCATTAAAGTGCACTCTGCACCCTATCTTGACTGAAAAAAAACAGAAATGTAGACATTTTTGCAAATTTATTAAAAAAGAAAAACTGAAATATCACATGGTCATAAGTATTCAGACCCTTTGCTCAGACACTCATATTTAAGTCACATGCCGTCCATTTCCTTGTGATCCTCCTTGAGATGGTTCTACTCCTTCATTGGAGTCCAGCTGTGTTTAATTAAACTGATAGGACTTGATTTGGAAAGGCACACACCTGTTTATATAAGACCTCACAGCTCACAGTGCATGTCAGACCAAATGAGAATCATGAGCTCAAAGGAACTGCCCAAGGAGCTCGGAGACAGAATTGTGGCAAGGCACAGATCTGGCCAAGGTTATAAAAGAATTTCTGCAGTACTCAAGGTTCCTAAGAGCACAGTGGCCTCCTTAATCCTTAAATGGAAGAAGTTTGGGACCACCAGAAGTCTTCCTAGACCTGGCCATCCAGCCAAAATAAGCAATCGTGGGAGAAGAGCCTTGGTGAGAGAGGTAAAGAAGAACCCCAAAATCACTGTGGCTGAGCTCCAGAGATGCAGTAGGGAGATGGGAGAAAGTTCCCCAAAGTCAACTATCATTGCAGCCCTCCACCAGTCGGGCCTTCATGGCAGAGTGGCCCGACAGAAGTCTCTCCTCAGTGCAAGACATATGAAAGCCCCCTTAGTGTTTGCTCAAAAACACATGAAGGACTCCCAGACTATGAGAAATAAGATTCTCTGGTTTGATGAGACAAAGATAGAACTTTTTGGTGATGATTCTAAGCGGTATGTGTGGAGAAAACCAGGCACTGCTCATCACCTGCCCAATACAATCCCAAAAGTGAAACATGGTGGTGGCAGCATCATGCTATGGGGGTGTTTTCAGCTGCAGGGACAGGACGACTGGGTGCAATTGAAGGAAACATAAATGCGGCCAAGTACAGAGATATCCTGGATGAAAACCTCTTCCAGAGTGCTCTGGACCTCAGACTTAACCAAAGGTTCACCTTCCAACAAGACAATGACCCTAAGCACACAGCTAAAATAACAAAGGAGTTGCTTCAGAACAACTCTGTTACCATTCTTGACTGGATCAGCCAACCTAAACCCAATTGAGCATCTCTAGAGAGACCTGAAAATGGCTGTCCACTAACGTTCACCATACAAACTGACGGAACTGGAGACGATCTGCCAGGAAGAATGGCAAAGGATCCCCAAATCCAGGTGTGAAAAACTTGTTGCATCATTCCCAAGAAGATTCATAGCTGTACTAGCTCAAAAGGGTGGTTCTACTCAATACTGAGCAAAGGGTCTGAACACTTATGACCATGTGATATTTCAGTTTTTCTTTTTTAATAAATTAGCAAACATTTCTACATTTCTTTTTTTTTTTCAGTTGAGATGGGGTGCAGAGTGTACTTTAATGAGAAAAAAAATTAACTTTTTTGAATTTACCAAATGGCTGTAATGAAACAAAGAGTGAAACATTTAAAGGGGTCTGAATACTTTCCGTACTCACTGTAATAATTGATATAGATATTATTTTCATGTTGTTTTCATGTATTTGTTATTTTTTACAGATAGATCAACTAATCATTCATCAACAAACAGAACTGCTGGAAGGTAAGGAAGAAGACACAGGTTTTTCTTCTGTCACAACATCACAACATCTTATTAAACAACCACCAATTCACACTGAATCATCCTGGGCTGGTGGCATCTTTGTAAGCAGCTGCAGTTTGGTGGTTCTGATTCCATGTTTTAGTGCAAGGAACCACCTCTATTTTATCAGTAAGGTGGGAGACATTGCTGAATTCATTATTGCATTTGGCAGCAGCACAGTTTAGGGGGCTTTTTCTGAGCAACAACCAACAATCTTAAGATTCTGCTAAAGGGACAAAGGGGACAAACAAAAGGGACAAAGACTGTTTATAGTAGAACCTAAAAGATGGTGGCATAGAAGATAGGGTCCCAGTAGTGAAGATAAAAAATAAGGAACGTTTCATGACCGTGTATGGCCAACTCGTTCCATTCCGACCATTCATCTGATAAGTTCCTCCTCGCTCTCCCCTTACCCTTTCGTTTATGGTAGCTCCCGCCGAGTATTTCTGGGGTTGCTCGGCGGGGGCTTGGGTTTCCTCCCTGCATGTTTGGCGTTCTTTACAGAGCCAATGAACATGCAGGGATTGCCTGCCACTCACTGTAATGCCGTAGCCATGTTGGTTGTGGCATTACAGTGATTGACTGGCCGCATAGCGTCATCGGGTCTATATCAGACCTGGCGCCGCCATGCTCGTCACAGTCACTCCAGAATCAGACAGTGTAGGGAGAGGTGCTGCTGCGTCAGGGACTGAGTTGCTTGTGTATTAGGTAGTGTAGGGAGAAAAACCGTACAGTACACATATCCATCTCAACAAACAGTCCTTTTGAGGACTAACTAATCCATCTGCAGAGATATCAGGCAGGCAGTGTATATAGGCAGGCAGGCAATGTATATAGCAGACTGCAGTGCATATAGCACAAGAGGCTCCATTCCAATTCTGCCTGTTAGATATTTCTATACAAAGGCCCAGATCTCAGGGGCCAGGAATACTTTTCTTTGGATCTTAATCCTCATTATTTGCTTAAAAAGCAATCCAGAGAACA
This sequence comes from Phyllobates terribilis, assembly GCF_046119375.1. NCBI lineage: Eukaryota > Metazoa > Chordata > Amphibia > Anura > Dendrobatidae > Phyllobates > Phyllobates terribilis. The sequence continues at coordinate 231,976,494 of NW_027362763.1, forward strand.
CAGTTTTTCTACACCATTTGCTTGTTGGCACTGCAGAATACAGCCAGGTCCTTTCCATATTACAGCGCTAGAAATCCAGCTATTTAAAACTGTGCTTTCTCCATCAAACGGATCAAATATACGTTGTCAGAAAATTCTGACATTTCTGGCCTCCATTAAAAATTTCCTTTAGTGTGTCAGTGAAGCAATTCACAGCAGTTTGCTGTTCAAACTTCTTACCTACAGGCCAGGTATTTAAAACTCTGTTTTCTCCATCACATGGATCACATATATGTTGTCAGAAAATACTGACATTTCTGGCCTCCATTAAAAATCTCCTTTAGTGTGTCAGTGAAGCAATTCACAGCAGTTTGCTGTTCAAACTACTTACCTACAGGCCAGGTATTTAAAACTCTGTTTTCTCCTTCACACGGATCACATATAAGTTTGCTCCAAACTCAGTCATTTGTAGTGAGCGTGGAAGATACTGTCCTCCACTTAAAATGGGCAAGGCACGTGGCAAGGGACGGGGAACTAGACATGATGGTAATGGTGCATGCAGAGGCCGAGGACAAGGCCGTGGACAAGCTGAAATTGTGCCACAACAAACACCCACATCTTCTCTCCTGACCTTCCTGTCCCAATTTCTACAATTTCTAGGGGACCGCAGCACACCACTATTGAACCCAGAGCAGTGTCAAAAGGTTGTTGGTTGGATAGCGGATAATGCTTCCAGTCACTTAGCCACCACCCTGTCTTCCACACTGTCAAGTCTCAGTAGCCATGAGTCTGGACCGCATTTTCCTCACCCTGATCCTCCTTCCTCCCACCATGCCGAGTACCCAGAGACAACTGATCCCACACTTGGACACTCTGAAGAGCTGTTCACTTTTCCAATTATAGATTCGGGCCTCTCGCCCGGTCCACTTGAAGCGGGGCAAGAGGAGATCGCGTGTAGCGATGCCCAAATATTTCAGCAGCCATGGTCACACGAAGGCAACGGTGGGAAAGTGTCACAAGAGGTGGACGATGATGAGACGCAATTGCCAGAAAGTCAGGAGGACCAGAGTGCGGAAGTGGAAGATGAGGTGGTGGATGATATAGTAACTGACCCAACTTGGCAGGAGGACATGCAGAGCAAGGACAGCAACACACAGGGGGAGGGAGGCAGAGCACCCCAACAGGCAGGAAGAAGCAGTGTGGTGGCCACAGACAGAAGGCATGCAACCGCTCCCCGTAACACCAACACGAAGGAAGTTGCCAGTACAACTGTTAGGTCTTCCCGAGTCTTGTTGTTTTTTAAAGACTCTGCCGATAACCCCAAAAAGGCCATTTGCACCACCTGCCAGGCGAGCATCAGCAGGGGTGGCAAAACGACCAGCCTGACCACCACCAGCATGATCAGGCATATGGCAGCAAAGCACCCGACTTTTTGGGCCGAACCCCAGGGTCCAGGAACAGTGTCTGCAGGTGGCACTATTGCTTCTTCCGCTGTTGTGCATGCAAGCCAATCCCCTGTCCATGGTGCATGCGAAGATACCTCCTGCCCTGCACCTGTCGTTGCACACTCTCAAGTAGCAGCATCAGGAAGCACGTCCATGTCTGAAAATGCTGACAGGCTGACTCTTCTAAAAATGAACTAGGGCTGGATTGGTCCAGACTTCTCAACACCACTGTAGTGCCGGCGTCCCTGCCCTCTGCTAGGCAGGGACGCTGTTCCCCTCACCGCTCTGCTCCGTGCCTGGCGTCCCTCTCCCGCTCTGCTGGCAGCGCGCGCTCCTTCCCGGCCACTGTGCTTAGGGCGCGCGCGCGCGCCCTCCCTCCCTCTTAAAGGGGCCGCGCGCGCCGTCCTAAGGAGTCCCCGGCCAATGGCCGGAGGACTTTACCATATATAAGGCACCTCCTCCAAAATGGAGGTGCCCGAGCAATGTTGTTGCACCGTTCTACTCTGCTTCAGCCCTCAGGTCCCGTTGCCAGTTACCTGCCAGTTACCTGCCAGATTCCTGCCAGCTTGCTGTCCTAATCCTGCCTGATTTCCAGCTACCTGCCTGCTTGCCTGAGGTCCGACGGTCTGCCTTACTACTCCGGTCAGTCTGTCTATGGAACAGCTTGCCCGCTCACCTGGGAGCGCTTCTCCGCTACCTGCCTGCTTGCCTGCCCGGAGGCTCCGCTGTCACGTGCTGTGACCACCAGCTATTCCAGACTCTTGCCCGCTCACCTGGGAGCGCTTCTCCGCTACCTGCCTGCTTGCCTGCCCGGAGGCTCCGCTGTCACGTGCTGTGACCACCAGCTATTCCAGACTCTTGCCCGCTCACCTGGGAGCGCTTCTCCGCTACCTGCCTGCTTGCCTGCCCGGGGGTTCCGCTGTCACGTGCTGGGACCACCAGCTATTCCAGAGACTCTTGCCCGCTCACCTGGGAGCGCTTCTCCGCTACCTGCCTGCTTGCCTACCTGGAGGCTCCGCCGTCACGTGCTGTGACCACCTGCTATTCCAGAGACTCTCGCTTGCTCACCTGGGAGCACACATCCTCCATCTGCCTTGCTAGCCTACCTGGAGGTTCAGCCATCACAGGTCGTACCTACCCTTTACCTAGAGACTGCCCCGGTCACTTGCCGTGACCTCCAGCCCGTTCTTCCAGAGACTGCCCCGGTCACTTGCCGTGACCTCCAGCCCGTTCTTCCAGAGACTGCCCTGATCACTTGCCGTGACCTCCTGCCCGTACACCCAGAGACTGTCCCGGTCACCTGCTGTGACTGCCTGCCTGGTCGCCACCCGCTCCCTTACAAGGACCGCTCCCTTGTATAGTAGCCCAGAGGTTCCGCCTCCCAGACCCGTTACAGTTTGCTCGGGCCATGGAACCCGGTGGCACCCAAGCTCCCTCGCTCTCGGACCTGTGTCATGAACTGTCCCGTCAAAGGTCCCAACAGGAGTCCATCCTGGGTCACCTGCGGAATGTCAATACTCGCCTGGACACTCTGACTGTTCCACCAACAACCTCCGCCAGTGCCATGTCTCGCAATCCGGCAGCTCCGCTGTCCACTAACACCATGATATCCTACCCCGGACCTCGGCTTTCTGCACCTCCTCGCTTCGGAGGCGACTCAGCCCAGGCTCGGGGCTTCATAAATCAGTGCACCCTGCACTTTGAACTATTGTCCCACCAGTTTAACTCCGACCGAGCCAAAATTGCATTCATCATGTCCCATCTCACCCGGGAGGCCCTGGCCTGGCTAAATCCTCTATGGGAGAGAGGAGACCCCCTGGTGTCCAACTTGCCTGCTTTTCTCACGGCTTTCCGGAAAGTCTTCGACGAACCCGGACGGAAGACCTCATCCGCATCATCGTTGCTACGCCTCCGTCAGGAAAGTCTCACCGTGGGCCAATATGCCATACGGTTCCGTACCCTTGCCTCGGAGCTGGCCTGGGATAACGACGCTCTGGTTTCCGTCTTCTGGGAGGGTCTGTCCGGCCGTATTAAAGATGAACTTGCCGGTCGGGACATTCCTACCACTCTCGATGACTTAATAACTCTTGCCACCCGGATTGACCTACGGTTCCAGGAGCGTGCCAGAGAGGTCACCCGTGAGAGGAGGTTACCACGTCTAGCTCCTACTTTTCAGAAACCCGTCACTCCTTCTGTCTCTAACCAGGTACACCCTCCTGAGCCTATGCAGGTCGACCAGACCAAGATGGTCAAGACCCGTCAGGACTTACGCCATGCCGAGGGGACCTGCTTCTACTGTGGCAGTAAGGAGCACCGGATCCGTGCCTGCCCGGAGAGGTCGGGAAACGCCTGTGTCTAGGTACGCTCAGAGAGGTCCACCTAGACAAGAATAAATCCTCTCCATCCCTGCTGTTGTCAGTTTCAATCGTCTACATGGAGAACCGTTATTTCGAACTAGCCCAACTGGACTCTGGAGCAGCCGGGAATCTTATTTCACAGTCCCTGGTAGAGAAATACCGCATCCCCACCAAACCTCTGGCTGTACCCTTGTCTGTTGCTGCCGTGGATGGGGGGCTCTTACCACGCCCCATCCAACTCATCACCGAATCCATTACTCTGCAGGTGGGAATGCTGCATTCTGAAAGTATCTCCTTCCATGTTCTGCCTGGACTCTCTCACGCCCTCTTGCTAGGCCTACCTTGGCTCCAGAAACATGCACCCGTTCTTGACTGGCAGACCGGAGAAGTCCTTCGCTGGGGACAGGGCTGCCATAAGACCTGTCTGGTTCCCGTTCATCCCGTCCGTCCTTCTCCTACCCCAGCTAATCTACCTGGACTTCCGATTCCTTATTGGTCTTATGCTGATGTCTTTAATAAAAAGGATGCAGAGACACTACCCCCTCATAGACCATACGACTGCCCTATCGACCTGTTACCTGGTACTTCTCCTCCCCGTGGGCGTATTTATCCATTATCCGCTGCTGAGACCCGGTCGATGTCCGAATATATTGAGGAGAATCTGGCCAGGGGATTCATCCAGAAATCTACCTCCCCGGCGGGAGCAGGCTTCTTTTTCGTCAAAAAGAAGGACGGCTCTCTCCGTCCCTGTATAGACTATAGAGGCCTTAACCAGATCACGGTGAAGAATAAGTACCCCCTTCCGCTCATTCCGGAGTTATTTGATCGTCTGAGGGGGGCTAGAATCTTCACCAAACTGGACCTCCGTGGGGCGTACAACCTGGTTCGTATCCGTCAGGGGGATGAATGGAAGACGGCATTCAACACCCGGGACGGCCACTATGAATATCTGGTAATGCCCTTTGGCCTCTGTAACGCTCCTGCCGTCTTTCAAGAGTTGGTCAATGACATCTTCCGGGACCTTCTCTACTCCTGCGTAGTGGTGTACCTGGACGACATCTTGGTCTTCTCTCCGGATCTCCAGACTCACCGGAGGGATGTTCGTCAGGTCCTGCTCAGGCTCAGGCAGAACCATCTCTACGCTAAATATGAGAAGTGCCTCTTTGAGCAGACCTCGCTTCCGTTTCTGGGCTACATTATCTCTCAGACCGGCCTACAAATGGATCCTGAGAAACTGTCTGCCATCGAGAAATGGCCCCGACCAGAGGGGTTGAAGGCTATTCAACGGTTCCTGGGCTTCGCCAACTATTACCGCCTCTTCATCCCGCACTTCTCTTCCCGGACTGCCCCAATTTCCGCGCTCACCCGTAAGGGTACTAATCCCAAAGAGTGGCTGCCCGAAGCAGAGGAGGCCTTTCTTTCCCTAAAACAGGCCTTCTCTTCCGCCCCGGTGCTGCATCGCCCGGACGGCAACAAGCAGTTCTTCCTGGAAGTTGACGCCTCCTCCTCTGGAGCCGGAGCGGTACTTACTCAAAAATCATCTTCCGGGAGAATGGTAACTTGTGGCTTCTTCTCCAAACTCTTCTCCTCTTCTGAGCGCAACTATTCCATAGGAGACCGAGAGTTATTGGCCATCAAGCTGGCGTTGGAGGAGTGGCGTTACCTACTCGAGGGGGCTCTTCATCCGGTAATAATTTACACTGACCACAAGAACTTGGCTTACCTCCAGCATGCCCAGAGACTTAACCCGCGCCAAGCCCGGTGGTCCTTGTTTTTTGCTCGCTTTGATTTTGTTCTTCATTTTCGCCCGGCTGACAAAAACGTCAAAGCAGACGCCTTGTCCCGATCCTTTCTGGTGTCCGATCTCGAGGAAGAACCTAAACATATCATCGATCCCGCCAGAGTAATGCAGGTGGCTCCCGTGAGTCTAAATCGTCTCCCTCCCGGTAAGACGTTTGTTTCAGTACCTGATCGGGAGAAGATCCTACACTGGGGCCATTCGTCTAAACTAGCTGGCCACGCCGGTCAGAAAAAGACCCTCCAGCTTATTGCCCGGCACTATTGGTGGCCTACCCTGCACAAGGACATAATAGACTTTGTTTCTGCCTGTGTGTCCTGCGCCCGCAACAAAGTCCCGAGACATCTGCCAGCCGGACGCCTCCTTCCGCTTCCTGTACCTGCTGCCCCCTGGCAGCATATAGCAATGGACTTTATAACTGATCTCCCCGTCTCTGCCGGTTGTACGGTCATTTGGGTGGTCGCTGACCGCTTTTCCAAGATGGCTCACTTTATTCCCCTGCCAGGCCTTCCGTCTGCACCCGAGCTGGCTAAAGACTTTATCCGCCACATCTTCCGTCTTCATGGCCTGCCCCTCCACATCGTGTCGGATCGTGTGGTACACTTCACCTCACGTTTCTGGAGAGCCACTTGTAAACTACTAGATGTCACCCTGGACTTCTCTTCCGCTTACCACCCACAGTCCAATGGTCAAGTGGAGCGGATCAATCAGAACCTGACCAGTTACCTCCGGCACTTCGTTAATGCCCACCATTCTGACTGGGTGGATCTCCTACCATGGGCCGAGTTCTCTTATAATAATCACGAGAGCGAATCCTCCTCCAAATCCCCGTTTTTTGAAGTCTTTGGTCAGCATCCTCAGATTCCTTTTCCTGTCTCCACCTCTGTGGACAACCCGGCTGCGGAATCTCTCGTTAGCAAATTTTCCTCCATATGGGAGAGTACCCGGTCCGCACTCCTTCTGTCATCCGAGCGTATGAAAAGACACGCTGACAAAAAACGCCTGGATCCTCCACAATTTCGTCCAGGAGATAAAGTCTGGCTCTCATCTAAATATGTTCGACTCAAGATACCTTCTTACAAGTTAGGGCCTCGGTTCATCGGTCCTCTGGAGGTCATCAGTCAGATCAACCCGGTGGCCTATAAATTGAAACTCCCGGCCAACTTACGGATCCCTAACTCCTTCCATGTATCTCTCCTCAAACCCGTGGTGCTTAACTCTTTTTCCAAGTCTACAGGTACGCCTCCTGCTCCGGTTTCTGCTGAGGACGAGTTTGAGGTAGAGAACATTCTTGCCACCAAAAGGGTAAGAGGAAAGACCTTTTTTCTGGTAGATTGGAAGGGGTTTGGTCCTGAGGAGAGAACGTGGGAGCCCCGGGAGAACATCCATGCCCCTCTCATCCAAGCTAAATTTCTATCTGGCCTAAAAAAGGGGGGGCCTAAAGGGGGGGGTACTGTAGTGCCGGCGTCCCTGCCCTCTGCTAGGCAGGGACGCTGTTCCCCTCACCGCTCTGCTCCGTGCCCGGCGTCCCTCTCCCGCTCTGCTGGCAGCGCGCGCTCCTTCCCGGCCACTGTGCTTAGGGCGCGCGCGCGCGCCCTCCCTCTTAAAGGGGCCGCGCGCGCCGTCCTAAGGAGTCTCCGGCCAATGGCCGGAGGACTTTACCATATATAAGGCACCTCCTCCAAAATGGAGGTGCCCGAGCAATGTTGTTGCACCGTTCTACTCTGCTTCAGCCCTCAGGTCCCGTTGCTAGTTACCTGCCAGTTACCTGCCAGATTCCTGCCAGCTTGCTGTCCTAATCCTGCCTGATTTCCAGCTACCTGCCTGCTTGCCTGAGGTCCGACGGTCTGCCTTACTACTCCGGTCAGTCTGTCTATGGACCAGCTTGCCCGCTCACCTGGGAGCGCTTCTCCGCTACCTGCCTGCTTGCCTGCCCGGAGGCTCCGCTGTCACGTGCTGTGACCACCAGCTATTCCAGACTCTTGCCCGCTCACCTGGGAGCGCTTCTCCGCTACCTGCCTGCTTGCCTGCCCGGAGGCTCCGCTGTCACGTGCTGTGACCACCAGCTATTCCAGACTCTTGCCCGCTCACCTGGGAGCGCTTCTCCGCTACCTGCCTGCTTGCCTGCCCGGGAGTTCCGCTGTCACGTGCTGGGACCACCAGCTATTCCAGAGACTCTTGCCCGCTCACCTGGGAGCGCTTCTCCGCTACCTGCCTGCTTGCCTACCTGGAGGCTCCGCCGTCACGTGCTGTGACCACCTGCTATTCCAGAGACTCTCGCTTGCTCACCTGGGAGCACACATCCTCCATCTGCCTTGCTAGCCTACCTGGAGGTTCAGCCATCACAGGTCGTACCTACCCTTTACCTAGAGACTGCCCCGGTCACTTGCCGTGACCTCCAGCCCGTTCTTCCAGAGACTGCCCCGGTCACTTGCCGTGACCTCCAGCCCGTTCTTCCAGAGACTGCCCTGATCACTTGCCGTGACCTCCTGCCCGTACACCCAGAGACTGTCCCGGTCACCTGCTGTGACTGCCTGCCTGGTCGCCACCCGCTCCCTTACAAGGACCGCTCCCTTGTATAGTAGCCCAGAGGTTCCGCCTCCCAGACCCGTTACAACCACTGAATGATAGCATCGTAACATAAACTCAAATCCAGTGTCTTTTCTTGGGAGGTATATTCCCATGCACCTTTTCACACCCACACATGGGTATACGCTTCCTGATTTTGGCTATTTGCTCTTGTCCTCCTCTTTCTCCTTATCCTCCACCACCTTATCACCTGGGTGACCGTGGTCCGTGATGCAACACCCACATAATTTTTTTAAAGGGTGTTTATGATGCCCGTAAAAAATTTTTTTTCTGCAGTATGTTCATGTATACCCCCAGGGGTAAATGATTGTCAGCCTATACACTTGTGCATGGGCATTACAAGTATAGGAGGCCTGCTCCTTTCTAATGGGAATATTTTTTTATGAGATCCTCCTCCACGTCCTTTCCAAGGGGCATTGAAGTGCCTGCAAATTTTTGGCAGCCCTTGCATTCACTGCATAGGCCAACACTATGGCAGACTCTCTCCTTTCTAATGGGAATTTGTCGTTACTTTGGCCCTGCTCTATGTCTCTTTAAATTGTTAGTGGGGTTTTTCCTAAATTTAGTCTCTCCTTTCTAATGGGAACATGTCGTACTTGTTACTGTGGCCCTGCTCTGTGTGTCTTTAAATTCTTAGTGGGGTTTTTCATAAAACTGGTCAGCCGTTGGACTCACTGCATACCCTATAACTGTATAGCACACTCTCTCCTTTCTAAAGGGAACATGTTGTACTTGTTACTGTGGCCCTGCTCTGTGTGTCTTTAAATTCTTACTGGGGTTTTTCCTAAAATTGGTCAGCCATTGGACTCACTGCATACCCTATAACTGTATAGCAGACCCTCTCCTTTCTAATGGGAACATGTCGTACCTTGCTACTGTGGCCCTGCTCTATGTGTCTTCAAATTCTTAGTGGGGTTTTCCCTAAAATTGGTCAGCCATTGGACTCACTGCATACCCTATAACTGTATAGCAGACTCTCTCCTTTCTAATGGAAACATGTCGTACTTGTTACTGTGGCCCTGCTCTATGTGTCTTTAAATTCTTAGTGGGGTTTTTCCCAAATTTTGGCAGCCCTTGCAGTCACAGCATGGGCATTACCACTACAGGAGATCCGCTCCCTTATAATGGGAACATTTTTTTTACTGAGACCCCCTCTCTTCAAAGGGGTATTGGGTTGCGTCCAAATTTTTGGCAGCCCTTGCAGTCATTGGATACGCAATAACACTTGTTAATAATGGGAACAACAAAGCATAGCCGGCTGATGGCTCTCTAACAATAGCGAGGGCCGATTGCTGGCCTTTTAAGAATAGTAAGGGCCGTCTGTTGTCCCTATAAAAATAGGCTTTATGACTTTCAGAGTCCGTCCATCATAAATAAAACAGGATGTGTCTGATGATGTGTCACACACCACATTGCCAGATAAGGTTGTAAAATGTTAAAATGACATTTCCTGGTGAATGCATTTGTCTTAAAAAATAACTTAAAAAAACAAAACAATAGGATCTTTCTTTAGTATAAAAAACAGCGTCACCAATTTAACTTCAATGTAATCACATTGTTCAGCTCCTGCACCTCCTCCATCTCTGAAATGACCACATAAGTCACAAGCTGACAGCACTGCAGCACTGCCTTGGCCAAGCGGCAACAGGCTGTGCTGAAGATAACATGCTTAATGCTTAATTGACAAACCACTCAGCGCTGCAGAGTTATTGACAGCTTTAACACAGCAGCCTGATCTGTGGCTTTTTAATGTGGATTGGCCATGCTTATGCATGTTATTTCTTAAACTGCACTACAGATCAGGCCAATGTCCAACTCTGTATTCAAGACATTAAATGCGCAAAGAAAGATGTGTGTGGGTCAAGGCACCACCGACAAGTGCGAGTTGATGTTGGACGGGCTGCCATTGCTTCTGCAACAAGCTCAATTACAGGACTTCCTGGGAGAAATTACACGCAGGGTAGATACGGTTTCCCTCTATGCCTGTCCTTTCACCGAGCTAAATACAACTCACAGCAAAAAAAAGTTGTGGACTGGCTCCGTACCGTCCCTGGCCACATTTACCTGTCCAAGTGTTTGTGGTTAGGCGGTACTTCCCAGTAAGTGCACTGGGGAGGGCACGGGTAATGTTGTGGGACCCGTGCTTGTGGAAGGCGGAGGCGTTACTGGGAAATGTATTGGCGGCTGGGGACCGAGTATGGACACCCAGCAGCTGCCGGCATGAGGTTGTGAAAAGCTTCCGCCTCCACGAGCTTAAAAGGCCATATTTTAAGTGCAAAGAGCTGCCCAGAAATCTGGCAGTTTAGTGTTGCGGTCTATGAGTGGGTGGGTGGCTGGCTGCATACTTGCACTTGCATTCCAAGTAACAGAAAACTAAGCAGATGGTGGCCTCTATCATCATCATGGCCTCACCTCGGCACTATGAACTCTCCTGAAGGAGAAGCCAGAGCCCACCGGAGGGGTCTCCGGTTCTCTGGTAGGCCCGTCCAACCCTGCCGAAAAGCAGCCCTGGCTAAGAAAAGTGTGGGGGAAGGTTCCCGGACACTATGGCTGCTATTTTAATGTGGATCGGCCATTCTTATGCATGTTATTTCTCAAAACGCATTACAGATCACGCCATTGTCCAACTCTGTATTCAAGACATTAAATGCGCAAAGAAAGATGTGTGTGTGTCAAAGCACCACCAACAAGTGCGAGTTGATGTTGGACGGGCTGCCATTGCTTCTGCAACAAGCTCAATTACAGGACTTCCTGGGAGAAATTACACGCAGGGTAGATACGGTTTCCCTCTATGCCAGTCCTTTCACCGAGCTAAATACAACTCTCAGCAAAAAAAGTTGTGGACTGGCTCCGTACCGTCCCTGGCCACATTCACCTGTCCACGTGTTTGTGTTTAGGCGGTCCTTCCCAGTAAGTGCATTGGGGAGGGCACGGGTAATGTTGTGGGACTCGTGCTTGTGGAAGGTGGAGGCGATACCGGGAAATATAGTGGCAGCTGGGGACTGAGTATGGACACCCAGCCGCCACCGGCATGAGGTTATGAAAAGCTTCCGCCTCCATGAGCCTACAAGGCCACATTTCAAGTGCAAGCAGCTGTTAAAAATTTGGCAGTATAGTATTGCAGCCTGTGGGTGGGTGGGTGGCTGGCTGCATACTTGCGCTTGCATTCCAAGGAATGAGGTAGGGACAACTGAACGCTGCAGTGGGACAAGGACGTGGACAGTGATTGTTGCATCTTCGCATGCGCCAAGGATCACTTATGATGGGCACACTTTTAGGCAGTGACTAGGGAGTCAGAGATGCTCCCAGAGGTCTTCCCCATACTGTTCCCATGTCTTTTCAGCACTGTATGCATGTTTCTGATGATGTGTCACACACCACATTGCCAGATAAGGTTGTAAAATGTTAAAATGACATTTCCTGGTGAATGCATTTGTCTGAGTTGAAAGTAATGCAAAAGTGCAAAAACGCATCAAAAACGCTACGTGTGAACATAGCCCAAGTTGTGGAGGAGTATTTTTGTTTTTGGTTATTTATTTTGCTTTATATACAAGTCATTACCCTGGAAAGGATGTTACTTAACATATTTCCCAGGAAAATCCATTTTGGTTTCTTTTTTGTATGTTTTATTGTGAGTCCGTAAAAGTGGCGTAATACTCTGACCACATTGCTGACAGCAGTGATCTGGGAGTCAGAGATGCTTCCAGGGGTATTCCCCATGTTGTTCCCATGTCATTTGAGCACTGTTCCCATCTGTTTGGGCAATTTTTAGGCCCTCTGCAGACCGCCGGGGGGAGCCGCCTGAAAAATGCTCGAGTTTCCCATAGACTTACATTGGGCTCGTTGCTCGGGTCGAGCACCCGAGTATTCCAATTTGCTCGACCCGAGCAACGATTACCCGAGCATTTTAGTGCTGGCTCATCACTACTTATGATACATCGCCTGTGGAGACCACAGTGCAGTTTCTCAGCACTCTTTAAAATATGGATATGACATATCTGGAGTCTATAGTGTCTTTAAGGGCTCCATGTCTGTAAATAAAATTGCTTCATTACTAGTGTATGTGAATTCTGTTCTATCTACACTGAATACTGGAGTGTAACAGTAGAGAAGGGAAGCAGACATTATGAATATATCAATTCTTGTACAAACTGGTAAGCCAGTCCGTTTTTACTGTGTAATGTTTTACCCTAAACATGGTGTCCCGTTTGAGGATGGCACAGTTACTGACGCCATTAATTAGGCAACCCCACATAATAGTTACAATATCTCAATGGAGGCTCAAATGTAATGGTTATACACAGAATAGTGGCATAGATCTTGTTGGCTATACATCTAATGGTGAATAAAGACTTGGTGGCTATATTCTAGGATTGAGGCACAGAATTTGGCAGCAATATATAACATGGACAGTCTCTAAAAATATTTCATAGCAGGTGATCGCCAATAGCAGTGGATACATCCTAATAGCTTATGTGGCGCCCCTGAGGGTTCAGTCGCCACAGAGGTACTGCACCTCACCCAGAGGTGTGGTATCTCCTTCTCTCAGGTAAGGAGGGAGTGCTGCCCGGAACCCCAACACCTGCATCCAACACTACACTACTCCAGGCCGGCTGGAAGGGCAACATGCATGCGCGCAGCTGCTGAGCCCTGTCCTTGGCTGGAGTGGGGGGAACCCAGAGGTAGGGGGAACCAGTATTGGGAGTGAGTGGAGGAAGCAGTTTAGCGGAGCACTATAGAAGGAGGTATATAAAGGGAAGCCATCTTAGGGTGGCAGGACAGTTCAGAACAACAGTTCAGGAAGTCAGTCTGGGAGTAGAGGCTCTTTAGGAGCTCTGCTCCATAAGTAGGGCCCAGTCCTAGAGGCCCAGTAGGGGAGCAGAGCAGTAGGCTCCGATCTAGTCAAGAAGGGATCCCAGGGGGTACGGCGAGTGCAGGACGGCACCCTTATGCTCCGAATCTGTCAGAAGACAGAGGGATTGTAGGCCGCAAGAAGGGGACTGGCCCCTTCTCGGCTGGGAAAACCGGAGGCTTCTGGCTTATATAGTCAGTTGCCGAAGCCTCATTCTAATCCCCGTGAGAGTCAAGCAGGTCCGGGAACTCCAACAAGACAGGAGGGACCTCAGAGTACCCGAGCGGGATTAAGAGTGGGGAAGCGCAGGGCAGGAGGGAGAAAGACCCAGCGTGAAGACGGTCTAGCTAGGAACACAAGAAAGTGGGGTTCTGTCAGGTGCTCCTAATCTGCCTGAGAAAGAGCTGAACCCCTGCCTGGCGAACGCAGTGCGACGTGGGAGGCTGGCACCCGTACAGTGCACCAGTGGAGCTGCCATAAGAACTGTGAGTAAAAACTTGGATGACTGCACCATACTGCCTCTGTCCATTCTTTCATCTGCGCCCTCTCGCCTCCCGGCACCACAACGCCCAGCGCACCTTACACGTCCTACACTGCCCTGGAGCTAGCTCTACCTATGGAGAGCCACACCATCCCTGCTGCCGTAACACCAGCTCCAGAGGACTGGTCCGCAGCGGCGGGTCCCTTTGGCCGCATTCCACAGGTGGCGTCACGAACACTTCCGAAAACTTCACAAATCCCCTATAAATAATAACTCCCCCCCTCCTTTTATCGACCGCGCTGGGTCACGGACCGGGCCAGCCACCATGATATTCCCCATACTGGCATCCATAGGCCCGGCTGCCGAGTACCCCACGGTCCTGGGGGCGCGTCACTTAGAACTTTAAACCAATTAATTTGGGTCTTTCCACAGAATAGCCCACTCGATATTGTTCATGGTTACACTGATTTGCCGTAGTGACATTAGTGACGTGATCAATGGTGCTGGCCACATTAAAAATGCATCACAGATGGTTGCAGATGTAGCAGGCTGTCACTCCCTGTACTAGGCTAATAGTCAGTAATTAGTCAGGCGTTTCATTTGGTACTAATCATGGGGCATTGCAGGCCCATCTTTAATCTCAGGTCCATCTCCAACCACTAATTGATCCCACACACTTTATGGAAAGTGATCAGAACCCGTCAATTTCGACAGAACTTTCTGTCCATCTGAACAGTATGAGGGCATCTCAGCTGAATTCAACTCCAAATCTTTTTGTTCTCCCGTGAGATAAGATGCTGCCAGGGTGAGTGCCCTCAAACACTTTACTTTAGAAACATTGGTGTCCTTAAATACCCACCCCCCCAAAATGTGCAACAGTGGCAGTGAAAACAATAATGACAGATTATTTGTGCCCATTTGATTGTCATAATTCACCTAATGTCCCGAGCACCTTCTATAAAGTAAGCATTATCCTTGAATGCCCCTTATAAAGTAATAGTGCTCCTAGAGTGCTCCCAACAATGTAATAATGCCTCTTTTAAGCCTCATTAACAAGTAATATTCTCACCTAAATGTTCCAAAAGGAAATATTGCCCTCTGTGTGCCTCCTGAAAAAATATGTATGCCCACATAACAAATAAGAGTGTTCTAGCTGACTCAAAAATAGTAATAATGCCCCCTGAGTTCTCCACAAATAGTAGTATTGTTCCCAATGCCCCTAAAAAATGTAATGTTCTAAAGGGTTGCTTTAAAAAATTATACTCGTCTAACACTCTGGATCAAAATAAGTCCACCAGCAAGCGTGCAAGAGCAGGCTGAGAGGTGGAGTCATGGCGCTATCTTTGCTACGACATTGCTGTCCATTGCTTTGGAGGTCACAGACCTAAAGTGACCAGCAGTCTACTAGATAAAGAATGGTAGAGCAAGGCTTAACTGTGTAATTGGGTCTAGATCGGCTGGTCATTGCCTGCTTATCTGACTACATCACTGGTTCTGACCCAACTCTTTACAGACTTACTTTGGATTAACCCGAGGATGACCACTCTGATTAGCCCTTGGACTATTTGACCCTTCCTTCATTGACTTAGCACTTTGATTCTGATTCTGCCCTTGTCTAGTCTTCTCTGGTTTTAACCCTTTCCTGTTTTCTTATCATTCAGCACACTCCAATAGTCAGCGACTACTTAATTATACAGTCAGTCTGCTGATGGCATCCTCTTCACTGGCAAACATGGGTGCCTGCCCAAACTGCTCAATGGTGCCTAGCTTGGAACGTTTATATGTTGGCCCCTGCTAAAATGGAGAGTGGTAGCACTGAGCTTCCATCTTCACATGTGGCCCACCATTCATACAGCACATTAGTATTAAACGCACAATACCCATCTATTACACAGTTACACTTATAGGGCATTACCCACAACAAAGTGTTAAATAGCACATAGTTTACCTTGCTACTGAACTTGTAAGGATTTATATATTTCGATCTGGCAAACATGACAGTTAAATTACGTACATATAAGATAACAATATACCTATAAGTGACAATTGTGATGTTGCTAAGGGCCTCTAGCTTTGTAAACTAGTTCTATTATATCTTCATTAATACTATGGAGTCAGCTCTCTATGTATAAATAGATAAGAGTTCATTGTAATAACTTTCACAAGTCTACACAAGTGAGGATGTTGAAATCTAGTACTGTACTATGCTTGTTTGCTAGTAAAATAATTGTTGCCCAAGAATATTCCATAGTTCTAACTAATCATTTACAAAAGTCAGGTAAAGGTCAAATTGTCAAAACATTTCACAGTTCCTACATACAGTTTTGGATTAAATTTGACAGCAATACTTTCTATATAATGCTCTCATGAGAACTTTACACATACAATCTGGATTGCTTCTCTACTAAGTCATCGTTGTCTCCAAAAGGTTCTATATGATGTATCATCATTAATGGTTTCAGAGCATGAAGATATTAGTGAGAGTCCCCCAATAATATTAGATGTGTCCGATATGTAACACTTGGCGCTCGATTCATTATTGAATTTTCACCATTTCTGTATTTGAATATCAATTTATTAGTGACTTTTTAATTTCCAACAAAATTCATTAAAGGTTCTGGGCACTTTTTAAACTTGTCGTTAGTTTTTTTGTAAGTGTTCAGATTTTTACATCAATGTGGATTTTCCGGGTGTTTTAGACTGATTCATCAAATGTGACTAAATTGTTTCGTAAATGTACTACAGTACCTCCGAAGTGGATTTTTGTACGACGGAAATTTTTGTGCAAATGTCAGCAGAATGAAGGGGTTGTGCTGCAATAACACATACGTGACTCAGGAGCTGGCTGCAGGTCTCTTGATCCAAACTCATAAGCATATATGAGGATATCAAGTTAGATCAGATGACTTCCAACCAGTCTATAGACCGTACTTAGTGGGAATCCGACCTCAGTCCCACTTACTTACTGTATTTCCCATGTATTCTGATCAGTCGGTGTCCCCAATGTTGGACCACCAGCAACTAAATATGAATTGCCAAAGGATAAGATATGACTGTTTTACGTCCAGAAAATCCCTTTAATGACTTTTAATGAGTCTTCCTCAGAAGACCTACATGTTCATTTCTACCCTCAGCTTCTTTTAGACTCAACTATTGGTATAAATTGCTTGCACAAAACCTTGTAAGTCTAACAAGTAATTTGGCCAGCCCTTAAAGGCATACTCCAAACGAACTGACCAGTACATTATTTTGATGGCCTATTCTTAGAATAAGTCATTAATATCAGATTGGTTGGTGTGTGACGCCTGGCACCCCAGCCGGTCAGCTGTTCTTGGTGCCAGTTGGAAGTGATCAATTGAAGAGCGGAACTATTCAGCTTCGTCAATTGTATAGTGACCGTGGCTGGTAATACACATCAACCCCTAGTCAAATGAATAGGTGTGGATCTGCAGTACCCTACTGTGGTGATTATGCAGGAGAAGGAGCTGTACAATTCAGTTCCAGCTGTCGCCGACCTCGAGAACGGCTGATCCATGTGTGTGCTGGTTGTCGCACCCCTACTGATCTGATATTGATTAACTTTCCTAAAGATATTATGTGAGGCACCTATTATGTGTTTTTTATTATTATATATTTACATTGTGTCATTATTGTACAATTATTTTGTTCTAGTCATCACAGGGTTTGAAACAAACAATAAATATGAAATAAAAAACAGCATGGGTCAGCAGGTATACTTTGCAGCAGAAGAAAACAGTTGCTGCAATCAATATTTTTGTGGAAGTGCCCGCTCCTTTGCCATAGGAATTACTGATAACAGGGGCCAAGAAATAATACGATTATTAAGACCCCTTAGATGTACTTGCTGTCTCACTCCTTGCTGCCTGCAAAAAGTAAGTATCCAAAGGTATAAAGGTAAAGCTATCGCCTTTATTCATTTTTACTGTATATCTTTTATATGAATTTATCTGAATTTAGTTTCATTTAGTCACTCAGTTTCCAACATTTCTTCTTAAGCCATGTTCACATGTTCAGCATTTGATCAATATTTTACATCAGTATTTGTAAGCCAAAACAAGAGTGGATGAAAAACGCAGAAGTGGTGACGTGTTTCTATTATACTTTTCCACTCATGATGTTAGCTTACAAATGCTGATGTAAAATACTGATCAAATACTGAACGTGTGCGCGTGGCCTTATAGTAATGTACATGTAGTAAATAATAAAGGAATTAGTTTCCTCCTTGAGTGGTCTTTCTGTTTGCTCTCTGATTGGTATGATCACTGCAGACTGAAAGTCAGTCACATCTAGGTCACTAAAGGAAATTTATTAAGAAATTGACCTTTAACCCTTTAATGACTGCCAGTACGCATTAAAACGGCATCTGTTAAGGGACCTTATTCCCTCATCGCCATTTTAAAACTGCAATCGGGAATAGGCCTACAGCCTATAGCTATTGGGGGTAGCTGAGACCCTGGAGAACATGATCAGTGCCAGATTTTCTGGTCCCCTATCACCAGTGTGCCAGCTATTAAAATCATTTCTCTCTCTTCTTACATTATATACATATGTCAGAGGAGAGAGAAATTATTTCCCCAACTCCCCCCCCCAGTACCTCTGCCACCCCCTGGCCTTCCTTCTCCTCTTTCTGAAAAAAAAAATAATGGGCGCATGCGCAGTGCATCCGCCAAGATGTGCTGGCTGGTACCTGGCAACAGCAGGTATTTTTCCGATTGGTTCCTTTTGATCACTGTGATAGGATATCAAAGTGATTAAAAGTCAATAATTAGTATGTCACCTCCCCCTGTGTCATCCCCATAATCAGATTCTTTTTATTTTATTTCTTTCATTCTTTGTCGTTAGGGTTAGACTTAGGGTTAGAGATAGGATTGAGCTTAGGGTTATTGTTGGATTTAGGGTTAAGGTTGGACTTAGGTTTGTAGTTGGATTTAGGGTTGGGGTGGGGCTTAGTGTTGGGGTTGGATTTAGGGTTATGGTTGGGCTTAGGGTTAGGGTTGGGTTTTGGGTTTTTCCAAAAGTTGAAAAAAAAATGATGACGATATGATGACTAGTGTTGAGTGCAAGTACTCGCTACTTGAGTTTGCATCAGGGTGCTCGGGTATGCACCGAGTATTGCGGATGCTCAAGTGACATGCTCGAGTCTCTGCCCCACATGTTTTGCGGCTGTCAGACAGCAAAAAAAAAATGCAGGGGAATACCAGCCATACGAGGATAATCCCCGCATATTTTTTTTTGGTGTCTAACAGCTGTGAAATATGCAGGGCAGGGACTTGAGCATTTTGCTTGGAGCATATCCGAGCATGTAGGGTATCGGCGTACTGAGAAGATATTGCACAACAAATTGTACTGTCCATTTTTTGATGTTGCCACTGTGAAAATGCAAAATTTCTGGCTAAAAGATCATTTTTTATGGGAAAAATGTGATTTTTTTTTTGTTATTTTCATGGCTCTACGTTATAAACTTCTGTTAAGCACCTGTGGGTTCAAGGTGCTCACCACACATCTAAATACATTCCTTGAGCGGTCTAGCTTCCAAAATGGCATAACTTGTGGGGGTTTCCACTGTTTAGGCACATCAGGTGGTGTCCAATCGCGACATTGTGTCCACTCTCGATTCCAGCTATTTTTGTGTTCAAAAGGTGCTCCTCCCCTTTTGTGCCCTGCCATGCGCCAAAACAGTAGTTTTCCACACATAGGATATCAGCATATTCAGGAGAAATTGCACAACAAATTTTGTGGTCCATTTTCCCTTGTTAACCTTGGGAAAATAAACAATTTAGGGCTAAAAAATATTTTTGTGAAAAAAAGGAAAATGTTAATTTTTTTCTTCCATATTTATTTATTCCTGTGAAGCACTTGAAGAGTTAATAAACTCCTTGAATGTGGTTTTGAAGACTTTGAGGGGTACAGTTTTTATAATGGTGTCACTTTGTATTTTTCCCTGTCAAATAGGCCCCTTAAAGTCACTTCAAATGTGATGTGGTCCCTAAAAAAAATGGTTTTGTAAATTTTGTTGGAAAAATTAGAAATTGCTGATCAACTTTGAACTCTAACTTCCTACCAAAAAAATTCTGTTTAAAAAATGATGCAGATGTAAAGTAGACATGTTTATTTGAAATATTATGTATTAAATTATTTTTTGTGGTATAGCTGATTTAAGGATGCAAAAATGTAAAGTTTGAAAATTGTGAAATTTTCAAATATTTTGTCAGATTTTCGATTTTTTTCATAAATATATGCAAATGATTTCGACCAAAATTTACCACTAACATGAAGTATAATAAGTCACAAAAAAAAAAGTCTCAGAATCACTGGAATCCATTGAAGCGTTCCAGAGTTATTAGCACATAAAGTGACACTGATCACATTTAAAAAATTTGGCCTGGTCATTAAGGTCAAAATTAGCTCCATCACTAAGGGGTTCATTCTCATATTAGAGCCTGCATGATTCAAAGACTAAGAGCACAGTCAAATGGGAAATAAAAGGGCTAGAAAGAAGTGGATAAATACAAAATATTGCGTTCAATAAAAATACAAATTTTACTACTATTAAGCTCCGTTTATGTAGTTTACAATTCCAGGAAACTATTACAATTTTTCTGCCTCTTTAACACTAGAAATATTACAAAATATCTGTTACTGATTTATCTCTGAAGTACATATCTATTAACAGATTCCTACCTTCCCTACTTTGCATCTATTGTGTGGGAGACCAAAGTGAAAATATACAGCTTGAATCACTGAAATAATAATAATAATAATAATAACAATAATAATAATAATCCCCGCTACCACAAGGACTGTGCTTTGTATTGAGCTGTGTGAGTGAGATGATCTACCACAGGTGGTGTTTTGAATGCGGGCAACGTTCCCGAAGCACCTGTAGCAGCTGTGAACAAACAGCATGTCCTGGGTAAAGTTGGCCATAAGCCAGGAAACAACAACAGACTGCATGGAGGACCTAATCAACCACCTTGTGAAGGCCCTGCAAGTAAGCTGGTTATGCAACAGATCCATCAACAGCAGAAGTTGCAGCAACAAGACTAGCTCCGTCAAAAACAGCAGCAAATGGAGTTGCTTGCAGAAGCGGTTCGTGGGAGGCTGGCAGCCCCTCCCCCAACTCTAGGTGATGACTCCTACGTTCGGAAGGCAGTGAGACGAACCATGCAGAAAATGACCCCAGGTGATGATGTTGAGGCATTTTTGACTGTGTTCAAGAGGGTAGCAGACCACGAAAAGCTGCCTTCTGAGCAGTGGGTGGAGGTGCTGGCCCCCAATCTGATAGGTGAGCCCCAAAGGGCTTATTATGATCTGGCCTTACAGGAATATTTAAAGTGAAAAACTGAGATACTGGCACGCTCAAGGGTGACTGTGTCTGTCCATGCTCAAAGGGTCCACCACTGGGCATATTGTGGTGATAAACCCCCTTGCTCCCAAATGTTCGATCTCCTGCATCTTGTACAGAAGAAGTTGCAGCCGAAGTCTTCCATCCCTGCCCAGGACGGGTCATGATGGACAGGTTTATCCACTCCCTCCCCAGGCCGGTGCAGGCTTGGTTTGCCTAGGAGGACCCCCGAAACGCAGACAACCTGGTGGCCTAGTAAAAAGTACCAGGTGGTTGAGAGATCCCTAAGGAAGCCAGGCAGTGTTGCATTCCCATACTGGAATACTCAGCGGGAACCCGAACCTCTACAGAGGGGTAGTAGAGCCACAACTGGGAGAAGTCCAAGGTCCCAAGGGGTTTCTGAGGGGTTGCCAAGGGACACTGGGAAAGGCACGATCAGCTGGAGATGTCACGGCCCTGGACACATAGCCGCCCAGTGTCCTATGTCTTCCAAGCAAATGGACTGCAGCCTAGGGAGGTGCTATTTGTACTATGCCTACTCCGCCTGCAGCGTGGACTGTCAGTCCCGTGAGGGGCCACAGTCATGTCCCATGACCATAAATGGGGTACTGGTGTTGGGACTTTTGGACTTGGGGAGTTTGGTGACTCTGATAAGGGCCACACTCCCCCACCAGTTGATCCCCAGGAAAAACGTGTGTGTCCGCTGTATTCACGAGGACACCAAGGACTACCCTTTTGCAAGAGTGACTATATAAACAAGCTGTGGGGCTGAGTCCCATGAGGTCTGAGTGGTTAGAGACCTGCTACACCTGGTGATTATTTGGCGTGACTTTAGGCTCTTCTGAGACTTATGGCAGAAAGCGGGAGTACCAAGTTACTCAGACAGGAGCCGTTGCCACCATGTAGAATCCTCATCACAGTCGAAGGCGGATGAGTTCCCCTTGCGTGTCCTTGCCAGTGATGATGACGAGACAGTGACCCAGGAGGCTGAGATTCCTGATTGGGGTTTTCTGGGGGAATTTTGGTACCGCTCAAATGCAGGATCTCACATTGAAAGAGGCATACGATAATGTGACTGTGATCAATGGGGTTGCTGAAGAGTCGGGGGCTGACACCAGATTCCCTTATTTCACATTAAATAAGGAGCTGCTTTATCGGGTCACTAAACCAAGAGGGGAAGTGATCGAGAAGTTGTTGGTGCTGAATCCCTATAGGCGTAGGATGTTAGATTTAGCCCATTCTCATATCTTGGGTGGGCATCTGGGAGTAGACAAAACCCAAGAGCGTGTCCTACAGAGGTTTTACTAACCTGGATGTCACCGAGACATTATTAATTTCTGCCGGTCTTGAACTACCTGCCAGTTAACTTCTCCAATATCCCACTTCCTTAGTCCCATTGCCCATTATAGAGGTCCCATTTGACTGGATTGCCATGGACCTTGTCGGGCCCCTGGTTAAATCAGTCAGGGGGCACCAATACATTTTAGCGGTGATGGACTACGCGACACGATACTCGGGTGTGGTCCAACTGAGAAACTCCTCTGTCAGGAGTATAGACCGAGAGGTGGTGCATATTTTTTCCCGGACAGGCCTGCCAAAGGAGATCCTGACAGATCAAGGAACTCCTTTTATGGCTAAAGTGATGAGGGAGTTGTGTAAGGCTATCCAGATTACACAACTCAGGATGTCAGTGTACCATCCGCAGGCGGACGGCGTGGTGGAGAGGTTCAATAAGTACCTAAAGTCCATGCTCAAGAAGGTCGTGGAGAATGATGGTCGAGACTGGCATTGCCTACTCCTCTACTTGCTATTCTCGATTAGAGAAGCTCCCCAGGCCTTTACGGGGTTCTCGCTGTTCGAGCTGTTATATGGATGGCACCCTCGGGGACTTCTCAACATTGCAAAGGAGACCTGGGAAGCCGAGGTAAGCCCTAATACAGGACCAGATTAGGTGATGTTGATTCTGAGGGAGAGTCTCCTTCAAGCACAAGAGGCCCAATCAAGGGTCTACAATCGGTCAGCGAGACTGAGACAGTTTAGCTCTGGAGACTGGGTATTGGTGTTGATCCCCATGGTGGAAAGTAAGTTCCTGGCAAGTGGCAAGGGCCATACGAAGTAGTTGAAAATTTGAGGGACGTCAACTCTGAGTTCTACCAACCAGGAAGAAGAAAACTGTACCAAGTGTACCACATTAACCTGCTCAAACTATGGCGAGACAGGGAATCGGTAGAAGCTTTGTGTCTGGGGGCCCATCCTGAAGCAGGGTCGAGAATGTCACAGTGGCAAAGACACTGTCACCAGCCCAGAAGCAACAATGCTGAGAGCTGCTTCAGCGGAACCGGGACCTGTTTTCAGAGCTGCCAGGTTGTACACAGGTTGTGGAGCATGAAATCCTGACGGAACCTCATGTGAGGGTGAGCCAAAAGCCGTATCAGATTCCCGAAGTCCGCCACGAGGTGATCTCTGAGGAGGATGTTGAGTCTGGGCATCATCGAGGAGTCAAAAAGTGGCTGGTCCAGCCCCATTGTCCTTGTGCTGGAGCCTGATGGAGAATGGCATTTCTGTAATGACTACAGGAAGCTGAATGAGATGTCATATTCAATGCATATCCAATGCCCCGGGTTGATGAGCTCATTGTGAAGACAGGGTCAGCCAGAGATATCACCACCCTGGACCTAACAAAAGAGTACTGGCAAATTCTCCTTTCCCCAAGTGCCAAGGAGAAGATGGCCTTCTCTACTCCTGACGGGTGCTTTCAGTAAACCAGGATGCCGTTCGGTCTGCAGGGAGCTCCAGATACCTTCCAGAGGGCCATGGATCGAATCCTAGCCTCTCAGAAAAAGTATGCCGCAGCTTACCTAGATGACATTGTGATCTTCAGCCCAGATTGGGGAAGTCATCTACAGAAGGTTCAGGCGGTACTGGATGCGCTGAGGAAGGCAGGGTTTACCATAAACCCAAAATAGTGCATCATGGCAAAAGAAGAGGCAAAATACTTCGGCTACATCGTCTGAAGGGGCAAAATAAAGCCACAAGTAAATAAGGTGGAGGCTATTGAAAATTGGCTGCAGCTTAATGCCAAGAAGCAAGTTCAGACATTTCTGGGAATTGTGGGATACTATCTGTGATTTATCCCAAATTTCACCATGATAGCCTCCCCCCTGACTGATCTTCTTAAGAGCACGAAGATGTTGATGGCCAAATGGTCCTCTGAAGTGGAGATGGCGTTCCAGAAGTTGAAGGCCTCCCTATGTAAACAGATTGTCTTGGTTGCGCCTGACTTCACTAAGGAGTTCGTGGTTCAGACGGACGCCTCCGAGGTCAGTTTGGGACTCGCTGTATTGTCCCAGGAAATAAGAATAGGACTGGATGTTTGCCCCCATCTGAGTAGGAAACTCTCCTTCTGTGAAAAGAACTATAGTATCGTAGAGAAGGAGTGCTTGGCCATAAAATGGGCAATTGACATGCTGAGGTACTACTGACGCGCCCCCTGGGCCAGTGTTGTTGGGGATACCCGGAGCCGGATCAGATGGGGGTTGTAGTCTCCGAGTGGCTGTGACCCGGTCCGTGCCCAGGGTGTCAAGCTCAGTGTGTGGCAGTCCTTATGATGTTACTAGATGTTCTTTTGTGTCGACTACGCCACCCGTTGATTTGCGGTCAAAAGGCCGCCGCTGCAGCAGGGTCCGCTGAGGCTGTTGGTATGTGTGCAGCTTTGGTAGTATAACCCCCAACGGGAGGGGTATAGCCTCAGGGGGTCAGCCGTGGAGGATGGTGGTTGTGAAGGTGCAGCAAGGAGACTCAGAGGCATATAATGCAGTTTCAGGGTTTTACTTACTGGTGTTGCTCGGGTCAGTGTGTACAGCAGTGACCACCCAAGCCGTGCTGCGTCCACCAGGTCCTGGACTCGGTCAACTCCCAGGCAACTCCGGAGTGTGGTCCTGAGCTCCTTTCTGTCTCTCCCTTCTTCTGGCCGTTCCCACCAGGGATCCACCTAAGTCCGGCTCCCTCGGGCCTCTTGTTGGTCAAGCCTCCTCTGGGCTCCCTGACCCTATTCTTGGTCTGCCTTCCAGGTGGATTTAGTGGGTGATCGTGGCAGATCCTGCCCACGACCTCCGGTTCCTGGCTAAGGTGTGCTGTAGCCTCTGCCAGCTTGGGATCCGGTACCCTGTTGCCGACCCTTCACCCTATTAGCTCTCTTATGGGCTCTTGGGGTCCCCTCTGCGCCTCTGGGTCTCTCTCTCTTCTCCTCTGCTCTGCTTCTCAGGCTCTCAGACAGACTGACTGACTGACTGTGGCTGACTGACTGACGTCTCACAGACTGACGTCTCACAGACTGACCCTGATCTAAGATGGTGCCCACCTTAAATACTCCCTCTATGTGTGAGCTCAGGTGACCAGCACCCAATGAGCTCCTAGCTTTACCCAGGCTGCTCCCCCTATCTGCCCCTACACTACTGGGATGTTCCACCCCCCTCCCACTCCAGCCAGGAACAGACACTGTCGTACCTGCACATTTCTCTAGTGGGAGTACCATCGGTCTGTTCCCCGGAAATGGGATGTGTGTAGTGCATGCAGCCTACTAGCTCAGTTCCACACTCCATCCTTACCCGGGAGTGGAATATCACACCTCTGGGTTGAGGTGCAATACCCCTGTAGCAGCCGAATCCTCAGGGTGCTACATTCCCCCCTGGTAAATCACAGCACATCCTCGGGCTGTAAAATATAAACATCCAAAACATACATTTTTTTTTTTTTCATAAACATAAACATATAAAACATATAAAACATCATATACATCATCAGCAGCAATAAACTTTTCATATATAACATTCTTGTTTCTGGTTCCTCCGGTCACGGTGCAACTTGTGACCGGGTAAAGTGCTACAGTCTCTTGAAGAAAACAGTTTCCTATAAAACCGGTAGGGGGCGCTTTAGGAAGCGCAACTATATACAAAGGAAATATGGCCGCTCTCAGTCCTCGGCCAGGTATTAGGGAGGAATGACCGCTCTCAGTCCTCGGTCAGTGGGAATAGGGACACACGGGTTTCAGTTCAATCTGCTGGTCCCAACGGGGACTATATTTTAACTAGAACAGTTCTTATACCCTGACGGGTAACTTTATACAGTCTCCCTCTACCGTACTTCAACGACGGCGTCCTCCTGCTCCTTCTTTAGATTCTTCAGACCCGTCCGGGTCCTCTTGCTCCTCCTCCGTCAGGCGATGCACATGGAGGGCGTAGGGTCCTTTGGCACACTTGTGCCGGGTGAAGGTGACCTCGTCCCCTACATACAGGTCACGACCTCTGTGTCCCTCCGGCAGATGGCTTTCTACGTCTCTGCGGGTTACAAAGACGTCGCCGGGGGTCTGATGGTCTCTAATAAAGCCCCATCCGTGCTGCATGTTGAATTTTATCACAGTCCCGGTGGAAGGGGGACCATGAGCTGCACGGGGATTCCTCCTGGTCCGGCTCTTCTGCTCCGCGCTCCTTATCTGCGCTTGCTGTTCCCGGACCCGCCTCTCTCTCCGCTCCCTCTCGAAGACTTCGAGCTGCTGGCGGCAGCACTCTGCACGCTCCGCTGCGGCCGCCCGAGTCTCCTGAGTGAACCCCATGAGGTCTTCTCCGGTGGGGTCCCACTCGAACTGTGCCTCCTCCAGCGGGGGCGAGGTCCTCTTTACAGGCTTCGGAGCCGGAATCAGGGGCTCGTCTAGGGGTCTCTCTTTCCGGAGTCGGGGATGGTGAAACTCCGGTGGCCATATAAAGGGCTGCCCATCCGGGCACGTATGCTGGGCAAATAGATTTTCACCCAGGTGCGGCACTCTAGATGTTGAGGGCGCGTTGATGGTAGTGGCGCCCGGGTCGACCAGGCCTTGCGACCAGGCTTGGGGCACCCTAAAGGCAAAGGGCACCGTAAGAACGGCGGCGCCCGTGGTTACTCGGCCCTGCGGCCAGGCCGGTGGCTCCGCGGAGGTAGGGGGCGCTGTTGGTATTGCGGCGCCCGGAGGTACTAGGCCTTGCGACCAGGCCGGTGGTATTTCCTGCTTGGCCACGCTCGAGGTCGAGGCGTGTGACGTCACAGGGGTCGCGGCCGCGGTTTCCGGTTGAGGCCTAGTCGGCGGCGGTGACGATGCAGCGACGGGCACGGCAGGGGGAACTTCGGGCTCTGCGACGGGGAGCTGGGGCAGGCGCGCGGTTTCCCGGCTCGGGGTAGAGACGTCCCCTTTACCTGCCTCCGTCCGTTCAGCTCCCTTCTCGGCGCCGTCTCCTGCCTTCATTCCTCCTGCGCCATCCTCAGAGGCGGTCTGTCTCCTCGTCTCGGGCGGCGTGCTCCGCTGACGGGTTTCGGTCTGCTGGGCCATCTCTCGGCTCCACTCCGCCAACGTCTCCCGCTGCACCCGGGCCATCCTCCGTGCGAGGCCCTCCAGCGCGGTCTGTGCACACTCCCGGTCTCGGGGGAGCTGTGCTAGGATCTCCAGCAGGCCTTCTGGAGTGGCGACCTGCAACAGGCTCCTGACCACTGGGTCGGTGCTGCCTGACTCTCCCTCCATCTCCGGGTAGGCTCTCTCTGGACTCTCCTCCAGACGTCTTGTCTCCGGGTGCGCTCTCTCCAGACTGCTCCAGGCGACACCCATCTTTGTTCTCTTGTTCTGTCTCCGCCCACATCGAGGGTGGTCCCGGGGCAACTTGGTGATTGTCAGTTCCAGGGGCAGTTCTCTTACGCTGATGGACACTTCCAGCATCACAGTCTCTGTTGATGGGCGCGGTTTCCGCTTTTGGCGCCATTCTTCGACCTGGCCCACGATGGGAGGTGGCCTCTTGCCACCCTCTGGCACGCCCATAATGGCGTCCGCTCTTCCAAGGCGGGAAATCTTTGGAAATGGCGGGAATCGTCTCCCAGTGGCGGGAAACTCCATGGATGGCGGGAAAAAGCTGCAAATGGCGGACAACCGGCGGGAAACGACCTGTGATGGGGTCCGTTGGCGGGGACCCTCCGGAACCGGCAGGAGACTTCTTTTTGAGGTAACGGTGAACTTTTCTTCAGGCACGCAGTACCCGGTTGTTGCGGGCACGTAATCCTGCCGACTACGCCAAAGTTGACGCGCCCCCTGGGCCAGTGTTGTTGGGGATACCCGGAGCCGGATCAGATGGGGGTTGTAGTCTCCGAGTGGCTGTGACCCGGTCCGTGCCCAGGGTGTCAAGCTCAGTGTGTGGCAGTCCTTATGATGTTACTAGATGTTCTTTTGTGTCGACTACGCCACCCGTTGATTTGCGGTCAAAAGGCCGCCGCTGCAGCAGGGTCCGCTGAGGCTGTTGGTATGTGTGCAGCTTTGGTAGTATAACCCCCAACGGGAGGGGTATAGCCTCAGGGGGTCAGCCGTGGAGGATGGTGGTTGTGAAGGTGCAGCAAGGAGACTCAGAGGCATATAATGCAGTTCCAGGGTTTTACTTACTGGTGTTGCTCGGGTCACTGTGTACAGCAGTGACCACCCAAGCCATGCTGCGTCCACCAGGTCCTGGACTCGGTCAACTCCCAGGCAACTCCGGAGTGTGGTCCTGAGCTCCTTTCTGTCTCTCCCTTCTTCTGGCCGTTCCCACCAGGGATCCACCTAAGTCCGGCTCCCTCGGGCCTCTTGTTGGTCAAGCCTCCTCTGGGCTCCCTGACCCTATTCTTGGTCTGCCTTCCGGGTGGATTTAGTGGGTGATCGTGGCAGATCCTGCCCACGACCTCCGGTTCCTGGCTAAGGTGTGCTGTAGCCTCTGCCAGCTTGGGATCTGGTACCCTGTTGCCGACCCTTCACCCTATTAGCTCTCTTATGGGCTCTTGGGGTCCCCTCTGCGCCTCTGGGTCTCTCTCTCTTCTCCTCTGCTCTGCTTCTCAGGCTCTCAGACAGACTGACTGACTGACTGTGGCTGACTGACTGACGTCTCACAGACTGACGTCTCACAGACTGACCCTGATCTAAGATGGTGCCCACCTTAAATACTCCCTCTATGTGTGAGCTCAGGTGACCAGCACCCAATGAGCTCCTAGCTTTACCCAGGCTGCTCCCCCTATCTGCCCCTACACTACTGGGATGTTCCACCCCCCTCCCACTCCAGCCAGGAACAGACACTGTCGTACCTGCACATTTCTCTAGTGGGAGTACCATCGGTCTGTTCCCCGGAAATGGGATGTGTGTAGTGCATGCAGCCTACTAGCTCAGTTCCACACTCCATCCTTACCCGGGAGTGGAATATCACACCTCTGGGTTGAGGTGCAATACCCCTGTAGCAGCCGAATCCTCAGGGTGCTACACTACCTCTTAGACCAGAAGTTCAGGCTAGTGTTAGATCATGCGCCCCTGAGATGGATGAGGGAAAGGAAGGGGAAGAATGTGCGGGTGACTAGGTCATTTTTAGTGCTCCAGGAGTTTAGCTTTCATGTGAAGCACAGGCCCAGGAAGCTAAATGGTAACGTAGATGTCCTGTCCAGACTTCCCTGCTTAGCGAGTGAAGGTGCCAAAGTCCCCGGCTTTGGGCAGAGGGGGATATATATATATATATATATATATATATATATATATATATATGTATATGTGTTGTAAGGTAGCGCTCTTCATCACGCTCGGGTACTCGCTTCACCGGGTCAATTAAAGCACACATGCAACGTTTTCCAGTAATATGTAGTCCAGCAGTTTATTACACATCATAAACCGCACATAACATAGTCCAACTCAGTGGCTCGCAGGAATGCTACACATGTATCCTAGAGCCTTTTCAGTGACAGATATGCCCACTTGGCTCCAGATACAGCCTTCAGCAAGGTAACAATATCAATGTCCACATCAATCAGCGTTTTTACCTTTGCCGGGTCTTAGCTGCTTCTCTCAGCTCTGTTCTGCCAAAGCTGTCGTTTAAGGCTCACTAGCTGTAGTCTCTAGACCACGTGCCTTCCAAGGCTACTGGTGTCTATCTTACATGTGGTTGGAGAATGCGGGCAACTGCAGCGGATGCAAGCATCTTGCTGTGGCTCGGCGGGTTCACGAAGATTAAAGCATCTGGCTGTAACTCGGCGGGGTTACGAAAATTGTCATCGCACTCAAACTTGGTTTGCTGTGGCTTGGTGGGGCCACGAAAATTTTCCGGGGAGAGCGGTGTGAAGTGTCTAGTGTGAACAGTGTACCGCAATGGCTATGAATGGAGCAGTATCCCCAGACGGAATGGAGAAGTGGTGGGATGACCTGCTGCAAACGTTCTGCAGCAAAATGGAGTGTCCTGAAGAAATGCAGGAGCTGATAAAGATGGCTCTGAAAGGAGCAGAAAATGAGACTGAAGCTATTGAGCGATTAAAGTGCCTGTTGCAGCAGCACCAGGACATGCTACAGGAACGGCGGGAGCTGTTGGCACATTACAGAATGGCTGCAGCGGACCATTCTGTGAGTTGTCCTGTGGCGCCGGTACTATCCCAGAGTGCCCAGGGAGGTAGTAAGAGATGTTGTGAACTGGGTCCTAAGACTATTGCTGGTTTTCGTTGTAAAAATGCCCCCTACAGGTGTGGGCGTCCAAAAGGGGGTGGAGTCTCAAAAGGGGGCGGAGTTTCAAAAGAGCGTGGAGTATAGAAAACCAAAATTGGTTACAGTTTGTGGATTGGTACCGCCTAAAAATGACAATTTGACCATTGATAACGGGGTAGCTCCAGTAGAAGGGGTTGACGTCAAAGTGGGAGGTGACTTGTTGGTCCACACCACCATGGGGAGAGACACAGACCCCATAGCTGACGGTGACACTACGAAAGTAGAAAGAGAGTTCAGTCAGGAGGAGCTAGACGAGGTGAGAAAGTCCCCCTCTCGTCGTCGACGGCGCAAGGGCCACAAAAAAGTTGCTCTTGTAGACTTTGCTGAAAGGGCAAATAAAGAAAATGCAATGGTGTGTGCCTTTATTCCGAGTGTGGATCCTCCTGAGATCAGGAGGGAAGAGGAGGTGACATTGCCAGTAGCAATCTCCAGTACAATATCAGACAACAAAGAAGATCAGGAGGGAACTGCAACAAACCAAGAGAGATTGTGAGGATCTCCTCAAGGTTAAGAAAAAACTAGAGGATGATAAGGCTGATGCAGAGCACATGCGCCAAGTGATTGAGACCACTCTGCAGGGCACCCGTGATGAGAATGATGATCTCCGCAGGAAGATCCTAGGACTGGAAGCTCAGGTGAAGGAGCTGGAGACGTTCTATGATGATCTCCTGAGGGCAGAGACATGCCTTAAGGATAGAATTGGCAGGATGGAAGCTGAGCGGAAAAAGATGGAGGAGTCTATCGGAGAAGGGAGGTATGAAGCAAATGTCTCCTCGAATAATGCGAGCTTGGATGATTCGGTGGATGTAAGAGCTGAGATCAAGGAGCTCAAGGAGACGCTACAAGCCCATTTGAAGCAAGACAAGCTTGAGAGACTTGCTGTCGAGAGCCGAGTGGGCGCATTGGAGACAGAGAGGTCTGAGAGAACTCTGCTGATAAAGGAGCAGTTGAAGCCGGAAGAGCTTCAGAGATGGGTTGCAGAGAGGCGAGTAGCTGAGCTAGAGGAAGAAGTTTTTGAGCTCAAAGGTTGCCTGGCAAAGTATCAATCAGTGAACGAGGCCTCCTTGGAGAAGGAAAAGGGCAAACAAGTTGCGCTTAATCCTTTATACCATGAGAAGGTGGACCTGAGGAGAACTGAGAGAGTGTTAAAAGAAGATAAGTATGAAATGGAAGTGGTCAAGACGAGAATACTTGAGTTCATAGAGGTGAGACAGCTCAGGGGAAGCATACAGGATGAAGAAGCTGAAAGTCAGTTGTCCCTGAAACCTGAGCCAGATGATCATTTGGAGACCACTGG
Organism: Phyllobates terribilis; assembly: GCF_046119375.1. Lineage (NCBI taxonomy): Eukaryota > Metazoa > Chordata > Amphibia > Anura > Dendrobatidae > Phyllobates > Phyllobates terribilis. Next base: position 232,008,211 of record NW_027362763.1, read on the forward strand.
TGAGACGGAAACGTCTCTGTACAAGTGCCTCATAGATGTACCCGAAGATTTGAGAGAAGAATGCACCAGAGAGGCAGTGCATGAAGAGTGTAAGAAGGCCGTGGGAGCCTGTAAGTTGTACTCGACCTCAGAAGCTAAACAGCTGGTGGTCCTGTCCACAACCGAAATCACAGTGAAGAGGGTGGCTATCCTAACTGACATGCACTGGCGATGTATTTGTGGCACCCCTGAGGGTTCAGTCGCCACAGAGGTACTGCACCTCACCCAGAGGTGTGGCATCTCCTTCTCTCAGGTAAGGATGGAGTGCTGCCCGGGACCCCAACAGCTGCACTCAACACTACACTACTCCAGACTGGCTTGAAGGGCATTATGCACTTCTTCTGCTGCCCCGTCCCTGGCTGGAGTGGGGGGAACCAAAAGTGAGGGGGAACCAAGTAGTGGGTGTGTAAAAAGAAAAGCCATCTTAGAGAGGGAGTTCAGTCAGTAACAGAGAGAGTGTGAGGACGAAGGGAGCAGAGGCTCTTCCGGAGCTCTGCTCGGGAGGCAGGCTTGGCCTGTCATGCCCAAGATGGAGAGAGGAGTGGGAGTAAGGGAGGAAGGCTCCAGGAACTGAGGGGATCCCAGGGGGTATGGCGAGTGCAGGACGGCACCCGTACGCAAGAATCTGCCAGGTGTCAGAGGGATCAGGCAGCAAGAAGGGAACCGGTCCCTGGACTAGCCGAGTTACTTTAAGTCTCAGCTAGAAAACCGGAGGCTTCTGCACTTTCAAGGTGCAGTTGCCACAGCCGCACCTAAGCCTCCGAGAAGGGCACCAAGCAAGGTCCGGGAACTTCAAGTTGCCCAGAGGGATCTCAAGGTACCCGATCGGGACTTTGCATGGCAGGGCACAGGGCAGGACGGAGAGACCCAGCGCGGGAAGTCGTCTAAGCAAGGAACATACAGAGAGGGGTCCCATTAAGTGCTCTTGAGATACTTGAGGGAGTGCTGAACCCCAGCCAGGTGAACGCAGTGCAACGTGGGAGACTGTCAGCTATCTAGTGCTACCTGAGGATCCTAAATAACTGTGAGTAAACTCAGATGACTGCACCCCACTGTTTCTGCCAGTTATTTCCACCACGCTATCGCTCCTGCACTACAACGCCCAGCATCACCATCTGCTCCTACACTGCCCTGGAGCTGTGCTCTGCCTGTGGAGAGCCGCACCAACTCAGCTGCCCTAACACCTGTCCAGAGGTCTGCAGCAGCGCCGGTACCCATTACCGGGAACCACAGGTGGCGTCATGAGACTAAACTGTTTTTCATCCCTTCAAGTAACAAAACCCCTTTTTAAGAGTGACCCCAGGGTACGGGCCCGGGAGCCGACCGCCGTGATATCCCAAGAAGGTAAAGACCCAGGTACCGAGTCCCCCATATCCCCCCTGGGCGAGTCATATTCGCACAAAGCGATTTGTTCGGTTGAAGACGGAACAAGCTATTAGACAACTGGAGCTTATGAGAAAAGCTCAGTGTCTGTGGAAAGAAGTCACCCGGGTGCCTCATGCTCTGGTAAGAAAGCTCATTGGGAGAAATGGCCGAAACATGCAAATGATGGTAAAGAAGTCTGGTGTGATAAAAGTAAGCAGTCCACGTGATCGTCAGGGCTGGATACCAGATGAAGACGGCATGGTGTCATTCTCCGCTGTAGGAATGGAAGAAAATCTTGCATATATACGCATGCTGATGGAGTACCGAGTGACCTACCTGCGAGAGGTAGAACAGTTGAATATTGCCAGACTGCAAATGGAAAGACAGCATCGCCTGAGCAGTAGAAGATGGCAGCCGTCTAGAAATTGTGAGACCAGACAGAGAAAGGGCCCTTCAAATAATAGGATGGCTACAGTAGAAGTTAGAGACCTTTCAAGATTTCCTGAGGATAGTGGGCGTGGGTTTAGAGGTAGTGAGATCTCCAGTAACTCAGGTCTGAGAGGCCCATACAAACGACCCAATAGAGTACGGGACAGCACGAAGTCAGACCTGACCTTAGATACAAGGGCAAGTAAGTCACACTGCTGTATTGATCGCTGGGAGCGGGGGAGGTCTGACAAGGTTACGACTGACCGCTGGGAGCGGGGGAGGTCGGACAAGGTTACGACTCGGAAACGTGACTTGACAAAGTTAGTGACAATGACAGATGGTAGGTCCCTAAGGAATGGGCTAATGTTGATGACTAATGTTCCAGGGGCTGAGCAGCGCAAATGTCAAGTACATGGTCTCTGTGTGAACTGTGGGTTATAATGATTGTGTATATTATGTGTTCAACCCCACAAGTTTGAACAGAGGGGGGGGGATATGTAATGCAGCGGCTTGCTGCATTGCTAAAATGTCCAGGGGGTGTGTTCTGGCTAACCATTTACCTTCCCCTCAGGTGACTGACCACATGACTGTGACATCATCACAGGTCCTGTGTGCACTAAAGGATATATAAATCCTGGTGGTTTTTGAAATGGGACAGAGAGGCCTGGTGAAGCCTGGAAGGCAAAGGCTGGGTCCCTGCGTTTGGGGATACCAGTAGCCTTGGAAGGCACGTGGTTTAGAGACTACAGCTAGCGAGCCTTAAACGACAGCTTTGGCAGAACAGAGCTGAGAGAAGCAGCTAAGACCCGGCAAAGGTAAAAACGCTGCTTGATGTGGACATTGATATTGTTACCTTGCTGAAGGCTGTATCAGGAGCCAAGTGGGCATATCTGTCACTGAAAAGGCTCTAGGATACATGTGTAACATTCCTGCGAGCCACTGAGATGGACTATGTTATGTGCGGTTTATGATGTGTAATAAACTGCTGGACTACATAATACTGGAAAACGTTGCATGTGTGCTTTAATTGACCCGGTGAAGCGAGTACCCCAGCGTGATGAATAGCGCTACCTTACAGTATATTGTGACAAAGTCACTGACAAAGTGCTGGAGGGGAGGTATGTGTCATTGAGACTGTTAGCTTCAGTGATTTCAAACCCAGAAGTTTTGCTCCAGGGCATTATGTGTTCTGTGGGGTGAAGAAGCCATTTTAAGAGAACAACCATAGAGCAGGTGGGAGGTTGTTCACCATATCTCCACCCCAGGGAGTGGTCTGTGGTTTAAATAGATGGCCTGCTGAGGCGGATCAGTGTTCAGTATATCTGAAGAGTCTAGCTGCAGAGAGGAGGTGTGCAGCTGAGTGAGCTGATCTACCACAATATACTGTATTTTTAAATTACAGAATTATAATCATTCTGTCCTGCGGAATCATTATGCGCCCCCCTATAATCTTATAGATTATAAACTTGCGAGCAGGACCCTCACTCCTCCTGTAATTGTTGAACTATGTGTTACTCTGTAATGTCTGATATTGTTGTACATGTCCCTGCTTAATTGTAAAGTGCTGCGGAATTTGTTGGCGCTATATAAATATACTAGCTAATGAACCCGTTATATGCCGGGGTGGCGAGCATTTTTGTTGGTATATGCTCCCCCATCCTGTTACATGCTGCCCCCATCCTGTTACGTGCCGCCCCCATCCTGTTATGTGCAGCCCCCATCCTGTTATATGCAGCCCCCATCCTGTTATGTGCAGCCCCCATCCTGCTATGTGCAGCTCCCATCCTGCTATGTGCAGCTCCCATCCTGCGCCCCCATTCTGCTATGTGCAGCTCCCATCCTGCGCCCCCATCCTGTTATGTGCAGCCCCCAACCTGCTATGTGCAGCCCCCATCCTGCTTTGTGCAGCTCCCATTCTGCTATGTGCAGCCCCATCCTGCTGTGTGCAGCCCCCATCCTGCTATGTGCAGCTCCCATCCTGCTATGTGCAGCTCCCATCCTGCGCCCCCATTCTGCTATGTGCAGCTCCCATCCTGTGCCCCCATTATGTTATGTGTAGCCCCCAACCGGTTATGTGCTGCCCCCATCCGGAGGCCAGGGGAGAAGTGTGTCGCTAGAGCAGAGTACGCATGTGCCCATACCGCGCTGTCTGGCGCCAATATATCTTCACTAAAATGGCGCCGGATAGCGCACTATGCGCATGTGCCGATTCCGACGCTGCTCTCCTCCCCCGGACTCTGGCCAAAACAGAGGTGCTGCGGCAACATTCCTTTGGGTCAGGTATGTACTTATGGCGCCAGAGCTCGCGGTATGCATTCATTGTCTACGCATACCGCGATCTCCGGCGCCATATACTTCTCTTACCTGTAACGGCTGGATGCGTTCATCTGTCTGGTGCCAGATTGCGCAGGTGTGTCGTGCATGTGCAGTCTATAGAGGCTTCGGACAGAATCACACATCCCTGGTTATATTATAGATGTCCCCCAATTCTGTTAATATCCCCCATCCTAGTATATAGCACCCCTCCATCCCGGTATGCATGGCACCCCTCCATCCCGGTATGCATGGCACCCCTGATCCCCATCCTGGTATGCAAGGCACCTTTCATCCTTATATGCAAGGCCCCCCATCATCCTTATCCTGGTATGCAAGGCCTCCCTCATCCCTATCCTCATATGCATGGCACCCCTCATCCCCAATCCTGGTGTGCATGGCACCAGTCATCCCTATCCTGGTATGCATGTCACCCCTCATCCCTATTCTGGTATGCATGGTACCCTCTCATCCCTATCCTGGTATGCATGATACCCCTCATCCCTATCTGGGCATGCATGGCACCCCTCATCCCTATTCTGGTATGCATGGTACCCCCTCATCCCTATCCTGGTATGTATGGCACCCCTCATCCCCAATCCTCGTATGCATGGCACCCCTCCTCCTTATCCTGGTATGCATGGTACCCCTCATCCCAATCCTGGTATGCATGGAATCCCTTTTCCTGGTATGCATGGCACCCCCTCATCCCTATCCTGGTATGATTGGTACCCCCTCATCCCCAATCCTGGTATGCATTGCCCCTCATCCCTATCCTGGTATGTATGGCACCCCTCACCCCCAATCCTGGTATGCATGGGCCCTCATCCCTATCCTGGTATGTATGGCCTCCTCATCCCCCAATCCTGGTATGCATGGCACCCCTCATCCCCAGTACTGGTATGCATGGCCCCTCATCCATATCCTGGTATGTATGGCCCCTCATTCCTATCCTGGTATGTATGGCCCCCCTCATCCCTATCCTGGTATGTATGGCCCCTCATCCGTATCCTTGTATGCATGGTACCCCTCATCCCTATCCTGGTAAGCATGGTACCCCTCATCCCTATCCTGGTATGCATGGCACCCCTCATCCCTATACTGGTATGCATTGCACCCTCATCCCTATCCTGGTATGCATGGTACCCCCTCATCCCTATCCTGGTATGCATGGTACCCCCTCATCTCCAATCCTGGTATGTATGGCCCCTCATCCATATCCTGGTATGCATGGTACCCCTCATCCCTATCCTGGTAAGCATGGTATCCCTCATCCCTATCCTGGTATGCATGGTGGTACCCCATCATCCCCAATCCTGGTATGTATGGCCCCCTCATCCATATCCTGGTATGCATGGTGCTCCTCATCCCCCAATCCTTGTATGCATGGCCCCTCATCCCCATCACACTGCACACACACAAAAAAACAAACACTTTTACTCATCTTTCTTCCCTGTGCTCCAGCGCTGCATCCCGTTCTGATGGAGGCCAGGGGAGGAGTGTGGCGCTGGAGTACTCGTGTGCACATACCGCGCTGTACGGCTCCATTTTGAAATGTGTCTTCAGTAAAATGGCACCGGATAGCGCGCTATGCGCATGCGCTGATTCCGACACCGCAGTCCGCCCCGGCCTCCGGCTAGAACAGAGGCGCTGCGGCAACACTTCTCCGGGTCAGGTAAGTATGCCCTTATGGCGCCGGAGATCGTGGTATGCGCTCAGTGCCTATGCATACCGCGATCTCCGGCGCCATATACTCCTCTTACCAGTAACGGCTGGATATGTTCTTCTGTCTGGATCTAGACTGCGCAGACGCATCGCGCTTGCGCAGTCTATAGAGGCTTCGGACAAAGGGACGCATCTACCATTATATTATAGATTATTATTATATTGCCACATCAGTTTTACTACACAATTGAATGCCATAAAAAGCAAAACCCAAAAAGCATGACAGAGTTGCGTTTTTTTCATCATTTCACCTCACTTGGAATTTTTTTTCCCATTTTCACTATGTTATATGGTGAAATGAATGGTGTCATTTAAAACGATAACTCGTCCCACAAGTAACAAGCCTGCACATGGGAAAGACCAAAAGAGCAAAGTTAAAGCGGTTACATTGAGAAATGACAGAATTATCAATATTTTTAAAAATAAAATATAGGTCTGGAGTGTTTAGTCTTCCCCAAAGGCAGACTCAGAAGGTAACTTCCATGGAAGGGATTCATTCTGACAATGTCGCCCTCGACACAGAAAAGGTTGTGCATCTCTGCATTAAAGGGGTATTCCCATCTCCAAGATCCTATCCTAATATGTAGTAGGTGTAATAATAATAATATTAGCAAATACCTCCAATTAGAAATGTAGTATAGTATTTTTGATTAGCTATGTCTCTTTCCTCATGTAGAGGCATTGCAGGACCTTGTGTATCCATGGTTATGTCCACGGATAAAGTGACCGTTAGTTAGCTAGCTGCTAGTGGTCGTAACCGTGGATACCTAAGGTCCTGTATTGCCTGCACATGAGGTAAGTGGCATAGCGAATCAAAAATGCTATACTACATTTCTAATTGGAGGTATTTGCTAATATTATTATTATTATTACACCTACTACATATTGGGATAGAATCTTGGAGATGGGAAAACCCCTTTAAGCACATTGGATTATAATACATAAAGCACTTACTGACTAGAAACATCATCAATATGTTGTAACATAGGTAAGGCAATACAATACAGCTACCATGAAACTCTAGTGTACAGTCAAGAATTATTACGTCGCCTACTCGCACGCCTTTTAAGCACCGCTCTACTCACTGCGTGTTTGGCTCTGCTCCACCCAGTACCTGACCATCACTCTAAGCTGCCCAATGCTTCTCTTCCAGCTCTGCTGTTTGTGAATCATAGAGGTGGTGCGGCTCAGAGGTGTATCTAGGTTTTCTGGTACCCGGGGCAAGAATTCAGTTTGGCACCCCTCCTCAAGCACACATGTGATTTGCACACTTAGTCACTTGCCGACGATCTGCTCTTACTAATTTTCTCAATGTTCAGTGAAAAACTGAGAGAAGCAGGAAGAGAAGCTAGTTGTAACGTGACCGTAAGATTGAAATTTGCATGTAAGTGAAGTGGCCATGTGATAACTGCTGAAACCAGCAAACAGAGCTGAATCCTGACAGTGAGTATATTACACGCTGTTAGGATTGGCATGCTTCAGGGCTTCATTTTATAATTACAGGGGTTCTTCCAGGTTTGAGATGAAAGTCTGCAGTCATTCTAAAATTCACTGCTCAAAGAATTATTGTATGTCTCCAAAGTAAGAGGTTCAAAATTATTCATAGACTAATCCAATTTGAGTATTTATCAAAAATTAACTTTTATTTGATTATAGTTAAAATTCCAATGCTAAATGAAATTTGCACCATGTTTGGCAGAAATGGTTCTTATATAGCACCATGAATTCCACAGCGCTTCACAGACATTATCTACACTGTCCCCATTGGGGCTCACAACTTATGTTCCATATCAGTATGTCTTTGGAGTGTGGGAGGAAACCAGAGAACCTGGAGGAAATCCATGCAAACACAGGGAGAACATACAAACTCCTTGCAGATGTTGTCCTTGGTAGGATTGAACCCAGAACCCCAGCACTGGAAGGCGGCAGTGCTAACCACTGAGTCACCGTGCTGGATATTGTAAACTAATAGTCCCTAGCTAACTTTTTATTGTTATACAGCCCTACGTGTTTCATAATTTAATATATGACTGCCATGATTATCAGGGGCTAGCAGTCTCTCTTAATCTATCTAAAAATAGTTTGATGTGATGTTATTACAATGAAAGTATCGGCAAGGTTGTGACCGTATGAATTTAGCATTAGAAACACGTTATTCCTAATTCAGCTGTAGGAAGTTGGACCATTTGTTAATATAAGGCCAGCTAGGGAGAATCAGCCTTTAACCCCTTAAGCCCCGCGGGTGGTTTGCACGTTAATGACCGGGCCAATTTTTACAATTCTGACCACTGTCAATTTATGAGGTAATTACTCTGGAACGCTTCAACGGATCCCCCTGATTCTGAGACTGTTTTTTCGTGACATATTGTACTTCATGATTGTGGAAAAATTTCTTCGATATCACTTGCGTTTATTTGTGAAAAAAACGGAAATTTGGCAAAAATTTTGAAAATTTTGCAATTTTCAAAATTTGAATTTTTAAGCCCTGAAATCAGAGCGATATGTCACACAAAAGAGTTAATAAATAACATTTCCCACATGTCTACTTTACATCAGCACAATTTTGGAACCAAAATTTTTTTTTGTTAGGGAGCTATAAGGGTTAAAAGTTGACCAGCGATTTCTCATTTTTCCAACAAAATTTACAAAACCATTTTTTTAGGGACCACATCACATTTGAAGTCACTTTGAGAGGTCTTTATGACAGAAAATACCCAAAAGTGACACCATTCTAAAAACTGCACCCCTCAAGGTGCTCAAAACCACATTCAAGAACTTTATTAACCCTTCAGGTGCTTCATAGGAATTTTTTGAATGTGGAAGAAAAAAATGAACATTTAACTTTTTTCACAAAAATGTTACTTTAGACCCAATTTTTTTTATTTTCACAGGGGTAACAAGAAAAAATGGACCGCAAAATTTGTTGTGCAATTTCCCCTGGGCACGCAGATACCCAATATTTGGGGAAAAAACACTGTTTGGGCGCACTGTAGGGCTCGGAAGGGAAGGAGCGCCATTTGACTTTTTGATTGTAAAATTTGCTTGAATAATTAGCGGACACCATGTTGCATTTAGAGAGCCCCTCTGTGCCCAAACATTGGAGCTCCCCCACAAGTGACCCCATTTTGGAAACTAGACCCCCCAAGGCACCTATCTAGATTCATAGTGAGCACTTGGAACCCCAGGTGCTTCACAAATTGATTCATAAAAATGAAAAAGTGTTTTTTTTTTTCACTTTTTCATTATTACGAATCAATTTGTGAAGCACCTGGGGGTTCCAAGTGCTCACTATGCATCTAGAAAGGTGCCTTGGGGGGTCTAGTTTCCAAAATGGGGTCACTTGTGGGGAAACTCCAAAGTTTGGGCACAGAGGGGCTCTCCAAACGCAATGTGGTGTCCGCTAACAATTTGAGCCGATTTTCCATTCAATTTGTTAGCGGATACCATGTTGCATTTAGAGAGTCCCTGCGTGCCCAAACATTGGAGCTCCCCCACAAGTGACCCCATTTTGGAAACTAGACCCCCCAAGGCACCTATCTAGATTCATAGTGAGCACTTGGAACCCCAGGTGCTTCACAAATTGATTCATAAAAATGAAAAAGTGTTTTTTTTTTCACTTTTTCATTTTTATGAATCAATTTGTGAAGCACCTGGGGATTCCAAGTGCTCACTATGCATCTAGATAGGTGCCTTGGGGGGTCTAGTTTCCAAAATGGGGTCACTCGTGGGGGAGCTCCAATGTTTGGGCACACAGGGGCTCTCCAAACGCAACATGGCGTCCCCTAACAATTTGAGCCGATTTTCCATTCAATTTGTTAGCGGACACCATGTCGCGTTTGGAGAGCCCGTGATGTGCCTAAACAGTGGAGCTCCCCGACAAGTGTCCAAACTATACCCCTCAAGGATTTTATTAAGGTGTATAGTGAACATTTTGAACCCAGAGGTACGGTACAGAATTTGTTTACATTAGGTCATCATATTGAATAAGTTGTCATTATTCTTGAGCGCAAGTGCTCGCTACTTGAGTTTGCATCGGGTACTCAGGTATGCACCATGTACAGCGTGTGCTCGAGTGACATGCTCGAGTCCCTGCTCCGCATGTTTCACGGTTATTAGACACCCAAAAAAAACCATGCGGGGATCGCTCGTACATGGCAGGCAATCCCCGTAAAGTTTTTTGGCCGCGAAGCATATGGGGCAGAGACTCGAGCATGTCACTCAAATACCCACGATACTCAATGCATACCAGAGCACCCGATGCAAACTCAAGTAGCGAGCACTTGCTCTCAACACTAGTCGCCATATCGTCATCTTTTTTTCTTACTTTTGAAAAAAATCCCAACCCCAGCCCTAACCCTAGCACAACCCTAGCCCCAGCACAACCCTAGCCCCAGCACAACCCTAGCCCCAGCACAACCCTAGCCCCAGCACAACCCTAGCCCCAAACCCAGCCCTAACCCTAGCCCAATCCTAACCCAAGAGTTTATTTTTGACGCCGTTCCTTGTGCGGTATAAGTGATTAGACGACTTTATTCTTCGGGTCGGTGTGATTACAGCAATGCCAGAATCATATGGGGTTTTTATGACTGACAGCTGTCACACACTAAAAGACGCATTTTTTGTAAAATCTAGTTTTTGCATCGCCATATTTTGAGAGCTATAATTTTTCCAGATTTTGGCAGACAGTCATGTGATGGCTCGTTTTTTGCGGGATGACTTGACGTTGTTATTGGTGCCATTTTCAGGCACGTGACATTTTTTGATCGCTTTCTATTCCGATTTTTGGGAGGCAGAATAAACAAAAACCAACAATTCAGGAATTGTTTTTTTTTTGTTTTTTTTTATTCTGTTCCGCGTGTGGTAAAATTGATGAGGTAGCTTTATTCTTCGGGTCAGTACGTTTACAGCGGTACCACATTTGTATCATTTTTCTATGTTTTGGCGCTTATACACAATAAAAGCTATTTTATAGAAAAAAATATTTTTTAGTATCGCTTTATTCTGAGAGCTATAACTTTTTTATTTTTCGGCTGATGGAGCTGTATGGCGGCTTGTTTTTTGCGGGACGAGATGAAGTTTTCAGCGGTATTATTTTTATTTATATGCGTCTTTTTGATCGCGTGTTATTCCACTTTTTGTTTGGCGGTATGGTGATAAAGCATTGTTTTTTGCTTCGTTTTTTTTTTTTTTACCGTGTTCACTGAAGGGGTTAACTTGTGGGACAGTTTTATAGGTCAGGTTGTTCCGGACGCGGCGATACCAAATATGTGTACTTTTATTGTTTTTTTTTAATTTTTTTTATAATAATATTTATTGATGGGTACATTATATTTTTATTTTTGGTGTATTATTTTTTTTATTTTTTTATAATATTTTTGCACATTTTTTTTTTTTTTTTCCACTTTCACACAGTTTATACACTTTATTACTTTGTCCCACTCTGGGACTTTCACTTTTTTTTTCTGATCGCCTGCATGGCACAGGAATGGAGCACCATCCCTATGCCATGAAGGCTGTCAGAAGTGCACAGTGTGAAGATTGCTTGGAGATGCACTGCGCATGTCCAAGCAATCTTCCTGCTCTCTGGTGACCCGGATGTTGTCATGACGACATCGGGTCGTCATGGCAACACCCGGGAAGCCTTTGCAGACTGCGCTGGAAGCCGGAAGAGGAGGTGAGTATCGGCGATCACCTCCCCTTGCCCCCGCAATGCCGCGATCGACTTCGATCGCAGCATCGCGGGGGTTAATGTGCTGGGAGCGGTGCAGGACCGCTCCCTGCACATAGTACCGGGTGTCAGCTGTGACAATCAGCTGACACCCGGCGGCGATCGCGCCCGCGCAGCCTGTGTGCGCGCGCGATCGTGATGACGTACTAATACGGGTCTGGCTCTTAAGTCCCAGGGCACAGACGCGTATTAGTACGTCAGATGTTATTAAGGGGTTAATAAGGAGGCAGATAACCATTGTGCCATCGTCTCAAGCGATCTGAATCTACTCAGTGTAGATCGAACTAACACTGCAGACGTTCTAATTTAGTAACAGTTGCTGGGGATCTCTGGCTGTAAGGTCCTGACTCTCACCACACATCTAGTGAGAGAAATTTATTTGACTAAACATCTAAATTTTAACAACTGTGAATCAGCCTAGGATCTACTATTTATTGGCCTATGGGACTGAGAGAAAAATAAATATTCTTGTTGCTCTTTACCAAGGGTTGGGTCCAACTTACCACTTTAGATTGTAAATAATAAGATCACAAGATTGGGAAACTACCTAGTGTTTGTATGACTATTAGTGATGAGCGAGCATGCTCGCTACTGCTTGGTGCTCACCCGAGCATCTCACTGCTCGAGATGCTCGGCGCTCGCAGAGTATTTCCAGGGTTGCTCGGCGGGAGCTCGGGTCCCCTCCCTGCATGTTTGGCGCTCTTTACAGAACCAATGAACATGCAGGGATTGCTTGCCATGCACTGTAATGCCGTAGCCATGTCGGTTGTGGCATTACAGTGATTGGCTGGCCGCACAGCGTCATCAGGTCTATGTCAGACCTGGCGCCGCCATGCTTCTCACATTCACTCCGGAATCAGACAGTGTAGGGAGAGCTGCTGCTGAGCTAGGGACAGATTTGCTTGTTTCTAGTTAGTGTAGGTATACCAAACTATATTAGAGACACATATCCATCTCAACAAACAGTCCTTCTAAGGACTAATCCAGCTGTAGAGATATCAGGCAGGCAGTGTATATAGGCAGGCAGACAGTGCATATAGCAGACTGCAGTGCATATAGCACAAGAGGCTCTATTCCAGTTCTGTCTGATGTTGCTGCTGCTGTTAAATATTTGGAGAAATAGGCCCAGGTCTCAGGGGCTAGGAATAATTTTTTTTGAATCTCAATCCTCATTATTTGCTTAAAAAACAATCCAGAGAACACCTTTTTTCTGCGCCATTTGCTTGTTGGCACTGCAGAATACAGCCAGGTCCTTTCCATATTACAGCGCTAAAAATCCAGCTATTTAAAACTGTTGTTTGTCCGTCACACGTATCACATATAATTGCGATGAAAATATTGTCATTTCTGGCCTCCATTGATGTTTTGTTTCAGTGTGTCAGTGAAGCTATTGACACCAGTTTGCTGTTCAAAATAGTTACCTACAGGCCAGCTATTTAAAACCGTGGTTTGTCCGTCACACGGCTCACATATAAGTTCGCTCCAAATTCAGCCATTTGTAGTGAGTGTGAAAGATATTGTCCTCCATTTAAAATGGGCAAGGCACGTGGCAAAGAACGGGGAACTTGACATGATGGTGATGGTGATGGTACATGCAGAGGCCGAGGCCGTGGGCAAGCTGAAATTGTGCCATAACAAACACCCACATCTTTTCGCTCAACCTTCCAGTCCCAATTAATAGGGGGCCGCAGAACACAACTATTGAACACAGAGCAGTGTGAAAAAGTTATTGGTTGGATAGCAGATAATGCTTCCAGTCACTTAGCCACCACCACCACCACCCTGTCTTCCACACGGTCAAGTCTCAGTAGCTGTGAGTCTGGATTGCATATTCCTCACCCTGAACCTCCTTCCTCCCACCATGCTGAGTGCCCAGAGCCAACTGATCCCACACTTGGACACTTCAAAGAGCTGTTCACTTTTCCATTTATAAATTCAGGCCTCTCGCCTCGTCCACTTGAAGCGGGGCAAGAGGAGATCGCATGTAGCGATGCCCAAATATTTGAGCAGCCATGGTCACATGAAGGCGACGGTGGGAAAGTGTCACAAGAGGTGGACGATGATGAGACACAATTGCAAGAAAGTCAGAAAGAGGACCAGAGTACGGAAGTGGAAGACGAGGTAGTGGATGATATAGTAACTGACCCAACCTGAAAGGAGGACTTGCAGAGCGAGGACAGCAGCACACAGAGCGAGGGAGGCGTAGTACCCCAACAGGCAGGAAGAAGCAGTGTGGTGGCCGCAGACACAAGGCAGGCAACCGTTCCCAGTAACACCAACACAAAAGAAGCTGCCAGTAAAACTGTTAGGTCTTCCCAAGTCTGGTTGTTTTTCAAAGACTCTGCCGATAACCCCAAAAAGGCCATTTGCACCACCTGCCAGGCCAGCATCAGTAGGGGTGGCAAAACTACCAGCCTAACCACCACCAGCATGATCAGGCACATGACAGCAAAGCAACCGACTTTGTGGGCCGAACCCCAGAGTCTAGGAAGAGTCTCTGTGGGTGGCACCACTGCTTCTTACGCTGTTGTGCATGCAAGGCAATCCCCTGTCCATGGTGCATGCGAAGATGCCTCCTGTCCTGCACCTGTCATTGCACACTCTCAAGTAGCAGCATCAGGAAGAACATCCACGTCCTTCTCCTAGCGCAGCGTTCAGTTGTCCGTACCCCAGTCCTTGGAACGCAAGTGCAAATACGCAGCCAACGCCCCACAGGCCACACTACTAAATTCCCACATTTCGCGACTGCTTGCGCTCAAAATGTTGCCTTTTAGGCTCGTGGAGACGGAAGCATTATGCAACCTGATTGCAGCGACCGTCCCTTGGTACTCGGTCCCCAGCCGCCACTATTTCACCCAGTGTGCCGTCCCCGCATTACACAAGAACGTGTCCCAAAACATTAGCCGTGCCCTTAACAACGCAGTTACCGGGAAAGTCCACCTAACCACGGACACGTGGACAAGTGCTTGTGGGCAGGGATGGTACAACTCGCTGACGGCACACAGGGTTAACATAGTGGAACCCGGGACCCAGTCGGACCTTTGAACGTAACACGTCCTCCCAACACCAAGGATTGCAGGCCCTAGGTCAATCAGGGTTGCCCCCACAGTCTACAACTCCTGCACCTCATCCTCCTCAGCCTCCTCCTCCTCTTCAGCCTTCATCTCCAAAATGACCACATCAGTCACAAGCTGGAAGCACTGCAGCACTGCCTCGGCCAAGCGGCAACAGGCTGTGCTGAAGCTAATATGCTTAGGTGACAAACCGCACAATGCTGAAGAGTTGTAGACAGCTCTGAAAGAGCAGGCAGATCTGTGGCTCACACCGCTGAACCTACAGCCAGGCATGGTCATGTGTGACAATAGCCGGAACCTGGTGGCGGCTCTGAGGCGAGGCTAGCTCACATACCATGCTTGGCCCATGTGCTTAACCTCATGGTTCAGCGGTTTCTTAAATCCTACCCGGAGCTGCCGGAAATGCTTGTTAAAGTACGCCACCTGTGTGCTCATTTTAGAAAGTCACCTACAGCTTCCGCCGCCCTTGCTGTGTTTCAGCAGCATTTCCAGCTTCCTGTTCACAGACTGGTGTGTGATGTCCCCACACATTGGAACTCTACACTGCAGATGTTGGGAAGGATTTGTGCGCAGAAGAGGGCAGTTGTTGAGTACCAGCATCATCAAGGCCGTCGGTATTCAGTTCAGACTCCACACATAAGACCTCAGGAGTGGACATGGATTTCAGACATATGTACCATCCTCCAAAACTTTGAGGACACCATCAAGATGGTGAGTGGTGATGACGCCATAATTAGCATCACCATCCCGCTTCTCTGTCTTCTGAAACGCTCTCTGATTACAATCAAAGAGGATGCATTGCAGGCGATGAGATAGAGCAAGGAACCATACAGGGTGATTACACACAGCCCAGCCTCATCTCATCCCAACGTGGATTGGGTGACAATAAGGAAGAGGAGGAGGAAGAACAGGAGCTAGTTTCATGCGCTATAGACGGTACTACCTGCACCCTGCACAACTGTCATACCGTCTGTTCAGCGTGGATGGCCTGAGGACAGAGAGGAGGAGGAGAGCATGGTCACTCGTCCTCATGGTGAGGACACGGAAGTCTTACCTGTTAGCAGTCTGGCAATCATGGCTGAGTTTATGTTACGCTGCCTTTCCCATGATCCTCGCGTTCTCAAAATGTTGGGTGACAGTCATTACTGGTTGGTGACACTTCTAGACCCACGCTACAAGGAGAACTTTATGTCTCCTATTCCTGAGGTGGACAGGTCTACAAAAATGGGGCAGTACCAGTAGGCCCTTGTTGCAGAACAATTAAAATATTCCCATATGAAAACGCTGGCGGCAGAGGTCACAGTTCGTTGGACAACCAAGGACTACAGGCGAGAGAGACCCAACTCCAATCCAGCAGAGGCAGGGGAACACTGTCAAAGTTCTGGGAGAATTTTCTCAGCCCCTCTTATCGCACAGACCCTGAGGAGCGGGGTACTCTCACAAGGAGTGAAAAGTTTGAGAAGATGCTGAGGGAGTACCTTGCCGACCGTACCAATGTTCTCCGTGATTCTTCTGTGCCTTGTAATTATTGGGTATCCAAGCTTGATACGTGGAATGAACTAGCTCTCTTCGCCTTGGGGGTCCTGGCCTGCCCTGCCACTAGCGTTTTATCAGAGCGGGTTTTTAGTGCCGCTGGTGGAATTATAACTGATAAGCGCATCCGCCTGTCAACTGAAAATGCTGACAGGATGACTCCAAGCTTGATACGTGGAATGAACTAGCTCTCTTCGCCTTGGGGGTCCTGGCCTGCCCTGCCACTAGCGTTTTATCAGAGCGGGTTTTTAGTGCCGCTGGTGGAATTATAACTGATAAGCGCATCCGCCTGTCAACTGAAAATGCTGACAGGATGACTCTTATAAAAATGAACAAGGGCTGGATTTGGCCAGACTTCTCAACACCACCGAATGATAGCAGCGTAACATAAACTCAAATCCAGTGTCTTTTTTTGGGAGGTGTATTCCCATGCACATTTTCACACCCACACATGGGTATATGCTTCCTGATTTTGGCTATTTGCACTTGCCCTCCTCCTACATTTCATCCTCATCCTCCAACACCATATCACCAGGGTGACCGTGGTCCGTGATGCAACACCCACATAATTTTTTTAAAGGGTGTTTATGATGCCCGTAAAAAAAAAAATGTATACAGTATGTTCATGTATACCCCCCCTGGGTAAGTGTTTTTCAGCCCATACACTTAGTTCATGGGCATTACAAGTATAGGAGACCCACTCCTTTCTAATGGGAACATTTTTTTATGAGGCTCTCCTCCACATCTCCTCCACGGGTCATTGGAGTGCCTCCCAATTCTTTTTTCAGCCCTTGCATTCACTGTATAGGCCATCACTATGGGAGACCCACTTACTAATAATGGGAGCATTTTTTTTCAGTAGGCCCTCCTCTACGTCTCTTCCAAGGGGCATTGGAGTAGGTCCAAATTTTTGGCAGCCCTTGCATTCACTGCATAGGCAAACAGTATGGGAGACTTACTTCCTAATAATGGGAACATTGTTTTCAGGAGGCCCTCCTCAAAGTCTCTTCAAAGGGGTATTGGGGTGCATCCAAATTTTCAAAGGGGTATTGGGGTGCATCCAAATTTTGCGCAGACCTGCCACTCACTGCATACACAATAACAGTATAGGAGATCCAATCTTTAGTAATGGGAACAACAAAGAATAGCCGGCTGATTGCTCTCTAAGAATAGCAAGGGCCGACTGCTGGCCCTTTCAGAATAGTAAAGGACGCGTGATGGCCCTATAAAAATAGGCTTTCAGACTTTCCCTCCTTCATAAATGAAACAGGATGGATCTGATCATGTCTCACACACCACATGGCCAGATAAGGTTGTAAAATGTTAAAATGACATTTCCCGGTGAATGTATTTGTCATGATTGAAAGCAATGCAAAAGTGTAAAAACGCATCAAAAATGCTACGTGTGAACATAGCCCAAGGTGTGGAGGAGTATTTTCGTTTTTGGTTATTTATTTTGCCTTATATACAAGTCATTACCCTGGAAAGGATGTTCCTTAACATATTTCCCAGGAAAATCCATTTTGTTTTCGTTTTTGAATGTTTTATTGTGAGTCCGTATAAGTGGCGTAATACCTCTGACAACATAGTTGACAGCAGTGACCTGGGAGTCAGAAATGCTTCCAAGGGTCTTCCGCATGCTGTTCCTATGCCATTTGAGCACTGTTCCTATCGATTTGGGCAATTTTTAGGCCCTCTGCAGACCGCCGGAGGGAGCTGCCTGAAAAATGCACGAGTTTCCCATAGATTTACATTGGGTTTGTTGCTCGGGTCGAGCACCCGAGTATTCCAATGTGCTCGAGCAACGAGCACCCGAGCATTTTAGTGCTCGCCCATCACTAATGACTATATTAGAGATACATCATTGTGAATCTAACGACAGGTCTCCGAGACCTGTTGTGTTGGTAGATACTATTGAGTGATATAATCACTAGTGTTGAGCGAACATGCTCGACACTGCTCGGTACTCGCCCGAGCATCATGCTACTCGGGATGTTCGGTGAGCACCAAGCATTTCCGGGTTACTCGGGCGGGAGTTCGGGTCTCCGCCCTGCATGTTTGGCGCTCTTTACAGAGCCAATGAACATGCAGGGATTGCCAGCCAGTCACTGTAATGCCGCAGCCATGTTGTTTGTGGGCATTACAGTGATTGGCTGGCCGCACAGCGTCACCTCGAGTATTTAAAACTGGGCGCCGCCATCTTGGACACAGTCGCTCCGGATCAGACAGTGTAGGGACAGCGCTGCTGATTTAC
The DNA here is from genome assembly GCF_046119375.1 of Phyllobates terribilis. Classification (NCBI taxonomy): domain Eukaryota; kingdom Metazoa; phylum Chordata; class Amphibia; order Anura; family Dendrobatidae; genus Phyllobates; species Phyllobates terribilis. The sequence continues at coordinate 232,026,671 of NW_027362763.1, forward strand.
GGAGAGATATATCCTGCAAAATAGTTAGTGTAGGGTCTGTAAAGTCTGCCAGATCAAACAAACAGTCCTTCTCAGGACTAATATCCATCCCAGGTATATCAGGCAGGCAGGCAGGCAGGCTGTATAGGAGACGCAGTGGTTATACCAGCAAACGCTGCATTACAGTCCTGTGTGCTGCTCCTGTTGCTGAAATTGCTGGACTTAGCTCTAGGTCCCGGGGGCCAGGAAAAATCCTATTTTTTTATCTAAATCCTCTTTTTTTTCCCTCCTTCACAATGTACAAATACCCATCTTAGTAACCTTTTGGTGCCCCCCCCCCCCAAAAAAAAAAAAAAATGTGCCTCTGATTTTTCAGACACAAATATATCTGTTGAAAATAGTCTGGTGTAGGCCAGAGAAATAGAAGTGTGGTTTTGCAGTTCTATGGGCTATTTGTATCTAAAAAAAACAGTTTGAGTGTGTCGCTCACTGTTCAGCCGCAAATATATATATATTTTAAAAAGCCTGGCATACACCAGTAAATTATTACTGTGGTTTTGATGTTCCACGGTAAAACATCTCTATTATCCTGTTTTTGGCATTTTTTGCTGTATAAAAATAATAATAGTGTCTCCCTGATTTTTCAGACACAAACATATCTGTTGAAAATAGTCTGCTGTAGGCCAGAGAGACAGAAGTGTGCTTTTGCTGTTCCACTGTAAAAAATCTCTATTATCCTGCTTTTTGCATTTTTTGCTGTAAAAAAAAAAAAATAGTGTCTCCCTGATTTTTCAGACACAAATATATCTGTTGAAAATAGTATGGTGTAGGCCAGAGAGACAGAAGTGTGCTTTTGCTGTTCCACGGTAAAAAATCTCTATTATCCTGCTTTTTGCATTTTTTGCTGTAAAAAGAAAAAAAAAATAGTGTCTCCCTGATTTTTCAGACACAAATATATCTGTTGAAAATAGTCTGGTGTAGGCCCGAGAAATACAAGTGTGGTTTTGCAGTTCCACGGTACAAACCTCAGAATTATCCACTTTTGGGCCATTTGTATCTAAAAAAAACAGTTTGAGTGTGTCGCTCACTGTTCAGCCGCAAATATATATATATTTTAAAAAGCCTGGTATACACCAGTAAATTATTACTGTGGTTTTGATGTTCCACGGTAAAACATCTCTATTATCTTGTTTTTGGCATTTTTTGCTGTATAAAAATAACAATAGTGTCTCCCTGATTTTTCAGACACAAATATATCTGTTGAAAATAGTCTGGTGTAGGCCAGAGAGACAGAAGTGTGCTTTTGCTGTTCCACGGTAAAAAATCTCTATTATCCTGCTTTTTGCAGTTTTTGCTGTAAAAAAAAAAAATAGTGTCTCCCTGATTTTTCAGACACAAATATATCTGTTGAAAATAGTCTGGTGTAGGCCCGAGAAATACAAGTGTGGTTTTGCAGTTCCACGGTACAAACCTCTGTATTATCCACTTTTAGGCCATTTGTATCTAAAAAAAACAGTTTGAGTGTGTCGCTCACTGTTCAGCCGCAAATATATATATATTTTAAAAAGCCTGGTATACACCAGTAAATTATTACTGTGGTTTTGATGTTCCACGGTAATGCATCTCTATTATCCTGTTTTTGGCATTTTTTGTTGTATAAAAATAATATTAGTGTCTCTCTGATTTTTCAGATACAAATATATCTGTTGAAAATAGTCTGGTGTAGGCCAGAGAGACAGAAGTGTGCTTTTGCTGTTCCACGGTAAAAAATCTCTATTATCCTGCTTTTCGCATTTTTTGCTGTAAAAAAAAAAAAAATAGTGTCTCCCTGATTTTTCAGACACAAATATATCTGTTGAAAATAGTCTGGTGTAGGCCCGAGAAATACAAGTGTGGTTTTGCAGTTCCACGGTACAAACCTCTGTATTATCCACTTTTGCGCCATTTGTATCTAAAAAAAACAGTTTGAGTGTGTCGCTCACTGTTCAGCCGCAAATATATATATATTTTAAAAAGCCTGGCATACACCAGTAAATTATTACTGTGGTTTTGATGTTCCACGGTAAAACATCTCTATTATCCTGTTTTTGGCATTTTTTGCTGTATAAAAATAATAATAGTGTCTCCCTGATTTTTCAGACACAAATATATCTGTTGAAAATAGTCTGGTGTAGGCCAGAGAGACAGAAGTGTGCTTTTGCTGTTCCACTGTAAAAAATCTCTATTATCCTGCTTTTTGCATTTTTTGCTGTAAAAAAAAAAAAAAACAGTGTCTCCCTGATTTTTCAGACACAAATATATCTGTTGAAAATAGTCTGGTGTAGGCCAGAGAGACAGAAGTGTGCTTTTGCTGTTCCACGGTAAAAAATCTCTATTATCCTGCTTTTTGCAGTTTTTGCTGTAAAAAAAAAAAATAGTGTCTCCCTGATTTTTCAGACACAAATATATCTGTTGAAAATAGTCTGGTGTAGGCCCGAGAAATACAAGTGTGGTTTTGCAGTTCCACGGTACAAACCTCTGTATTATCCACTTTTAGGCCATTTGTATCTAAAAAAAACAGTTTGAGTGTGTCGCTCACTGTTCAGCCGCAAATATATATATATTTTAAAAAGCCTGGTATACACCAGTAAATTATTACTGTGGTTTTGATGTTCCACGGTAAAACATCTCTATTATCTTGTTTTTGGCATTTTTTGCTGTATAAAAATAATAATAGTGTCTCCCTGATTTTTCAGACACAAATATATCTGTTGAAAATAGTCTGGTGTAGGCCAGAGAGACAGAAGTGTGCTTTTGCTGTTCCACGGTAAAAAATCTCTATTATCCTGCTTTTCGCATTTTTTGCTGTAAAAAAAAAAAAAAATAGTGTCTCCCTGATTTTTCAGACACAAATATATCTGTTGAAAATAGTCTGGTGTAGGCCCGAGAAATACAAGTGTGGTTTTGCAGTTCCACGGTACAAACCTCTGTATTTTCCACTTTTGGGCCATTTGTATCTAAAAAAAACAGTTTGAGTGTGTCGCTCACTGTTCAGCCGCAAATATATATATATTTTAAAAAGTCTGGTATACACCAGTAAATTATTACTGTGGTTTTGATGTTCCACGGTAAAGCATCTCTATTATCCTGTTTTTGGCATTTTTTGCTGTATAAAAATAATAATAGTCTCCCTGATTTTTCAGACACAAATATATCTGTTGAAAATAGTCTGGTGTAGGCCAGAGAGACAGAAGTGTGCTTTTGCTGTTCCACGGTAAAAAATCTCTATTATCCTGCTTTTTGCATTTTTTGCTGTAAAAAAAAAAATAGTGTCTCCCTGATTTTTCAGACACAAATATATCTGTTGAAAATAGTCTGGTGTAGGCCCGAGAAATACAAGTATGGTTTTGCAATTCCACGGTACAAACCTCTGTATTATCTATTTTTGGGCCATTTGTATCTAAAAAAAACAGTTTGAGTGTGTCGCTCACTGTTCAGCCGCATATATATATATATTTTAAAAAGCCTGGTATACACCAGTAAATTATTACTGTGGTTTTGATGTTCCACGGTAAAGCATCTCTATTATCCTGTTTTTGGCATTTTTTCTGTATAAAAATAATAATAGTGTCTCCCTGATTTTTCAGACTCAAATATATCTGTTGAAAATAGTCTGGTGTAGGCCAGAGAGACAGAAGTGTGCTTTTGCTGTTCCACGGTAAAAAATCTCTATTATCCTGCTTTTTGCATTTTTTGCTGTAAAAAAAAAAAAAAATAGTGTCTCCCTGATTTTTCAGACACAAATATATCTGTTGAAAATAGTCTGGTGTAGGCCAGAGAGACAGAAGTGTGCTTTTGCTGTTCCACGGTAAAAAATCTCTATTATCCTGCTTTTTGCATTTTTTGCTGTAAAAAAAAAAAATAGTGTCTCCCGGATTTTTCAGACACAAATATATCTGTTGAAAATAGTCTGGTGTAGGCCCGAGAAATACAAGTGTGGTTTTGCAGTTCCACGGTACAAACCTCTGTATTATCCACTTTTGGGCCATTTGTATCTAAAAAAAACAGTTTGAGTGTGTCGCTCACTGTTCAGCCGCAAATATATATATATTTTAAAAAGCCTGGTATACACAAGTAAATTATTACTGTGGTTTTGATGTTCCACGGTAAAACATCTCTATTATCCTGTTTTTGGCATTTTTTGCTGTATAAAAATAATAATAGTGTCTCCCTGATTTTTCAGACACAAATATATCTGTTGAAAATAGTCTGGTGTAGGCCAGAGAGACAGAAGTGTGCTTTTGCTGTTCCACAGTAAAAAAATCTCTATTATCCTGCTTTTTGCATTTTTTGCTGTAAAAAAAAAAAAAAAATAGTGTCTCCCTGATATTTCAGACACAAATATATCTGTTGAAAATAGTCTGGTGTAGGCCCGAGAAATACAAGTGTGGTTTTTCAGTTCCATGGTACAAACCTCTGTATTATCCACTTTTGGGCCATTTGTATCTAAAAAAAACAGTTTGAGTGTGTCGCTCACTGTTCAGCCGCAAATATATATATATTTTAAAAAGCCTGGTATACACCAGTAAAATATAACTGTGGTTTTGCTGTTCCACGGTAAAAAATCTCTATTATTCAGGTTTTGGTAGTTTTTTCCATAAAGAAAATCAGTAGTGTCTCCTGACTGTTGTGACATAAAAATATATCTGTTGAAAATAGTCTTGTGTAGGCCTGACATCCCAGTGTGGTTTCGCAGTTCCACGGGTCAAATCGCTGTACTATCCAGTTTTGGGCCTTTGGTATCTAAAAAAAAAGCAGTTTGAGTGTGTCGCTCACTGTTCAGCCGCAAATATCTCTATTTAAAAAAGTGTGGTATACCCCAGTAAACAATAACTGTGGTTTTCCTCTTCCACCGTTCTAATCTACTCTTTATTACCCTTTTTCCATTGATAGTGCAAGTGTAAGCTATTTTACTTAATTTACAATGGACAAGGCGCGTGGCAAGGGACGTGGAAGTGGACATTCTGGTGATGGTTCGTGCAGAGGACGGGGCCGTGGCCAAGGTGAAAATGTGCCACAACCAACAGCCACATCTTCTCGCTCCCACTTCTTGACCGAATTACTAGGGAAGCACAGAACAACACCAGTATTGAGAACTGATCAGTGTGAACAGGTTATTAATTGGATAGCAGACAATACTTCCAGTTACCTGGGCACCACCACCTCCGGTCTGTCTTCCACACGGTCAACTCTTAGTAGCCGTGAGTCTCGACCGCATACTCCTCCTCACCCTGATGCTCCTTCCTCCCACCATGCCGAGTGTCGTTAGACAGCAAGTGATCCCACACTTGGACACTCTGAAGAGCTGTTCACTGGTCCATTTCCATATTTGGGCCCCTCGCCTGATACGCTTGAAGTGGTGGATGAGGAGATCCCATGTTGCGATGCCCAAATATTTGAACAGCCACGGCCACAGGAAGTCGATGTTGGCAATCTGTCACAAGAGGTGGACGATGACGAGACACAATTGCCAGGAAGTGAGGAGGAGGATCGTGGTGCGCAAGTGGAAGAGGAGGAGGTGGTGGATGATCTAGTAACTGACCCAACGTGGAAGGAGGACATGCAGAGTGAGGCCAGCAGCACACAGGGGGAGGGAGGCAGAGTACCCCAACAGGCAGGAAGAAGCAGTGTGGTGGCCGCAGACAGAAGGCAGGTAACCGTTCCCCGTAACACCAGCACGAGGGACGTTGCCAGTACAAGCGGTAGGTCTTCCAGAGTCTGGAATTTTTTTAAAGACTCTGCTGATAACCCCAAAAAGGCCATATGTTCCACCTGCCATGCCAGCATCAGCAGGGGTGACAAAACTACCAGCCTGACCACCACCAGCATGATCAGGCACATGGCAGCAAAGCACCCGACTTTGTGGGGCGAAACCCATGGTCCACGACCAGTGTCAGCGGGTGTCACCACTGCTTCTTCCACTGTTGTGCGTGCAATAGAACCCCCTGCTGTGTGTGCAAGGCAATCCCCTGTCCATACTGCATGTAAAGATGCCCCCTCCTCTCAGTCTTCACTTGTTATGGCAGTTTCTCAAGAAACAGCATCAACGTCCATGTCCACGTCCCACCGCAGCGTTCAATTGTCCATATCCCAGACCTTTGAACGAAAGCGGAAATTCGCAGCTAACGCCCCACAGGCCACAGTCCTAAATTCGCACATTTCACGACTGCTTGCATTGGAAATGCTGCCTTTTAGGCTGGTGGAGACGGAATCCTTCTGCAATCTTATGGCGGTGGCCGTCCCTCGGTACTCGGTCCCCAGCCGACACTATTTTGCCCGGTGTGCCATCCCCGCACTACACAAGCACGTGTCCCAAAGCATCTGCCGTGCCCTCAACAATGCAGTTACTGGGAGAGTCCACCTGACAACGGACACGCGGACAAGTGCTTGTGGCCAGGGATGGTACATCTCTCTGACGGCACACTGGGTAAACATAGTGGAAGCCGGGACTCAGTCGGACCTTGGGACAGAACACATCCTCCCCACACCGAGGATTGCGGGCCCTATGTCAGTCAGAGTTGCCCCACAGTGTACAGCTCCTGCGCATCCTCCTCCTCCTCCTCCTCCTCCTCATGTTCAGCCTCCATCTCAGATATCACCACATCAGTTACAAGCTGGAAGCATTGGAGTACTGCCTCCGCCAAGCGGCAACAGGCTGTGCTGAAACTCATAAGCTTAGGTGATAAACCTCACACTGCTTGTGAGTTGTGGACAGCTGTGAAAGAGCAGGCAGATCTGAGGCTGAGACCGCTGAACCTACATCCCGGCATGGTCGTGTGTGACAATGGCCGTAACCTGGTGGCGGCTCTGAGGTGAGGTGAGATCACACACGTACCATGCCTGGCTCATGTGCTTAACTTCGTGGTTCAGCGGTTCCTTAAATCGTACCCCGAGTTGCCAGATCTGCTCGTGAAAGTACGCCGCCTGTCAGCTCATTTTCGCAAGTCGGCTACAGCTTTCACTGCCCTTGCTGTGTTGCAGCAGCGTTTGCAGCTTCCGGCACACCGACTGGTGTGTGATGTCCCCACACGTTGGAACTCTACCCTCCACATGTTGCAAAGGATTTGTGAGCAGAAGAGAGCAGTTGTGGAGTACCAGCTGCAACAAGGCCGTCGATATTCAGGTCAGACTCCACACATAAGACCTCAGGAGTGGACCTGGATGTCTGACATATGTACCATCCTGACAAACTTTGAAGAGGCCACCAAGATGGTGAGTGGCGATGACGCCATAAATAGTGTCAGCATCCCACCACTTGTCTGTCTTTTGCAAGGCTCTCTGCAGAGAATTAAAGAGGAGGCATTGCAGCCAGAGTATGATGAGATGGATCAAGAAGCCGTAGTGGGTGATTACACACAGCCCAGCCTCATCTCATCCAAATGTGCATTGGGGGACAATGAGGGAGAGGAGGAGGAGGAGGAGGAAGAAGAACAGGAGCTGCTATCATGCGTTGTAGACGGTAGTACCTGTACAAGTGTCATACCGTCGGTTCAGCGTGGGTGGCCTGAGGACAGGGGGGAGGAGGAAGAGGAGGAGGAGGAGGAGAGCATGGTCAGTCGTCATCTTGGTGAGGACACGGAAATCTTGCCCGTTACCAGTCTGGCACGCATGGCTGACTTTATGTTACGCTGCCTTAACCGTGACCCTCGCGTTGTTAAAATGTTGGGTGACAGTCATTACTGGTTGGTGACACTTGTAGACACCCGCTACAAGGAGAACTTTCACTCTCTTATTCCTGAGGTGGAGAGGTCTACAAAAATGAGGCAATACCAGAAGGCCCTTGCTGCAGAACTCTTAAAAAAATTCCCATCTGAACACGCTAGCGGCAGAGGTCACAGTTCGTTGCCCAACCAAGGCGTACAGGCGAGAGAGATGCAACTCCAATCCATCAGAGGCAGGGGAACACTGTCAACGTTCTGGGACAGTTTTCTGACACCCGCCCAGCTTACAGGCCCTGAGGCGCGGGGTACTCTCACAAGGAGTGGAAAGTTTCAAAAGATGGTGAGGGAGTACCTTGCCGATCGTACCAGCGTCCTCCGTGATTCCTCTGTGCCTTTTAATTATTGGGTATCCAAGCTGGACACTTGGAATGAACTTGCTCTGTACGCCTTGGAGGTCCTGGCCTGCCCTGCCGCTAGCGTGTTATCGGAGCGTGTTTTTAGTGCCGCTGGGGGAATTATAACTGATAAGCGCACTCGCCTGTCAACTGACAATGCTGACAAGCTGACCCTTATCAAAATGAACAAGGGCTGGATTGGGCCAGACTTCTCATCACCACCAAATGACAGCAGAGTAACATAAAGTCAAATCCACTGTGTTATTTCGGGAGGTGTATTCACATGCACCGCTTCACACCCACACATGGGTATACGCTTCCTCGTTTCGGTTGTTTAATCTTCTTCTCCTTATCCTCAGCCTCCACCACCACTATACCACCAGGGTGACCGTGGTCCATGTTGCCAGCATTGCAAGTTCCTCTGTCCTAATTTTTGGCAGCTTTTGCTTGGAAGGCATAGGCAAAGACTATGGGAGACCCACTCCCCAATAATGGGAATAATGTTTTTAATATGCTGTACTGCATGGCTCTTGTAAGGGACATTGCAACTTCCCCCTTCCTAATTTTTGGCAGCTTTTGCTTGGAAGGCATAGGCAAAGACTATGGGAGACCCACTCCCCAATAATGGGAATAATGTTTTTAATATGCTGTACTGCATGGCTCTTGTAAGGGGCATTAAAATCGTCTTGTTAAGCTACTGTGACCTCCACTTCTCTTCCAAGGGTCGTTAATATTGTCTTTTTATTCCACTGCGACCTCCACCACTCTTCCAATGGGCATTAAAAGCGTCTTGTTAAGCTACTGTGACCTCCACGTCTCTTCCACAGGGCGTTGATATTGTCTTTTTATTCCACTGTAACTTCCACCACTCTTCCAAGAGGCATTGATATTGTCTTTTTATTCCACTGCGACCTCCACACTCTTCCAAGGGGCATTAAAACCATCTTGTTAAGCTACTGTGACCTCCACGTCTCTTCCACGGGGCATTGATATTGTCTTTTTATTCCACTGTAACCTCCACCACTCTTCCAAGGGGCATTAAAACTGTCTTGTTAAACCACTCTGAACTCCACGTCTCTTCCAAGGGGCATTAAAACCATCTTGTTAAGCTACTGTGACCTCCACATCTCTTCCAAGGGGCATTAAAACTGTCTTGTTAAACCACTCTGAACTCCACGTCTCTTCTAAGGGGCATTAAAACTGTCTTGTTAAACCACTCTGAACTCCACAGCTCTTCCAAGGGGCATTGACATGTTGTTTTTAATTACCTCTAACCTCCACGACTCTTGCAACGGGCATTGCATTTCCTCCTAATTTTTGTCAGCTTTTGCTTTTCAATGCATAGGCGAACACTAAGGGAGACCCACTCCCCAATAATGGGTAGAAGGTTTTTAATACGCTGTAATCCACGTCTGTTTCAAGGAGCATTGCAGTGCCTAATAATTTTTGGAAAGCCTTCCATTCCCTGCTTAGGCCAACAGTGTACAGGAGACCCAGTTGCTATAAATGGAAAAAACGGTTTAGTTAAGGCCCTCTGACCTCCATGTCACTTCCAAGGGGCATTGGAGTGCCTCGAAATTTTTGGTAGGCATTGCATTCACTGTATACCTTATAACTGTGTAGCTGAACCACTCCTTTTGGTACAGAAACATATCCTACAAGACATGTGTGGTTGGCTGGCCTGATATTGATGTGAATGGTCCCTGTTCCTCCTGCTCTTTCTCCTTTGCCACCACCTCATCCATCATTCATCACCTGAAGCTTTGTTTTAACGGGAGTCATAGAACTGGGATAGTAGCAGGAAAACATCCAGCAATCCTCTAAGGAGGTAGAATATGCGCCAAAACGCTGACCACCTCAGGCCTAGCTGCTACTACATACATGCGCTTGCATTCCAAGGAACAGAAAGCTAAGGAGGTGGATGGCCTCATGATCATGAATAATTTACTCATTGTGCAGGAGGCCGACCACTGCTGCTATCTACCTTCTGAACTTTGTGTTGAAGCCTGATTGACCCAGGACCCGCAATCCTCTATGTCTGGAGGACGTGTTGCATCCCAGTGTCCACCTGTGTCCCGGCTTAAACAATATTAACCCAGTGTGAAGGCGTCAGTGAGATGGACCATTCCTGGCCACATTCACTTGTCCACGTGTTTGTGGTTAGGCTGTCCTTCCCACTAAATGCACTGGGGAGGGCACAGGTAATGTTTTGGTATGCGCGCTTATGTATAAGGCGCACCGGGACAAATAGGAGCGGCTGGGGACCGTTTATGGACACCCGGCCACCCCCCACGTGGCTAGGGACTGTGTGTGGGCACCCGGCCGCGGGGCGGCTCGGGACTGAGTATTGACACCCGGCTGCCCCCTGGCGGCTGGGGACCAAGCGTGGACACCCGGCCGCCGGGCGGCTGGGGACTGAGTATGAATACCAGGCTACCGACGCAGCCATGACGTGGTGGCCAGATTCCACCTCCACATGCCTAAAAGGCCCAATTTCAAGTGCAAGCAAGCTAGCAGTATGGTATTGCAGCCTGGGGGTGGGTGGGTGGCAGGCTGCATACTTGCGCTTGTATTGCAAGTTATGGGGGAGGTAAAATTGAACACTGCCCTGGGACAAGGACTTGCACGGGGATAGTTGCAAGTCTGCATCTTCTGATGCGGCAAGGGTCACTTCTGATGGGCACACTTTTAGGCAGTGACCTGGGTGTCAGAGATGCTTCCAGGGGTCTTCCCCATGCTGTTCCCATGTCTTTTTAGCACTGTATGCATGTGTCACACAGCACATGGCCAGATAAGGTTGTAAAATGTTAAAATTACATTTCCCGGTGAATGCATTTGTCACGGTTGAAAGCAATACAAACGTGCAAAAACGCATAAAAAATGCTACTTGTGAACATAGCCCAAGGTGTGGAGGAGTATTTTTGTTTTTGGTTATTTATTTTACCTTATACACAAGTCTTTACCCTGGAAAGGATGTTCCTTAACCCCTTTCCGACCTGGTCAGTAATAGTACGCACCAGGTCGGGAAGGCCGGTTCAGCGGGGGCTCCGGCGGTGAGGCCGCACTGAAGCGAGCACATGTCAGCTGATTATTGGAATCGCAATCCACCCGCGGCTGTTAACATGTTAAATCTCTGACAGTGGCATTTAACTCGCGCTTCCGGGAGTCCTAAGCCCCGCCCATCAGTGACCCCGTCACGTGATCGCGGGTCACCAATGGGTGGGCATGAAAACTCAGGGTCTGCAGCAGACGCCTGTGGTTGTCATGTCTCAATTGCTATGAGCGCCACCTAGTGGTCAGCGCTCATAGCAAGTGAGCATTTCTCCTGCATACAAGCGATCTGCTCATCGCTTGTATGCAGTAGAAGCAATCAGACAACTGCTGCTTCTAGTCTCCTCTGGAGACTATAGAAGCAAGCAGAAAGTGTAAAAAAAAAGTTTTTAAAAAAATAAAAAAAATAAAAAATATATAAAGGTTTAAGTCACCCCCCTTTCGCCCCATTCAAAATAAAATATATATATATATAAAAAAAAAACACATACACATATTTGGTATCGCCGCGTTCAGAATCGCCCGATCTATCAATATAAAAGAAGAATTAATACAATCAGTAAACGGCGTAACGAGAAAAAAATTTTAAACGACAGAATTACGTTTTTTTGGTCGCTACAACTTTGCAATAAAATGCAATAACGGGCGATCAAAACATCGGATCTAGCCCAAAATGGTATCAATAAAAACGTCAGCCCAGCACGCAAAAAATAAGCCCTCACCTGGCCCCAGATCCCGAAAAATGGAGAAGCTAAGGGTCTCGGAAAATGGCGTAATTTTTTTTTTGTTTTTTTAGCAACCTTTGGATTTTTTTTTCACCACTTAAATAAAAAGAACCTATACATGTTTGGTGTCTATGAACTAGTAACGACCTGGAAAATAATGATGGCAGGTCAGTTTTAGCAATCTGTGAACGTGGTAAAAAAAGGACCCAAAAAACAACTGTGGAATTGCATTTTTTTTGCAGTTTCACTGCACTTGGAATTTTTTTCCCATTTTCCAGCACACGATATGGTAAAACCAGTGATGGTGTTTAAGAGTACAACGCGTCCCGCAAAAAATAAGCCCTCCCATGGCCATATTGAACGAAAATTAAAAAAGTTCTGGCTCTGGGAAGAAGGGGAGCAAAAAAGGAAAACACAAAAACAGAAAGACCCATGGTCGTTAAGGGGTTAACATATTTCACAGGAAAGCACTTTCACTTTAGTTTTTGAACGTTTTATTGTGAGCCTATAAAAGTGGCTTAATACCTCTGACCACGTTGTTGACAGCAGTGACCTGGGGGTCAGAAATGCTTCCAGGGGCGATCCCCATGCTGTCCCATGTCATTTGAGCACTGTCACTATCGTTTTGGGCACTTTTTAGGCTTTCTACAGACTGCCGGGGGAGCCGCCGCAAAAATGTTTGGGTCTCCCATAGACTAACATTGGGCTCGTTGCTCGGGTCGAGCACCCGAGTATCACAGTGAGCTCGGCCCGAGCTTCGAGCACCCGAGCATTTTAGTGCTCGCTCAACACTAATAATCACCAATAATATTACAATTGCCAACACGAACACCCTTGCTGTACTGTAGACCTAGAGATCTGGTATTATGATTTGCTATTATGTGTGTATATCTATTTTAACTATAACAAATAAAAGTTAATTTTTAATAATTACTCCAATTGGATTAGTCTGTGAATAATTTTGAACCTGCACTCATGCTAGGTGACCGAAGCCTTCTGAATTCTCACAGTGCATGCACTGCACACTTTTAGGATTCTCCCATGCACAAGTATGTGATTTGTATACATCTGGCCACAATCCGACTAGATGTGTCTGGCCTTGCTCAGTTAATTTTAATTGATTGAGTCCACGCATGTCTAGTTGGCAAGTGACTGCATGTATGCAAATCGCCGGAACCAGAGAATCCTGACAGCGTGCAGTGCGCACTGTGAGAATTCAGAAGTCTGCAGTCATATAGAATGACTGCAGACTCATCAAAAACTTGGACAACCCCTTTAATGCTCCTAACATAAATAAAAATATGAGAATTAGTCAGTATGACAAAAAATCATTTACATCCAGTACCTTTATAGATGACTTTGTCTCTGATTGGAGTCGTTCTCTTTCTTTTTTTCATCTTGTCTAGACTCCATGATGACTTTTCTCCACCACAGCTCATCTCTGCAGATTTCCATCTTCTCCGGTCTTTTTCAGCACATCCCCACACAATGCCCTTAAAGATAGCAGTGTTATTATAATGCTCCTGAATAAAAAATATCTGCCCTACGCTGAGCCCCATAATAAATGATTGCCCTTTACTATATTACCTGCACAAAATGTGACCCCCCACACTATCCCTCTTATGGTACATGCTCGCCACACTACCCTCTCCTTTCCATACTGGGCCCCCTCTTCACACTAACCTCTCACAATGTGTACCCCCTATAGGGCTCAGTCTCTATACTGTGCCCCCCTCTACAGTATACTGTCCCCTCCTGGCTGTGCCCTTACACTGCTCCCCTATGCTGCTCCCCACACTACTTAGTCTTTATTCTGTGCCCACTTACACTTTTCTCCCCCATACTGTCTCGTGGCACTGTTCCCCTCAAGTCTCCATGTTTCCCCCTCCCTCCTTATACATTTACCCTCTCATTCTCCATACTGCCTCCTCACACATCCTCCTGACTCCCCATATTGTCTGCACACATCCCATCACCCTCATTCCTCACTCTGTGTCCGCATATATTCCCCCACTCACCATACTGTGTCTGCATCCATTGCCTCATACCGTTTCTTCATACATCTCCCCCCTTGCTCCTCATACTCTGTCTTCAAATTTCTCCTGCTCCCCATATTGTGTCTGCACATGTCCCTTCCTTGCGCCCCAAACTTGTGTCCTCAAATCTTCCACTCTCCTGTTGCACTAAATCTCCCCCACCCTAAATCTCCCCCACCACACACAGTAAATCTCCCCCCCACACAGTAAAGCTCTCCCCACACACAGTAAAGCTCCCACACACACACAGTAAATTTCCACCCCCACACACAGTAAATCTCCACCCCCACACACAGTAAATCTCCCCCACCCTAAATCTCCCCCTGTTACATTTCATCTTCGGTGTCTTCAGCTCCACTAGTGTGGAGCACTTACCACTGATGCTCTTCGCGCTTCTGCATGCTGGCGAGTCACAGCAGCGTGATTACATGACTTGATCATGCTGCTGATGTCTGTCTGACACAGCGGTCAGAGCTGGAACTGTACTTTCGTCTGAAAGACGCGAGTACAATTGATCACTGGAGCCGGCACGCTGCACCTTCTCTAAGCTGGCTGTCATGTTGACAGCTGGCTCAGAAAATGGCGAACTTCCTGTCTGGGGGCGGCAGAATGCCGCCGCCGGGGAAGACACCTCATTAGGTGGACTGACTGCACCCCCCTGCCAGCTGCACCTGGGGCAGATGCCCCGCCTGCCCCCTCTGGATACTCCTTTGGCGGGGCTGAACGCTGCAGGAATTTGTATCCATTCTGCAGAGATCTGCTTCCCCAGCCTATCACCTCATAGCATCTAATATATCAAGTGACTCCACCCTACATTCCTCATCTAAACTTAGGTTCTAGTAGCTCAGTCTCTAGCATCCTGTATTGATGTATTCCTGTTTTGTCTCACCTGTTATCAACCTGGCTTGCCTCCTTGTTTATCCTGATCTCTCCGTTCCTGAGCTTGGCTACGAATACTGAACCTGTTCTGCCTGCCCTGATGTCAGAAAGTCTGACTACACTCTTGTCTCACTCACTTGTACCCTGTATCCAAGTCTCTGACCCTTCGGTCATCTATTGTGTGGAGTGGTACCTGGTGTCTACCGACTGCCCAGCCTATCCTCACCATCAGAGTCTCTAGTGGATGCCCGGTAGACACTTAGTCACACCTGCCCCTCCAGGGTAATCCCAACCCGTACATTAGTGGTTACGCACCCAGCAGTGTTACACATTGTAAATAATAAAATAATTCAGTTAAAAAACAGATACTATGCAATACTTTTTGGGATATAAAGAAAATATTTTTGAAATGTTATGAACAATTTTCAAAACTATAACTAAGAATAATGGTGTTTGGAACAACCTAAGTGAGGACAAAAAATGTGAAAAGATAGGCAACAAACAGAGAGATTTGGGGGAGGATTTATAACAGACTGGAACTGGGGTTTGGGAAGCTATGAGGATATGGCTATATTTCTCCAAGAAGGTGCAAGTGACGACAAATAAGTTCAGGAGCTGTGGAAGGTTTGCCATGATTTCCACAGTTGTAGAAAGAAAGGAGTTTGTGATGGGTTAGAGCCATCAGTTCTTGCAGCTGGAAAAGCTGGTCTAATGTTTTTATCCAATGGCCTACTAAAGATGTGGATCTCGGACTAAGGAGTTTCTCTCCTGCTAAAGAGGAGTACTAATAATAACCTTATGTATTACATTGTTCTATACTGTCCCAGAGTTCTTTTTGTTTTCCTTCATAGCTCGAGGTTCAGTCTCCCCCAGGAATAACAATTGGTTATGTCATCCAGAATTGGCATCCGTTTCTACCAAAGTTCACAATACAAAATGAGAGGCATGAAAATGTTTTAAGGATCGTCGGACCCTGTCTTACCTGTAGTTGCTGCTCAGACATCAATTTTATGGTAAAAGTAGCCCTTCTACTATATAATTGTCTTATCCCATCTGTCTGTCTGTCTGTCTGTCTATCTGTCTGTCTGTCTTTCTGTCTGTCTGTCTGTCTGTCCTGGAAATCCCGGGTCGCTGATTGGTCCGGCCGTGGCCAATCAGCGATGTGGCATTTCTGAAAAACATGGCGGCCGTTAGCGGCTCATGTGCGGCACGGAGGTCAGCGGCGATGTAGCAGGGAGATGCAGCCGGCTACTCGCAGCATAAGTCCCCCGACCGCAGGCGCCGCTGACCTACATGCGGCTATCGTCGGGAGATCAGCGGCTACGGACGCTTATCTCCCGACGACAAGTGTGACGCCCCTCCCCTCCCCTCCTCTCCCCTCCTCTCCCCTCCCCTCTCCTCCAGTCCCTCCCCCCACTCGATCAGGACCCCGGCACCCGGCGTCATACTTACCCCTCCCCTCGCCTCCTCTCCCCCCTCTCCTCTCCTCTCCCCTCCCCTCTCCTCCCGTCCCTCCGCCCGCTCGATCAGGACCCCGGCACCCGGCGTCATACTTACCCCTCCCCTCCCCTCCTCTCCCACCGTCCCTCCCCTCTCCTCCCGTCCCTCCCCCCGCTCGATCAGGACCCCGGCACCGACGTCATACTTACCCCTCCCCGTGCCTGCGCAGCAGCTCCTGTGTCTTCCACTGATGCTCTGTGACGTCTCGGGTCAGAGGGCGCGGTGACGTCTTTACACTGCGCTCTCTCCTGACCAGTCACAGCTCACAGCGTCAACATGCGGGCTACGCTGGAGTCCAGAGAAGCAGCTGAGAAGGGAAGTGAGTATTGGATTTTTTTTTTTTGTATGGGGCCATAGGGGACCTGCATGGGACACTATGGGGGGATGGGTATACAGGGGATATGACTTCCTGCATGGGGCATTATATGGGGGGAGAGGTGACATCCTACATGGGGCATTATATGGGGGGGAGAGGTGACATCCTACATGGGGCATTATATGGGGGAGAGGTGACATCCTGCATGGGGCATTATATGGGGGAGAGGTCACATCCTGCATGGGGCATTATATGGGGGAGAGGTGACATCCTGCATGGGACATTATATGGGGGGAGAGGTCACATCCTGCATGGGGCATTATATGGGGGGAGAGGTGACATCCTGCATGGGGCATTATATACGGGGGATGTGACTTCCTGCATGGGGTATTATATACGGGGGATGTGACTTCCTGCATGGGGCATTATATGCGGGGGATGTGACATCCTGCATGGGGTATTATATACGGGGGATGTGACTTCCTGCATGAGGCACTATAAAGGAGGGTCGGGAGACATATGCTAGAATACCCGATGCGTTATAATCGGGCCACCATCTAGTTTTGAAATAATTGAATTCACATTGCATATTAAAGGACAAAATAATAAATGTCTGATTGAAATCCATGTGTGTGTAAGCAGAGGTGTCTATCACTGCTCTATCAGAGCTACGATGTTCATGACCGTTTTTTTGAGATTCATTATATAATGGTTCTTAACATTTTCACTGACATTATTTTATATTTTTTGCAAAAATCCACATTCAGATGTTTCTTGATAGTTTATAGCTGAAAGGGAAAATGTCTACAATCAGTGTTTTGATTTATGTTTTGTTAGTTGTAGTTTTCATGAAGACATGATAAAGGTATAGCTTTTTTCACATTTTTTATCCATCATAAAATATTAAAAAATATAGATCGGTTTGGAGGTCTTAGGAATCTATTTTGAGTAGAATAGAGAAGAATACTTGCTATTCTAATAGTCCTATATGTATACTACACTATATACAGTGGATGAAATAAGTATTGAACACATCACCAATTTACTTAGTAAACATATTTCTAAAGGTGCTATTGATATGAAATTCTCAACAGATGTCGGCAATATCCCATCCAGTCCACACAGACAAAGACATCAAACCATAGATGTCCATAAATTAGGTTGTGTGTGATAACAAGAAATGACACAAGGAAAAAATATTGAACGCATGAAGAAAGAGAGGTGGAAAAAGTCATGGAAAGTCATGACAGAAGCTGAAATCTACCAGTAATTAGAAAGCAATCCTGCCATTTCTGCTACTTAGTTATTCAAAAACAGAATATTGATTTTCAGACTTAATTGCTGCTATTCTTTAATAACTGTAATGAAATTACTAGCTATTTTTTCTTTTTTTTCTACAGGTAAAGTCAGTTGATGAGATCTTTGAAGTTGGAAGAATTTCCAAACAGTGGTCTGGTCTGGTGAATGAGATGTGTACAGACGCTGACAACTTTGGGGTTCAGTTTCCAATGAATCTTGATGTAAAAATCAAAGCAGTGATGCTTGGTGCATGCTTTCTTATAGTGAGTATATTAATGTCAAGTGGCAGTTATTAAAAATATTGCATAATTTAGTAAAAATACAACCATTTTTTATAATGAATCTGACCCAACAGTTAACTGATTGTCGTGAGTCGGTCCTGATAAACTCTTAGTGATCAGTAGCTATGGACAGGGCAACCTCTGAATAGCTATACTATTAGATTCTGACTGATAAATGAATCATCATTAGTGTTGAGCGAACATGCTCGACACTGCTCGGTACTCGCCCGAGCATCACGCTACTCGGGATGTTCGGCGAGCACCGAGCATTTCCGGGTTACTCGGGCGGGAGCTCGGGTCTCCGCCCTGCATGTTTGGCGCTCTTTACAGAGCCAATGAACATGCAGGGATTGCCAGCCAGTCACTGTAATGCTGCAGCCATGTTGGTTGTGGGCATTACAGTGATTGGCTGGCCGCACAGCGTCACCTCGAGTATTTAAAACGGGGCGCCGCCATCTTGGACACAGTCGCTCCGGATTAGACAGTGTAGGGACAGCGCTGCTGATTTAGGGAGAGATATAAACTGCGAAATAGTTAGTGTAGGGTCGGTAAAGGCTGCCAGAACAAACAAACAGTCCTTTTCAGGACTAATATCCATCCCAGATACCAGGCAGGCAGGCTGTATAGGAGACACAGTGGTTATACCAGCAAACGCTGCATTACAGTCCTGTGCTGCTCCTGTTGCTGAAGTTGCTGGACTTAGCACCAGGTGTCGGGGGCCAGGAAAAATCCTTTTTTTTTCATCTAAATCCTCCTTTTTTTTTCCTCCTTCACACTGTACAAATACCCGTCTTATTAACCTTTTGGTGTGCCCCCCCCCCCCAAAAAAAAGCGTGTCTCTGATATTTCAGACACAAATATAACTGTTGAAAATAGTCTGGTGTAGAGAAACAGAAGTGTTGTTTTGCACTTCCACTGTTCAAACCTCTGTATTATCCATTTTGGGCCATTTGTATCTAAAAAAAAAACAGTTTGAGTGTGTCGCTCACTGTTCAGCCGCAAATATCTCTATTTAAAAAAGTGTGGTATACCCCAGTAAACAATAACTGTGGTTTTGCCATCCCACGGTAAAAAATCTCTATTATTCAGCTTTTGGTAGTTTTTTCCGTAAAGAAAAACAGTAGTGTCTCCTGACTGTTGTGACACAAAAATATATCTGTTGAAAATAGTCTTGTGTAGGCCCGACATCCCAGTGTGGTTTTGCAGTTCCACGGGTCAAATCGCTGTACTATCCAGTTTTGGGCCTTTGGTATCTAAAAAAAAAGCAGTTTGAGTGTGTCGCTCACTGTTCAGCCGCAAATATCTCTATTTAAAAAAGTGTGGTATACCCCAGTAAACAATAACTGTGGTTTTGCCATCCCACGGTAAAAAATCTCTATTATTCAGCTTTTGGTAGTTTTTTCCGTAAAGAAAAATAGTAGTGTCTCCTGACTGTTGTGACACAAAAATATATCTGTTGAAAATAGTCTTGTGTAGGCCCGACATCCCAGTGTGGTTTTGCAGTTCCACGGGTCAAATCGCTGTACTATCCAGTTTTGGGCCTTTGGTATCTAAAAAAAAGCAGTTTGAGTGTGTCGCTCACTGTTCAGCCGCAAATATCTCTATTTTAAAAAGTGTGGTATACCCCAGTAAACAATATCTGTGGTTTTGCCATCCCACGGTAAAAAATCTCTATTATTCAGCTTTTAGTAGTTTTTTCCGTAAAGAAAAACAGTAGTGTCTCCTGACTGTTGTGACACAAAAATATATCTGTTGAAAATAGTCTTGTGTAGGCCCGACATCCCAGTGTGGTTTCGCAGTTCCACGGGTCAAATCGCTGTACTATCCAGTTTTGGGCCTTTGGTATCTAAAAAAAAAGCAGTTTGAGTGTGTCGCTCACTGTTCAGCCGCAAATATCTCTATTTAAAAAAGTGTGGTATACCCCAGTAAACAATAACTGTGGTTTTGCCATCCCACGGTAAAAAATCTCTATTATTCAGCTTTTGGTAGTTTTTTCCGTAAAGAAAAACAGTAGTGTCTCCTGACTGTTGTGACACAAAAATATATCTGTTGAAAATAGTCTTGTGTAGGCCCGACATCCCAGTGTGGTTTCGCAGTTCCACGGGTCAAATCGCTGTACTATCCAGTTTTGGGCCTTTGGTATCTAAAAAAAAAGCAGTTTGAGTGTGTCGCTCACTGTTCAGCCGGAAATATCTCTATTTAAAAAAGTGTGGTATACCCCAGTAAACAATATCTGTGGTTTTGCCATCCCACGGTAAAAAATCTCTATTATTCAGCTTTTGGTAGTTTTTTCCGTAAAGAAAAACAGTAGTGTCTCCTGACTGTTGTGACACAAAAATATATCTGTTGAAAATAGTCTTGTGTAGGCCCGACATCCCAGTGTGGTTTCGCAGTTCCACGGGTCAAATCGCTGTACTATCCAGTTTTGGGTCTTTGGTTACTAAAAAAAAAGCAGTTTGAGTGTGTCGCTCACTGTTCAGCCGCAAATATCTCTATTTAAAAAAGTGTGGTATACCCCAGTAAACAATATCTGTGGTTTTGCCATCCCACGGTAAAAAATCTCTATTATTCAGCTTTTGGTAGTTTTTTCCGTAAAGAAAAACAGTAGTGTCTCCTGACTGTTGTGACACAAAAATATATCTGTTGAAAATAGTCTTGTGTAGGCCCGACATCCCAGTGTGGTTTCGCAGTTCCACAGGTCAAATCGCTGAACTATCCAGTTTTGGGCCTTTGATATCTAAAAAAAAAGCAGTTTGAGTGTGTCGCTCACTGTTCAGCCGCAAATATCTCGATTTAAAAAAGTGTGGTATACCCCAGTAAACAATATCTGTGGTTTTGCCATCCCACGGTAAAAAATCTCTATTATTCAGCTTTTAGTAGTTTTTTCCTTAAAGAAAAACAGTAGTGTCTTCTGACTGTTGTGACACAAAAATATATCTGTTGAAAATAGTCTTGTGTAGGCCCGACATCCCAGTGTGGTTTCGCAGTTCCACGGGTCAAATCGCTGTACTATCCAGTTTTGGGCCTTTGGTATCTAAAAAAAAAGCAGTTTGAGTGTGTCGCTCACTGTTCAGCCGCAAATATCTCTAATTAAAAAAGTGTGGTATACCCCAGTAAACAATAACTGTGGTTTTCCTCTTCCACGGTTCTAATCTACTCTTTATTACCCTTTTTCCATTGATAGTGCAAGTGTAAGCTATTTTACTTCATTTACAATGGGCAAGGCGCGTGGCAAGGGATGTGGAAGTGGACGTTCTGGTGATGGTTCGTGCAGAGGACGGGGCCGTGGCCAAGGTGAAAATGTGCCACAACCAACAGCCACATCTTCTCGCTCCCACTTCTTGACCGAATTACTAGGGAAGCACAGAACAACACCAATATTGAGAACTGATCAGTGTGAACAGGTTATTAATTGGATAGCAGATAATACTTCCAGTTACCTGGGCACCACCACCTACAGTCTGTCTTCCACACGGTCAACTCTTAGTAGCCGTGAGTCTCGACCGCATACTCCTCCTCACCCTGATGCTCCTTCCTCCCACCATGCCGAGTGTCGTCAGACAGCAAGTGATCCCACACTTGGACACTCTGAAGAGCTGTTCACTGGTCCATTTCCATATTTGGGCCCCTCGCCTGATACTCTTGAAGTGGTGGAAGAGGAGATCCCATGTTGCGATGCCCAAATATTTGAACAGCCACGGCCACAGGAAGTCGACGTTGGCAATCTGTCACAAGAGGTGGACGATGACAAGACACAATTGCCAGGAAGTGAGGAGGAGGATCGTGGTGCGCATGTGGAAGAGGTGGAGGTGGTGGATGATCTAGTAACTGACCCAACGTGGAAGGAGGACATGCAGAGTGAGGCCAGCAGCACACAGGGGGAGGGAGGCAGAGTACCCCAACAGGCAGGAAGAAGCAGTGTGGTGGCCGCAGACAGAAGGCAGGCAATCGTTCCACGTAACACCAACACGAGGGACGTTGCCAGTACAAGCGGTATGTCTTCCAGAGTCTGGAATTTTTTTAAAGACTCTGCTGATAACCCCAAAAAGGCCATATGTTCCACCTGCCATGCCAGCATCAGCAGGGGTGACAAAACTACCAGCCTGACCACCACCTGCATGATCAGGCACATGGCAGCAAAGCACCCGACTTTGTGGGGCGAAACCCAGGGTCCACGACCAGTGTCAGCTGGTGTCACCACTGCTTCTTCCACTGTTGTGCGTGCAATAGAACCCCCTATTGTGTGTGCAAGGCAATCCCCTGTCCATACTGCATGTAAAGATGCCCCCTCCTCTCAGTCTTCACTTGTTATGGCAGTTTCTCAAGAAACAGCATCAACGTCCATGTCCACGTCCCACCGCAGCGTTCAATTGTCCATATCCCAGACCTTTGAACGAAAGCGGAAATTCGCAGCTAACGCCTCACAGGCCACAGTCCTAAATTCGCACATTTCACGACTGCTTGCATTGGAAATACTGCCTTTAAGGCTGGTGGAGACGGAATCCTTCCGCAATCTTATGGTGATGGCCGTCCCTCGGTACTCGGTCCCCAGCCGACACTATTTTGCCCGGTGTGCCATCCCCGCACTACACAAGCACGTGTCCCAAAGCATCTGCCGTGCCCTCAACAATGCAGTTACTGGGAGAGTCCACCTGACAACGGACACGTGGACAAGTGCTTGTGGCCAGGGACGGTACATCTCTCTGACGGCATACTGGGTAAACATAGTGGAAGCCGGGACCCAGTCGGACCTTGGGACGGAACACATCCTCTCCACACCGAGGATTGCGGGCCCTATGTCAGTCAGAGTTGCCCCCACAGTGTACAGCTCCTGTGCATCCTCCTCCTCCTCCTCCTCATGTTCAGCCTCCGTCTCAGATATCACCACATCAGTTACAAGCTGGAAGCATTGCAGTACTGCCTCCGCCAAGCGGCAACAGGCTGTGCTGAAACTCATAAGCTTAGGTGATAAACCTCACACTGCTTGTGAGTTGTGGACAGCTGTGAATGAGCAGGCAGATCTGTGGCTGAGACCGATGAACCTACATCCCGGCATGGTCGTGTGTGACAATGGCCGTAACCTGGTGGCGGCTCTGAGCCGAGGTGAGATCACACACGTACCATGCCTGGCTCATGTGCTTAACCTCGTGGTTCAGCGGTTTCTTAAATCGTACCCCGAGTTGCCAGATCTGCTCGTGAAAGTACGCCGCCTGTCAGCTCATTTTTGCAAGTCGTCTACAGCTTCCGCCGCCCTTGCTGTGTTGCAGCAGCGTTTGCAGCTTCCGGCACACCGACTGGTGTGTGATGTCCCCACATGTTGGAACTCTACCCTCCACATGTTGCAAAGGATTTGTGAGCAGAAGAGAGCAGTTGTGGAGTACCAGCTGCATCAAGGCCGTCGATATTCAGGTCAGACTCCACACATAAGACCTCAGGAGTGGACCTGGATGTCTGACATATGTACCATCCTGACAAACTTTGAGGAGGCCACCAAGATGGTGAGTGGCGCTGACGCCATAATTAGTGTCAGCATCCCACTTGTCTGTCTTTTGCAACGCTCTCTGCAGAGAATTAAAGAGGAGGCATTGCAGCCAGAGTATGATGAGATGGATCAAGAAGCCGTAGCGGGCGATTACACACAGCCCAGCCTCATCTCATCCCAACGTGCATTGGGGGACAATGAGGGAGAGGAGGAGGAGGAGGAGGAGGAGGAAGAACAGGAGCTGCTATCATGCGTTGTAGACGGTAGTACCTGTACAAGTGTCATACCGTCGGTTCAGCCTGGGTGGCCTGAGGACAGGGGGGAGGAGGGAGAGGAGGAGGAGGAGGAGGAGGAGGAGAGCATGTTCAGTTGTCATCTTGGTGAGGACACGGAAATCTTGCCCGTTACCAGTCTGGCACGCATGGCTGACTTTATGTTACGCTGCCTTAACCGTGACCCTCGCGTTGTCAAAATGTTGGGTGACAGTCATTACTGGTTGGTGACACTTGTAGACCCCCGCTACAAGGAGTACTTTCACTCTCTTATTCCTGAGGTGGAGAGGTCTACAAAAATGGGGCAATACCAGAAGGCCCTTGCTGCAGAACTCTTAAAAAAATTCCCATCTGAACACTCTAGCAGCAGAGGTCACAGTTCGTTGCCCAACCAAGGCGTACAGGCGAGAGAGATGCAACTCCAATCCAGCAGAGGCAGGGTAACACTGTCAACGTTCTGGGACAGTTTTCTGACACCCGCCCAGCTTACAGGCCCTGAAGCGCGGGGTACTCTCACAAGGAGTAGAAAGCTTCAAAAGATGGTGAGGGAGTACCTTGCCTATCGTACCAGCGCCCTCCGTGATTCCTCTGTGCCTTTTAATTATTGGGTATCCAAGCTGGACACTTGGAATGAACTCGCTCTGTACGCCTTGGAGGTCCTGGCCTGCCCTGCCGCTAGCGTGCTATCGGAGCGTGTTTTTAGTGCCGCTGGGGGAATTATAACTGATAAGCGCACTCGCCTGTCAACTGACAATTCTGACAAGCTGACCCTTATCAAAATGAACAAGGGCTGGATTGGGCCAGACTTCTCATCACCACCAAATGACAGCAGAGTAACATAAAGTCAAATCCACTGTGTTATTTCGGGAGGTGTATTCACATGCACCGCTTCACACCCACACATGGGTATATGCTTCCTCATTTCGGCTGTTTAATCTTCTTCTCCTTATCCTCAGCCTCCACCACCACTATACCACCAGGGTGCCAGCATTGCAAATTCCTCCGTCCTTATTTTTGGCCGCTTTTGCTTGCAAGGCATAAGCAAATACTATGGGACACCCACTCCCCAATAATGAGACTTATGTTTGTAATATGTTGTAGTGCGTGGCTCTTGTAAGGGGCATTGCAAGTTGCTCCGTCCTAATTTTTGGCAGCTTTTGCTTGGAAAGCATAAGCAAATGCTATGGGACGCCCACTCCCCAATAATGGGACTTATGTTTGTAATATGCTGTATTGCATGGCTTTTCTAAGGGGCATTGCAAGTTGCTCCGTCCTAATTTTTGGCAGCTTTTGCTTGGAAAGCATAAGCAAATACTATGGGACACCCACTCCCCAATAATGGGACTTATGTTTGTAATATGCTGTACTGCATGGCTTTTGTAAGGGGCATTGCAAGTTGCTCCGTCCTAATTTTTGGCAGCTTTTGCTGGGAAAGCATAAGCAAATACTATGGGACACCCACTCCCCAATAATGGGACTTATGTTTGTAATATGCTGTACTGCATGTGACGCGCACCCTGGGCCGTGTGTACACGTGTGCGGGATACCCGGTGCCGGGTATCTGGGGTCTGTAGTCTCCGTGGCGGTGACCCGGTCCCGTGGCTCATGCTGGTCAAACCAGTGGCAGTCTTTCTTAGGTTTTGAGGTTAATTGCGCCACCCGTGGATTGCGGTCAGGGAGTACCACCGCTGCGAGGCAGACCGCTGAGGCTGGTGTTGTGTGCGCAGCATAGAATGGGATAACTCCCCTCGGGAGGAGTATAGCCTCAGGGCAGTGAGTGTGGATGATGGGGGTGACGGTGCACAAGCGCAGCAGGAATGACTCAGAGTCTTTGCAGTGCAGTTCAGGTTCTTTACTGATGATTATAAGGTAGACCGTCCCGGGAGTACTGGCTAGCAAAAGAGGCCTGGTCAGTCTGTGAGCAAGCAGGAGTTCCCCTGGCCAGGTGGAGTTGTAGGCCTCCCCGTCTGTCTGCACTCTTCCTGGCTACCTTGCTGTAAGCGGGTAGAAGTAGCCCACGTCTCTGAGTGTACCGTGAAGTGCTCACCCGTATGGCTGGTGACTTGGGGCCTTCTGTTAGCCTCCGCTCCACGACGGCGGTGCTGGTCCCTTGCTTGTGACTGAGCCTCTGGGCTTCTATGGCCAGAGGACCTGAAATCCCCTGCCGGCTGGTTTCTGCTGCTGGATATATAAGTCCTCACATCTTCGGACTCCTGTGTCCGGTTCCTATTGTCTTCTGCCAGGGCGAGCTCTGCTCAGCTTCCAGCCCCTGGTCTTTAGCTCCTAGCTCCTACAGAGCTCCTTGCTGTTACTTTCCCTTGCTCTCACTCTGACTCTGACTGTTCTCTGACTCACTCAACCCCGCCCCAGATCCAGTTTATAAGGGCAGAATTCTCCCCTCCCAGGATTGGGGCAGGAGGATGTTGCATGTTTAAGGGATTCTGACCAGGAAACCTCCCACTTGCTCTCCGACATAATATCTCTATTACTGTGGTGACCAGACCCCTGGGGTGCCACACATGGCTCTTGTAAGGGGCATTGCAGTTTCTCATAATTTTTGGAAAGCCTTCCATTCACTGCTTAGGCCAACAGTGCACGGGAGACCCAGTTGCTATAAATGGAAAAAAAGGTTTAGTTAATGCCCTCTGACCTCCATGTCATTTCTAGTGTTGAGCCACCCCCGTAGTGTTCGAGTTCGGTTCGGTTCGTCGAACACCCGTGTGTTCGCCGAACTGTTCGTCGAACTGTTCGTCGAACACCTTCGAACACCGTTAAAACCAATGGCAGGCAAACAAAAACACAGAGAAACACATAGAAAACACCTTCAAATGTGTCCAAAAGCTGACAAACTGCTCAGAAGACATAACTAACACATGGAAAAGTGACAAGTACATATAGTCATGCGAAAATAAAAGAGGTGGAGGAGTAAAAGGAGGGGGAGACACAGATATAGGCATGTCATGCCCTTCTAAAATCCAAAAAGTGAGAAGCCGACACGGCCAGTCCGCTCCTGCCCGTGCCACCTCCGTGTCGCCGGGTTTGTGCCAGAGCCGCGGTGAACCCTGACGGCCAGCCCCCCTCTCCCAATACTGGTGCCTGTCCGCTGGTGGGTCGAGCGAGCCCCCCTGTGGTGGAGGCAGCTCTAAGCTTTTTAATTTAAATTGTCTCTCTAATTTGAATGAATACACTTTAAATCCATTTACAAGGATCTATTGGAGGGCAAGTCTCATGCCAGCAGCCGCGGTAATTCCAGCTCCAGTAGCGTCCACTAAAGCTGCTGCAGTTAAAAAGCTTTTATAAGGATCGAGCTCGGCTGTCCACCGCAAGGCATCCTACTGCCAGTCCCAGCCCCTATGCCTTGGGGTGCCTCCTGATGCTCTTCACTAAGTATCCCATGGTCCCGAAGCATTTCCTTTGAAAAAATTAAGTGTCTAAACTACAGGTGGTGTAGCTTGCTTAACAGCCGGGATAATCCGCTGACTAGCAGACACTGCTACTAGGCACAAAGTATTTCCTGGGCTAGATGCAGTTAAAAATTTGTAATTAGATACTCTCATTGGATGCTGAGAAAGCATTCCATAGAGTCTCCTGGCACACCATATATGATTCTCTTAAAAAGCTTGGGGTAGGGGTCTAGGGGACCCTTTTATAGCCAAAATCACGGCCCTGTATCGCAATACGTCACCTAGGCTGAAGATAAATGGAACTGTAGCACCCTGAGGGCTCGGTTGCTACAGACGTATTGCACCTCACCCAGAGGTGTGATATCTCACTCTCAGGTAAGGATGGAGTGTGGATCAGGACCCGACACCTGCATGCATTACACCACATTGCCGTGGGGCAGGGCGACCAATATGCCCCTGAGATGGGCACGACAGTCCCTGTCCCTGGCTGGAGTGGGGGGAGGGAACACTGAGGAAGGGGAACCCTATAGTGCAGGAGCAGGGAGGAAGCAGTTCCTGGGTGCATTGAGAAGGGAGTATAAAAGGTGGGCACCATCTTAGTTCAGTGCAGAGAAGTCTGAGCAGAAGTGGCAGGGAGCAGGGGCTCTGCATGAGCTCTGCTCCGGAGGCGGGCCTAGTAACAGAGGCCCAGGCCTGGAAGAGGGAGAAGGAAGGAAGAGGAGCGGAGAAGGCTCCAGGAACGAGGAATGAAGGGATCCCAGGGGTGCGGACGGGCGAGCCGCCACCGCACGCCCGAATCCACCTGCGTGGAGGGGTCAGGCCAAAGGGGAAGACCGGTCCCCGAACTAGTGGAGGCAGGAAACGACCCTCAGCTAGAAACCGGAGGCTCTGACATTTTATGTGGCGCAGCCCCTCGCTACACCCGCTAGGAAGGCACCACATAGGGTCAGGGAAACTGGCGCCAAGTTTACCAAGAGGAGGCCCGAGGCAGCCGGACAGAAGAGTTGGTAAGAAAGGCCAGACAAAGGACACACAAAGGGGGTCCTGTGAAGTGCTCCAAAGTTATCTGGGAGTTGTCTGAGCCCCTCACCTGGTGAGCACAGTACGACGTGGGCAGCCGTTACCTGCAGACGTGGTCTGGATAATAAGAACTGTGAGTAAAGGCCCTGGACTGCATCACTGACTCCGTGTCGTTACTGCTGCTGCCCTGCACCATCACCCCCATCCTCCGCATACACTGCCCTGAGGCTATACTCCTCCCGTGGGGAGTTATGCTACGCTCTGCTGCACCCACAACACCAGCCTCAGCGGTCTGACCTGTAGCGGCGGTTCACTCTGACCGCAATCCACGGGTGGCGTAGTCGGACATTTAAACATCAAAACAACATAAATAGTTCCGCCACTGGTTTGACCGCCCTGAGCCACGGAACCGGGTCGCCGCCACGAAGACTACAACCACCAGCATCCACCAAAAAGGGTCCGGCTCCGGGTGTCCCAAGGCCCAGGGGGTGCGTCAGAACATTTTCATCACCTTTCACAATCACCAATGGGACAAGGCAGGGATGTCCTCTGTCCCCTCTCTTATACATCCTAGTGACGGAGCACCTGCTCTCATCAATTCGCCATAACCCCAATATTAGGTGGATTGAGGTGGGAGGCACCGAGTACAAGTGCTCTCTATTTGCTGATGATGTCCTAGTATATATCACTCAATCACATATATCCATCCCTGCTGTTATGGCTGAAATAGATCACTTTGTTACATGGTAAAATTTTAAAATCAATGCAGCGAAGTCTGAGGCCCTCGATGTCTCCCTCCCCAAATCCATATAGGATTCCATCCAGTCCAACTTTCCCTTTGCCTGGCCCTCACAGGGTATCAAATACTTAGGAATTCCTATTCATAGAGACCTCTCCCATCTATGTTATCTTAATTTTGGGCCCTTTATTGAACAATTCCATACAGACCACGGTTGGCAAGTTAGAACTGTAAGATTCACTACGTGAACCACTGGTGTTTTGTGGAAAAGCACATGTACACTGCGTTCCAAATTATTATGCAAAAAGTGTTTAGGAGTGATAAGGGAAGAATTTGTTTGTAGGTCAGTTAAACTCATTGATGGTGATGTGTGTCAGGGCTCTTTATATCACTGTAAGCAATTGCAGACACCTGTGCTAATTAGTTTGGCAGGTGTGTCCAATGAAAGGCAAGACTACTTAAGAAGGCTCTCTCACATTATTAAGCAGCCTACATTTTCTGCCAAAATGGGAAAGAAAAAGGATGTGTCGGCTGCTGAGAAGCAACAAATTGTGGAGTGTTTAGGTCAAGGCATGACTACAATCAACATTGTGCGATGATCAGGATGAAGTGTCTTGGCAATCAAGAAGTATGTAGCTGATTCACAGTACACACGTGTGCGTGCTGATAAGGGCAAATTGAGGACTCTTTCCTACAGGCAATTACGTCAGGTTAAAAGAGCAGTGGCAAGAAAGCCTTGTCATAGCAGCAGACAAGTTTTTGAAGCTGCTGGTGCCTCCAACGTCCCCCGAACAACAAGATGCAGGGTCCTTCAGAGGTTTGCAGCTGTGCATACGCCATCCTGTCGACCTCCTCTATCCACTTCACACAAGCAGAAACGGATCCAGTGGGCCAAACATTACATGAAGACTGATTTCAAAACTGTTTTGTTCACGGATGAGTGCCGTGCAGCGCTCGATGGTCCAGATGGATGGAGTGGAGGATGGCTGGTTGATGGACACCCCACGCAAACACGGCTACAGCGCCAACAAGGAGGAGGTGGAGTAATGTTTTGGGCTGGAATCATGGGGAGAGAGATTGTCGGCCCCTTTAGGATCCCTGAAGGCGCTAAAGATGAACTCCATAATGTATGTGGATTTTCTCAAACAGCACTTCCTGCCATGGTTCAAGAAGAAGAACCGTGTATTTCACAGCAAGATCATTTTTCTGCATGATAATGCACCATCTCATGCTGCACATAAAACATCTGCATCTCTGGCTGATATGGGCATAAAAGGGGACAAACTTATGGTGTGACCCCCATGCTCCCCTGACCTCTACCCCATTCAGAACCTTTGGAGCATCATTAAAAGGAGTGTCTATGATGGCGGGAGGCAGTTCACATCTAAGCAACAGCTCTGGGAGGGTATTCTGTCCTCATGCAAAACAATTGAAGCAGAAACCATCCAAAACCTGACAAATTCAATGGACGAGAGAGTTCAGAAGCTCCTTTCGAACAAGGGGTCCTATGTGAAAATGTAACATCACCTAGAATAAAGTTTTGAGTTGAAAACTGTTTGATTTCAGTTTCTAACAACCTGCTAATGCTTATAATTTCAAAAATGACCATTTTTTTGGTCTTTATTAAAATGAAAAGGTTGATCGAAAAGTTTGGGGGATCTAAGAGTGTGGCAACCCAGTAGTCATGATTACTTCGAATTCTGACAATATGAGGGTCATGCTGCAGGTAGTGCAGCAAGAAGGCACTTATGTGTCTTGCGCATCTCGGAGCCCCAAAATTATTTTCCGGGCTAGATGCAGCTAAAAATTATTTTTAATTTTAAATCTGGTGGAGCTTATTATAGATGGCCTAATAGGATCAGTGCTGCACACTGCTACAAAGCCCAAATTATTTTCCAGTCAAGATACAGATAAACATGATTAGTAATTTGAAAGCTTAAAATGGTTGGTAGGGTGATTTTAACCAATCATCAAGCTTTTACTCTCCCCAGGATGACACAGGGGTAGAAAAGTCGTTTCGGATCCATGATTTGTTCATCTTTATGAACGTGAGTCTGTCTACATTATCAGTGGAGAGCCGCGTGCGCTTATCTGTCAGCACACCACCAGCAGCGCTGAGCACACGTTCAGACAGAACGCTGGCTACGGGGCATGACAAGATCTCCAAGGCGTAAGTGGCTAGCTCCGGCCATTTATCCAGATTGGAAGCCCAAAAAGAGCAAGGGTCCAGTGACACAGTCGTGGCTTCAATGTTTACTTGGAGATACTCCTGTACCATCGTCTCTAGGCGTTGACTATGTGTCAGACTTCTTGTCTCCTGTGGCCTTGCAAAGGATGGGCTAAAAAAGTGGTGAAATGATTCCGCAAAATTGATGTTACCAGCAGATACTGTGGTTCTGTTACGGTTTGAGTGCTGAACACTTGACGGTCCCACGGTTGGCAAGTTGGAACTGTGAGATTCACTACGTGCACCACTGGTATTTTGTGGAAAAGCACATGTAAGATTCTGCAACAGTCTCTGCTGATACTCCTGCATGCGTGCATCCCTTTCTATGGCAGGAATAATTTCTGCAAATTTACTTTTGTACCGGGGATCTAACAGTGTGGCAACCCAGTAGTCAGGATTATTTCTAATTCTCACAATTCGAGGGTCATGTTGCAGGTAGTGCAGCAAGAAGGCACTCATGTGTGTTGCGCATCCAGGAGCACCAAGTCCCTGTTGTGTTGGTGGCGAGGTAACAATCATGCTTCCTTCCTCTGTCCTCTCCCCCCAACCTCGCACAACAGAAATGTGATCAAGGTCTCCCTCATCTGATGAGTCTTCCATCAGTTCGTCCTCCACTTCTTCCTGGGCTCCTGCACCTTCCTCACTAGTTTGGCTGCTACCATGCGCCCTGGTAAAACCATCTCCCCCACCCTCACATGCCTGCGGCCTTGGTGCTGCCGACCGTCTGGACCTTGCAGATGTTAGCCCTTCCGCATACAACTCCTCCTCCTCTACTTCCTCCACCTCCTCTTGTGCCACCACCTGACTCCGAATTCTGTTTAACATGTGCTCCAGCATGTAAATCACCGGAATAGTCATGCTGATAATGGCATCGTCAGCACTAAACATCTTCGTCGCCATTTCAAAACTGTGCAGAAGGGTGCATAGGTCCCTGATCTGAGACCACTCCTCCAGCGTGATTTGCCCCACCTCTGAATCTCGTTGGCCCAGGCTATACGTCAGAACGTATTGCACCAGGGCTTGTCGCTGCTGCCACAGTCGCTGCAACATGTGCAGAGTTGAATTCCACCTGGTAGGCACATCGCATTTTAGCCGGTGAAGTGGCAGGCCCAACGACTTCTGTAGAGATGTAAGTCGCTGAGCTGCGGGATGCGAACGGCGGAAGTGAGCACACAGCGACCGTGCCCTCTGCAGAAGGCCATCTAGTCTGGGATAGTGGGCTAAAAATTGCTGGACAACCAGGTTCAACACGTGAGCCATACAAGGCACGTGTGTGACATTGCCCCGGCGAAGGGCCGCACCCAGGTTTGCAGCATTGTCGCACACGGCCTTCCCTGGTTTCAGGTCCAGTGGAGACAACCATTCATGAAATTGGTTCTCCAGAGCTGACCACAACTCCTCAGCTGTGTGACTCACATTTCCCAGACATTTCAATGTAAAAACCGCCTGATGACGTTGAGCCCTACTGCCAGCATAGTAAGGAGGTGTGCAGGATCCCTTCTGCGCAGTTAGAAAGCTTGTGGCATGACCAGACAGGCTTTGGGTGCAGGTGGAAGACCGAGAGGAGGTTGAGGAGGCAGAAGCAGTGGAGGAACTTTGACATAAAGAGGATTGACGCACAACTCGTGGGGACGGCAAGACTTGGACAGCAGCCCCTTGTCCTGCTGTCACCATAGTTACCCAGTGCCCAGTCAGCGACATGTAACGCCCCTGTCCATGCCTACTCGTCCAAGTGTCTGTGGTGAAATGCACCCTGTCACACACAGAGTTTCTCAAAGAAGCGTTGATGTTGTGTGCGACATGCTGGTGGAGCGCAGGCACACCTTTCTTTGAGAAGTAGTGCCGACTGGGCATCTGGTACTGGGGCACTGCAAAGGACATAAGGTCTCGAAAATCCTCTGTGTCCACCAGGCGGAAAGGCAGCATTTCTGTAGCCAAGAGCTTGCAGATGGTGAAATTCAACCTCTTAGCTTTCTCATGGCTAGGAGGAAATGGTCTTTTACTTGTCCACATCTGAGGGACCGAGGGCTGGCTATTGTGCTTAGACGGGGTTGATAAGGGTGTCCCCGGCAAACTGCCGGTCTGTGAGGAAGATGCAGGCGGACATGTTAGGTTACCTTGATCCAAAGGTGGTGCTATCGATGTCGGACAGCGCTCAACACCAGCTGGTGTTACCACCTCCAAAGAAAATGATGACCTGCCAATCACGCTGGCTGTTGCGGGTAAAGAGGTGGCAGGTATGCGCCCCAAAACAGGTGTGACTGCTGTCCCCCCAGTCACAGAGGATGAAGAGGCCGCGGATGCACAAGATATGGCAGACGGTGGTTGGCCCGGCCGGCTAGGCCGCATTGTAGCACACTGAGCTTCCCACTGCAACTTATGCTTCATGTCCATGTGCCGGTTCATGCATGAAGTACTCAAACTATGTATTTTTTGGCCTCTACTTAGCTTTTGCTGACAAATGTTACATAACACGAGTTGGGTCATCTTTATCGATCTGAAAAAATGCCCAGGCTATGCAAGGCTTAGCACCCATGTGACCTGAAGAGCCACCACGACTTGTGGTGAGAGGCAGAGTTGTGTTTGAGGATGCAGTTGTTGACGTGCTTCCAGTACTACGTCTCTGTCCAGGAAGGCGCAACCTGACCTCGTCGTCACTAGCATCTTCCTCCACCTCCTCTGCTGACCTCATCTCTTGGCTGACTGTGGGTTGACAGTAAGTGGGATCTCCAACCTCATCATCATCACCCTGTGTGTTATCACACCCGTCGTCCTCAGAGCCAACCTGTTCCTGCCCTGACAAAAAACTAAAGTTGTCGCTCCAATCAGGTATTTGAGTCTTATCATCGTCTTCCTCATTGTCTCCACCAACAGGAGTTACAGTTTGGGAATGAGGGGTTCCATTATGGTCAGAACCTTCTGCGTCTGGTCCTGGATCCGACTCATAAAGATTCTGGGCATCAGTGCAGATCATTTCCTCGTCTGGATTCACAGAAGCGCTGGAGTCGACCTCTGATTCCCAGGCTATAGTATGAGTAAACAGCTCTGCAGACTCAACCATCTGTTCTACCTCATACTCAGACGGGCAGCTGGAGATTTGGGAGCTGTGAGGAAGCAAGTGCGATTTGGGTGACACCTTTGAGGACTGGAGTATTTGTGATGTTGAAGTTGATGTGGAGGAGAGCCCACTTAAAGGAGCACTTGATATCCGTTGAAGCACCTGCTGTTTTTGTGCCTCATCTGGAATTTGTAGCGATTGGCGTGGCCGTAAGAAAGGGATCTTATCACATTGTCCGCTAAAAGAAGTAGACATTTTAGTTTGGCTGGAAGATGGTCTTTCTTCTGCAGATGTTACTGTTGCTTTAACACCTACCCCACGGACACAACCTTTTTTCCCCTTCCCAACACGCCTATTCCCCTTTCCACCAGCAGCAGGCCTTTTTCCACTCATTTTGGTGGTTAACTAATTCACAACTCTGGAGTTGTTTGCACAAAAAAACAATGGATGGTAACCGAGCAGAGCTGAGTGGCCAAACTGTGGTATTAGGCCAAAACTATTGGCTGGGTTAGATGCAGAAAAAAATTATATTCAATTTGCAACCTGATGGAGGTCAGTATAGATGGACTAATACAACAAGTCCCACACACAGCTAGAAGCCCAATATTTTTTCAGAGGTAGATGCAGAAAAAAATATATTCAGTTTGCAACCTGATGGAGGTCAGTATAGATGGACTAATACAACAAGTCCCACACACAGCTAGAAGCCCAATATTTTTTCAGAGGTAGATGCAGAAAAAAATATATTCAGTTTGCAACCTGATGGAGGTCAGTATAGATGGACTAATACAACAAGTCCCACACACAGCTAGAAGCCCAAATATTTTTTCAGAGGTACTGTAGATGCAGATAAAAATTATTTTTAATTTGCAACCTGATGGAGGTCAGTATAGATGGACTAATACAACAAGTCCGACACACTGCTAGAAGGCCAAATATTTTTTCAGAGCTAGATGCAGAAAAAAATTAGATTCAGTTTGCAACCTGATGGAGGTCTGTATAGATGGATTAATAGAACAAGACCCACACACAGCTAGAAGCCCAATATTTTTTCAGAGGTAGATGCAGAAAAAAATATATTCAGTTTGCAACCTGATGGAGGTCAGTATAGATGGACTAATACAACAAGTCCCACACACAGCTAGAAGCCCAATATTTTTTCAGAGGTAGATGCAGAAAAAAATATATTCAGTTTGCAACCTGATGGAGGTCAGTATAGATGGACTAATACAACAAGTCCCACACACAGCTAGAAGCCCAATATTTTTTCAGAGGTAGATGCAGAAAAAAATATATTCAGTTTGCAACCTGATGGAGGTCAGTATAGATGGACTAATACAACAAGTCCCACACACAGCTAGAAGCCCAAATATTTTTTCAGAGGTACTGTAGATGCAGATAAAAATTATTTTGAATTTGCAACCTGATGGAGGTCAGTATAGATGGACTAATAGAGAAAGTCCGACACACTGCTAGAAGGCCAAATATTTTTTCAGAGCTAGATGCAGAAAAAAATTATTTTCAGTTTGCAACCTGATGGAGGTCTGTATAGATGGACTAATAGAACAAGTCCCACACACAGCTAGAAGCCCAATATTTTTTCAGAGGTAGATGCAGAAAAAAATATATTCAGTTTGCAACCTGATGGAGGTCAGTATAGATGGACTAATACAACAAGTCCCACACACAGCTAGAAGCCCAAATATTTTTTCAGAGGTACTGTAGATGCAGATAAAAATTATTTTGAATTTGCAACCTGATGGAGGTCAGTATAGATGGACTAATAGAGAAAGTCCGACACACTGCTAGAAGGCCAAATATTTTTTCAGAGGTACTGTAGATGCAGATAAAAATTATTTTTAATTTGCAACCTGATGGAGGTCAGTATAGATGGACTAATAGAGAAAGTCCGACACACTACTAGAAGGCCAAATATTTTTTCAGAGCTAGATGCAGAAAAAAATTATATTCAGTTTGCAACCTGATGGAGGTCAGTATAGATGGACTAATACAACAAGTCCCACACACAGCTAGAAGCCCAATATTTTTTCAGAGGTAGATGCAGAAAAAAATATATTCAGTTTGCAACCTGATGGACGTCAGTATAGATGGACTAATACAACAAGTCCCACACACAGCTAGAAGCCCAATATTTTTTCAGAGGTAGATGCAGAAAAAAATATATTCAGTTTGCAACCTGATGGAGGTCAGTATAGATGGACTAATACAACAAGTCCCACACACAGCTAAAAGCCCAAATATTTTTTCAGAGGTACTGTAGATGCAGATAAAAATTATTTTGAATTTGCAACCTGATGGAGGTCAGTATAGATGGACTAATAGAGAAAGTCCGACACACTGCTAGAAGGCCAAATATTTTTTCAGAGCTAGATGCAGAAAAAAATTAGATTCAGTTTGCAACCTGATGGAGGTCAGTATAGATGGACTAATAGAATGATGCTATGCCCAAAAGATTTTACTTCACTAGGTGCAGTAAAAAAATTGGTATTGTATACACAGGTGGTATATCTTGCAACACAGATAGGCTACTCCACTGACTAACACACTCTGCAATAGGCCAAAAAGGATTAGCTTTGCTAGATTCAGCCAAATGCTGTGAAAAAAACTTGCACAGCACTGGCACAGACCTGCCTGGCAAAAACTGATAGGAACTGATGTAACCTAGTCCTGAAAAGGACTCCAATTACAATTAGTCTTTACTCCCACAACCTATCTATTTAAGAGCACAGACCTGCCTGATAAAAGTCGTAGGAAATGCTGTAACCTAGTCCTTAAAAGGACTGCAATCACAACTATTCCCTACTCCCAAGCTATCTGTATATTTGTGCGAAAATTGGCTTGAAATTAACAAGGTATAGCGCACACAGCAACAGCGGTGCCGTCTAACACGCAGCTGCAGCAGTGAGAAAATGGTGGCGACGGGGAAAATGGCTTGGTCTTATAGGGCAAGGACATGTGACATACACTGCCAATGACACATGCCCTTGCTTGTGTGAAAAAAAGCACTTCGCTCCGTGTGTGCGCTGCTGATAGGCTGACAGATTGCACCTCCCCACTGTAAATGCGGGAAAGAGAAAAAAAAATGGAGATCTTCATTGTTCCTGCAGAGATCCATCCCCTGCCCCTCCCCCCACCCCGCTGTACACTCAAACTGCGTATTAACATTAATTTTCATCATTACTGAGAAAAAATCCAGTTATGATTTTGGTGCACGAACAGTTATCGAACATAACCTCGAACAGCCGAATTTTTCTCAAATTGTTCGTGTTCGCCGAACGGCTCGAACACCGCCCAAAACAGCTCGAATTTGAGATTGGCGAACAGTTCGAGTAGAACAACGCTCATCTCTAGTCATTTCCAAGGGGCATTGGAGTGGCTCGAAATTTTTGGTAGGCATTGCACTCACTGTATGCCCTATAACTGTGTAGCCGAACCGCTCCTTTTGTTACAGAAACATATCCTACAAGACATATCTGGTTGACTGGCCTGATATTGATGTGAATGGTCCCTGTTCCTCCTGCTCTTTCTCCTTTGCCACTACCTCATCTATCATTTATCACCTGAAGCTTTGTTTTAACGGGAGTCATAGAACTTGGATAGTAGCAGGAAAACATCCAGCAATCCTCGGAGGAGGTAGGATATGCGCCAAAACGCTGACCACCTCAGGCCTAGCCGCTACTACATACATGCGCTTGCATTACAACAAAACAAAGCAGATGCTAACTTCTATCATCCTCATCATGCTCCTCACCTTGGCACTCTCAACTCCCCTGATGGAGAAGCCAGGGCCCAACGGAGGAGTCTGCTAGTCCGGTGGGCTCAGACAATGCTGCCCTAAAGCAGGCCAGGCTACGAAAAGTGTGGGAAAGGTTACCGGGACAAATAGGGGTGGCTGGGGACCGAGTATGGACACCCGGCCACCCCCTGGAGGCTGGGGAGCAAGCGGGGACACCTGGCCACCAGGCGGCTGGGGACTGAGTATGGATACCAGGCCGCCGACACAGCCATGACGTGGTGGCCAGATTCTGCCTCCACATGCCTAAAAGGCCCAATTTAAAGTGCAAGCAAGCAAGCAGTATGGTATTGCAGCCTGGGGGTGGGTGGGTGGCAGGCTGCATACTTGCGCTTGCATTGCAAGGAATGGGAGAGGTACAATTGAACACTGCCCTGGGACAAGGACTTGAATGGGGATAGTTGCAAGTCTGCAACGACAGGTGCAAGGTGGGAGGCATCTTCGCATGTACCATGAACAGGGGTTTGGCATGCACACACTACAGCGGAATAGGCTCTCCTTCCCACTAAATGCACTGGGGAGGGCACAGGTAATATTTTGGTATACGCGCTTAATCTTATGTATAAGGCACACCAGGACAAATATGGGCGGCTGGGGACTGAGTATGGATACCTCGCTGCCGAAGCAGCCATGAGGTAGTGGCCAGCTTCGGCCTCCTCCAAACTAAAAGGCCCCCTTTCAAGTGCAAGCTAGCAGTATGGAATTGCAGTCTGGGGGTGGGTGGGTGGCAGGCTGCACACTTACACTTGCATTAAAAGAAAACATAGCAGATGCTAACTTCTGTCATCATCATCATGTTCCTCACCTTGGCACTCTCAACTCCACCGATGGAGAAGTCAGGGCCCACCGGAGGAGTCTGGTTCTCTGGTGGGCTCGTCCAATGCTGCCTAAAGCAGGCCGGGCTAAGAAAAGTGTGTGGGGGAATGTTCCAAGGAGAAATAGGGGCGGCTGGGGACCGTTTATGAACACCCTGCTGCCCCCAGGCGGCTGGGGACCGTGTGTGGACACCCGGCCGCGGGGCGGCTGGGGACTGAGTATGGATTCCAGGCCACCAACACAGCCATGACGTGGTGGCCAGATTCCGCCTCCACATGCCTAAAAGGCCCAATTTCAAGTTCAAGCAAGCAAGC
Organism: Phyllobates terribilis; assembly: GCF_046119375.1. NCBI lineage: Eukaryota > Metazoa > Chordata > Amphibia > Anura > Dendrobatidae > Phyllobates > Phyllobates terribilis. The sequence goes on from NW_027362763.1 coordinate 232,065,978, forward strand.
AGTATGGTATTGCATCCTGGGGGTGGGTGGGTGGCAGGCTGCATACTTGAGCTTGTATTGCAAGGAATGGGGGAGGTACAATTGAACACTGCCCTGGGACTAGAACTTGCATGGGGATAGTTGCAAGTCTGCATCTTCTGATGCGGTAAGGATCACTTATGATGGGCACACTTTTAGACAGTGACCTGGGAGTCAGAGATGCTTCCAGGGGTCTTCCCCATGCTGTTCCCTTGTCTTTTCAGCACTTTATGCATGTGTCAAACAGCACATGGCCAGATAAGGTTGTAAAATGTTAAAATGACATTTCACGGTGAATGCATTTGTCATAGTTGAAAGCAATACAAAAGTGCAAAAACGCATAAAAAATGCTACTTGTGAACATAGCCGAAGGTGTGGAGGAGTATTTTTGTTTTTGGTCATTTATTTTAACTTATACACAAGTCTTTACCCTGGAAAGGATGTTCCTTAACATATTTCACAGGAAAAAAAGTTTCACTTTCGTTTTTGAACGTTTAAAAGTGGCTTAATACCTCTGACCACGTTGTTGACAGCAGTGACCTGGGGGTCAGAAATGCTTCCTGGGGCGATTCCCATGCTGTCCCCATGTCATTTGAGCACTGTCACTATCGTTTTGGGCACTTGTTAGGCTTTTAAAAGACTGCCGGGGGTGCCACCGCAAAAATGCTCGAGTCTCCCATAGACTAACATTGGGCTCGTTGCTCGGGTCGAGCACCCAAGTATCACGGCGAGCTCGGCCCGAGCTTCGAGCACCCGAGCATTTTAGTGCTCGCTCAACACTAATCATCATCCATGTAATCCATAGACAGGCTGACTTTTCAAAGCACTTGGCATTGTTGCAGCAGTGCCACATTCTGGTTACTAGAGGACATACGGTATATATGTTATATATACACTCCTCGATATTAAAAAAGCAAAACTAAGAAGCAAAAGTCATGGAATTATAAAAATCACAGTATCAATAAATATATTAATGATACATAAATGTCATAAAAATGGAAATAAAATATTCAATACATCTCGATAATATTCAGTATGTCGTGTTGAAATTCAGCTCTTGGGACACGTTCCCTCATTAAGGTCTCTTCATGGCTACTATGCTACTATGGATGCAGTATCTCCTGACTTGTCTCCCATCGAACACATCTGGGAAGTCTTTGGCCGGCAATTGAAAAGGGAGCAGATCTTAATGATTTGCCCAAGTGCAATTAGAGTGGTAGAACATTCCTCGGGCAACCATTAATAACCTCATTGATAGAAGCCACGGCACATACTCGATATTGACTAAATAGAGATGTTTTGAAATTTTTTTTCCAGTTTTTCACAATTTACAAATCTTAAACATGCATATTAATTCCAATATTTCCCTGGTGTTGCAATTTCAAGGTTGAGGAGTAAATACATATAAATATATATACCGTACAGACCAAAAGTTTGGACACACCTTCTCATTTAAAGATTTTTCTGTATTTTCATGACTTTGAAAATTGTACATTCACACTGAAGGCATCAAAACTATGAATTAACACATGTGGAATTATATACTTAACAAAAAAGTGTGAAACAACTGAAAATATGTCTTATATTCTAGGTTCTTCAAAGTAGCCACCTTTTGCTTTGATGACTGCTTTGCACACTCTTGGCATTCTCTTGATGAGCTTCAAGAGGTAGTCACCGGAAATGGTTTTCACTTCACAGGTGTGCCCTGTCAGGTTTAATAAGTGGGATTTCTTGCCTTATAAATAGGGTTGGGACCATCAGTTGTGTTGTGCAGAAGTCAGGTGGATACACAGCTGATAGTCCTACTGAATAGATTGTTAGAATTTGTATTATGGCAAGAAAAAAGCAGCTAAGTAAAGAAAAACGAGTGGCCATCATTACTATAAGAAATGAAGGTCAGTCAGTCAGTCCGAAAAATTGGGCAAACTTTGAATGTGTCCCCAAGTGCAGTTGCAAAAACCATCAAGCGCTACAAAGAAACTGGCTCACATGAGGACCGCCCCAGGAAAGGAAGACCAATAGTCATAGTTAGTAAAGCCGAATAAAGACTTGCGTCCATCAAGTTCGACCTGTTAGTTCTGTAATTGCTAAAGTTGATCCAGAGGAGGGCAAAAACCCCAAATGATTTAGCCAATCTTCACCTGAGGAAAAATTCCCTCCCGACTCTGAAACCAGCAGTCAGAATAAATCCCTGTATCAACCTACTATTTTATTCTATTTTTAAGTATATGCAGAAATCTGCCTGGTATCTAGAAAAGCATCCAGTCTCCGCTTGAACTGGTTTAGTGAATCCGACATTACCGTCTCCTCACTCAGTGAATTCCATATTCTCACTGCTCTTACCGTAAAGAACCCCTTCCTATGCTGGTGCTGAAACCTTTTCTCTTCCAGTCTTACTGAATGCCCTCTTGTTACCGTAATATCCCTCCTTTTGAACAAATCCCGGGCAAGGTCTCTATACTGTCCCCTAACATATTTGTACACATTTATTATGTCCCCCCTCAACCTTCTCTTTTCCAGGCTGAATAGTCCTAGTTTTGCCAACCTCTCTGGGTATTGCAGTCCCTCCATTCCCCTTATTAATTTTGTTGCCCTCCTTTGTACCTTTTCAAGCTCATTTATATCCTTTCTATATATTGGGGCCCATAACTGAGCACAGTATTCCAAGTGTGGTCTGACCAGTGCTTTGTACAGTGGAAGAACAATGTTCTCATCCTTTGCAGCTATACCTCTTCTGATACATCCCATTACCCTGTTTGCCCTTACAGCAGTGGCCTGACTTTGGGCACTCCAATTTAGTTTGCTATCAATCAAGATGCCCAAGTCCTTCTCCATCTCTGAATTCCCCAATGATTTCCCATTCAGTGAGTACTGGTGACTTCCATTTTTCCTTCCCATGTGTATGACCTTACATTTCTCCTTGTTTAACCTCATTTTTCATTTAATGCTCCACCTACCCAGCTTATCCAAATCCCTCTGTAGGTCTTCAGTATCCTCTTTTGTATTAATTGTTTTACATAACTTTGTGTCATCTGCAAATATTGATATTTTACTATTTATCCCGTTGACTATGTCGTTAATAAAGATATTAAATAACATTGGGCCTAGTACAGACCCCTGTGGTACCCCACTAGTGACGCTTACCCAATCTGAGTATATTCCATTTATAACCACCCTCTGCCTTCTATCCTTTAGCCAGTTAGCTACCCACTTGCAGACATTTTCCCCCAGCCCCATCATTCTCATTTTGTATACCAACCTATTATGTGGCACGCTATCGAACGCTTTTGAGAAGTCGAGATACACGACATCCACTGGTTCCCCCTGATCTACTCGAGAGCTAACCTCCTCGTAGAAGTCAATCAGGTTTGTTTGGCAGGAGCGATTCCTCATGAATCCATGTTGGTTCGGGGTTAATAGATTATTAGCATCAAGATGCTCCATGATTGCCTCATTAATAAAGCCTTCAAAAATTTTGCCCACAACGGACGTCAGACTCACCGGCCGATAGTTTCCGGTGTTACTTTTTGCTCCCTTTTTGAATATTGGCACTACATTCGCCTGTCGCCAATCAAGTGGTACAGACCCAGTCTCAACAGAGTCCTTAAATATAAGATATAACGGTCTGTCTATCACATTACTTAGTTCCCTTAGTACCCGTGGGTGTATGCCATCAGGTCCTGGTGATTTGTTTATTTTAATGTTACTGAGGCGTTTCTGTACCCCAGCTTGGGTTAGATTTGTCATACTTAGTGGAGGATTAAGCTTGTCACTTCTCATTTCGCCTGTTCGTTCTTTTTCCTTTGTGAAAGTTGACGAAAAAAATTTATTTAATAGATTAGCTTTATCCTCATCTTTCTCTATGATTTTGCCTTCATCACTTTTTATCGGTCCAATATTATTCGATTTAATCCTTTTACTATTTATATACGTAAAGAACAGTTTGGGATTTGATCTACTTTCCCTAGCAATACGTCTCTCTGTTTCCTCCTTTGCTATTTTTATTTGTTTTTTGCAGGTTCTCGTTTTTTCCTTGTAACACATTAGTGCCTCCTTGCTGTTTTCCTGTTTTAATCTCTTGAATGCCTCTTTTTTGCTATTTAACGCCCCTTTTACGTTCTTATTCAACCATATTGGTTTCCTCTTGTTTCTGGCCCTTTTATTCCCATACGGTATATACCTCTCGCACTGAGTATTCAGAATTCTTTTGAAGGTTTCCCATTTACTATTCGTATTCCTTTGATTAAGAACTTTGTCCCAGTCTATAAGTTGAAGGTTTTCTTTCAGCTGATCAAACTTCGCCCTCCTAAAGTTTAATGTTTTAGTTGTTCCCTTATTGATAACCCTACTGAAGGGCATTTTGAAATTGATAATATTATGATCACTATTACCTAGGTGCCCCCCTATCTGTACCTCAGTTATTCTATCAGGCCTATTAGTCAATATTAAGTCCAACACTGCCTTCCCTCTCGTTGGTTCCTGCACTAGTTGGGAGAGATAATTATCCTTGATATTTGTCAAGAACCTTTTTCCTTTCTGCGATCTACAGGTTTCTGTTTCCCAGTCAATATCCGGGTAGTTGAAGTCCCCCATTACAATCACCTCATTATGTTTTGCTACTTTGTCTATTTGTCCTAATAGCAGTTTCTCATTCTCCTCTGTTATATTGGGTGGCTTATAGCAGACCCCCAGTAATATTTTATTATTATTTTTTGCCCCCTCTATCTCTACCCACATGGACTCAACCCCTCTTCTCCCTCTCCTATATCTTCCCTTAGTCTGGGCTTTAGACGTGACTTTATATATAAGCAGACTCCTCCGCCCTTCCCCTGTTTCCGGTCCCTTCTAAATAAACTATAATCTGTTAAATTTACCACCCAGTCGTAGCTATCGTCTAGTCTCTGTTATACCTACGATGTCATACCTCTCCTCCGATATAAGCGCCCGCAGCTCATCCGCCTTATTGGTCAGGCTTCTTGCGTTGGTCAGCATGCAAGATAAAACTTTTGGGGTTATTTAGCATCCTATTCTTCTCTAACGATCTAACTGTACTATCCCCACCCCCCTCTCCACCCTCATTATATTCACTTCTCCCCTTCCCCCTTGCTTGCCTCACATCCCACCTATTTCCTTGGTTCCCCCCCCGTCTCTAGTTTAAAAACTCCTCCAACCTATTAGCCATCTTCTTCCCCAGCACCGCTGCACCCTCCCCATTGAGGTGCAGCCCGTCCATACAGTAGAGCCTGTAGCCGACAGCGAAGTCGGCCCAGTTCTCCATGAACCCAAACCCTTCTGCCTTGCACCAACTCTTTAGCCACTTATTCACCTCCCTAACCTCCCGTTGGCACTCCTGTGTGGCTCGCGGGATTGGTAGTATTTCTGAGAAAACTACCTTGGAGGTCCTTGCCCTAAGCTTCCTACCTAGATCCCTGAAATCATTTTTAAGGACCCTCCATCTACCACTCACTTTGTCATTGGTGCCAATGTGGACCATGACCGCTGGGTCTTCGCCAGCCCCACCCAGTAACCTGTCAACCCGATCCGCGATGTGCCGGACTCGAGCGCCAGGGAGGCAGCACACCGTTCGGCGATCCCGGTCTTTGTGACAGATTGCCCTGTCTGTCCCCCTAATAATAGAGTCACCCACTACCAGGACCTGTCTAGCCTGCCCTACACTTCCCCCCTCCCCCTCATTACTGGAGCATACACTCCCCCGGCGGTCAGAGGATCTGTCGTGCTCCAATAATGCCGGTTCTGAACCAGCCTTCCTATACTTCTTCCCTCTATCCCTTCTAACTGTTACCCAGCTCCCTGCCTGTTCAGCCTGCGCTTCCCCACTAAGCTCCACCCCCAGTGTTGACCCATTGAGTGTCTGCTCGGTGAGCAGCAAACTCCGTTCCATGTTGTCGATGCTCCTCAGTACCGCTATCTGACCACTTAGATCCAGGATTTGGGCTTCCAAGTGCACGATATGCTCACATCTCTCGCAGCAGTATGGATCCCTGAGCGGTAGCTCAGGGAATGCATACATTGCGCAAGATGTACATTGCACGGCTCCGGCCAACATGGACGTCATTCTAAATATGGGGATACAGTCAGTATATATGTACAAGTACAAAACACAATTATTTATATATAGGTGTATGGACGGGGATCAATTAGGGATGTGCAAGTGTATCGATTAGATATCGGCGCTGGATCAGTTAAGTATGGACGGGGGATCAATTAAGTATCAATTAAGTATGGACGGGGGATCAGCTGAGTGGGTCAGGTGGATTAATTAAGTATGGACGGTGTGTCAATTAACTATGGACTGGGATCAATAAGTATGGACTGGGGAAATAATTAATTGTGGACTAGGGAATCAATCAATTAATTATGGACAGGGGGTTTAATTAAATAGGATGGGGGGTAAAGCAAATAAATAGGTATGGACGGTGGGTCAATTAACTAAGGACTGGGGATCAATAAGTATCAATAATATCAATAAATATGGACTGGGGAAATAATTAATTGTGGTCTGGGGAATCAATCAATTAATTATGGACAGGGGTTAATTAAATATGGTGGGGGATAAGGCAAATAGATAGGGACTGGGGATGAGTAAAAGTGGACAAGGGGAATCTATTAAATAGGACAAGGGGGATCAATCAATTATGGGCTGGGGGGGTCAATCATTTAAATGTGGTCAGGGGGATCACTTTAATATGGACGGGGGGTGGTCGGGGATCAATTAAATGAGGACGGGGGGGTCAATTTAATGTGGTCAGAGGGATCAGTTAAATATAGACGGGGGTGTTCAGGGGAATCAATTTAAATATGGACGGGGTGATCAATTAAATATGGACGGGGGGTAATCAATTAAATATGGACTAGGGAATACAATACAATTACAATACAGATACAAATACAATACAGTACAGTACACACTTGGGTTCAGTAGGGCCGCTTATCGCGGCCTCCTGCCCCTCACTCACCTCCTCTAGGGACGCTGCACGCTATCACAGCGCGCTTGTCCCTCCGGTCGCCTCTTACCGGTCCTCCTGATCACCTCCTGGTCACCACCACCTGGCACCCTCCGCTGGCCGGCACTGCACGCTGCCACAGCGCTCTCTTGCGCTCGTCCCTCCGGTCGCCTCCTACTGGTCCTCCCGGTCCGCTCGGTCACCTCCACCTGGATCTCCTCCCTTCCCAGGAGCTCTCTCCACACACAGCACAACTCTTGCAGCACACGGCAGGCTCCGCCTCCACCACTTCCTGTCAGGCCTCCTCCCACTTCCTGTCAGTGTTACAGTGATCCTGTCGATTGTATGCTGTGTAGGGTACTGTGACATCACTGTGTATGTCACCTCTGGTTCTGAGGATAAGCTTATCCGAGTCACCCGCCTCAGAAATCGCAGGTTAACAGCAGCTCAGATTAGAGACCAGGTCAATGCCACACAGAGTTCTAGCAGCAGACACATCTCTACAACAACTGTTAAGAGGATACTTTGTGCAGCAGGCCTTCATGGTAAAATAGCTGCTAGGAAGCCACTGCTAAGGACAGGCAACAAGCAGAAGAGACTTGTTTGGGCTAAAGAACACAAGGAATGGACATTAGACCAGTGGAAATCTGTGCTTTGGTCTGATGAGTCCAAATTTGAGATCTTTTGTTCCAACCACCGTGTCTTTGTGCGACGCAGAAAAGGTGAACGGATGGACTCTACATGCCTGGTTCCCACCGTGAAGCATGAAAGAGGAGATGTGATGGTGTGGGGGTGCTTTGCTGGTGACACTGTTGGGGATTTATTCAACTTTGAAGGCATACTGAAACAGCATGGCTACCACAGCATCTTGCAGCGGCATGCTATTCCATCCGGTTTACGTTTAGTTGGACCATCATTTATTTTTCAACAGGACAATGACCCCAAACACACCTCCAGGCTGTGTAAGGACTATTTGACCAAGAAGGAGAGTGATGGGGTGCTACGCCAGATGACCTGGTCTCCACAGTCACCAGACCTGAACCCAATCGAGATGTTTTGGAGTGAGCTGGACTGCAGAGTGAAGGCAAAAGGGCCAACAAGTGCTAAGCATCTCTGGGAACTCATTCAAGATGGTTGGAAGACCATTTCTGGTGACTACCTCTTGAAGCTCTTCAAGAGAATGCCAAGAGTGTGCAAAGCAGTCATCAAAGCAAAAGGTGGCTACTTTGAAGAACCTTGAATATAAGACATATTTTCAGTTATTTCACACTTTTTTGTTAAGTATATAATTCCACATGTGTTAATTCATAGTTTTGATGCCTTCAGTGTGAATGTACAATTTTCAAAGTCATGAAAATACAGAAAAATCTTTAAATGAGAAGGTGTGTCCAAACTTTTGGTCTGTACTGTATATATACTGTATTTTGCAGATTATGTGATGCACTGGGCTATAAGACACACCCCAAATTGGGGAGGGAAGTAGGAAAATGTATTTTTTTATAAAATGGTAGTGTGTCTTATAGTCCGCTTTTACGGTAGTTTACCGGGGGGGGGGGCTGTGGTGGAGCGGGGTCCCAGGGTGCACGGTCAGTGCTGCAGGAAGCTGGTGGCAGCCGCAGGAGCGGGGCAATGCGGCGGGCCCTGGCCTGGCTTCCCATCCTTTTCACTGTAGTGGACTTCAGGAAAATGGCAGCCGAAGGCGGCGCATACGCAGATTGAGATCTCGGTAGCCAAGATCTCGATCTGCCATTTTCCCGAAGTCCACCGAAGGAAAAGGATGGAAAGTGCCGAGAGTCCCGACATTTTTTGAAAGACCAGAGCCCGCCACAGCCTCGCTCTACCGAAAACCCCCTCCTCCCAGCCCGAAGCCCGCAGCATTGTCCCACTCCTGCCGCTATCACCGCCAGCTCCCTACAGCAGCGACTTTGCCTCCTAGGACCCCGCTCCACTGGAGCTGCTACATTCGGATTATAAGACACCCCCCCATTTCCCCAAAAATTTTGGGGGGGAGGAAGTGCGTCTTATATATCGTATTTTTCAGATTATATATATATATATATATATATATATATATTTTATAATTTTAGTGTATAAATATCTATTCATGGCTAGATAGATCATATGAGAAAAGAGTGACCAGATAAAGCAACCCATTTAAGGTTGTTTTACATTTCTAGAATGCTGACACAATAACATTTTCTTTTTCTTTTCAACAGGATTTCATGTTCTTTGAACATTCTAAAGAAAACTCATACTTTTAAGAATAAATCAAGAGATGTATTTCTGGTGTTTGCAAAAATAAATACCCATAAATATTCATCCCCCTAATCATTATTGTTGCTTTGTGGGTAATTCCCTTTAATATTCATTCAATCATTTGACATTATTATACTGTTTTTATTAAGATAAGTGAGGAGCAAGGTGGAAAATCAATTATCTTTAAACCATTAATGATAGGGAATTTTCGCCTTTTTGCATTTTCGATTTTTTCCTCCCCATCTTCCAAGAGCCATAGCTTTTTAACTTTTCATAGACATGGAGGAATGGGGATTATTTTTTGGAATGGAATCATAGTCTTGAATGACATCATTCATTTTGTTCAGAAAGGGGGAAAAAAGTAAAGTGGGATGAAATATTCAAAAAAAAAAAATGCAGTTCCACCATTGCTTTTTGGATTTTGTTTTTACATCGTTCATTGTGGCGTACAAATAACCTGGAAACATGATTTTCCAGGTCAGTGTGATTACAGCGATTGTAAACTTTCTTCAATTATTTTGTATTTAAGGTATGAAAAAAATGTAGAAATTTGACCCTATCCCCAAATGTTTTTTTGCTTTCTTTCACCATTTTCTGATCGTAATGTCTTTATTTTTCCATTGATTGAGCTAATTGAGGGTTTTTTTATTTTTGTATTGAGCCAAAGTATTTTTTGCTGCCAATTTGGGTTACATGATCGCTTTTCATTAAATTTTTATGGGAGGGTAATGTGATCAAAATATGCAATTTTGTCATTTTGCTTTTTTCTTCTTTTCACTGTGTCTACTATTTGGGTTCCATAGTTTTATATTTTGATAGATCAAAATGTTATGGATGCAACCATATCAAATATGATTTTTTTTCTCTTTATTCTTAATGGGGAAAAATGTGTGATTTTATTTTTTTATTTTTTTTTATTTTTTCTATATTTTTAAAAACTTTTTTCTTTAATTTTTACATTATTATTATTTAAGTCTTCTTCGTGGACTTCAACCTGCAATTGTTTCATTGCTTGTACTATAATGTACAGTTAAAATCTTGATCGACAATAAACTCAGCCTCTGGCCAAGCTTCGCAGAAGTACCAAGATGGCAACCAAGAGGGCCTTTAGCGTGCCTCAGCTGTAGCACAGATTCTGGATACCCACAGTTGCAGTCGAAAACTTCACAGAGCAGATTACATGGGATAACAAGCTATTACTGCTCAGAACAGGAGGTAATGGAAAAAACGCAGTCACACAGTACTGCACCAGGAAGTAAGAACAAAACAGAAAGTACAAGAGAGACTTTTTTCTTATACAGTAAACAAGGAAACTTTACACAACATCGCCATCTACTGTCAGATCCGCATAAAGTCATCCTTCACACAAACAAAGACGTCCACAACTGTTGCATATACCAACACCCTTTCTCAACAGTAAGAACTTATTCAGTCAAACCTAATTTCTTCATTAGTCTCTGATGTTTTTCAGCATTCAATGCCTTTGTGAAAATGTCTGCTGTCATATCTTCAGTTGGACAATATTCTAGTTTCAGGATTCCTTGTTCCTGATGGTCCCTCAAAAAAGGATACTTCACATCAATGTGCTTGGTTCTTGGGTTAACTCTTTCCATCTGAGCAAGAACAAGACATCCCTGATTGTCCTCATTTATTTTTGTTGGTTCCAACTGTGCTTGTCCTAGGTCTATTAGCAATTATCTTAACCATAGAACTTCTTGACTCGCATGTGCTATGCAAAACATGTTCTGCTTCTGTTGACGACAGCATTACTATTGAGTGTTTTTTACTAGTCCAACTAATTGGTCCACCAGAGAGAAAGAAAAGATAGCAACTGGTAGATTTTCTGTCAGTTGGATCTTCAGCCCAATCTGCATCAAAGTATCCAGTTAAAATGCATTTACCACTTGTAGGCAGTTTCAGTTTAACATTGCTGGTTCCTTTCAAATAACGTATTACTCTCTTTACAGCATTCCTAACCGCTTTATTTGGCTTGGACACTTTTCTACTCAGAATTCCTACTGCAGCTGCAATGTCTGGCCTTGTAACAGTTGCTAAATACAGTAATTTTCCTATCACCATTCTGTACTCTTCATTATTTGGTAACACATTTTTCTCACTACTCATCTCTTTAAGATAATTAGTTTCCATTGGAGACTTTGCTGGTTTTGCATCCTTCAACCCAAATGTTTCGGTTATGTCTTGAATCATGTGATTTTGATTAAGTAAGAAACTTCCATCTTCTTCTCTTTCTATCTGTATTCCTAAGAACTGTTTCACATTTCCCAAGTCTTTGATCTCGAAATGTCGATTCAGGATTTTTTCTTTTTCAAAACAAACTAAAATGTCATCAACATATATGAGTACATAGATCCATCTGTCCATTAGTCTTTTTGTGTACAGGCAAGGATCAGCTTTGCTTCTTTTAAACTTTTCATTTATGAGCACCTCCATGATTTTATCATTCCACGCTTTAGCAGCTTGTTTTAAACCGTATATACTTTTCTGTAATTTGCAAACCATGTTTGGATTACTTTCGTCTTTGAATCCCAGAGGTTGTTCCATGTAAATATCTTCTGTTACACTTCCATTCAAAAATGCTGTCTTTATATCCAGATGTTTCAGTTCCATTTCTGCAACTGCAAACAAAAGTTCTTATTGTAGCATGTTTGACAACTGGAGAAAATGTTTCATCACAGTCTTCTTCATATTTTTGAGAATAACCTTTAGCTACGAGTCTTGCTCAGTATCGTTCAGCTGTGCCATCTGTTTGGTAATTTACTTTAAAAACGCATTTACATCCTATAGCTTTTCTTCCTTCTGGTAATTCTGTTAGTGTCCATGTTTTTGAGTCATGCATGGATTTTATTTCTATTTCTGGTGCCTCTATCCATTTATTGGCTTCTTCTTCAGGAGGTCGAGATATGTCTTCCAAAGAGGTAGGCTCATAAATTTTACTTGTACTTGCCTTGTATAAAAGGCATATTGGTGGTTTTTCTTTGGTTTCTCTTATTGAACGTCTTGGTTCTGTGTCTGTAGTTGTATCTCTTCACTTTCAATATTCTGTTTTTTTATTCATTTCAACTTCTTTTTCATCAGATATTCCTTCAGCTATATCATTGCTGTTTTTCTCGTTTTTTGTTTCCAGTGAAATCATAGTGTCTTCATTTAGATCCTCAAAGAATGTCACACTGTTACTCACCATAACTCTGTCTGTTTTGGGATCTAGGATTCTATATCCTTTGCAATTTTCACTACATCCAACAAATATTCCTTCCATGGACCTTTTTTGAAGTTTGGAACATTTTTCTGTTGGAATGAATACAAAAACTTTACAACCAAAAACTCTTAAATGATTTACACTTGGTTTCATGCCTTGCCACAGTTCATATGTTTTTTTTTCAGTTTTCTAGAAAAAAGTCGGTTCTGTAGATATGTAGCTGTCATTGCTGCTTCACCCCAATATTTCTCTGATAGTTTGGAATCTGTCAGCATACACCTTATCATTTCAGTCAGAGTTCTGTTTTTCCTTTCTGCTATTCCATTTTGTTCAGGTGTGTATGGAACAGTCTTTTGATGCTCTATACCATTTTTTCTTAAGTAGTTTTCTATTTGGTGTCCTGTGAATTCACCTCCATTATCACTTCTAATGACAATTGGCTTCCTCTGAAACTTGTTATTCGACTTTGTCACGTAGTCTACTAGTTCATTGAAAACTTCGCTTTTGTTCTTGATCAAGTATGTGACTGTGTATCTTGAGTAGTCATCTATAAAAGTCACCATATATCTATTGCCTCCTGATGTAGTCACTTTCATGGGTCCACATACGTCAATATACACAAAATCAAGTGGTCTTGTGCTTTTCGTTTCACTTTCTTTAGGAATAGATATCCTTGTGGCTTTGGATTTCATACAACACTCACATCTTACGGTAATTGAGCAATCAGATATCAATAGATCCTTTGTCAATTCTTTCCTTTGCAGCTCCATTGTACTTTCAGGATGTCTGTGTCCTAGATGTCTATGCCACATGTGAATACAATTCTTGTGATCATGTGTACACAACTTCATCTGTTCCTTTAATGTGTCTAGATGATATAATTGTTCATCTACCTTGACATTGGTTATTACCTTGTTTCCTGCTAGGATTGTACACTCATCATCTTTGAATTTTACAGTAAGTCCTTTAGCTGTTAGACGTTTTACAGATAACAATCCTCCTTCTAATCCTGGAACATACAACACATCCTGTACAAGTATTTTTCAATCATGCCCATACTTGTTAGAACAGTTTAGCATTCCTTGTCCAACACCTTCTGCAGTTATTTTGCTTCCATCTGCAAGATAAATGGCTTCCTTCTTATTTAAATTAAGTTCAGTAAAGAGATTTTTATTACTTGTCATGTGACTTGTTGCTCCTGAGTCAATAAACCAACCCAACGATTTCTTAACAGTCACTTTAAATGTGCCATTCCAATTATTTTCACATGAATCAGAAATTGTGTTTTTCACCTTCTCTGTATTCTCTTTATGATGTAATTTCTGTTGTTCTGCTTTCCATATAGTACAGTCTTTCTTTAAATGTCCTTTTTTCTTACATCTGAAACATTCTCTTGTCTCTTTATTATAGGGTATTTTTGATTCTGTAGCTTTAAGAGCATTTCCATTATTTTTTTCAGTAGAAGAATCATTTGTTTGTTCTTTCCTTCTTTGATATTCATCTATGAATTTGGTCTTCACAAACTCTAATGTAATGTCTGTTTCAGGTCTTGTCTCTAGTGCATTTATCAAAGCAGCATATGAATCCGGTAAACTGCACAATAATATTGCTGCTACATGGCTTTCCTTAATATCTTCACCAATGTTATGCACACGCCCGGACTGACTGGCGTGTGCGGGTGTTGTGGTTCCACTGGACCATGGACCGGAGAGTGCCTGGAGGGGCGTGACTAAGTATCTGGCCGATCCGACCAAGGTGGCACGACGGCATACGACGCCAGTGCACCAGGGAGAAACCGGGCAGAGGGACCAGGTGCTACTCCAGGTCAAACTCCGGACACGGGGGTTGACCCACACTGGGATTACTGGAACAGGCAGGTTAGGCTGGCACAGACTGGTGGATGTAAGCAAACACGGCAGGTATGCAGATGGGTGGATACAGGCGAGTATGCAGGCAGGGAGGTACTGGCCGAAAGGACGGGCTGGAGCACAGAAAGGTTAAGACCCAGTACAGACTGGGTCACAGAACCGCAGATGCGGTAGACAACCACAGCAGAGAGGGAACACCCGAAGTGGTGGGCAAGAACAGAGCAGGACGGGGCTGCAGGAGCAGCGAGCAAAAGCAGGGCAGGACAGGACTGCCGGAGCAGCGAGCACAAGCAGGGCAGGACAGGACTGCCGGAGCAGCGGGCACAAGCAGGGCAGGACAGGACTGCCGGAGCAGCGGGCAGAAGCAGGGCAGGACAGGACTGCCGGAGCAGCGGGCAGAAGCAGGGCAGGACAGGACTGCCGGAGCAGCGGGCAGAAGCAGGGCAGGACAGGACTGCCGGAGCAGCGGGCAGAAGCAGGGCAGGACAGGACTGCCGGAGCAGCGGGCAGAAGCAGGGCAGGACAGGACTGCCGGAGCAGCGGGCAGAAGCAGGGCAGGACAGGACAGGACTGCCGGAGCAGCGGGCAGAAGCAGGGCAGGACAGGACAGGACTGCCGGAGCAGCGGGCAGAAGCAGGGCAGGACAGGACTGCCGGAGCAGTGAGCAAAAGGGTCAGAGCGGAGCAAGGCTGCCGGAGCAGTGAGCAAAAGGGTCAGAGCGGAGCAAGGCTGCCGGAGCAGTGAGCAAAAGGGTCAGAGCGGAGCAAGGCTGCGGAGCAGTGAGCAAGGAGTCAGAGCAGGCTAGAACCGCCGGAGCGGTAAGCAAAGGAGTCAGAGCAGACTAGAACCGCCGGAGCGGTGAGCAAAGGAGTCAGAGCAGACTAGAACCGCCGGAGCGGTGAGCAAAGGAGTCAGAGCAGGCTAGAACCGCCGGAGCGGTAAGCAAAGGAGTCAGAGCAGGCTAGAACCGCCGGAGCGGTGAGCAAAGGAGTCAGAGCAGGCTAGAACCGCCGGAGCGGTGAGCAAAGGAGTCAGAGCAGGCTAGAACCGCCGGAGCGGTGAGCAAAGGAGTCAGAGCAGGCTAGAACCGCCGGAGCGGTGAGCAAAGGAGTCAGAGCAGGCTAGAACCGCCGGAGCGGTGAGCAAAGGAGTCAGAGCAGGCAAGGCTGAGTAGGGGGGACAGGGCTCTGTTCACACGGAACAGACAGGAAGGGAAAGGCAGAGCCAGATACCCACAGGGTACTTGCAGTGAAGTAGCGAGTGGACCACAAACTCACAAACGGGAGTACAGAGACAACAAGCAGGAGTTAGGTACGAGTTCAGACTCTGCAGAAAAAGGAAGGGAACGGACATAGAGGCAAAACAGGTAAAGGATAGGAGAGAGTTCAGACTGGAACTGAGTGTACGGAGGAGACCGACACTGCAGCGGAATACAGGAGCGGGTCTGGGAATACGGCCCCCAGAGAGGCAGGACGAACAGGCAAGGAGCGTGTTCAGACAGGACAGACAAGATACAGGAGCGGGTCTAGGTAATCGGCCCCTAGAAGGCGGGAGGAACAGGCTAGGAGCGAGTTCAGACAGGTCAGACAAGATACAGGAGCGGGTCTAGGTAATCGGCCCCTAGAAGGCAGGAGGAACAGGCTAGGAGAGTGTTCATACAGGCCTGGAAATACAGCCTCCAGGATAGGCAGACAAGAGAACACAGAACGGGACCTGGCACCTTCAGAGTGCAAGCACACACTGAATGAAACACTATGCTCAGGCAGGAATAGATGGGAGCAGCTGAGCTATATACCAGGTGACAGACAGCAATAGGCTGAGGACGCACAAGGGGTGTGACCCACAGCAGGTACAAAAAGCAGGAAGTGATCGGGCGCCGCCCTTAAGCAGCAGAAACAGACACAAACAGACAGCATGGAGGGAAGCCAGAGAGACATTCTGGACTGGAGATCAAGTGCGCGCTCTTGCACAGTGGGAGATGGACCACCATGCAAGGACGCTGCCAGGTATGTTACAGTACCCCCCCCCTTACGCCCCCTCTTCTTCAGGCCTGCCAGAATCTTCCCCAGGGAATTCGAGGACCAGTCCTTCACTTCAAGGAGATCACTTCCACTGTCCACAGGAAAAACTGATCTCATCTGGTTAGCTAGGATGCTACCTCCTATCCAGCCATCCTCAGCAACAGACAAAACGGGTGGAGTACCAGGAACAGCACACAAGGAAGTCTGTCTCCACATATTTTCAGGTGGCACCCCAGAGGGTACAGTAGACAACTGGAAGTCCTTCACCGGGTTGGAGGGGGACAGAGACTTGGGGGTAATCTCTGCTTCGAGGTACATCTTGTCAAGCTCACAGGAAGAAATAGACGGGTTATCAGGTACATAATGAGGAAAAGTCACTGTCTCTTTGTTATCTGGTGGTACCCCGGAGGATTCAGGAAACAACTGGAGGTCCTCCGCCGGGTCAGAAGAGTGCAGAGGCTCAGAGAAAACATCTGCTTCAGAGTACACTAGGTCGGACTCCCTGGACGAAGCAGGCGAGGTATCGGGTACCGAGTATAGGAAAGTCTCTGTCCATTCACCACCAGGTGGCACCCCGAAGGGTTCTGGAGACAACTGGCGGTCCTCCGCCTGGTCAGAAGGGTGTAGAGACTCATGGGTAACCTCTGCTTCAGAGTACACTAGGTTGGACTCACTGGACGAAGCGAGCGAGGTATCAGGTACAGAGTAAAGGAGAGTCTCTGTCCTTTCGCTACCAGGTAGCACCCCGAAGGGTTCTGGAGACAACTGGAGGTCCTCTGCCTGGTCGGAGGGGTGTAGAGACTCGGGAGTAACCTCTGCTTCGGAGTACACTAGGTTGGACTCACTGGACGAAGCGAGCGAGGTATCAGGTACAGAGTATAGGAGAGTCTCTGTCCTTTCGCTACCAGGTAGCACCCCGAAGGGTTCTGGAGACAACTGGAGGTCCTCCGCCTGGTCGGAGGGGTGTAGAGACTCGGGGGTAACTACCACTTTGGGGTACCGATTGTCAGGCTCACAGGACGAAGCGGACAAAGTATCGAGTACCGAGTGTAGAGAAGTCTCTCTCCATTTGTCATCGAGTGGTATCCCGGAGGATTCAGGAGGCAACAGGGGGTCCTCCGCCAGGTAGTAGAGGTGCACAGACTCAGAGGTAACCACAGCTTTGGAGCATCCTTGGACATGCACACCGGTTAAAGTGGGTGAAGCATCTGATTCCGGGTGCAGGAAGTTCTCCTGTGTGGCGTCTGGATGGGCAGAAGTCTCTTCGGGCAGGAAAACCGGAGCACTACCCACGCATATTACCCGTTGGGGCTTCTCCGGGATACAGGGAGAGGAAGCTTCAGTAGGGACTTCAAGGTTGGGGTCAGGAGGTCTCAGGGAGGACAGACCCTGGCGTGACGGCTTGCCTCTACGTCTAGCACGTCTGGACTGCCTCTTGAGGTTGGGAGATGTATTCCGGAAAGCGTAGTCACCCTGTGAAGATTCTGGGTGGACAGTAGTCTCATTGGGCTGGAGGACTATTGCGCTACCCACACACATTACCCATCGGGGCTGCTCCGGGATATTGGAAGGTGAAGCTTCAGCAGGAGCCTCCGGGTTAGGATCATCGAAGACCATTAGAAAGGCCACCAGGAAGGCCATTAGGTCCAGGAGGATCGGATCCTGTGTTTCATATAGGGGGTTGATCCATTCCAAGGCATCACCCGCCAGGTAAGACATAATGAATGCCACCTTAACCCGATCGGTGGGAAAACATAGAGGGTAGAACTTGAAGTGTAGCATGCATTGCTCCACAAATGCACGACTTTGTCTTGGATCCCCATAGTAACGTGGCGGATCCGCAGGAACGAGAGCAGATAGATCCATCTGGACGGGTGCGTAATTCGCCTGGAACTCAGCTGAGAAAAAAAAAAAATTTTATTTATTTATTTTTAATGCATGTATTCGCTGGAAAACTTCTCAGAGAGCGAAGGCCGTGGGGCTCAACGGGAACCATGGCCTGAGCATGCTGTTATGCACACGCCCGGACTGACTGGCGTGTGCGGGTGTTGTGGTTCCACTGGACCATGGACCGGAGAGTGCCTGGAGGGGCGTGACTAAGTATCTGGCCGATCCGACCAAGGTGGCACGACGGCATACGACGCCAGTGCACCAGGGAGAAACCGGGCAGAGGGACCAGGTGCTACTCCAGGTCAAACTCCGGACACGGGGGTTGACCCACACTGGGATTACTGGAACAGGCAGGTTAGGCTGGCACAGACTGGTGGATGTAAGCAAACACGGCAGGTATGCAGATGGGTGGATACAGGCGAGTATGCAGGCAGGGAGGTACTGGCCGAAAGGACGGGCTGGAGCACAGAAAGGTTAAGACCCAGTACAGACTGGGTCACAGAACCGCAGATGCGGTAGACAACCACAGCAGAGAGGGAACACCCGAAGTGGTGGGCAAGAACAGAGCAGGACGGGGCTGCAGGAGCAGCGAGCAAAAGCAGGGCAGGACAGGACTGCCGGAGCAGCGAGCACAAGCAGGGCAGGACAGGACTGCCGGAGCAGCGGGCACAAGCAGGGCAGGACAGGACTGCCGGAGCAGCGGGCAGAAGCAGGGCAGGACAGGACTGCCGGAGCAGCGGGCAGAAGCAGGGCAGGACAGGACTGCCGGAGCAGCGGGCAGAAGCAGGGCAGGACAGGACTGCCGGAGCAGCGGGCAGAAGCAGGGCAGGACAGGACTGCCGGAGCAGCGGGCAGAAGCAGGGCAGGACAGGACTGCTGGAGCAGCGGGCAGAAGCAGGGCAGGACAGGACAGGACTGCCGGAGCAGCGGGCAGAAGCAGGGCAGGACAGGACTGCCGGAGCAGTGAGCAAAAGGGTCAGAGCGGAGCAAGGCTGCTGGAGCAGTGAGCAAAAGGGTCAGAGCGGAGCAAGGCTGCCGGAGCAGTGAGCAAAAGGGTCAGAGCGGAGCAAGGCTGCGGAGCAGTGAGCAAGGAGTCAGAGCAGGCTAGAACCGCCCGAGCGGTAAGCAAAGGAGTCAGAGCAGACTAGAACCGCCGGAGCGGTGAGCAAAGGAGTCAGAGCAGACTAGAACCGCCGGAGCGGTGAGCAAAGGAGTCAGAGCAGGCTAGAACCGCCGGAGCGGTAAGCAAAGGAGTCAGAGCAGGCTAGAACCGCCGGAGCGGTGAGCAAAGGAGTCAGAGCAGGCTAGAACCGCCGGAGCGGTGAGCAAAGGAGTCAGAGCAGGCTAGAACCGCCGGAGCGGTGAGCAAAGGAGTCAGAGCAGGCTAGAACCGCCGGAGCGGTGAGCAAAGGAGTCAGAGCAGGCTAGAACCGCCGGAGCGGTGAGCAAAGGAGTCAGAGCAGGCAAGGCTGAGTAGGGGGGACAGGGCTCTGTTCACACGGAACAGACAGGAAGGGAAAGGCAGAGCCAGATACCCACAGGGTACTTGCAGTGAAGTAGCGAGTGGACCACAAACTCACAAACGGGAGTACAGAGACAACAAGCAGGAGTTAGGTACGAGTTCAGACTCTGCAGAAAAAGGAAGGGAACGGACATAGAGGCAAAACAGGTAAAGGATAGGAGAGAGTTCAGACTGGAACTGAGTGTACGGAGGAGACCGACACTGCAGCGGAATACAGGAGCGGGTCTGGGAATACGGCCCCCAGAGAGGCAGGACGAACAGGCAAGGAGCGTGTTCAGACAGGACAGACAAGATACAGGAGCGGGTCTAGGTAATCGGCCCCTAGAAGGCGGGAGGAACAGGCTAGGAGCGAGTTCAGACAGGTCAGACAAGATACAGGAGCGGGTCTAGGTAATCGGCCCCTAGAAGGCAGGAGGAACAGGCTAGGAGAGTGTTCAGACAGGCCTGGAAATACAGCCTCCAGGATAGGCAGACAAGAGAACACAGAACGGGACCTGGCACCTTCAGAGTGCAAGCACACACTGAATGAAACACTATGCTCAGGCAGGAATAGATGGGAGCAGCTGAGCTATATACCAGGTGACAGACAGCAATAGGCTGAGGACGCACAAGGGGTGTGACCCACAGCAGGTACAAAAAGCAGGAAGTGATCGGGCGCCACCCTTAAGCAGCAGAAACAGACACAAACAGACAGAATGGAGGGAAGCCAGAGAGACATTCTGGACTGGAGATCAAGTGCGCGCTCTTGCACAGTGGGAGATGGACCACCATGCAAGGACGCCGCCAGGTATGTTACAACCAATTGATCTCAGCTGTGATATCACTTCCATAATAGAGAATATATGCTTCTGCATGTCATTGTCTGCACTTAGTCTCATACTATAAAGCTTTCTTATTAGAAATAACTTGTGATTTAAGCTGGGTCTTTCATATAGTTTTCTTAGTACTTCCCACATTCCCTTTGCTGTATCCTCATTCCTTATGTGGATTAATTGAGCATCATCCACTAATAGGCTGATGGTAGCTCTTGCTTGTCTATTTTTCTTATCCCATGTCTGATTATCCTCATCAGGTCTATCTGTAGTGATTACTTTCCATAAATCATCTTTAGACAATAACATTTCTACTTTGAACTTCCATAACTGATAATTCTCATTATTCAGCTTAGCTACTGTGAGTTTTAGCTCTGTGCTACTTGTCATCTTTAACTTGTCTTACTTGTTTGGAGAGAATTGTACTGAAGAATTCTTCTGCATTCACCGGGGTCTTGCTGAGAGTTCCGGTGTCCTGGGTGTCTGGGGTCCTTGGTGCCTGGATGTCTAGGGTCCTTGGCGCCTTGGCCCATACCTGTTGGACAGCTTCTGGATACCCACAGTTGCAGTAGAAAACTTCACAGAGCAGATTACATGGGATAACAAGCTTTTACTTCTCAGAACATGAGGTAAAGGAAAAAACACACAGTCACACAGTACTGCACCAGGAAGTAAGAACAAAACAGAAAGTACAAGAGAGACTTTTTTCTTTTACAATACAGTAAACAAGGAAACTTTTCACAACATCACCTCCTACTGTCAGATCAGCATAAAGACCTCCTTCACACAAACAAAGAAGTCCACAACTGTTGCATATACCAACATCAGCTGCCATGGTAACCCATTGGGGTGCATGCGAGCAACATCAACTGCTCCATTTATATGTTGCTATCAAACATTGACAGCATCATTGACAGCGTCATCAGCGCATGGTTATACAATTGCTGTATAACAGAAATGACAGGGTGGTTAATCTACAGGGTACAGAAGTTTGTTCAGAAAAGCTCTTAATAACTGAAAAGGGGGTTGCCTTTATGTAATGTCCTATCTGAATAAAATAACGTGGCACAAAATATGTTAGACAAATTAACATGAGGGGTACATAGTACAGTTGAAAAAAGAGCCATGTTCATCAAGTTAAATCAAGTAATGTGAAAGGATAAAGACAATAGTGTTTAGATATAACCATAATGCATGATCCAGTCTACCCTAAAGAACAAGTTTTTCCTTCCTGATCCTGTATCGATTGACTTAATCGACATTTATAATAAGAATTTTACACATGTAAATAAGTACCGTATTTGCGGTTTATGAGGCCCACTTTTCCCCCCCAAATTTGGGAGGAAAATGGGGGTGTGTCTTACATCCTGAATGTAGCTTACAAGGAGAAAGGGGGCAGCTGTGGAGTGGGGTCACTGGAGGCAGGGTCGCTTCTGCAGGAACCTGCATGACCCTGCCTCATGTGACTCCGCTCCACAGCCGCCACCGGCAAGCTGCTGTAAATTCGGACTATAAATAAATTTGGGGTGCATCTTATGGTCCGGTGAATCTTATAGTCTACAAAATGCGGTATTTATGTTATTTTTTTTTATTAAACATGACCAGATCCAACAGAGCAGCAGCTTTTATTGGGTCTTCCACAAATTGGCCCATAAAATTAAACTGTTGAGAAATTGTCTTCCTTTTCCATTGTTAAAGTAATGAAAGTGCTCATGTCTTCATGTTGATCAAATGTTATAGCTATGTGTGTGATACTCTAGGCATAACCAAGGACAACATCTGCAAGGAGTTTGTATGTTCTCCCTGTGTATCTGTATATTTCCTCCGGGTTCTCCGGTTTCCTCCCACACTCCAATGACATACTGATAGGAAATGTAGATTGTGAGCCTCAATGTGGACAGTGCCCATAATGTCTGTAAAGCGCTGTGGAATTGATGGCGCTATATAAGTAAATAAAATAAATAAAAATAAGTATTGAAGACAGAACTGTGGAAATTATTGAAGCAACAAAGAGTTTAAAACATAATTTCACTTATATTTTGAATATTTGCAGCCTTTGTCATTGAAAAGTTACTAAGAGACAGAATGTTCTTGGGATTCTGTCTCATGCAACATGGAGGCCTTGTCTTGAATAAGTTAAAGAGAGCCTGTCAGCATGATTTTGTAATGGAACGTAAATACATGGCTGTAATGTGATGTAATGCAGATTAAATTGATACTTTTAGTGAATAAATCCGCTTTGTGATTCTTCTTTAATCATCCTTTGAAGTTTTCTGCTAACTAGATTTTGGTGCACAGGGGCCGGACTGTGCACTGGGTCTTCTCCTCCCTGTCTGTGACTCCCTGGTCCCTCTGCCTACCTCTGGTCTTTTTAGTAATTAGTGTTGTGATGGGGGTCTAATTGTTTAATTCCATTGCTAACCACATTGGGTAATCAACAGAGTCAGTGTCTAAGCTGACAGAGAAGTGACTGCTGTTCAGGTAATTCAGACCTACTCAGGAAAATGATCATTACCTGATATCAATACATTTTTAAGAAAAAATCCTGAGAAAGACAGGATGCTCGAATGCAGAAAGATGGAACAAGTTTTCTGCTGAATGTGCTGGTTGGATAATGGACAATCGATGTGAAAATGTGGTAACAGAATGGTGTCAGGTGTCCAGTAAAGTATTTACCAGTGGATACTAGGAAATTGGGAGAAAAGGATTTTTTAATGAAAAATTACAAAACTGACTCGTTTGACTTCTTCGACTGTTCCCTCAGCCCCTCCTTCCTTATTAATGACCAATAGTACCCCCAGTCATCCTATGACAATAAAACAGGTGGGACATGGGTTATACCCCCTGAGTCCCTAAATGACCGCAAGGTACATAGCGATGCTTTTGTGGATGGACAACAGAAACTCATTAAAGAAAAGTTACTTACAGTGAAGGAAATAATTATTTGATCCCTTGCTGTTTTTGTAAGTTTGCCCAGTGACAAAGACATGAACAGTCTATAATTTTAAGGGTAGGTTAATTTTAAAATTGAGAGATAAAATATCCAAAAAAAACTTTAGAAAATCACATTGGTAGGTTAGGTAGGTTAGTTATGCCCCAATATAAGGGTATAGCAATCAAGAACTTACTGATGATGTGTAGAGGCATTGAAAATAAAATAGATAAATGACTTTCTTAACTTTTTTAACATGATTGCTACATTCAATAATGTGATACTGCACATGCTGCGCACAGGAACTCAGTATATTGGGCATAGTTGAATACCTTTGTCACTGTTGGTGGCAGTCCTCGATGTTTGGCATAGCTGAAGCAGTAGAGAGCACATGGTTATAAATCTGTGGAGGTGCTGTCGGCATTACTGTTCTCCTCATGGCTGGATAATTACTTGGTGTACAATGATGGAGAGGAGCAGGAGAGCAGTAGTAGTGAAAACAGAACTTGCTTTACGTCTGAATAAAAAGATGTCTGTACAAAACTCTCTAGTCCCATATCTGTGATGTATAAAGAGGCACATTCTTGAGGGCTCAGTGCACAGCAGCAGAGATAGGCAATCTGGGAATAAATGGTGTACAATGCAGTAATATCTCCCAGGACATGCCCGCGGCTTTGCATTTATCTTCTAGAACAATGGCCTATTCGTTTCTCCTTGTCTTCCACTTTATAAAAGGTAGTTACTCTCCTGTGGGCCTCCATATCCCATTTACATTGCAGGTAGTCTCTATGGGATGTGGCATTACACTCATCATCTTAGTTACACGCTCAATCATCTGCTACATTCCATAGCCTTCCTCTGCACCATCAAGAGCTCGGTGCAGATGAGGATCAGGGCAAAATTGATGTCCTCCTCCTTGAGGGGTAGACAGCCATAGTGGACCACACTTTCTGCATATTTGTTGTCTCAGCCATCTTGCTAATATGGTGTTCTTTACTGCTCTGCTCTACAGTTAGTGGCTGGAGCTTTTGATGAACTTTGCTTCTCCTACCATTCTGTGTCTGTCTGGTGAGGTTAACCCTATAGTGTGTCGAGTTTTTATTTATTTTACTTATATAGCACCATTAATTCCACAGCACTTTACAGACATCAGACATCATCATTTTAACCTTGTAGTAAATCAAATTCTGACACACACAATTACCAGAATACAGTGCAAAGGCTAACAGATTAAGGGGCAATACAGTAGCATTTAACAAACGAAATATATTTAATGTAATAGCAACATTTGGAGTATTACATATACATTTTTTCTGCTAAGGAAGCTGGAGAGAAAAAGAGAGAGAGAGAGGGGAGTGAAACAGAAAAATAGAGAGAGAACAAGAAAGAGAAAGAAAGAAAGAAAGAAAGAGAGAGAAGGAAAGAGAGAGAACAGAGAAAGAGAACAAAAGTAAGAGAAATGGAGAGAGAGAGAAAGAGAGAGAAAGATTAGAGAAAAAGAGAGAGGGAGCAACCGAAGAGTAATAGCTTTGCCATCCTGACTGTATTTTACAATAAATTAATGAATTTGGGTCCCTTCACTGTCACACTCCAAAAGAATAAAGTGGAAAAGTCACATGACTTTTATCAGAATGGAATTGCTATTTGACCATGGAGAGATGAAAGGGTTTGATGTGTGAAGTCAGAGCTTAAAGCATCAAGGACAAGTATAAAGTCTTGTCTATGAAAAAGCTGCTGCCAGAATCATGTGGTAGTGACTTATCTTGCCGCTGAAACAAAGCATTGGGCGATTGAATTCCAACTTCCCAGTCCTTATTTTTCCTGACATAACCTGTCAGAGGAGATCCGGGAGACCTCTCAACATATTAGCTGATCCTGCCACAATCTGCGGCTTCACCTAACTTTTATCTATTGTGTATAGCATCCAAACTAAAGAAGTGCTCCCATTAAATATTTTATTCCCTAAACGTGTCTAAATGTGTATGTACTGTAGTTTATGTGTGTTAATATACTCACCGTTTCGGTCCTTTTCTCATGTGATTAAATTCCAGACTCGCCGCATCACACTGGGGTTTGTGTAAACCAGAATTCACTTTTAGGGCTATTCACACTAGTGTATAACATAGCCGAGTGCTATCCAATGTTTTATCTGAGAGCATTAGGTCCAGTGTTACACTATAGGGCAGTGCAGATCTGTGACTTTCTCATGAGTAAACAATCGCAGCATGTTGCAAATGCACTATATGATCGGATAACGATCACCCACACAAGTCTATAGGTGGATGTGAACATCAAACATTGGACTGCACTTGGATGTCATCTAAGTGCAGCACATCATCCGCAGAAAGAGACAATGGAGAAGATGGAGAAATTAAGTTCTTTGTCTTCTCTACACCTGTGCTCCGATTTTGTCATCTGAGAGAATCGCAGCACGGTAAGATGACACTCAGCTCAACTCTGAGAACTGAGCAGAATAACATTAGCATAATCTGTCCGATTCTTTTGGATGAGAGAATTGACAGCCATGGGGCCTTGGCCTTACAGTATAAGTTTTTGGAGCATCACAACAAGCAACCATAGGCTTATATTGTAAGAGCCACTTATGGCTCACACACAGGGCTGCCACCAGGAATTCAGGGGTCCATAACGGCAACATTTTTGGGCCCCCCTTGAGACTCCATCCAGGCTCCACCCCAGCTCTGCCTCCTCTCCTCAAACCTTCCACAAGTCCCACCAACCACTCTTTGAAAAACTCCACTTCCGGAGTCACACTTAGTAACACTGTTTTTTATCAAAAATAGTATAAAAGCCATCGCGTTGACTGCCCTTATTCACACACTGAGGTCAACTTTGACACATGGTAAGGTTTTAAATATTAGACAGAATAGGACCATCCCGAATGGGGTCACCGTGCCATGGTGGGATGGCTTTTATACTATATTTGATCAATACAGTGTTACTGGTAAAACAGCTTTACTGGTAATACCGTGATCACCGGTGACATTATTCACAGGAGCTCTGTATATAGTGTCAGTGTGTAGATAATACAGGGATTTCTAGTGACATTATACACAGGAGCTCTGTGCATAGTATACAGTGTATAGTGTAAATGTACAGGTAACACACTGACTCACCAGTGACATCTCTAGGTGAAGTCCTTCAGCTTAGCTTTTCTTTTTCATCCAGCACAGACCGCCATAGCTTCTTCCAGCCAGGACTCGTCTCTGCATAAAATAACACACAATTATCTAGAGCACCGCTTTCAGAGCACATTCCCCCCTTTTTCCCTTTCTTCTACACTACGCAGCTGAATATACACGTTCACCCACCTTTAATATATAATTACTTATTATGCAAGCCACCATTCCAAATCCAAAATTGTATTCCACCAATGTGTCCCCGCTAACTATAAATAGCCGCTTTCCCCACCTAATAAATATATAAATTAGTTAGCATCTGTACTCTTTCCCCCAATTCAATACCAGTCACAGCATCCACAACCCCCCAACTCTGTACCTCCCGCTCCCCCGATTCATTATATTTACCTGCCCCCTCTGCCCCAATTCATGTCTTCTCTTTCCACCCCCACTCTCTATTCATTATCAACTGCTCTCTCCCAATTAATCATCGTTTGTTACTCCCCACCCTCAATTCATCATCATTTACTGTCCCCCATCCCTCAGTCTGAATACATCATCATTTACTTCCCGCACCCTAAAAATTCATCATTATCTGCTCTCCTCCAGCCCCCAAAATCATCATTTGCTATCCCCACCCCCACCTTCAATTTATCATTTGCTCTCCCAACCTTCCACCTCCAATTCATCATTTTGCTCTCCCCACCACCCACCTTCAATTCAATTGCTGACCCTCACCCTCAATTAATCATTTGCAGTCCCCCGTCCCCGACCCTCAATTTATCATTTACAGGAAAGTTCAGTCAAGCCGATATTTCCAATGTATGGAGGTTTCAAAAGAGATAGTTTTCCTTCGTCTAGATGCCTTAGGCAGCAAGAGACACTGATATTCATGACTATTATTCATTTGCAGTCCCCCGTCACCCCCTCACTTCATCTTGTGCAGTCCCCGTCACCCCACTCAATTCATCATTTGCAGTCCCCCATCCACCCCTCATTTCATCATTTGCACTACCCCATTCCCCCCTGACTTCATCATTTGCAGTCCCTTGTCCCCTCTCTCACTTCATTATTTGCAGTCTCCGTCCCCCCTTCATTTCATCATTTGCAGTCCCTTGTCCCGTCCCTCAATTCATCATTTGCAGTCCCCATCTCCCTTCACTTCACCATTTGCAGTCCCTTGTCCCCTCCCTCACTTCACCATTTGCAGTCCCTTGTCCCCTCCCTCACTTCATCATTTGCAGTCCCCATCCCCCCTTCACTTCATCATTTGCAGTCCCCATCTCCCTTCACTTCACCATTTGCAGTCCCTTGTCCCCTCCCTCACTTCATCATTTGCAGTCCCCTGTCCCCTCCCTCATTTCATCATTTGCAGTCCCCATCTCCTTTCACTTCATCATTTGCAGTCCCCCGTCCCCTCTTCATTTCATAATTTGCAGTCCCATCCCCCCTTCACTTCATCATTTGCAGTCCCCTGTCCCTCTCTCCTCACCCATTTAATTGTTTTTATATAGAAAAAATTAGTTTTTCATACTTATCTCACATACGATTTCCTGCAGGTGAAGCTCCGCTTCTGGTGTCCTGGCAATGGCCAGCGGTGCGCGTAGATGCCGGTGTGTACGTGATGACGTCATTACATACACGCCGTTACCAGATATCCAGAAAAGGCAGAGGGAGCTGGAGCTGCGCAGCAGTTCAGGTTTGACGGCTGTGGATCTCCGGGAAAGCTCCCAGCACCTGTGCACAGCACTTTATTATGACTCGCCCCCTGGGCCTAGTGTGGATGTGTGTGGGATACCCGGAGCCGGGTCTCTGGGGGTTGTAGTATCCGTGGCGGTGACCCGGTCCCATGGCTCAGGGTGGTCAGGCCAATGGCGGTATTTTGTGGGGGGTTTTAGGTTAATTGTCCGACTACGCCACCCGTGGATTGCGGTCAGTGCAGACCGCCGCTGCAAGGCAGACCCCTGGGGCTGATGGTGTATGTAGCTGAGGTAGTGTGACTCCCCACGGGAAGAGTGCAGCCCCAGGGCAGTGTAGTTGATGGTGAGGGTGATAGTGCACGGGAGTCCCAGCACTATTAGTGCTGGTGCGGCGATGAAGCAGGAACGACTCAGAGTCTTTGCAGTGCAGTTCAGGGTCTTTACTGGTGATATTAAGGCAGACCCTCCCGGGAGTACTGGCTAGTATAAGGGGCCTGGTCAGTCTGCAAGCAAACAGGAGTTCCCCTGGCCAGGTGGAGTTGTAGGCCTCCTCGTCTATCTGCACTCTTCCTGGCTACCTTGCTGTAAGCGGGTAGAAGTAGCCCACGTCCCTGAGTATACCGTGTGGTGCTCACCCGTATGGCTGGTGACTTGGGGCCTTCTGTTAGCCTCCGCTCCTCGATGGCGGTGCTGGTCCCTTCCTTGTGACTGAGCCTCCGGGCTTCTATGGCAGAGGACCTGGAATCCCCTGCCGGCTGGTTTCTGCTGCTGGGTGAATATACGTCCCCACAGCCTCGGACTTCGTTGTCCGGTAGTAATCTCTTCTGCCAGGGCGAGCTATATCTCTGCTTAGCTTCCAGCCCCTGGTCTTCTGCTCCTAGCTCCTACAGAGCTCCTTGCTGACACTTTCCCTGTGTTTTGAACTGTCTCCAGGCTCTGACTCAACTGACTAATCCTGCCCCAGACCCAGTTTATAAGGGCAGATTCCTCCCCTCCCTGGTCTGGGCAGGAAGTGTTGCATGCTTAAGGGCTCCTGACCAGAGAAACCTCCCATCTGCTCTCAGACGTAATATTTCTATTACTGTGGTAACCAGACCCCTGGGGTGCTACATTCCCCCATAGTAAATTTTAGTACTCCGGGACTAAACACATTTTTAAGAAAACACAAATACAGGGTATAAACAATAATACAACAACATATATACAAGAAGCTTTAGTCTTTAGAGGTCACGGCGTGTCTGTAACCTGGTGTCCATATCACCCAACAAGGTGAAGTCTTGGCACAGAGTAGGGGACCTGTCCAAAGCAAACCCCAAGCGTTGGCCCTGCGCATGGCTGCAAGGCTGAGGCTAGCTACTTTGAGCCACAAGGAGGCCACGCCAGACAGGTTTTCTCTTCCGCGGCCATCTTCACAAGAGGCACCAAGGTGCAACTATCTACAATGTAGTTCCGGTTACTCAGCGTCCATAACCTGTCAGTCCAAATAAACCTGAAGGGCAACTAGGGAAACATAATTAGTAACCAGGTAACAAAAACATAAACCTTTTTCAACATTGGCAATTTACAAGCAAATTCGCATTACATTTTAGATTCTCCAGCGAGTGGGCATTTGTCCTCTAGTGCTCCAGGTGGACCTACGTAACCCACTATCTGGTTCTGCACTACAGGGTGTAGAAGGTGTTACGGGTAGGTCTGGCAGCTTTCTGCATACTCTTTGGCTTACTAGGGGCACGGCAGGCTCACTACTAGCAGAGGGTTGATTCTCCTGGGCTGCTGGTATGGATTCTTCTGCCTCTTGGGCCGGCTGCTCTCCCGACACTTCCTGTTCTTCTGTAGGCCCTTGAGGGGCTGGCTGGAGAAAGGTGAGGACGGGTATCACGACTGCGTTGTTGATTTGAGTCCAGGACCGGGGAAAGTCTCCGAGTACTGTACTGATCATTTCTTCCCTTTCCTCTGCGGGTTGAGAGTTCTCTTGATCTTCGTCAGGGCTTTGCAGCTGCTCGGGACACTTTTTCAGGTGGTCTCTGGAGACAATGGCTGTGGTCTCTCCTCCATCCTTACTGATGACACACACTTTTGGGTTATCATGACTTGAAGGCAGTACTGTGTACGGGTCCTTCTCCCACTGGTCGTCCAACTTGTGGAGCCGCCTCTTTCTCTTCAAGACCTGCTCTCCAGGTACCAGGGGAACAGCGGGAGCATACTGGTTATAAGCCTTCTCTTGCCTTTCTCTTGCTTGAGACAGACTTCGCTCGACGCTCTCCTGTACTTTCCGATACTGCTGCTGCCGTTCTGTATCCCAGTCTGCCTCTGGCGAGGTGTCCTCAGGTGTCAGGACTCCCATATCCAGGTCAATAGGCAGCTTACCAGGTCTTGCTCTCATTAGGTAAGCCGGGGTACAGTTGGTGGAAACTACGGGGATGTGATTATACAAGTCCACCAGATCAGGCAGTTTTTCAGGCCACAGACTGCGTTCTTCCAGGGGCAACGTTTTTAGCAAGTCTATCACCACCTGATTCATTTTCTCACATAGTCCGTTGGTCTGAGGGTGATAGGGCGCTGTTCTTATCTTCCTGCAGCCATACAGATTGCAGAACTCTGGGAAGACCTCCGCTTCGAAGGCTGGCCCTTGGTCAGTCAACACTTGCTCCGGATACCCGTGTGAACGGCAGAAGTGCAGCTGGAAGGCTCTGGCTGCTGTTTGAGCCATTAAGTCTTTGACAGGGACCACCACCAGTAACCGGAGTAGTGATCTACGATGGTGAGGGCGTAGACGTACCCAGATCTGCTTGGAGCCAGTTTCACATGGTCCAGGGCTATCAGTTCCAGTGGCTGTCTGGTGATGATGGGCTGCAGGGGAGTCTTCGGCTGGCGCGGTCCTTCCTTCTTAGGTTGCACGGGCCACAGTCTCTGCACCACCTCTCGATGGCTCCTCTCATGCCTACCCAGTAGAACCGTCCACGCAACAGGAACACCAGCTTCTTCCATCCGAAGTGTCCTGCTCCGTCGTGGTATGCCTCCAGAACCATAGCCGCATCTCGTCTTGGGACCACTACCTGCCAGGTCACTTCATGTGCTCTAGAGTTGACCATTCTCCGGCACAGCTTCTCCTTGTAAAGAAACAGTTTACTTTTCTCCTTCCACAGTTGCTTTGTCTCCTCCGGAGCGTCTGGGTCAAGACGGGCATCAGCCTGTGTCAGCATTTCCTTCACCAGACGGACTGCGGGATCACTGTCTTGTTTCTCCGCCCAGCTGTAGTGGGGTAAGGGATTAAACGTAGCAGAGCGCCTGTCCCTTACACAGTGGGAATACAGGGTAATCCCATGACGGTGGAACGCAGGGAGTTCGACCTCTTCCAGTTATTCTAGATCTTCCCCTACGTCCGGTAAGTTTGGCATTCTGGACAGGGCATCCGCGTTGGCATTTGAGCGTCCCGCCCGGTATTTGATGGTGAATTCATAGTTGGACAGGCGGTCCATCCATCTCTGCTCCAGGGCACCAAGTCTTGCAGTGTCCAGGTGTGTCAACGGGTTGTTATCCGTGTACACGGTGAACTTGGAAGAGGCAAGGTAATGCTTGAAATGTTCGGTCACTGCCCACACCACTGCCAGGAACTGTAGCTTGAATGAGCTATAATTCTCAGGGTTTCTCTCTGTGGACCGTAGTTTTCGGCTGGCGTAAGCGATTACCCATTCTTTCCCCTGCTGGATCTGGGACAGTACGGCTCCTAGCCCGATGTTGCTCACGTTCGTGTGGAGGATAAAGGGCTGGCTGTAGTCAGGGTACACCAGGATTTCATCCCCCGTGAGGGCCATCTTCAGCTGGCGGAAGGACTCTTCTTCCAGCTTTTCCCACCTGAAGGGCGGCTTCTGGTTTTTGGCCTTCCTGGATTGACCTATCAGGAGGTCCTGCATAGGAGCTGCCATTTTGGTGAAACCGTGAATGAATCTTCGGTAGTAGCCTACCAACCCGAGAAACTGCCGCTCTTCCTTTATGCTGGAGGGTCTTGGCCAGTCTTTAATTACGGTGATCTTATCGGGGTCAGGAGCCACTCCGTCAGCACTCATCACGTGTCCCAGGTACTGCACCTTTGGTTTCAGCAGGTGACACTTTGAGGGTTTCACCTTTAGGCCGTAGCTTGCCAGGGTGTCAAACACTTCTGCCAGGTGTTTCAAGTGGTCCTCGTAGGTTTTTGAATAAACGATGACATTGTCCAGGTATAACAGGACCGTCTCGAAATTCCGGTGTCCCAGACAGCATTCCATCAACCGCAGGAAGGCTCCTGGTGCGTTGCAGATCCCGAACGGCATACAGTTGAATTCGCTGAGACCCATCGGGGTGGTGAATGCAGTCTTCTCCTTGTCTGCGTCTGCTACAGGAACCTGCCAGTACCTGCTAGTAAGATCCAAAGTGGAGAAGAAGTTAGCAGATTTTAATGCAGCTAAAGATTCTTCTATTCTAGGTAACGGGTAAGCATCTTTGTGTGTGATACGGTTGACCTTTCTGTAGTCTACACACATTCTCATTGTGTTGTCCTTCTTTTTCACTAGAACTAGTGGAGCTGCCCAGGGGCTACAGCTGTCCCTGATTACCCCAGCCTCCTTCATGTCCCGCAACATCCCCTTTGCATGCTGATAGTGTGCAGGGGGTACAGGTCGGTATCTTTCCTTTATGGGTGGATGGTCTCCTGTGGGGATGTGATGTTCTACCCCCTTTACTCGCCCGAAGTCTAGCGGGTGTTTACTTAAGACTCTTTCGTACTCCTGAACCACCCGGTAGACTCCCTGTTTTTGGTGTGAGGGAGTGGAGTCAGCACCCAAATGCAGTTGCTGACACCAGTCCTCCATTTGTTTCTTAGAGCCGTTACCTTCCTCTGGTTGAGATGGAGGCAAGGGTTCTACAGCCTTTACAGAATTTTGGTTTATGTTGAACAATTTGGCTAGCGTGGCATACCAGGGCAGGTGTACTTCTCTCTCCCCGATATTTACGATGCGGACAGGTACCCTCCCATAACGTACATCGACCACTCCCTGTGCTGTCAAAATGGTGGGCCTACTGTCTGAGTAGACGGGCTCTACCATTGCTTGGTAGTCTCTACCTCTTAGACCAATAGCTGCCCGGCACCATATCATCATCTCACTTTTCGGGGGCATGGCAATAGGGAACGGGTCACACATTCTCACACTACCAATCTCACCACCAGATAATTCCACCTGTTGCCGTTTCATCAGTGCCCGGATCTCTTTTTGGAGGACAAGCCGCTGGCTGGAGCTGGCGTTCTTGGCAACCTGCTGTAAAATGAGAATTACCTCTGCAAGACAATTTTCAATCACGTTAATTCCCAAGGTTATTCTAGGGTGACTCTCATGACGGTCAATGTCCACAATAATCAGTCCTTGTGCCGCCAGTTCGACCTTACCGACCTTAATGGTCACCTCTTTGAACCCCACCTGCGGCACGGGCTGACCATTGCTGGCGATGATACTCAGGTCGTCATCTGGGTAGCGGGTTATGTCCGAGTCATTCCAGTACCGCTTAAAGAGCACGTACGGGATGGTAGTCACCTGTGACCCAGTGTCTAGTAGGGCACTCATAGGAATGCCATCCAGTACCACAGGCAAGACCGGACGTCCCCCTACGTATTTATCACGCCAATTCGATGGGCCTGATGATCTTATGCCTGGGGGTTGGCCCTCTGCCACAGGTTGTGCCCGTTTAAATGACAGTACCTTGCCATATGTCCGGGTTGATTGCAGCGGCGGCAGATGGGTTGTCCGTCTTCGTTGTATCTGTCGCTGGGTTTTCCTCTGGACGATGGGATCCTCCTCTGTCGGTGCCACGGGACGTCCTCTGGACTGGTGGCCAGCTTGATCCTTCCTGGAGGGGAGACCTGTAAAGACTGCACAGTTCGGGTTAGCGCGGCTACGGTTTTAGTCAGCTCTTGGACCTGATGGTGCAGGTCTGTAGCCGGGTTGTTGTCCAAAGCCTGCGCACCAGCTCCTACAGGCTCTGCAGACAAGGGCGCCACCTCTTGATGATAGGTAATAGCAGGGCACCGGTGGGTTACAGCGCTACCCGGTGCCGGTTCTCTGAGCACCCGGATGGCCCTGTCTTTGAACTTTGCAAAGTTTAAACCAGGGTTCTGCAAGGCCATTGCACGTAACTGGGTTCGGTGGGCATTGGACAGCAGACCCTCAATGAATTGCTCAGTTAACAGTTCATCTGCATTCCGCACACTGTCAGGGTCTGCCTGTTTAATGGCTCCCAGGGCCTCTTGCAAATTCAAAGCATAGTCTCTTATACTGTCTTGGCCCGCTGCTTGCACCCATAAAATTTAATTTTGATCTCTGCTGAGGTACGGGTATCAAAAGTGTCCCTCAGACGGGTTAAGATCTCTTTTACAGTCTCCTTGTCCCGGACTGACCTGGGCTTTACTTCACGTTGGGCTGCCCCGGTTAGCTGGCCTACCAATATGCTCACTTTTTGTCCTTCTGTCAGGGGGTATACCTTAAACAGGCTGTACAGTCTCTCTTTAAAGTTGCTTAGGGTATGCGACTCCCCTGAGTACTGGGGCAGCCAGGCCGCTCCGGGGATATAGGGCATTGTAAATGGCATTACTGCGGCAGCGGCGGCGCTGGTGGTAGAGGGTCCCTCCGTATCCGTCATCTTCCTCCCCCCTAGTTAAGTGTGGCCTACCTTCTGTTGCTTCTTCTCCATAGGCCGCGGCTCCGCAGACGATCGTCAGGGTGGAGGACCTTGCGTCGCGCTCTGGTGACGTCAGCGTCGCTCTCTCTCCCTTCCAGGACCTTGTGCAGCGTCGGTGCGTAGGGCGGAGCATCAGGTCTCGGGCGCTTTCGGCGTCCACGCCCCTCTTCTTCCCGCACGGCGTCCTGACGATGGCATCCGATAGTGGGAAAACGACTGCGGATGGCGGGAAACGGCTCCGGATGGCGGGGAACGGCTGCAGATGGCGGGAACCGACTGAAGATGGCGGGAAACGGCTCCGGATGGCGGGGACCTTCACCATGGCAGGTATGACAGTCTTTTGAAGGCGCGCAGTCCCCGGTGGTTGCGGGCACGAAATCCTGCCGACTATGCCAAAGCTGACTCGCCCCCTGGGCCTAGTGTGGAGGTGTGTGGGATACCCGGAGCCGGGTCTCTGGGGGTTGTAGTATCCATGGCGGTGACCCGGTCCCGTGGCTCAGGGTGGTCAGGCCAATGGCGGTATTTTGTGGGGGGGTTTTAGGTTAATTGTCCGACTACGCCATCCGTGGATTGCGGTCAGTGCGGACCGCCGCTGCAAGGCAGACCGCTGGGGCTGAGGTGTATGCAGCTGAGGTAGTGTGACTCCCCACGGGAAGAGTGCAGCCCCAGGGCAGTGTAGTTGATGGTGAGGGTGATAGTGCACGGGAGTCCCAGCACTATTAGTGCTGGTGCGGCGATGAAGCAGGAACGACTCAGAGTCTTTGCAGTGCAGTTCAGGGTCTTTACTGGTGATATTAATGCAGACCCTCCCGGGAGTACTGGCTAGCATAAGGGGCCTGGTCAGTCTGCGAGCAAACAGGAGTTCCCCTGGCCAGGTGGAGTTGTAGGCCTCCCCGTCTATCTGCACTCTTCCTGGCTACCTTGCTGTAAGCGGGTAGAAGTAGCCCACGTCCCTGAGTATACCGTGTGGTGCTCACCCGTATGGCTGGTGACTTGGGGCCTTCTGTTAGCCTCCGCTCCTCGATGGCGGTGTTGGTCCCTTCTTTGTGACTGAGCCTCCGGGCTTCTATGGCCAGAGGACCTGGAATCCCCTGCCGGCTGGTTTCTGCTGCTGGGTGAATATACGTCCCCACAGCCTCAGACTCCGTTGTCTGGTAGTAATCTCTTCTGCCAGAGCGAGCTATATCTCTGCTTAGCTTCCAGCCCCTGGTCTTCTGCTCCTAGCTCCTACAGAGCTCCTTGCTGACACTTTCCCTGTGTCTAGAACTGTCTCCAGGCTCTGACTCAACTGACTAATCCTGCCCCAGACCCAGTTTATAAGGGCAGATTCCTCCCCTCCCAGGTCTGGGCAGGAAGTGTTGCTTGCTTAAGGGCTCCTGACCAGAGAAACCTCCCACCTGCTCTCAGACGTAATATTTCTATTACTGTGGTAACCAGACCCCTGGGGTGCCACAATTACACCCTGAGACTCAGTGGGCAGAAGAACAAGAGAGGGGGCCCGGAATAGGTCTGGGTCTCCCCTCCGTACTTCTGCTCACTGGGCCCAATACATCAGTCCTGATGGCGGCCCTGCTCAGACATTAAAAGAAGCGTTATCCGGGTACTCAGTCATGTGTGAGAAAAGAAGACCAGAGCAGCACTGTAAACTAGGGAATATGGCAATCAGTGAGTATATCAATGCCCTTATACTAGATAATATAATTTAGACAAGTTTAGGGAATACAACATTTTGTGGGAATGCTTCTTCAATGAAATAAGATGAAATATGTGATATTCCCCTTAGTTATTTTACTAAATGCTCCCAGGACTCATCTGATCTGACACAATCTATAGTAATCGTAAATATGAGATTTCTGCCTCCTTGGAGACTTCTTTCTTCTGTGTAGATCATCTACATAACAAGTTGTCAAAGTAAATAAACTAACAATTAGCAACTGCAGTCTAGGTAATGTTCTTGTTGTAGAGAAACTGACCGTCTCTACATATTGATTAACTACATTCTTTTAGCTAGAGGAACATAAGACACTCTGCTGATGTTTATTCTATGAGCCACTCGAGTCTTGTAGAATGTGAGTAACACTATATGGATGCATGCATTTCTGTTTTTTGTTGTATTTGCTTTTCTTATTTTAATAATAATAACAATAATAATAACGATAATTAGTTGTTTTGTTCAGACCCACACAATAAGAATTTGAACACAGAGGATTGTTTAGTCTAGGATTTATAAGATGTTATTGTACTGTTTATTTTTAGGACTAGGATCAGAAGATTTTAATCCAAGTAAAACTGAGATTTTGCAAACTTCAAAAAAATTAAAACACATAATAAATGAGAAATTTTCTGAACTTTTCATCCAGCAATTATTAGGCAGATTTACAAAAATGTTATTTACTATTTGAAAGTAAATACTTTTTAAAAGGGCTTTCCCATCTCTAGGCTATGCCATCATTTCATGCTTATGGGGAAGACTCCACAGCTTTGCTTCACGTTCAGGTTGGACCCCACAGACATTCAAGCAATATTCTATTACTTTATGAGATGGGTTAACACTTTTAACTCTTGCAGACATTGCTGCATATATTGCTGCACTAATGCTGTAAATTGTTTTTGTTAAGAATTTTCTGTGTTATCAATGTTATTATTTTACAGAACCAGAATAAGATGCAAAACACAGGTATTATATTATTTATTATATTATATGACCATGTAAACCTTTAAAAGCTTTAAACATCTAGGAAAAACATCCACAAATTCTAGTTCTTTACATACACAGTGGTTCAGGATCCCAAAAGTTGGATAACACTAGTTGTAATTATTTTCAATAGTAACGCACTTTTGCAGTACATATACATCATGACCGTGTATGGCCAACCCGGGTTCCATGGTTCCGTAAGACCCCTCCCCATCTTACCGACCTCAAGTACCTTAACAAATAAAAACACTGCACCTGTAATTTCTTTGGATAAATTTGGCCACAGCGGCCACTTTATTAACAAACAACATTAACATATAAACATTATTATTCAAATAAATAAGAAGGGAGGGTTCTTGGAGTTAAAAATTAGATCTGGCATAACTAAACCAAAATCGAACCACCGTATTACCCTCAGCCGTCCATCACCAGCTCAAGGGCACCAAAAGCTCCCAGGGTAAAACCCTGTCCAGAGCCCCAAAAACCAAATGCCAGATCACCCCGCTTAATCAAGCCACTGCCTGTAAATTTCCAATAACTTTCCCACCGACACTTCTGTGCCAACTCCAAGAACCCCACCCCCCGCCACAAGCGAACAGCCCTGACCACCTCAGGCTCATGAGTGCCCCAACACTGCCAAAGCCCTCTCAATCCCCTCCTGCATAGATAATGCCCATAAATCAATCCCAATATCGTTCAGGTGCACACCATCCTTCGCCCAAAAATCACCAACCCCTGCCTCAAGATCAAGATGCCGAACACTTACACCCCCATTTCTACCAACAAAAGCTGCTATGGCTCTATTCAACTTTACTTGTGCCCTATTAATGCCCTTCACAGATCTGACCTCCCTCCAATTTTTTCTCGGCACAATGTCAGACCAAACCATCAACACCCCAGGAAAAGATGTCCATAACCTTAAAAAATCAATTCGAATATCCCTCATCAATTCCCTAACCGGCCGAACCCCCAAATCATTCCCCCCCATATGCACCACCAAAATGTCCGGCGCCCGGTCCAAACGAGCTGCCTTATGGAATTCAGGCAGCACCCTTCTCCATACCATCCCTCTAAAACCCAGCCACCGGACCACCACTTGCTCTCTGCTAAAACTCAATTGCCTACCATTTGGCCTCACATCCGCCCGCAGCGCCCCCCAATGAACAAAAGAGTGTCCAAGAATCCAGACTAATAACGGGACGTCACCTGCAATAAGACAACCAAAAAGGGGGTATTCACTTCTGGACAAAATAAAAACCACCATTCCGCATACCTAATGCCGTACATAGGACAGATAACGATCAGAACTCCACCTCCCGATGCGTTTTATCACATCCTTTCCTAAACCCAAACCGTCCGCTTCTGACGCCGCACCGATTCTGAAAGAATGCGACCCGTACACCTCAGGACTAAGGCCCAACTCCCGGATCCCTTTTTTAAATATTGCAATAAATTGAAAACGTGACAAAAACTCTCCGTTTTTATGACACAATAATGGGCCCTTACGTCCCGAGCAAACCTGCCAGTAAGCCATTAAACATCTCCTAGGACAAATAAAAGATCCATTAACCTCCCCCAATACCACTCGCTTGCCTCTGCCCAATTGATCCGTCTTCCCCCTCCTAATCCAAAATTCGATGCCCCCTTTCCGACCGCTCACATCCTCAGCAAACAAACTCCCAACCTTATTCCTACTTGGTGCCACCAACTCACCTAATCTTAGTGCGCCAAAGAACGCCAATGAAAAAGCCAATCTAAACAGTGTGGCTTCAAAAACCGAACAACAGATCTTATCCAACACTAAACCCAACCGCTCTAAAATACTAAAAGTCACTGGTCTTCGTTTATCTAACACTTTACTTCCTCTCCTAAAGCCCCTAAGTGCTTGCTTCACTAAAAAGGACTTTGTAACATCTTTTATCCCCTGCAATTTAAAAGCGAATGCCAATCCTGCTACAAATTTACTAACTTTTGACACAGACTATCCAATCTCTGCTGCCCTTCCCACAAGAAACAACACCGCCATCTCTCTATCTCCTTCACTTTCCACCACACCCCACTCCAGAATACAACTTTGCCATACTCGCCACGATGCCTCGTATGATGTCCAGGTCTGCCTCGTAATGGACTCCCTTATTAACCATCCGGCTCCTCCATAACCAGTTGTCACAAATGCGAAGGGCATTCTTGACCCACGTCCCCTGCCTCTGGTGCTAGCGCCCGAAAACGGTCCCACTGAAAACGAGATAAGGCATCTGCTATGGAATTTTGTACACCTGGAACATGGACCGCTGTAATCCAAGCGTTCAAATTGAGACAACAAAGAACTAGTTCCCTGAGCAGCCTAATAACCGGCGGGGACGAGGCCGACAAGCTGTTGATGACAGACACCACTCCCATGTTATCGCAATGAAACCGAATTCTCCTGTTGGCAAAACACTCCTCCCAAATAGTAACCGCAACAACAATAGGGAACAATTCCAAAAACGCCAGGTTCCTCGTAAGTCCCCTCTCCGTCCACCCAATCGGCCATGCCCCAACACTCCACCGCCCTTTCCAGTAGGCCCCTTAACCAGCACTTCCTGCAGCATCTGTAAATATCTCACAATCAAAACTGTTTACAAACTCCTGCTGGATTAACAACCTGCCATTATAGCTTTCCAAAAACAACTTCCAAACCTTCAGGTCCTCCTTGTGTTCCTTATTTAGGCGGATAAAATGATGAGCCGCACGCACTCCTGCTGTGGCGCCTGACAACCTGCGACAAAAAATTCTGCCCATTGGCATAATCCTGCATGCAAAATTTAAGCGCCCCAACAGCTATTGTAGCTCCCTCAGGGTCACCTTGCGCAACCTCCCGACTCTATCGACCTCCTGCTTGAGCAGACACAATTTATCTTCAGGTAATCGACACTCCATCCTTTCCGTATCAATAACAATGCCCAAAAAACTTAGGATTGTGCAAGGGCCTTCCGTCTTTTCTTTTGCCAATGGTATGCCAAAATGCTCCGCTACCCACACCATAGTACCTAACAAATTCCTACACAATAACGATTGCGGAGGGCCTATAAACAAAAAATCATCCAAATAATGAATGACTGAATTAACTGATGCCAGGTCCTTCACCACCCATTCCAAAAAGGTACTAAACGTTTCAAACAAAGAACACAAAATTGCACAACCCATTGGCAAACACCTATCCATGTAATATGCCCCATTCCAAAAACAACCTAACAGCGGGATACTATCCGGATGAACTGGCAGCAACCGAAAAGCAGACTCGATATCCGTCTTGGCTAGCAACGATCCTAACCCATATCGCTGTACCCATCGCACCGCCGCATCAAATGATGTATATTCAACTGAACATAATTCCTGTGCAATGCCATCATTCACCGAGAGCCCCTTCGGGTATGACAAATGCTGAATCAAACGAAACTTATTCAGCTCTTTTTTGGGCACAACCCCCAACGGCGAAATAATCACCCTGCTGCTAGGTAATACCCGAAACGGTCCCGCCATCCTGCCCAATTCCACCTCCTTAGCCAACTTCACGCTAACCACATCCGGATGAAGGGAAGCCGACGTCAAATTTTTTACTGAAAAGGGGACCTCGTGCTCAGGAGGAGGGATTCTAAAACCTTCCAAAAACCCATCCGAAATGACCTTAGCCTTCAACTGATCCGGATACCTACTTAGAAAGGGGGCCATCGCGTGCACCCTCACCGGAGTCAACCCTTTGACCGGTACCCACTGTCGACTTTCCCTTACCCTTCTTAAAGCATTTTGATGCTCCGTGTGAGCTTCCATTACAATGGGAGCACACGTGTTTGAATTTACAGGAGCTCCCGTACTTGCATTGGCCGTCATTAAATTACCAGCAAGTTCCCACTTCCTTCTTAGTGCTTTGTGCCCCCTGGCTACTTCCCCCGTGTCCTGCTGATTGGTTACCACTACTGCTGCTCCCGTGAAAGGACTGCCCATACCTCACTGGGGCCATAACCTTCAGCCACAAACCAATGTCCTTTTGATCCCATCTGATCTCAGGGCGGACTGCCTTCCTCTGCCGAAATTGCTCGTCATATCGTAACCACGCCTGACCCCCGTAAGTCCTATGAGCCTCCCCAATAGCATCAAGGTAGCAAAACAAACCCGAACAATTATCAGGAGCTTTTTCTCCAATAACGCTAGCCATTATGGCAAAAGCTTGTAACCAATTGACAAACGTCTGTGAAATCAACCTCCACCTACGCTTCTCCTCCTCCTCTTTTTTACTGTCTTCCTTTTTTCCCTTATCCAGGTTAAACTTTTCCAACGGAAGAAGGGAAAAAATTTCGACATACTCGTCTCGCCCAATTTTTTCTTGAACCTCTTTTTTTAAATGCGCCCCCAACGGCCCCTCAAA
This sequence comes from Phyllobates terribilis, assembly GCF_046119375.1. Classification (NCBI taxonomy): domain Eukaryota; kingdom Metazoa; phylum Chordata; class Amphibia; order Anura; family Dendrobatidae; genus Phyllobates; species Phyllobates terribilis. The sequence continues at coordinate 232,108,121 of NW_027362763.1, forward strand.
GCACACATATACCTCCCCTTTCGCCCTATCATCCAGTTTTATAGTATCCGCATTTTCCTTTTCTGTCTGCACACAAACCGATACCCCAGAAGGTGTCCCAGCTGTACACCCCGCCGACCTGGCCGACTCGCTCCCCACCTGCAACAACGCCGGTTGACTAGGTAGCCAAGCCCCCGCCGGTGACAACCCCCTTTGAATGGCTCCCCCGCCGTCTATTCTCGCCAAAATGCGCGACATGCTAACCAACGAATCCCTAAACCCGCTTACATCTGACCCACTACCTCCCCTAACATTTTCCCTGCTGGGCCCAGACACCTGCCTATCTCCTACCCCATCCGCTACAGACCCCGCGGGCGACAAACCATACATAGACGCATACTCACAAAGCTGCGCAGGTGCTGTGTCCCCGCCAGCCGTACTCCCCGAGTCCTGATGAGTCCTTGGTTCATCTTGTTCTTCTCCATAATCCAGTCCGACCGACCCCTGCCGCTCAAGGCCCACGCCCCTGGCCTCCTCATCACCAGGGGGGACCCGAGCCCCTGCCGACCTCCCCACCGTTCGTCCTCCGCTCGTCCCTGCTCCAGTCCTCACCGCCGACCGTACACATCCGCGATTTTTAGACCTGGACTCACCAGCCCGATCCGTGTTGGTCCGTGGATAACTGTCAGGCAACTCCGTGCTGCTGCCCGCCGCTCCATTCCTCTGCCTGGAGAAACTTGAGCCAGGCAGCAGGTCCAGGAATTATTGCTGCCTG